>NC_139346.1:186462799-187062799 GCF_055883805.1 Amblyomma maculatum
ACTTTCGAGTCACTGCAGGTGTTAGGGACGCCCTAACTCGAATGCATCGAAGCGCCTATGCACTTCCTCTGCACGGGTTAGACCGCAGGGGAGGCTTACTGTATTCGGAGGTATGAGAGCACGTGTACGGCGTCGGAGGTGCTCCTTTCTTGTTAAAAGGAGGGTATTACTATCCAATTTCATGAGGTTTGGCGATTACAAGGTTGAGGTGGAGAGGTGGGTCAAAGAATCCGCGTGCCTTTGAAGATCACGCAGAATCCATTCAATACGAATTGGCTGCGGTATGCGGGCCGCTAGATTGTGTATGTTTTGGCCGATTTCTGTGCTGATTTGTCATAGCTTTGTCACCTGCAGGGCATCAGTGCGTATAGTGCGTATAACAATACGGGCCGTGAAAAGCATGGGAATGGCGGTCACGGAGCGAAGCGCATCTTGCACTGCAAGCAGCTCCGCACAAAAAGAAGATGGAGTTTCCAGTACTTAGAACGTTGATGTCTTGTTCAGTACAGACTTGCAAGGTCAGTAAACTACAGTTCGCAGGACCTAAATTACGATGGAACTTTGTGGCAAGCGGGCGTCTTGTTCCATAATTCGGTCGCGAAGTGACGACGCCGATTCCTGTGTTCTTGGTTGTCGTAAATCCGTTGGTTTGTTATCACTGAGCTGTACAAGACGCCAAGGATGAAGAACTGGCAGTGGCGGTGGTAGAATGGAATGAGATGAAGCATAAGCTCTGAGATCACACGTTGCGTGAGAGAGGGTGGCCCTAAGCCTGCGAGCTTTACGTCGTTGAGCTGCGCCAGTTCATCTATTGTGTTCAGCGGTGTGTTTTCTTGGCGTGCGACGATTGGAGTGATGCGAGGAAGGCGGGTGGTAACCCTCATTGTCTCTCGATTTATAGCTTCAAAGCGGTCTCATTGCGCCCTTGTCAAATGTTGAAATTGGGCTCGATAAACAAGGCGCGGTTGCACAACCGCCCGTGTCAAATGTCGTGCAACATCTGAGCGGGCACCGTCCGTTTTTGGAGCAATGCGTTTGATTAGACCCAGAGTCTGTGACGCATTTTTTAGCGCGAGACAGCCATGCAGTTTCAGTTCCTGACCCATGAATTGTTAAACCAAAAATTTCTACTGTAGTATACTTTCATGAAGTGGGGTTCCGGACATATGTAGACAGGTTTTGAAGCTAGGCGCCCTCAGTGGTTGACTGCTGAAATTAACGTAGTTTTCCTGGCGGAAAGCTCAAGCCCAATGGAAGAAGTATACGTAGATGTAATATCTAAAGCTGATTGCATGACAGCGAATTGAGTCTGTAGGTCGTTGTGTGTGTTCCCCACCATCTGATGTCATCAGCGTTTGTTAAGCATTTAACATCACGACCTTCATGTAACCGCCATGCAAGGGAGATAAGTGCAATATGAAATAATTTTGGTGACAATACTAATCCTTGTGGTACGCCGCGAAGATGGACGAATGATCGCATCGGCACTGAGGCGTATTGCAAATTATCTGCCAATTGCGAGGCGATTATCGGCCAAGTGCAAGGCAATTGTGCACTGAAGACCAATGAACAAAATTTACAGCAGTACACACTGCAGCCACAAATAAATCATGTTCATAATTAGACCAACAGAAACAGGGAGGCGCACCGTTAAACAGACGGCGTCCTGTAGTCAGAGATTCTACAGAGTATATATATATTTCGGTTTCGGCTAAATCTTAGATTTAGATATATTGCTGATGTGAGGGTCATTTTGAGGATGCGCGCTTTCTTGACTTTTACCTGACTGTAAGGATCTCTGTAATAATAACTGCGCCTTTAAACTGTAACAATTGCAAATAACTGTAAGAATCTGTCGGAATCTCCAACTCTTCTAACTCATCTGCAATTATACGGACACTTAAATACCGATTAGTGTTCAATAAAATACACACACAATCATTGCCGTCCGTACAGCCGTCACCGACGGTCTTGGTCATGATGAGTTACTCGGCATGAAACTTCGCCAGTTTATTGCAAAACTTCATTGCGTACCACTGTTCCGACACTCGCTTCAGTTTCTTGGTTTCCCAATCGCGCTCGTATATCGCCATCTCATTTACTACTTTCAGAACAGACAGTGTATACTTATTTTGTTCCAAGGAAAAGCTATAGGATGCAAGGGGATTGATCAAAACATTTAATGCTCAAAAATGTTTCGGTCTTAATTAAGAACACGGATATCGGAGAGGGAAGGAGAAATACGCAATTGATAGTGACAGACTCTGAAGGAGAGGGGTGAAAATACGGTTTGTGGATATAAAGCAGTGGCATTGGGCTCGCAGGTTGGGTTGCGCACTTCGAGGTTGTTGTCTGGCTGTGAATCTGACACAGGTCATTATTATGGTGGTTACTGGTGGTCGTAGTTCTAGGCGTTACAAGAAAACGCCCGCCAATTTTCCATCGCGAGGACTTTGCGCATAGGATAAATTTTGAGAAATGTTGACTCAGATCGTATAGTCAGGAACTGGCTGCATTTGGCCCCTTTCTCTGCTTCTTATTTTTCTTTAACTGCACAGGAAGATATGTTCAGTCTGCAAAACTTGTTTGTATTGCACCGGATATTCATGTACAATCTTTCCATGTCTTTCTCGCCAAGATTTCCTTATTCAACCCAATTTCCTTCGGCGCCAGTGCTTCATCTCTCGCACGTATGCGAATTGATCGATGAGGCCATCGGTTGTCTCAATGTATTGGCAATTTTTCAAATTTTAGTTCTTGATGTTTTTTTTTTTGTTTTGTTTTTTTTTTTTTTTTCGGGACAATGTGGTCCCGAGGTATGAAGAAGGTCACATGGTCAGCACATTGTCACAGCGCGGAGGCAAACAGCTGTTGTTAACGGTAATGTCAAGTGTCGATTGCGGCGTCACCTCAAACTCGCTGAATGTGCGCAGTACAGATAACGCTTTAAACACAAAGGTTCGCTCAGGGCGAACATTTTTTTTTTTTTTTTTGCAGTGAGAGGTGGCTGAGAGTGCACGGTTCACAGTAATGGCAACACAATAGAAATCAATAGGAATCTCTTCGAAAAGGCTTAGCCCAGCGTGATGGCGACAGCAATCACGATGACCGTGCAAGAGTCTTGGAAAGGGGCAAAATATTCTACCCTCAAAGCGCTCACAATCAAATCGTCGCCTCGTATCACTCAAAAGCGTTGCGCAGGTGATGGATTCGCATTGCGGGACCTAACACACGCATGCTTATTGTTATCGCTCCACCTGAGTGTTATCCGAATACATGCCACCCCTTCATATAACGGAGCAATGCGATAGCTTTTTTTTGACCTCAAGATGTCATTTTAAAATGTTCTCATTCATGGCGTCCACATAAAGCGCGGGACGATAGGTCGTCTAATCAATGGCCCGCAATGACGCACTCTAAGGTGTGGGTGCCTCTTGACCTCAATATGCCCTAAAGAACATTGACATTGGCGCTGTGATTAAGAGTTTGCGCGCCAAGCAAGAAAAAAAAAGAAAAGAAAAGACGGATTGTAAAGCTCCGAAGGGAGCTGCTGTGTTCAAATAAAAAAAAAGTGATTCCAGTATCATTTTTTTTTTAACTGAGCATGAAACCGAAGCGTAACATTGTGCATTCATTGCCATTTTGGACTTTTAAGAACGATCGCGCAAATTTTCTAAAACACACGTCCTCAAACTTTCGCGATTCGAGAAACCCCAACAGCCATCGGTATGCTCCACGAAATCCCCACCCTCGTCGTCATAATCAGACGATGTTGCTTGTACCTCATGCATGGGCCGATCGAGATTTCCCTCTTTTAGACATTTTGTAAGCATATTTTTTTCTTGAGTTTTAAAATCAGCTTCGGCGCGCAGAATCTTGACGTGATGCCAAAGTCTGTGCTGCGGACGGCGCGAAGCTAAGGACCAGCTAGGATTTAAAAACCTAGCGCTCTGAAATGGGTTTCAACGAACCATGCGCTGTGTCCGGCACGCTAGCTTAGCAAGAAGTGGAACAACAGCACCGGGAAAGGAGGGAGGGATTGAAATTCAGTGAGAGCTCGCGGAGCGTCTCAGAGAAGCCCGCGGAAACCCTTGGCTCCGCGGAACCCGGTTCGAGAACCCTTGTTCTAGGAGTACAAATAACCTAACGTTGCTCAAATGTATGCATTTCCCAGAACAATTTCTTTTGTGATTGGAGCTCCCCAAGTGTACCACTTTCTGCTCAGTTTTCCCCGAATATGGCGAAGATGTTTGTTTATCCTCTTCACAATTATGCAGTGGTCATTTCATTTAGATTCCAGTAAACATCGGACAGCCAGCCTTGAAAATTTCAAAACGAACGTAGAGAAGTTTGAGTATGGCCCGTACAAATAAAGCACATCAGAAGATGTGACGCATCAGAAAGTCGGTGCGGTAAGACAAAGTACATTGTGCGAAATTTCGAAGGAACCACCAAAACGCTGTGTTGCACACGTTACAGAAAACACAGATTGAGAATTTTGTGACATCATTTAGTTGTGACGCAGCTATCGGATAATATGAGACACTGATGGTAACTCTAATCTTCCGATGCGCGGCTAAAGTCTTTTTAATTTTTTTTTAATATTTTCCGGCGCTCTCAGCAAATATAGTTAAAGCTGTCATAAAAATGAGTGGGCTGCGGTTGTGCAAAACAGCTGTTGTCCAACAAGGGAACAGGTAGGATCATTTGTACGAACATAATGACACAAATTGAACAAGCTTCCATTTGTGTGCAAAGTATTTGGCTTTTGAAATTGATACAGCTCTCTTAACGAGTAGTTGAAACTGCTATAGAAAAGCAAAGAAGTTCGTTTGTAAATAATTGTGAGGCAATTGCGGAATACTGCAGCATACTTTTATGAACATAGTGACAGAAGTTGTCTAAGTTTTCGATGCGTACCAAAGTTTGCATTGAAGTTTTTTCCTGCGCTCGAAACAAGACTGCCACCGCAAAAAAAAAGAAATGTAAATAATTAGGTAGAATTATTTGTGAGAATTATTGCTGGCAAAAAGCTAGAAGCCTGCCGAAGAGAGATCTGCGGATACTTGATTGATGTCGTGAAATTAAACAATGTCAAAAAAAATATCTACGTTCAACACCCATCCATAAAAAAATGTCCAAAATTTCGGACATGAAATGTCAAATTCAGGCCCCCAGAAAGAAACTTGCGTCGAAGCAATCGGGTACAATTTTATCATTTTATTTATTAGCTTATCATATTTATTAGCTTATCAAAACATACGCGGGCGAGAATAAACTATGCTGCGTTGTGTTGTGTTTTATGGCACATAAGAACCTAAGGCCATCATGCGCCAAACGCATAGTGAGATATGCCATCAATGCAGCAGATGTATTAAATATGGTTAAAAAATCTCATAGCTTGTCAGGAAAGTTGACATCTTTTAGAAACATAACAACGCATGATAAATGCACGAGTGCATTTTCACCAATGTGTAAGCTAGGGTGAAGAGGAATATATTCATAATAAAATATTTTAAAATGCTTTTTTCTTAGTTCTTTCAGCTTTGTTCTTTCAGAGCTCATTAGTGTCAATTAGTACCCAACTAGTGCTAAATAATTACTGTTAACTAGTAGATAACTAGTGGTAACTAATTAGTACTCCGTTCAGTATAACTTAT
Source organism: Amblyomma maculatum (assembly GCF_055883805.1). Taxonomy (NCBI): domain Eukaryota; kingdom Metazoa; phylum Arthropoda; class Arachnida; order Ixodida; family Ixodidae; genus Amblyomma; species Amblyomma maculatum. The sequence continues at coordinate 186,468,460 of NC_139346.1, forward strand.
CATTACCTAATTGGTGTCAATTAGCACACAATTAGTAATAAATAGATAGTGGTAAATAGTAGACAATTAGTACTGCCAGATTAGTGTTAATTAGTACTAAATTAGTTATATATAATTAGTGTTATTTGTTAAGAATGGTTGTGGTCAGTCTAGTAACTAGTAACTGATAGCTAGTAAATGTTTATGGCCATTTTTAGTTAGCTACCAAAGGTGTGACACCCTCTGCGACCGGAGACAGTATGAGCCATTAAAGGCTTTCGCCTAAATAAGTAAACACTATAGAAAAGGGCAGAAACACAGATACGGAGATTCGAGGAAGAAAATACAGATCGAATTGCATATATAGACGCTGCATACTTTTTTTTTTCCTTATTGCCTGATCTTGACAGGAGAACAAAAACTGCGGCAAAGGAAAAATGAATGCAGTCGTATTCAGTGGCAAGCGAGAAATGGTAACAGCAATCTATAAAAACAACATCAATGCAGACAGCGGAAGAGGCTGCAATAGCACTGGCTCTTGTTAAGATCGAGGTAATATAAATATATAGTCAGCAACAGCAAAAGCGCAATCAGGAGCTGCGCCGCAGGAGTCATAGCGACAACAGTGGGTAGAACTCTCGACCAAAAATTCTAGGGGCACTTTTAAAGTGCGATGAGGCGAAAGCGTCTGTGGCGAAGTTGTTGTTGTGGCTGTAGGAAGAAGGAAAAGAAAATGCACGGGCCTGCTACTGGCTCTGTAGCTGAGCCACCTCCGCTGCCTCGTGCAGATAGAAGAGAATATAGATAAGAAATAAAAGGAAGAGGGAAAGAAAGACGCGCGCCGCAACAACAGCCGTCGTCCACCACCAGCGGCGGCGTGTGCAATGACGGCCTAGAACAGTAAAAAATTCGGTGCCAGGCTAGCCCCCGCCGCAAGCGGCGGAGACCCACCTGCACCAGCCCCTTTAGGGGAAACATCGAGCGAAGGCGAGCACAAAGATTAGGCAAGTGGTGTGACGTAATACCAAATGGCGGCGGCGGCTCCCAGCTACGCTGGTTGCTAGACAACAGCTCAAGGCCATTCTGTGCCTCCTCGGAGCACCACCACAGCGAAATGCTGCTGTTGCGACTTAGGAACGAAAATACACGGGCGTGCTACTGGCTCGTGGGTGATCCACCTCCGCTGCCTTTTGTTTTTATTCATTTATAGGAAGGGAAAGGCGCGGTAACTGTCTCACATGTTTTCTGTGGACACCGCAACCGCGCCGTAAAGAAAGGGAGGAAGGTGGGAGTGAAAGTGGAAAGAGAGAAAGAGAAGCCGTAGTAGCCCTTACGGAAATCCCATATCTGCTCCAGATATGGAACATATGCTGCCAGATACAAATATATAAGGCAGCAAATAAGACCTTATCTGGACCAGATAAGCTCATATATGTGGAAAATGTTGCCCTTATATGGCTCAGATTTGGCCATATCATGCAACATATAATCCATGTCTGAATGGGTAACGAGACCTTATATGGCTTGATCAGGGGCATATATGGTATCCTCGCGACCTTATGTGGCCTGATAAAGGGCATATATGGCATCGTCATGACCTTATATAGACAGACCAGGGTCATATGTCTGGCGTCAACAGGACTTTATATAACCTCATCGGGGCCTTAATTATGTAGGCGCCATAGTTATTGTATAATAGCATATGGCCTTTGTCTACCTTCTGCAAATATCCAATATTGGCATCATGTGGTCGAGCTTCAATTTTTCTACACTCAGCATGGCCTGCATGCTTAGTGTTAATTGTATCCAATTTAGAAAATAGCTACGACTCCTAATATTTCAAATATTCTGCAGATTTCGCTGCACTATAATTATTACAACATGTGTTCCTTAATCCAGGAGGGCGCTGGGTTATAGTTAAATGCTCCTCTTTCCACCTACTAACTCCCATTTTCATTTAAAATGCGGCCGCAGTCCGGTGCACAAAAGCATGGTCGGTTAAGTTGAGCGACTCAAAATATCAAGAAAATGATGGTAGTTCAGTATACGGCCCCCTCCGCGCTGTCAGACGGTGACTCACCCTCACAGACAGCTGGCGGTTGCTTCGTCGAGGGCCGCAGTGGCTAGACAGTGACTCCTCCTCTCCCGCTTTCCCCTCTTCCCTCTCAGACAGCGGCGGCCCCTGCGTAGCTGGCTCGCATTTCATCTCTCCTCCTCGCTGCCACGCTCTATACCGCGTAGGCCTCGCACTCTCAGTTTTGTGTGTGCTTGCTTCTTTCCCCTCCCCCTTTCAACTCCGTGCGCCTAAGCACTTGGTATCTCGTTCCTTTTCGGTGGCAGACATCGGAGTTTGGTGCGGCTGGCGGGCGTGCTGCATGTTGTGTATGCTGGTGTGTGTGTGTGTGCCAGCGCCTGTTCGCTATTAGCTGTGCACATGTAACAAAAATGCGACAGCAAACCTACAAGAGCTTCAGTCTGACCGTCGGCACAGAGGAAATTACTGTGTCCCACTGCGTGTTGAAGCTGCCTCCCCAGTCTTGGCAGCGAACCTGATGGTCGATTGAGCTTTTCGGGGCTCTGCCCTGGGTGGCCCGGCCAAATCTTCACCATTGTGTCGGATCGCACCCTCATCGTGCCGCCTCATCTTCACGCCCGATCACCAAAACCGTGAGCGTGAGACTCCTTGTCAGGAACTAGCACTTGCCAGCCTCAGGATATTGTTCACTTTATTATTTTGATGGAAAATTAATTTTCCAATCAGTAAATTGGATCGTAGTTGCCATTATGTGATATTTTTCCGTACATTTCGCTGCTAATTTGTCTTTCGCTCCAGCAATTTTGACAAATTTCAGTGGGTGGATAGGGTCCGTTGTTTATTATTATTTGCACTACCTAGCTAGCTTCATGCTTGATTTGGTTTAGGGGCAGAGCTGTTGCTGTGATAACAAATGCCATCGGACATGCTTTGTTTGTTTTCTCTCCTAATTTGAAGAGAAACCCCGAGTTAGGCGCGTTCGCTCATTTTGCACTGCAGTCTCTGCTTAAGGTAACACCAGTACTTCCTGACAGCCTATATGTGCTTTGCTAAGGTTTAGGTATTATCAGCAGTCCAGAAGTGTGTGTTTTATCGCCCTACGGTTTAGCGGTACCTTTTCCGGGTGTCGACAAACCTTTAAATTCCATTTTAATAGTCTAGTTCGATTATTAGCCTTTTATTTTATTTAGCTTCGCAAGTAAACCAGCTCAAACTAAAAGCATTTACTGGTTAAAGCTCTGTGAGTAAAAGAGTAGAATAAAAATGTAATATCTAATTTAATAGGTTAATGTATTTCAGTTTAGCTTCTCGTGTAGACATTATTCTGTTCAGATATCTCATTAGTTTGTTATAGTATCGCGCGTAAATGAGTAGAATCTCAATATTTGCTAACGGATGAGCATGTCTATGACCCTCGGTATACACACGTAATTCAGGACCGTCTTTGAGCGATTCCATATAGGCAGGGAAAAAAGAAAACCTGTGGTTTCAAAGCTATTTTCCTGTAAGGTTTGAAATTAAAGGGGAAATTCAGGTTTCCCTTGGCAAACTTGATTGAGCGTGCGTTCAGCTGGAATACTGAAATTGTTTTGAATGTATTGTAATAAAGTGTTATGTTGATATGCAGATATATAGATCTATAGTTCAAAACCTACCTGCCATGCGGGCTAGATCTTTAAATCAGGAATTGGGTAGATAAAGCATATCTGACCAGATATGCGTTATCTGGTACTCGAAATCAGGAATTGGGCAGATCAAGCATATACAACCAGATATGCCTTATCTGGTACTCGAAATCAGGAATTGGGCAGATATGCCTCATCTGGCCTAGATTTGTCTTAATATGTCATATCTGCCCAATTCCTGATATACCTGATCTGGATTTTTTTTATAAGTCCAGATATGGCATTTCCGTAAGGGAGAGGGCTACGGAGTAATTTCGACCACCTGGGGATCTTTAACGTGCGCTGACATCGCACAGCACACGGACGCCTCTTCGTTTCGCCTCCATCGAAACGCAGCCGCCGAGGTCGGGTTCGAACCCGGGTACTCCGGCACAGTAGTCGGGCATCTTACCACTGCACCACCCCGGCACCGCAACCGCGCCGTAAGGGAAAAGAGGAAGGTGGGAGTGAAAGTGGAAAGAGAGAAAGAGGAGCCGTAGTGCAGGACTACGGAGTAATTTCGACCACCTGGGGATCTTTAACGTGCGCTGGCATCGCACAGCACACGGACGCCTCTTCGTTTCGCCACCTCCGCTGCCTCGTGCGGACAAAAGAGAAAATAGAGAAGAAAGAAAAAGAAGGGGGAGAGAAAGACGCGCGTCGCAACAACCGTCGTTCACCTCCAAAGCGGTGGCGGGTGCAATGACGGCCTACAACAGACAAAAATTCGAAGGCAGGCTAGCCCCCGCCACGAGCGGCGTTGACCTACCAGCCCCAGCCCCGTAGGGCCAGGAACAGCCACCTTTCACCACCTACCACAGCGATAATACAAGTTCGTGGCCAGTGTAACTTTCGCTACAAACACCAATACCAAGAGAGTCACCCTTGTTTGAACACCAGATCACGAGACGGCACACAAACTAGCCTGAGATCTCACACCGGACTCACGCACGAGGCAGTGTAGGCGGCTCAGCTGCAAAGCCAGTATCAGGCCCGTGGATTTTCTTTGTCTTCTTCCTACAGTCGCAACAACAACTACACTGCGCTACAGCGCTGTAACTGCGCATTCTGCAAGGAACTGCGTTTTGATGGCGGCGAAACAAAGAGGCGCCCGTGTGCTGTGCACTGTCAGCGCACGTATATGATCCCCAGGTGGTCGAAATTATTCCGTAGCCTTCCAGTATGGCTCCTCTTTCACTCTTTCTACTTTCACTCCCACCTTCCACCATTCCCCTACGGCGTGGTTCAGGTGCCTACAGAAAGAAGTTTGACAGATACTGCGCCTTTCCCTTCCTTCTAACTAATTATTATTATTAACCGGAGTCAATAGAATACTTCTTGCTGTTTTGCCGCCGTTTCACCATGATGAGAAGACGGTTTTTGGAGAAGCCGTTGCAACAGCTGGGACTTAATTTGAGCAGCCAGATTTTATTTTCGTTCGGTGCCACCATGCTTGGTTTGGTTTTGGTTTTGTGGGGTTTTGTGACGTACCCCACCTCTTCAACTGGTGCGGAACTGGCCGCCTTACGTGCAGCTATTGAATACATCGGCCAGGAACTTCCAGGTGTCTGGTCCATTTTTACGGACTCAAAAGCAGCGCTTCAAGGCGTTCAAGCTGCGCTACGTCGTGGATCACATGAACAACTAACTGCAGAAATCCGCGTGCTATACCGCGACGCTACATCAAAAGGTCATGATATAATTTTCCAGTGGCTACCTGGACATTGCGGTATTGAAGGAAACCACCAGGCAGACCAAGCTGCCCGTTCTGCACACAACGACGGAACTACAGTTAACATTCCTATATCTAGAGTTGACGCAGATTGTCGACTTCGTTCCTTAGCGGCGGAGCAAACGCTTTCAGCCTGGAACAAAGGAGAATTTTCCAATCGACGCCTCAGGGAACTAGACCCTGGGCTGCGCCTTCGTGTTCCCCCTAACAAAGGGCGGCGCGAAACAACACTGATGTGCCGTATGAGGCTCGGTGTTGCATTCACCAAAAAATACGCTTAGGTGATGAGAATGGCGGATAGCCCTAACTGTGAAAGATGCGGCTGCGAAGAGACCACACAGCATCTCCTTTGCGAGTGCCCTGCTTTTTCAAGCGAAAGATATGCGCTGCGTTCGGCTCTGGACCATCTTGACAGCCGTCCTTTCACAGAGCAGAAAATCCTCGGCCTATGGCCACAGAAGGCGTCTAACGGCAAAGCCTTCAAAGCACTTATGTGTTTTATTATAGACACAAACGTGATTGAGAAACTGTGACTGTGCTCCTCGCCGCCTTACCTTTCCTATCATTCTCTTCTTTCTCCTTTAAACTCCTCATTCCCCTTCCCCAGTGCAGGGTAGCAAACCGGAAGCTTTCCTGGTTAACCTCTCTGCCTTCTCTCTCTTTCTCTCTCTCTCTCTCTCTCTTGTGGGGCTTAACGTCCCAAAGCGACTCAGGCTATGAGAGAGGCCGTGGTGGAGGACTCCGGGAATTTCGACCACCTGGGGTTCTTTAACGTGCACTGACATCGCACAGCACACGGGCGCCTTGCTTTTCGCCTCCATCGAAAAGCTGCTGCCGAGGCCCGGATTCGATCCCGCGTCCTTGGAAACAGTAGTCGAGCGCCGTAACCACTGCGCCACCCCGGCGGGGTCCACCATGCTTGGGTACAGCCACAGGTCTGTCCCGGCGGGGTCCACCATGCTTGGGTACAGACACAGGTCTGTTTTTAACACCATCAAAAGCTATTAAATAGAATCTAAACATCTGCGTTGCTATATGCTTCGGTTTGTTTTTTAATCTGTAAATACAAATCTCACAGTGCACAACTCCTACGTGCGTTATGAATTCTCCTTTTATATTTCGGTTTTTCATATTTTACTTTCCTTCTCTCTTCCCTAGCAATCATTCCATTTTTTTTAACGATGTAGTTATACATGTCAAAAACAAAAAATTTTGAGGACGCTTAAGCTTCGCCTTCAAGTGTGGAACGCGATAGCGTTATTGCACCTCGTTCGCACCGCCCAGCGCTACCGGCACTGGTAGGCGGCGCCGCTTCCATCACACGCGTCTCAAGAGCGAGCGCTCAAGGCCCTGCAGTACAACACCCGTCGGCCTGCCAAGGAGTGTAAGACAATGCGCTACGGCGCAGCAATCACTGATGAGGCGCCCCGCGTCGGACTTTGCACTCACGAATCACGCGGTGAGCGCCGAGCAACGCAGCGTTCGGCGCGGCAACGAAACGTGCGCCTTAGCAAGCAGAACGAACCAAAGAACTCGGTGTCTCGGAGGGAGAAAGCCGGGCAGCGACGCGCCATGAAGGCGGACTCGATCATGGGGCTGACGCCTTGATGGGATCGTCCTCTATCTCGCTTGGGAGCACCACGCAGAAGCATGATTCCTCGGAAGCAGCTCGGCACACATCGCAGGGGACGCTTTCCCAGCAGAAACGCTACGGCGCAGCGATCACGTCAGAGGCGTCCGGCACCAGACGCTGCACCTAGCAATCGCGCTGTGAGCGGAAAGAGGAGCCGCGTCGCCTAAACACCACTGTTCGAGTGACGCACGCTGGATGTTGGAAGGGGAGAAAGCGAGAAAACTTATTAAACGCAAGGGTATTGGGGCATCCTCGCACCGGTATCCGCGCGGCCCGAAGGGGAGAAGCGGGTGAGCGAAGATAGTGATATAAAAAATGCCCACGATTATGCTACTTCCTAATGCGAAATTTGAGCGCAGCTCATCAGCTGTTTCATCTTTTCGATAAATTGAGGCAAAACGAAGAGGCGTCCGTGTGCTGTGCGATGTCAGGGCACGTTAAAGATCCCCAGGGGGTCGAATTACTCCGTAGCCCTCCACTACGGCTCCCCTTTCTGTCTTTCCACTTTCACTCCCACCTTCCTGCCCTCCCTTACGGCGCGGGTCAGGTGTCCACAGAGAAAATGTGACAAATACTGCGCCTTTCCTTTCCCGTGAACCAATAGAGAAAAAAAAAAGAGGCAAGGATTTCGAGCAAGGCACATAAGCACTATTACATACTTCTTTTTTTTTATTTTTCACGCGTATTCCTTCAAGAAACACCACTAACAGTTCTTGGCTGTCATGAAAGAAGCTTTGTGGTCCGAGAAATGAAGAGAGCAATTGAGATCGGGAGGTTGCGGGAGGCAGCGCGTAGGTCCATAGGAACGTTGCGCAACGAACAGATAGCAGCTAGCAGCGACTCGCTGACGCCGCTAGCGAGTGAAGCGAGCCTGGAAGCGAGTGAGAACGGGATGCACGCACCGTGATCCGCCGCTGTACGGTTGCTTTCTGCGGATGAAGGATGCGAGCGCTATTGTAACCCCCTCCGGACCGGTCGTCTCGGTGCGCCCGCATGCAGAGCGGGTCGGCGTTTCCGCAACCGGAGAGCACCCTCGCCTCCACTCAGGAAGAGGGGGGGGGGGGGGTCTCCTCTTTCTGCATGGCGGCGACGGTGTTCTACGCAGCACGTTGTGTTGACTAGCTAGCGACGTCAGTCAGTCGCTGCTAGCGCTGCCTCCGGCGACCCCCTTTTTTTTTCCCTCGTGTGCTCCGGTAGCTGCGCGCGCTCCTGCCCCCATCATTCGCCGCTGAGTGTACCCCCCCCCCCCTCCTCCTGTGAGGCTCCGGTGGCCAAAGCGCCGGCTCGAACGGGGGGGCTGAAAGGGGGCGGAACTGGTTACGAGGCCGACGCCGACGCCGCCGCGAAACCCAGGAACGGCCGCCAAAGAGCTGCGCTCTAAAAAAGGAAAGGCGCTTGATTCTACAACCCGTGAGTGTGCACGGCGAAACGTCAGGGGCGAGTGGCGCGCCACGTGTCGGGGCAGCGCCGCACATTGCGAGGAGGGGTTCTTCTGTGTTTGCCGCAAGATGGCTCTGCATGTGCGCAGAGCAGAAGAAATGTAGCGGAAACGTACTTCGCTACTCGTGTAGCTGCGACTTCTGTAAGTAACATGCTCATAATTACCGATATACACCGCAGTATAACTTTCTACGCCACGTTACTAAGGCAACACGGCATTCACTAGAAGCGCTTTTGTACCGCTTTCAAGCATCGAACTCGTGGCTGAGTAAAAGGCTCAGCCACGAGTTCGATGCTTGAAAGCCACCGCAGTGTACGGACGCGGAATCATGAGCTCCGTCGGAGCGGCGATAGCGGCCGTTGCTGGCCGCGGAAACAGGTTTAACGCCGAAGAAGATAAGGACTACGAGATCGTTTTGCCTACCCTGCCCACCGGACGTGTTGTGTTAAACACGATGTTTTTGCACGGCGACGTGCGTATGAGGCCCTACAGGGTCGAGGACTTCAGGGATGCCCTCGCTAACGTCGGTGCGCTCCCCGACGTCGTGGCGTTGGGGGCGTACCAAATCAACCATGTGTGGGCGGTAACCATGAACAGCACGGAAGCCGCGAAGAAGCTGGCCGCCTTAAAGGAGCTGGAAGTCAAGGGACGCCGCTGCCTCATATTCGACCCTGAAGACCAGCAGGTGAAGCTACGCCTGCACTGGATGCTACACGGTGTCCAAGACGAGGACATCCGGACTGCTTTCGCGGCGTTCGGAAACGTGACCGAGGTGACGCGGGAGCGTTGGCGCGTCGTTGGAATGAAGGAAAAGGGATCCACCACGAGAACAGTGCTGCTCAAGTTGAAGCCTGGTATGAAGGTGGACGACCTGCCCCACCAGCTTCGCGTCGCCGGCGAGTTGGCTCTCGTGGTGGTTCCCGGGCGGCCGATGCAGTGCCTGCGGTGTCACGGCGCAGGCCACGTTCGCCGGGACTGCAGGGTGCCCAGGTGCTCCAAGTGCAGGCGCTATGGACACACGGACGAGGACTGCGTCCGCACCTACGCGTCAGCGACCGGGCTCGGTGCGAAGGACGACAACAGGGAGCTGATGGACGTCGCCGAGGCTGAGGAAGCAGCAAAGGGTGCCGACGTGCTGGACAAGGTTCCTGTGTCGCAGGGCACCTCGGTGACTCCGAGTGGCGACGCCCCCCTTGCCGATAAGCCAGAGCTCGCGCCAGCTACGGTGAATTTGCCACAGCCAAGCGAGGAGACCTCAGCGTACGCGGAGAGCCTGCCGGCTCCCAAGGACGCAGAAGCAAAGGAAGTGAGCGAGGTTCACCGGCACAACTGCGGTGGTCGGACGACCACGGCCGCTACCCCCGGGAAACGCCCACATGCCGACACCAGCACCGGCGACGACAAGGAGGCAACGCCCACTTCCGAGGAACCACCAGCAAAGGCGCCTCAAACAAGGAGGCCCACGTTGAAGCTTCGCACAAACCTTGCGAGCGAGAGGTGGGCCGGCGACACGGCGCCTCTCGAGCACGGCCAGAAGCTCGAGGAGGACGGCGCCAGCAGCGACGGAGGCGTCTAGCCTTGTGCTAGGCGCGAGAGGTAAGCACCGTGCTTTCGGTCTCTTCTTCTTATTTAAAAAATGGCTCCTGCATCACCGTTGAAGGTCGCCACGCTAAATGTTAGAGGTCTGGCAGGAAAGAGAAAACAAGGCCAGGTGTACCGACTTTTAACGGAGCATGATATTGATGTATTAGCTGTGCAGGAGACGAAAGTTGACGGTGAGGAAGAGACCGAGAGCATGGTGCAACGTTTCACGCCTAGGTTTTTTGCTGTGGTTAGCCACGCTGTAGGCACATCGGCTGGCTGTGTTCTTTTTGTGAAGAAGTTGCCGGGGCTTTAAGTGCTTGGTCATTTTTCTTGTGAGTCGGGCCGGTGTGCACTTCTAGATTTTTCGCTGAATAGCACGGATTGGCGGATTGTCTGTCTCTACGCGCCTAATGTAGCAGATGAAAGGGCGCAGTTTTTCCAAGGCATCCAGCAGCGGCTCTGCACTGATAGACAACTGATCGTCCTAGGTGATTTTAATTGCGTCCTTAGTGCGCGAGACAAGACAAGCCGGCGGCCATACCGAGACGCGAGCACTGAAGTGCTATCGCGAATTGTTGAGGAGTGTAACCTCGAGGATGTGGCAGAGTGTCTTGAGGGAGCCCGCACCGTAAAGCTCACGCACTTCCAGGGTTCGAGCCATGCAAGGCTGGACCGCATTTATGCATCCCTCGACATCTTACCTGAATGCAATAGTTATGAAGTAGAGCCGGTATCGTTTTCAGACCATTGTTTAGTTAAATGTTCTTTTGGATGGGTAAAGAGAGGGAATTCTTTTTCGTGGAAAATGTGGAAATTCAATAATAAACTCTTGCAGGATGAACATTTTACCCGCATAGTAAAAGAAGAAATTGAAAAAATAAACCCAAGTAAAAATATGCACCTTTGGCAACAGTGGGAGCTGTGTAAAGAAACTATAAAAATTAAAGCAATAGAGAGTGCAACCTGTATACGGTTTGAGGAAAAACAGAAAGAGACGGAGTTAAGGACACTGCTCCGTACGTTGCTTAAACAGGAAGCTCGAGCGCCGGGGAAATGGATTGAAGATATACGGAAAACAAAGCAAAAACTAGAATTGATAGACGAAGATCGTTATCGAGGTGCGTTAGTGAGGGCAAGGGCAGAAGACACAGCTGCAGGGGAGGCGCCATCAAAACGAGCGCTGGGGTTCGAAAAAGCAAACGCTCAACGGAACCACATCGACCAAATAGATTGGGGCGGTATCTTGGCGGCGGACAACGACCACATCAAAGCAGCGTTCAACGCCCATTACCAAACCCTCTTCGCATCCCATACGGTAGACGCTATCACTTTTAAGAATAAGTTTCTGGCGACGATACCGCGTCTGGACGATGAAGTGAAAGAGAGATTAGAACTAAAGATAACTGAAACAGAAGTGGAGCACGCTATTGACAGTTTAAATGACGGTAAATCGCCGGGACCGGATGGGTTCAGCGCGGGTTTTTACAAAGAATTTAAGTACGAAATCACACCTATTTTGAACGCAATTTACAACGATGCCTATACAGTAAATGCCCTGCCTCCGTCATATGGGTCATCCCACACCGTACTCATTCCTAAAACTGATGAAATAGACAAATTACGCCTGGTAACATCTTACAGACCCATAGCACTTGCAAACGTTGAATATAAAATTTTTATGAAGGTTTTGGCCCGAAGGTTGCAAACGGTTATTAAGGATATAGTAGGACCACACCAAACGTGTGGGATAAAAGGGAGGTCAATAGTGACCAACATTCAAAAGGCGCGAAGTGTCCTTGAGTGTTGTGATGTCTGGGATGGTCGGGTCGCCATGCTTCAGATCGACCTCGAAAAAGCATTCGACTGCGTCGATCACGAAATTTTGTTTTCCCTTTTAGAACATGTGAATGTTGGTTCAGTTATATGTAAGGGTGTGGCCCTGGCGTACCGTAACTGCACGACGAGAGTGATTATTAATAAGAGTCTGGGAGCCCCCATTCGACTGCAGCGTTCGGTGCGACAGGGCTGTCCCCTCAGCCCTCTTTTGTTTTGCATTTATATTGAAACATTGTGCATGAAACTTATGAATAATGTCAACATTAGTGCGTTTAGGTTACAAGCAGCCGAAGTGAAGCTGCTCGCGTATGCAGACGACATCGTTATTTTTACGGTTGACCAGGAGAGTATCACCGAGGCTTTCAAATGTATCCGTGAGTTCTCTCAAGTTACCGGTAGCGGGGTGAACTGGGCCAAGTGCCTTGGGCTCTGGCATGGACAATGGCCGTCGAAACCAGATCGCTTTGCCAATGTTACGTGGACAGACACACCGACCAAGTACTTGGGCGTCGAGCTGGATGCCTACCGCGAAAGCGAGCATTATTGGAAAGGGCAAATGACCGAACTACGGGAGAGAGCCGAGAAGTGGAAAGGCGCCAACATGTCGATTTTTGCCAGAGCTACTGTATGCAATCTTTTTTTTATCAGCAAACTTTGGTTCGCAATGCAAGTTTTGAGTTGTTCGCGCGTAAACGTACAGAAGTTACACAGGATTTTCGCCGTTTTTGTTTGGGCAGGTAAATGGGAACGCTGCAGCAGGACGAATTTGTTCCGTCGGGTAAAAGACGGCGGTTTGGGACTCGGCCATCTGTTTTTACGGCAGGTGGTCAACCGGTTTTTGTTTTTTCGGGATGCTTCGGACCCTTTCTTACGCACCGTCTGCCAAGTTAGGCTACGGCGCCTACTGCCGGAGTTTGTTGTCTCCACCGAAGAAGCTACGGGTGGGATTTTTGGTTATTACAGGGAGGTCGTCGCTAGTGTAAGACTTTTTTCAGTGCGTTTTTCTAATGAATATTTGTCCACTGTAAAACGAAAAAAGCTGTATCGCGATTTATGTGACATTGTTTTGCCATAACCCTTGTACAGAACCTTATACAGTGGAGGTCCGGGCAGAGATGTCTTGAAGAGAGTAAAGAAAATGCAGGTGTCGCCAGGAGCTAAGACATCTTTCTTTAAATTACACACCGGAACATTATCAGTAAAGAAGTTTTTGGAGGAAAGGGATTTTTTTTTTTTACCGTGGGGGGCGCACTGTTTAATCTGCAAGCAGCCGGAAACAATAGACCATGTTTTTTTGCATTGTTGGGAAGGGGTTTATTTCTGGGATGTTTTGCAACGTACGATAAAGAAAGAATTTCCACTAGACTCCCACGGCATCCGGTATTTAAGCATTGATAATGAAGACGGCGTTCCGTATGATTTAATCATGCTCATGGGCCTCCACTCTATATGGCGCTCCAGAATGGCGGGCTATCACTGCGACAGGGATGCTCGACCCGCTAGAATATACTTCCGAGAAAGTATGAATTGGTTTATTGCCATACAGAAAGTGGCTGCTGAACCTCCCGAATGGCTCTCAAGGGTAGAGCCTTTGCTGTCGTTGCGGGAGTTTTAATGTACTGAGACGAAGCCAGCCTGACATTGGCTGATGATGACCTTCCAATATGTACTTTGTTTTGTGTTATTCGTGTTGTGTTCTTGTGAAATGGTATGAACCAAAGCCAGGAAATAAAGAAAAAAAAAAAAAAACTCGTGGCTGAGTGGTAGCGTCTCCGTCTCACACTCCGGAGACCCTGGTTCGATTCCCACCCAGCCCATCTTGGAAGTTGCTTTTCATTTATGAAGTGCATGCCGGGATTTATCGCTCACGGCGAACGCCGCCGACGCCGACGACACCGGCTTTTCTGCGACAGGAGCTCCTTAACGCTATCGCGTTAATATCCCTCCACCCCAATTCTTGGCCGATCCCCCTGTGTTGGTATGTGCCATCAATTTAGAGAACAACTACTACCACTACTGCACTGGGTGGCGCCATCTAAAGTAGGACTGGACCGACTGGTATATATAGGCGGATGTATAGCAACACTGTGACGAATAATAATAATTGGGTCACAAGAACCAATTATTAATATTATTTGTGTAGCAGTGATGCAGCTTCCGCGGCGCGATCTCCCTCTTGTGTTGCTGCGTTTCGACACTAAACGACAGCAGCTAGCGACATAAAACAGAAAAGGACGACCGAAAGCGACCCGGATAACTCTTATTAGCGTGTTGTTACGTAGACCGGTAATCGGTGGCTATTCGGCGGAGCTTGGGAGATTTCACAGGCATTGCTGGCCAGCGTTGCTTTTGTGTCAGCTGTTTTATGAAACAAAAGTCGGAATGAGTTTGAATAGGGCTGCCACAGTTTGAAGTATAAGCGAAGTATAATCGTGCTTTACGAAGATGTTTGCGAAATAAAATAGTATTTCTCGCGCCTCTCCCGTCGAGATATCGCCGCGAAAACGATGGCAGATTTTTCGAACCTAAGCACACCTCACGTTCGTCATCGCGATCGTGAAAAAAAAAAAAAAAAAAAAAAAAAAAGTTGGGCGCCAAGAATCGAGTAAATATGACATATAGGTCGTAGCTCTGTATGTTGCGACATACCCGCTGCGTCTGTTTCAGCGCAGGGAACATGCACAGCAGATGGCTTTTGAACTCTAGGGAGAGAGTGTGCACGACACTAGAGCAGGGTTAGAATATTAAAAAGCGAGGCCAGTTCCCAGTAACGCCTGCAGTACTGGCAGTGCTAGACCTAATCCCAACGAAGTGCATCCTGCTCTCCATGAGTGAGACCGGAAAGAGAAAATGGGGGCTTGGGAAGGGGGGAATGGACGCAGGACTAGAATACGCGCACGACACCGGGGTGTAAAGACGGGTAGCGATATCCGGGCTGGGGAGTTTCGGCGGCGATAAGATGCGAGTCCTCAGGCACCCCGAAGAGGCTGCGCGAATTTGCCACGTAGAATCCATACTGTATCAGTCAGTTCAGAGTTGGGAGTTGCCATGTGATGAACGCCCTGACAAATCGCATGGCTGCGAATGACGCGAGGGTGTGCACGTATTACTTGAAACAACTCGATGCAAATGGTTTGGTTTGGTTTGTGGGGTTTAACATCCCAAAGCGACTCAGGCTATGAGAGACGCCGTAGTGGAGGACTCCGGAATTTTTGACCACCCGGGGTTCTTTAACGTGCACTGACATCGCACAGCACACGGGCGCCTCGCTTTTCGCCTCCATCGAAAAGCATACGCCGAGGCTGGGATTCGATCCCAAGGTCTTGGGAGCAGTAGTCGAGCGCCGTAACCACTGCGCCACCCCGGCGGGGTGATGCAAATGGTGATGCGAGCTAAATGGGAAAGAGTAAAGAAGGCCACGGCAGAAAGCTCTTCAAACAGCCCCATACAGGCGGCAGTTGATTCCCCGATTCTATGACCAGATAATCGGTGGGTCGTTTCCGCGTTACGAAAAGGCTAGAGCATGCGTGGGGCGCCGAAGGTTAGATGTTTTGTTTTTCTTAGCTGTTATATCTACATCGATAACGATTGAGCTATGGGTGCAACAATGCACTCACGAAGAGATGACGCATCGATATCTCTCGTCAGACTGCGGATATATCAATGGAATTCAGTATCTTGATAGATGGCTTCAACGCAATGCCATTGTACAATCGTGAAATGTTGAAACATGGGCTTGCAATGCGAGGCGCGGTTATAACGTTCGAGATGTGAGACTTGGACTAGTCTTGAGACTTGGAGGTGTGCCATTGTCTGAGCAGCCTGCTTCCAGCCGGAGTAAACTATGTGGAGCTTCAACCCCAGAATGTGCACAACTAAGCACCTATCTCGGCAAGATATCGCCGCCAAACGAAAAAAAAAGGGGGGGGGGGGGGGGTTATCTAGCTTTTTTGAATCAAAGCACACGCTCCTCTTTCATCCCCCCCCCCCCCCCCTCTATATTTTGGGCATCGCGATCGTGAGAAAAAGGAGGTGGTTAGAATAGAGTAAATACAGTAAAAGCAGTACAGTGCACTCCATCCATCGGTTGCGTCCTTTTTTCTGAGTATGCTGCCCTATCAGCTTCGGACTTTTCTTCTTGACAGCAATTCCCTCAGCTTTGGCTTCGCTTGCCTAGTTCGGGATAATAATGATAATAGCGAATGATAACAAATTTCGATTTTCCAATAACGGTAAATATGCGTTACTCTGAGGTTCATGTACTTCCTTTAGACCTAAGGTTCTTGCAGCTTACGATTCAGGCCTTAACTGTTTAACCTGTATGGTTAATTTCTGTTGTGGTCTGAAACCATTTTCAGTTTTCCCGGTAGTTACTTTTTCAGCATCGACCAGCTTCGCTATATACGCAAAGCTGCAGGTCGCCTTCGTTCAGCCTCTTCTTGCTCCGTTGCTGGTTCACACGTTCTGTCTTGTCTCTAGTGTCCACTTTTACGAGTTTAATTTGTTTTAATGACATATCCAAACCGCGCCTATTCTCTGCTGGTGTTTGCCTTGTTTAACGTATTACAGAACCACTTGAAACAGTTTCTGCCATATATGTCGATGGATACGCTGTGTGAGAAAAAAAAAAAAGCGGATGTTATTTATTCATCGTTTATTCATCTACCTACATTGCGCCCAGAGGGCATTACAGCAGTGGGTATATTACAGAAAGTATAAACAAGGCACAGTCATCAGGACAATCATCAAGAGCGGCAAGCCTTCAACGTAGAAGTGAAACGATAAAGTGAGGTTCGCGTAAACAAGTAAATGGACCCAACACCGACAACTTGCCAGCAACATACTAAGCTAAATAAATAAAAGCAGAAAAGCAGGAATACAAAAGTGATATGTAAAACGAAGCATAGTAGTCAAAGCAATCAGCCTAAACGGCAAGTCGTCAAGGTATGAAGGAAGCAGTCAACTGAAAAGACTGTAAGCAGGCATAGCAGACTCAACATAGCAGCATACTAAAAGCAGAAAAGCTGGAATACAAAAGTGATATGTAAAACGAAGAATAGTAGTCAAAGCAATCAGCCAAAGCGGCAAGTCGTCAAGGTATGAAGGAAGCAGTCAACTGAAAAGACGGTAAGCAGGCATAGCAGACTCAACATAGCAGCATACTAAAAGCAGAAAAGCAGGAATACAAAAGTGATATGTAAAACGAAGCATAGTAGTCAGAGCAATCAGCCAAAACGGCAAGTCGTCAAGGTATGAAGGAAGCAGTCAACTGAAAAGACGGTAAGCAGGCATAGCAGACTCAACATAGCAGCATACTAAAAGCAGAAAAGCAGGAATCGAATCTTTACACTGAGGCAAGCAGGTGCTGCAACAGTAGAACTGGAAAAGTGTCGTCAACCGCCGAGACTACACATTCCGATAGTTTGTCCCATTGTTTAATTGTTCGTGAGAAAAAAAGACGATTGGTACACAGTTTTGCGGCAGGCTGTTTCACGAATTTTGCAACTGTGGTCTTTCCTGACGGAGAGAAACGTAGGTAGTTTTAGATAAACATCGCGATCAACTGAAACCTTTCCTCGCGCTCTTTGCTTCAACAGTGTAAGCCTAGATACGGAATGACGTGTTTCGAGACGTTGCCATGAAAGGGTTTCCTTCAATGCGATAACGCTATTATTGTACATATAGGAATTCGTTACGAAACGTGCGGCCCTATTTTGAATAGCTTCTAATTTATTTATAAGTGTAATGGAATTTGGATCCCAGACTGCGGCAGCATACCCTACGTTGGAGCAGACATTAGTAAAATACAAAGTTTCCTTAACATCACGAGGAGCAGCCCTCCTCTAATTCCTCTAAAATCGTTTCTCGCAGATTTTTCTCGAAAATTAGGACATTGAATGTCAGTTTCCTATTAACTCTTGTCTGGCCTGCTCAGCTGGAATTCGGCAAAAGGACGGTTCACTCCGCTGCTCACAATTTCATTTTTTTCTCCTGGACGTATCGCTCCTCCTCTTCCTTTTCTTTTCTCTCCCAAAACTGGTCTTTTTACTATTTGATAACTAGGTTTTCTTCTCCCCATTTCACCTAACACACCCGCTATATTTCATGTTTCCTCATGTGGCCAATCTACTCATATGTACCCATTCAAGGGCACGACGACAAAATAAGGATGAGCCTCTCCTATATTTAAGGTGTTCATTTGGACTAGTTGGACTAGCTTCTTAAATTCATTATTACCAGCGCAGTAGCAGACGGAGACAGGAAATGATATGACGAGCTATTTTGTCCTGTCTTTCTGTGTTTTGTTGGTAGGTGCTTCAAAAACGGCAAGTGGCTGTTTAAAAACAGCGCCAGCAGTAAACAAAAAGTGGTCGTGCTTCAAAAACGACAGCGGCATTTCTAAGAATAAGCCCCGATTTAGACTTCTAATTTGTCTAAATCTGCCTCTACCCCAACTTAATTATCCGCATGCTCCCCCTTATGTAATGCTTTCGAATCTTCAAGCGACAAATAAATGAATGAAATGTGTAGAATATTGAGCAGCCATTATTGCGACACACCTGTACCACTACACGGTCTTTATTTCTCATGTAAGTCATGGATTTTCTTGGTGTAAGCATCTCATTCCAAAGACAATCGCGCAACGAACTCATCTAAAGCGAACAAACTAAATATACAGCACAACGCGGGCAGTCAAAGAAATAAAAAAAAATATGGCATGCTGATTGTAGTAATCGCTTATTGCAGCAGTCACGGAAATTATTGGCACCGGTGGCAGTGTTAAGACGTCACGCGGGAACTGTTCATTATTCTTTGTAGAATATTGAGCAGCCATTATTGCCACACACCTCTGCCCCTACACGGTCTTTATTTTTCGTGTAATTGATGGATTTTCTTGGTGTAAGCATCTCACTCCGAAAAGAATCGCACAACGAACTCATCTAAAGCAAACAAACGAAAAATAAAGCACAATGTGAGCGGTCAAAGAAATAACAGAAACGTGCCACGCTGATTGTAGCCGTCGCTGATTGTAGCAATCGCTTATTGTAGCAGTCGCTTTCTGCTGTAATCGTTGGCTGTAGAAGTCACGGTATTGATTGGCAGCGGCGGCAGTGTATAAGACGTCACGCGGGCACTGTTCATTGTTCTTCGTGGGCATATCTTTACACGTCCACAGATAAGGAATTATCACTATAATTATTATTCCACGAATATGGAAGTTTCAAAATTATCAAGTGCATCAACCAAGCTGATCCCACCATAAAAACCTCCTCTCTTCTTGCAGCCGCACTACTGCATTGGCATCAAATGAACAGCCACTAGCCCAGAATACGTGAGTCAGAACTTAAGTGGTCCTTTAGGGCAGCATAGTACAACAAACATCGCAAGCTATCTGATACTTCCTCAGGCTCATATTGCCACAGGTATGTTTTAAAATGTTTCCTTTCTTTTTCCAATTCTTCCTTTCGTTCATTTATCTCTATTTTTCTTTTTGTCTTCTTTCAAAATCAAGAAATTTTTTTTAGATTAGATACGGCTGTAAAGACCTGAATACACTCCAATGTAGAATTTTACGTCTTTGTCAAAAAGCAAAACCGCAAACTGGACTGTATGCCCCGCCGGGTTGGTACAATGGTAAGACGCCCGACTACTGTCCGTATTAGCCGGGCGAACCCAACCTCGGCGGCTGCGTTTCGATGAAGGCGAAACGAAGAGGCGCTCGGTGTGCTGTGCGATGTCTGCGCACGTTAAAGATCCCCAGGTGGTCGAAATTACTCCGAAGCCCTCCACTACGGCTCCTCTATCTCTCTTTCTACTTTAACTCCCACCTTCCTTTCCCTTCCTGTGAACCAATTATATATAAAAACTGGACTGTATGATTATTTGGGTCGCCATAGACGTAAGCAGCGTCCTGTCACACGAGTGTGTGCAGATACAGAGGGTAGCTGAGGTCCGATGACTATTTTTTTTTTTAGTTTTTATACTTGATGTACAAATGTATTGATGCGAAGTAATGAGAGTTTGTTTTTCAAAAATTGCTACAGTTTTCGTGGTAAAACAATTTATTTGGGCATTCGTAGGCTTTAAGGTATTTTTTTTTTCTTTCATACGATCTCTTTTTAGCGCGAAATCACAACATAACACCATTTAGCGTAACGCAGCCGATCACTCCGCCTGTGTTACTGTCACTCTATCATGTTATACATTTTATGTTGTCTTCTTCACCAACTTCTATCAGGGCGCAATGGATCCAAGCACAGAGCATTGCCCTCTTAAGATGCCATGTCCCCCCCCCCCCCCCCCCATAATAAATTTAAAAAACATCGGCTGCCCCGACTCCAAATTTGTTTTGCGCAAATCTAAAATTGAATTCATCTGCGTTCAAACCCGACTTAGCCCACAGCCGAAATTGGATGGCCCACCCCAAAAACTAGGCTGGAAAGACCTAAACGATCGAGAAATGAATGCGATGCCATATGGGTGGACGCCGCATGCTCGGGCGATGAGGCGGCGGCAGCTGCGGGGAACAATACCCTTCAGTCCATTGCAACTCTCCCCCTCCCCTCTGTTACCTCCTCAGAAGTGGCCGAGGAGGCAGCAATCGCCCTTGCAATTGCCCACACGGAAGCTAAATATATGCTCACAGACTCAAAAACTGCACTACTAAATTTCGCACGTGGGCGAGTTCATGTTTCTGCTTTTTGCATACTGACCTCGCCCACTGCCAACCCGCCCCGCCACGTGGAGCTTATCTGGGTGCCTGCGCACTCGGGGAACCCTGGCAACGAGGCCGCCAACAGCTTAGCCCGATGTCTAATACGCCGGGCACGGGCGGTCCCCACGTCGGAGTTCTCCCGGGAGCGCATGCACACGTTTAAAGAGATGACTCAGGCCTACCGGGTCGAGAGACAGATCTACCCCTCACCTCACTCCTCCCTCAGCAAACACCACCAAACACTATGGCGCCGCCTCCAGACGCGAACCCTCCCATCCCCTTACATTAGGTCCCGTTACCACCCCACTCTTACCGACCCCTCCTGCACCCGTTGCAACCACCCCACTGCCACCCTCGCCCACATTCTATTCCAATGCCCGGCGGATCCTCCCCCGCGGAGTCTGGAGCACTTCACCACCTGGGAGGAATGGGAGACCCTACTACGCTCTAAGGACCCGGTCCGGCAAAAGACCGCCACATACCGAGCTGCCGACGTCATGAACCGTAGGAACATGAACGTTTGAGTGTAGTGGGGCCGTGCGGGGGCCCAGGGGCCTGAGCGCCCCGAACTCCTCTGTTAAAATAAATGTTTTTACTACTACTTTCGCATGTTACTACGTTAGTTGGCGGTGTCAAACCGGTTCTTAATATTTCTTTTCTTATTTGCTTTTGTACTTGTGCTTTCCTCGGTTCGAATTCGGTCCAGTTTCTTGGCAATGCTGGAGTTGTTTACACTAATTGCAAGCTCAACATTACTCAAGCCAGTGTAATTTTCGCAAGCTTTCATATAACTTGCATATAAGGTGCAGCGTAACGGTGAAGGGTATCTAATCTGTTGCAGTCCATTGGCTGCAGCGTGAAAAAGTAATAATAATAATAATAATAATAATTGGTTCCCAGGAAGGGAAAGGGGCAGTTTCTGTCACACAGTTGTTTCTGTGGACACCTGAATCACGCCGTAGGGAAAGGGAGGAGGGTGGGAATGAAAGTGGAAAGAGAGAAAGGGGAGCCGTAGTGGAGGGCTGCGATGTAATTTCGACCACATGGGGATCTTTAACGTGCGCTGACTTCACACAGCACACGGACGCTACTTCGTTTCGCCTCCATCGAAACTCAGCCGCCGCGGTCGGGATCGAACCCGGGAACTCCGGCACAGTAGCCGGGCGTCTTACCACTGCACCACCGCGGCGGGGCATGAAAAAGTAGCCATTAACTGTATTCTTACATTTAAAATAATAATAATAATAATAATAATAATAATAATAATAATAATAATAATAATAATAATAATAATAATAATAATAATTATAATAATAATAATAATAATAATAATAATAATAATAATAATAATAATAATAATAATAATAATAATAATAATAATAATAATCAATCTTTATTTATTGTGCGCAGGAACAACTATGTGGTCTTCGTGCTGCAGTACAAAAAGAAAAGCGCACATAAGTTTTACACACACAGATAGAACACGAAAGAAGTAACAAATATCACACGAAATTAAACTAAGACGAAATGAGTCACGGAGAGCAAGAAATCAAGAATAGCATGTCTTGTACACGATGAGAAAATTGTAGAGCACATCACGAGAAAAAAAAAACTATAGATAGAGAAAAAAAAGCAAATGTCATTGACTACGGTAATAAAGATGTATGCATAAAATAAACAACCACTCGAGGCGCAACAAGTGTTTGGTATCTAGAACACAAGCTAGAAATAGAGAGAAATGCAATAAATAGAGTTGAACGCAGAACAGTAAAATTCGAATATAAAGTTTAGAGTTAAAATATAAATAAGAAACGGATAAAAAGCAGTTCAATACACAGACAGCATTGAACAGGAGAAAAAGCAGAAAGTGAAGTAAATACAATAATTAGGCTAGAAAGTGGAAGTTATATGTGATAAAGTACTGTTTAGAATACAACACTACGAACATCCAATATAAATGAACAGAGCGAGTTTTGGAAGATGTCAAAGTGAGGACAAAAAGAGTTAAACCACTGCATTCTGTCTAGAAGGGAATGGGAATGAAGAGACGGAGAAACTTGAAATGGTCTGAATTCCCTCATGCTCTTTCGCGGAACGCGCAGTAGGATGTACTCTAAGAGCTAAGGGCGCATAATGTGGCACATTCAGTTGGGTGCTCCTGGTGGAGCGAGAGGAGGAAGTTGCGCAAGGAAAGCGATATCGAAATATCGGTTAAAAATTTTGCTCTACTCTGTCAACCTTATCCAAGCTCGATTTGCAAGTGCCATTCGAAACAACCGACGCGTACTCCAAGAGTGGCAAGCATATGGACAGGTACAGCTTTTAAGAACGGAAGTGGAGTACGGAACTCTCTCGAAAGTCTCCAAACGAATCCGAGTGTGGGCATAGCCCGCTGAGCAATGCGTTTAGTATGAGAAGAGAATCTGGGGGTGCGGTCAAAAAGTACACCAAGGTCAATAATTTCATCAATCCTGTCCAACAGCACAAAATTCACAGAATAATGGTAGAGAAAGCTGTGCGTTTTACGAGTAAATGAGACAACCCTAGTTTTGGAAGAATTGAGGGTAAGTCGATTCTTTGCACACCAATCAGATAAAGCAGATATGTCCGATTGCAACAACAAGCAATCTTGAAAATAATGTATTACTTTGAATATTTTTATATCATCAGCATAAAGAACAAACGAGGAGTTCTTGATCGCGGAGGAAACGTCTTTAATAAAAACGGAGAAGAGAATCGGGCCTAATACAGAACCTTGAGGAACTCCACTGGTTACAGGGTAAACGAAGGAGGTCTGTCCATTGACACTGACAAAGCAGGAGCGATCAAGAAGATAGTTCCGTAAGAGGGCTACGAGTGAGACTTCGACGCTTTAGAAGCTTTTAGAAGTAGAAGCTTTTCAAGAAGTAGTGAGTGAGTAACAACGTCAAAAGCTTTGCTCATATCACAGTACACAGTGTCAACCTGACCTCTCTAGGACTGCTGCAGAGGCATACGTCATAAAATTGACTAGGTTGGTAGAAGTAGAGCAACCCGATATAAAGCCGTGTTGATTCGGTATTATGATATGTTTGAGATGGAAGGAAAGTACGTTGTGCAAAGCTAATTCGAAAAGCTTAGAGGTTGCACATAAAAGAGAAATCGGACGATAATTAGAAACATGAGATTTGTTTCCTGACTTGAAGGCAGGAAACACGCGTGCTATTTTCCACACGCGAGGAAAGGCAGCATTTTTCAAACAGTTATTAAATATAGCAGTCAGTACTGGTACAAAGATACAACTGAAGGCTTTTATTATGGCGGCTGGAATGCCATCATGTCCAGGAGACAAAGATGGTCTCAGACGTTTAAGACTCACAGTTATTAACTCCTCGTCAAAGAGAATGGAATTAGATGGTGCACCAGATGGGAGGCATAAGGAATCACGATGTGGAGGCTTGTATACGGAGGAAAAATGTTGGGCAAAACTGTCGACAACATTCCCGATTTTCCGACCCCCGAGAGTCAACTAAGCCGATACTCGAGTCTGATTTAATGGAACGCCTGCGAACGTATCGCCAGAACTGACTAGGACAATTTGAGGTACTCCTCTCTAAGGACTCACGGTAAGAGTCGTGGTCCCGCTTGTATAAGCGTTTGCAAAGAGAACGCAAGCGACGAAACTCATCTGCCCAATTATCAAACCCAGGGCGTTTCGCTCAACGATGGGCCCGTTCCTGAAGTTTTAACGCCGTTATGAGTTCCCTTGAAAACCAGGAAGGAAACAATTCCTACGCGTAGGAGTATGCAGAGGCATGTACCGACGCATACCATCAAGAACTATTTCAGTGAAGCGACTGACTTGTCCGTCTGAATCACTAATGTCATTTGAAAGGGACCAGTCGACGGAAGAGAAAAAATTGGAGACCGACATAATCACCACATGATTACGCGAAACGGGGCGACTTGCTCGCCCGGTCTGGATTATTAGAAGGTGAGGCAGAGACAGCAGTTGTAACTAGAAGTGGAGGGTGAAATTTTTCACGAGTCAGCAGTATGTCTGAACTCGAGACTGGAACACTTTCAAAATTCGATAGACATATGTCAACAATATTACCGCAGCAGTTTTCAATGAAATTGTGTTGTTGCAAAGATTTAAAGGCTATAAAATCAAGTAGAGCGTTACACTTACTTAATATATAATGATTATTGTAAGAAGTAAATAAGTTCCAGTTGATACCTGGAGTATTAAAATCGCCTAAAATGAGAAGTTTGTATTTGCTATGACAAGTTATAACAAGTTCGATTGAGAGCAGAACATCATCATAGGCTGGGGCAGGAAGGTTCGGGGGAATGTAGAAAGCTGCAAGCAAAAGTTTTTCATGTCGATTTAAAGAGAGCTCAAGCCACACACATTCTTCAACAGTTTCCAGATCAGAACGTGGAACACACTGCACAAAACTGTCAATATCAATGAGCACTCCACCTCCTCTTTGTTTGGGTCCTGTTTCAGGGCGGTCGCTACGAAAACCAGAGTAATTATTAGGAAAGAAATCACTGGAAGGGATATCGCTTTACAGCCAGGTTTCGGTAACTACAACAGCGGTATAACAACAAGACAAACCACAAAAAAAAAAAGAAAATCCGATCCCTTAGTCCGAAGACTTCGGGCGTTTTAATAACAGATGTTTAAATTAGGGGCCGCTGCAATTTAGCGTCAGTTCTGAGGGATGCAGCATATCGTCGTGAAGCTTCCCACGAAAGTCCTTGTAAATGCAACCCATCGACCACGCATATTTACGCAAATTTTTGTTTTTCATTCCGAGATAATACAAAATGGCCATTTCACGAAATTGTAAAAGTGACGTTGTTCACATGTGGCGACTTGCCGGCATGTTTGCCTATCACAAAAAAAAAAGTCACCCAAAGCAAACAAAATGCTTCTGATCCCTGCGGCACCCGCATTGGGGGAATGCGTAAGCATTCTGTGTGGAAGAAAGAAGAGACACGGAAGAAGAGGAGGAGGCTTCCGGTTTGTGACGTCACACTATGACGTAACACTTCCATGAGGGTGGATATGTTTGTGATCCCTGCGGCACCCGCATTGGGGGAATGCGTAAGCATTCTGTGTGGAAAAAAGATACACGGAAGAAGAGGAGGAGGCTTCCGGTTTGTGACGTCACACCATGACGTAACACCCCCACGAAAGTGGATACCACGCGACTCCCCTTGGACTTCGACATTACCCCCTTTGGCTATTTCAACGACTGACTGACTTAATTGGCTCTAGTTAACTAATTACTCTACATGCAGCAAATTCTTCCCCCCAGTGAAATTTTTTCATCATACACCTAGTGCAATCATTCGTTTGCTTATCGCTTGCTTCGTTCGAACGTAGTCCTGCCGACAAACTTCTGGGGGCACGACCTTGAAAACTTTCCAAGGTCGTGGGTATGGCATACCCACTTAGTGCTTGCGCATTAAAAATCATAATGGCACGCCGACTACCCACTACAGACGATGCGCGGTACCGCATTAATCTTACCAACTGTCCCTGTGTCTGTACAGGAGAAGTAAGGAAGTCCGTCGCGATGGAGTCCCGCAGCCTTTACGCGTCAGCGCTGCCACTGCTGCTCGTGTTCTGGCAGCTCGCAGTGACCGGACTCTCCGTACCCTCCACGGGAGAAGGCACACCGGAGGAGCTCACCTATTACAACCACGAGGAAATGACCGCCTTCCTAAAGAAAATTAGCTTCAATTACCCGAACTTCACCCGGCTGTACAGCATCGGGAAGTCAGTAGAAGGTGAGTGCGAGTGCGATTCACGTCTGCGCCTAAAAGGACGCCGACCATGACTCCCTCCAACTTAGGCTTTTGCAGGAAATAAATCCATCCTATATGGCTCTTTTCGGGTTTCTCGGTGGTTTTTTCTGGTAGAAAAAGACGTATTTGCCCCTGACGAAATCCTCAGTTAGTAATGTAATAAGTTTAGGGTGAAAGATAATTAAATACAAACCAGAAGGAAAAACAACGCGCCGATGGTGGGCACCGAACCCACGACCTACGAATATCGCGTCCGGTGCTCTTATATATGTATGCTTCATTATTCTTGTTGTTTTAGTTCTTTTTTTTTTTATCCGACATCAGGCGCCCTGCCATTTTCAAGAATTAATGCCCACGGTTGTGCTTGACGACCGAACGTCAGCTAAAAAATGTAGTTAAAGCAAGAAGCAATGTGACGCATATTTTAGGTTTGGTTTGTGGGGTTATTAACTTCCCAAAACAACTAAGGCTATAAAAGAAGCCATATTAGAGAACTCCGGAAATTTCTACCACCTGGGGTTTTTTAACTTGCACTGACATCGCACAGCACACGGGCCCCTTGCTTTTCTCCTCCATCGAAGAGCGGCAGCCGAGGCCGTGATTTGATCCCGCACCCTTGCATTTTTTCTTACCTTATATATATATAGCGATCATTACTCTGAAAGAAGAGGAGACTTACCATGTTCCGTTGTCATCTTCCGTTGTTGAGGATCCAGGTAGAACGAGAGGAAGATGGTTTGCACAGTATGAAGGAGCACCGAACAAGGGCAAGTGATGATCGCTTTGCCGAGACGAAGACAGGTCCACTTGTCGAAACGTTAGCTCGACCTGCGAACTGAGGCGTCCCCCCTTTACCCTTTCTTCTTCGTCTCGTTCTACCTTGAAAGAAGCGAGTAGCAGAGCAAGTTGGTCCGCAGTCGATGCAGGCTTCGAGCACTTTTTCGAGTAATTCTAGTTCATGCTACATAAAATCACAAAGAAAACAAATATTAACTGATATAGTAGTAGTAGTAGTAGTAGTAGTAGTAGTAGTAGTAGTAGTAGTAGTAGTAATAGTAGTAGTAGTGAGTAATAGTAGTAAGTAGAAGTATTAGTAGTAGTAGTAGTGGTGTAGTCGTCTCTGTGTTGTCTCTCCTTTCCTCTACGCTAGATAGCTCTCTCGACAGATTCGGAGCGACTATACCTATTTGAATCGCTAGTTGACACTTGTGTATAACAGGTGAGCAGTACGTACGCACTGACGAAAAACACGATATATATTTGCACGAAAATTTTAGTTTCTAATTCGACTATGCATTTGGGCGCACTCAACGCGAACATATAAAATGAGAACATTTGTTTACATCGAGTATACCGGGATCTGAATCTGAAGACTTCTGGTGCTACATAGTCACTATAGCCACGGCCGCTCGATGGAAGCGCACAGGGTGCGGCCTGCTGCGTCGCGCCGCCGTCAATGGGCAAGCGCGTCCTTGGAGAGTTTACAGTTGCGCCCGCTATTTCTGCTGAGGGCGCCACTGTTCGGGGACACGTCGCCGCCGGGGTCGCCGGCTCTGAGCGCGCGGTTTGCTTCCTTTCTGGGCGCGTTCGCCTCGCGCCTGCGTGGTAAACGCAAACGTTTTTGTGTGCGCGTGTGCAAGCACGTTAACGTTGTGTCTGGATGCGTTTGTTTTTTAATGCGAAAGCCGTTCTAGGCTCTTGGAGCGAAAATTTATGCGCAGAAGCTGTGCCTGTTATCTGTGCGTCGCATCTGTGCACTGGTGTGCCAGCCGCAAAAGCGGACGTGCAAGGAGGGAGATTAAGAATGAAAATGATTGATAGTGAGGTAATCAATAAAAGTTATAAATGCACATTGATAGAGGTAATGACTAATGCTAATGGCTAATAATGGTTAATAATGACTAAAATGATTTGTAATGACCAGTATATCAAACTACGACATGTAATGACCGCAATTGATTAGAAATGAGAAAGTGCTTAGCGATGTGTGGTAATGACTAATAGCTAGGCATGACTCATTATTACTGTTAATGACTACGAAATGACCAATATATGAAACGACGACATGTAATGACCACTGCTGTTTCTAAATGAGTAACCTGCTTAGTTATGTGTAATAAGGACTCTAATGACTACGCAGGCAGATTCATGATGACTGAGAAACGACCAATATATCAAACGACGACTTGAAATGACGAACTGTGGCAAACGATGAGAGGCAAATGATAGGAGAGTAGGCTTTCGCCGTCCTCCGCTTAACAGACATCTAAGAGACCCTCTAATTTTATCTGCTCAGCTCGCTTCAGGCAAAGACAGCAGCGACGAGTGGAAATGCACTCGCTTCCTCTGAAATGAAAGCGGCGTTGAGGTTAAAAAGTCCAGATGCTGAAGCATAATGCCCTATCAGCTGCCATTGAATTTGCTGCAAGGGACAGAGTAGATTGAGATCCTAAGTGGGATATCTCCCGCATCACTAATGTATCGCGGGTTGCTACAAGGGACAGCAGAATGGACTTGTTGGTGATTAATTATAGGTTAACCGTGCAAACAACGTGACGGGAACACAGGAGAAGAAGACGGCACAACCGCGCTAGTTGTGTCGTCCTCTTTTCCTGTGTTCCCGTCACGTTGTTTAACCTATTTAGTTATCAGGGAGCTGGCCAGTGAACTAGGATTTTTAGCGATGTGTTGTAAAGCAGATGAACACGATGAGGTAGCACCAGAAGCTTTTCTCGCAGGTTATGTTGTGAGAACATATAGGAAAAAGCTACGAAGGGTTTTTTTTTATAAGCATGCAATTTGTTCTAAATTTTGCCGCGCTAGTCTGCGTGACCTTGCAAGTAAAGGAGCCTGTGCATACAACATTTGTTTATACTGTCGAGACTATTTGAGCCGATGCGATAAAATGAAAAGCCATGTTCCACAGAAAATCCGGCGCCCGCTCTGTCTGCGGAAAGTCGGAAAAAAACCTCTCTGGTAAGAGGAACTTTAGTTGGTGATATAGCCAGAAACCTTTGTCGCAATGAGAACACGACATGTTCAATGTGGCAGGAGCTGCCAAACCAGACAGTCAATAAGATGTAAGGGTGAAATGGGAATTACTGAAAGCAGGACCCTTAGATCCCAAGTCAGGCACACTATACTCCTATAGGGCACGTTCGTACGGCTTCAGCAAACAGGGGTTTTATATAGCTATGTGTAGGGTGCTATTTCATATAATGCGGTGGCTTAAGGCTGCATTCTAATAATATGCGACAGAGGCAGTAATTACGGGATACGGTGAATAAGCATAAGGTAGCAAAGTGCGGGCACTCTAACGATGCTCCTTAAGGAGACTTAAGAACCCTAAGTTTCGTTTATCACTACCAGGTTGTTGCTTAATTTATGCGATATTTAGTAATGGTTTTGAGGCGACATGTCAGTCGAGCAAGAGCCTGTTGCAGGAAATATGAGTCAACTGGACCAGTTACAGGTAAATGAAAATCAAGGACAATGGAGGCTTGATGTACCCGCAAAGGAAGTAATCAAGCTTCGTCAGTTTACGAGCACCTTCATCAACAGGATTATGAAGTCTGAAGAGGTCCGGCGAAGTAGCAAGCTGTGTAAACTTTTGGTTTCATCATTGTTTTCTAACTGTACACAGTACCTGCAGCTAATCTATAAAAACAATGATTGTGCCCATGCTGAGGCCCTATGCGAGATATCGTTAAGTTGCTGCCCCCACTGATAGCGAGCTGGGCTGGAAATGTCAACAGTGGAGCGATGTTCATGGCTATGGGATAAACTTCTCTCAAGAAAGGTTTTCCGTATGCAATTGGTACTTCCTTTTTTTCTTTTTTTGTGCGGCCATTAAATAAGCGTACTCGGCTGCTCGCTGATTCTCGGCTGTAGTTGCACTCTGACGCGTGAACTTTCTTGTAATCAAAGCTAAGAGTTTCACGACAGCAACACTCGATGCGCGTTCTTCCATTGAAAATTAAGAACCAGCAAAATTGTATGGGTTTGCGAGCAGCCAATAAAAATAGTAATAAAAACTTTCGGCGCATATACGTGGCCCCTTGAGGCAGACCGGCTCCATCAAGCGCGCTTACTTTGTCCGGTCATGCAAAATGCGGGAAGCCATGACGGATAGCGTTCTGGCGTACAAAGTTTAAGGTCTCCAACTGAGTCGAAGATCCCAGGTTATCATCTAGATTTAACCTAATAAACGTCTTCATATTTCCACCGTAAAATTTTTCACAATGAGATAGAAAGATTGCTTGCATGTCGCATTTTCGCAGAGGTTGCTCTTAATAGGACATCTTTTTTATTGGATAGCGCTGGCAGCTTAGAACAGGTTGACATCAATTTGTGTATAAAAGTTATATGCAGGAATGAGTAAATGGTATGAAAATGACACGGAATTCGCGACATAGTTAATTAAGTGGTTATGCATTAGGCTACCATGGCAGCTGAGCAGCTTCGAATTGTTCACAGCCGGGTCACATTTTCATGTGACAAACTGGATCCGAATGCAACATCACGGTAATGCGAGCTTTCCAATCGAGTGGCCTTGAACCACCGTCCCTATAAGTTTTTCGGGGTACACTCCAGTATACACCATTGCCGAGCAAGCGCTAAGTGCTGACATGGTCACACTGGACATGACAGTATATACTGATTCTTGTGGCCAAATTAAGTGAAGCGGAGCTCTTATATCCTTAAAATAAAAGGCTTCTTTCACGCCGACGCCTCCCTCAAAGCGCAGCCAGGCGCAGCTCTCCGCGCGCGGCTGTCCCCGAACGGTGGCGCCGCGGCGGTGGCGACTAGAAGTAGGCGCCTCCCGCCGGTTTCGGGCGACGTAGCAGGCCGCACCTAGTGCGCTTCCATCGAGCGGCCGTGCTATAGCAAACAAACAAACAAACCAACACCCACAGAAGAGATTACAGCAAGTACTACTGATCTTTATGCCGTGATCGAGTGGCAAACTGCCGTGACTAACTTCACTCTCGACGCAGTGACTAACTTCAGTTTCGACGCATTACAGGGCGGGACCTGTGGGTTCTCCTCGTCACCAGTGACCCGGACGATGAACCGCTTCTTAAGCCTAACGTGAAATACGTTGCCAACATACACGGCGACGAGGTAAGTGCACTCGCGCATTCCGGTTTCATTGCTGTTTTTGATACAGAGTGCAGCCTATGATCTTAACGCGACATCGTTGTTGCCCCATGTCGATAAAAAAATTTGTCCGTCGGCGTTGGCGGTGTCGGTCGTCACGAGCATACCTCTGTCAGGTGCACGGTGGTCAGGTGGTGGTTGGTAGGTGTTAATCACCCGGTCCATTGCACTATCCGTTTAGATCCGCGCACTACTGTGCTATAAGTTACTATAATTAACATTGGCATACACCCAAGTGCAGCCATATACGGCTACAAAGGAAAGCTATACAGCTTTCTTAGAAACCTCCTATGTTAAAGAAAAATTTGTCCTGATCCGGGGATCGAACACATCTGCACTGCTCACTATCGTGGTTAACTCGATAGAACGACTGCCTGGGAAAGGTGGTGGTCCCGGGTTCGATCCCCGAATCAGGACGAAATTTTCTTTAACTACGAAGTTTCTGAGAAAGCTGTATAGCTTGCCTTTGTGGGCGTATGGCTGCACTTGG
This sequence comes from Amblyomma maculatum, assembly GCF_055883805.1. Lineage (NCBI taxonomy): Eukaryota > Metazoa > Arthropoda > Arachnida > Ixodida > Ixodidae > Amblyomma > Amblyomma maculatum. Next base: position 186,500,532 of record NC_139346.1, read on the forward strand.
GTGGACGTCAATGAGTAATTTCTCCCTTGTTGCAAATCTACATCTAGGTATAAGGAACCTATAAGGGGGGGAACACAAAAACCGTGTTCTTGTTCCTTATACAAGCTCCGATAGAACCGTGAAAATCAGTCGGTATGCACTTCTGTGTTCCCAAATAACTATTTCTCCATTTCTTCTAAGTTATCTTCTTTGCACGTTCACTCCCACCTTCCTCCCTTCCCTTACGGCGCGGTTCAGGTGTCCGTAGAACAAGTGTGACAGATACTGCACCTTACCCTTCATGTGAACCAATTATTATTATTATTATTATTATTATTATTATTATTATTATTATTATTATTATTATTATTATTATTATTATTATTATTATTATTATTATTATTATTATTATTATTATTATTTTAAAGCGTCAATGATAAAATGATAGTAACACAGCCATGCGAGTTCAAAAAAAATAACTGGGATATTTAGAAGACTAATTATTGAGGCGCATCACTTCGGCGCCTAGTACATCGATGGCCTGCTGGACGAGCAGGCGCTGTTCTTCCTCACCCTCAGCACTAAGCCAGTCCACCCAGGTCCAGATAGTATGAGAGGGGTTGGGAAAGAATCCCGATTGCAATGCAACCGGGCATGAAAATACGCAGTGGGAAAGGTTGACATAAGGGGAAGGGCAGTTGGGGCATGATGGATCACGACGGAATTTGTACAGTTATAGCCATGCAGGGGTTATGAGTGTATTCAGCTGTATCTGCGGAGGGACATGAGCCTCCCGAACGGAGGGATTAGGATGAGGGTCGGGGTAGAGCTTACGGTCTAAGCGAGCAGTATTATATTCGCTGATGGTGGCGCGAAGAGACAGTCTCGACCCGCCCTCCAAGGATCTTGGCCAGGGGATGAACGGCGCCTGGTTACGAGTTTCACGGGCGAGCTGGTTCGCCATCTCATTGCCGTCAATTCCGAGTGTCCAGGGATCAATCGGAGGAAGACGGGGCAGGGCTGCAGCGCAACAAGTGCAGCTTCGAGCTCCGTGGACAGAAACATTACAGTCATCACGACCAGTGTGCTATACCCACTCACCGTCCGTGCATACACTGACTGCGCAGACGGCGGGCCGGCAGATGATGGTGTACCTGATCTCGCACCTGGTGACTAGCTACGAAGTGGATCCGTACGTGCGACACCTGCTGGACAACACGCGTATCCACATCATGCCCAGCATGAACCCTGATGGATTCGCCATGGTCGAAGAAGGCACCTGCTTGGGCTTTCAAGGACGGTACGTGGCCGCGTTTTAATCATGATTTTCCTAAGCACGAATTATCTGTAGAATTTAAAGCCTTAATGTCAACGTTATCGGTAAGGGGGATCTGCAGAAACAGCCCGAATTGATGGATCAAAAAGGATAAAAAGAGCTTTCGTGCGCATTTTTACTTGTTGCTTAGAGGTCAGTTCCATTTTTGATATGTTAAAACTTGGCACCGACTGGATGGTGCTGGTGTTTTGTTTGTCGTGTTCCGCCTTTGTAATCTGTACCCTGTATCGCTCCTATCTTGGTCCTGACCGGACTGATAGTATCTCTAATAAATAAATAAATAAATAAATAAATAAATAAATAAATAAATAAATAAATAAATAAATAAATAAATAAACAAAATAAATAAATAAATAAAACGACTCTGTCAATGTGCAAAGTTGCATAGGCAGAATGAGTATGAGTTGCTTTTGATCGGCAGGTGCGTAGAAATGTCGGTTCAGCACTTTTTGTCAAACGCTTCCTCAAACTGAGCGTCCCTTAAATTAATGGGAAAAGCTGGATAGCCTCGACGGCTAAATGACTTTAATTGGAGGCTCATTGTCCATTTTCGCTTGCGCTTGTATATGCGTTGAGCTCAACGAGAGAATCTAACTACACAGCGAGCGTTTACGATCTGCCAATTAAGATACACGGCTGACTGGCGGAGCTTTATGAATAGTCGATTGAGCGCGTGGAGAGGGAAGAAAGAGCGCTGGTTACGAACGGATCAGCAGCCTAATGAAAGTGGGTGCTTTCAATGAGAGCGCATCACATTCGCCAAGGTTGCTAGCTGCCCGCACGTTTTAATGCAGGCTTCTGATTCGATAAGGAGCCCTGCATCAGTAGAACGGTAATTGTGGCCTTTAAGCTTATGAACAAAATTAAATAATGTATGTTATAAATAAAATTAGTTAATTAGCGGGAAATAGGGGTCGAAGAACTTGGGTCAGTTGTGTCTCGGAGTACCCTGCAGCCACAAGCGTACAGCAGGGATAAAGGGGGAGTTATCGCAGGGGAGTTATCGCAGAGTGGTCATTGAGGTCGGGGTTGGGGGTGGCTGCTCCTGGCCCTACGGGGCTGGGACTGGTAGGTCATCGCCGCTTAATTGCGGCTGGGCTAGCCTCCCACTGGATTTGTGTCTGTTGTAGGCCGTCATTGCAACCGTCACCGTTTCGGTGGTGGACGACGGCTGTTGCGACGCGCGTCTTTTTCTGTCAAATAGGTAAAAATTAGCGCCGTTACAGTCATCGCCACAGGCAAATGTATCCACAGAGACCAGGTTTGCGTGTTGTCCCTTGTTGGAGAGGCTTATTTATCAGAAACGCACGTTCGTCGACGTTCTGGTTCCTGTAAAATTTTGCTTCCATCATCGACGGTAATATCAGGTGCTCGATCCCAGCCAGCAAAGAGTAAAGATGTCATCGGCTTGCTCATCCGAAGATATTCCGTGTTTGGGCGCAAAAAGCCATAATTTGCGAGTAACCAACAGCAAGCAGCTTCCTCAAAAGTTTTGATGCGCGCGCTTGCTTAATGCGTGCCTCCGTGCGTGCTTCTCCTGAGAGGGGAGGAATTAAAGTGGTGTTCGGAATGAAAGACATTGAAGTTGGTCGGCCTCACTCCTGAAGGTCGTGCTGTCAAGCTGTGTCCGTTCCTTTCCATCTATAAACGCCCCAGAATTTGGGAGCTCATTTCGAGGATTCGTGCTGCGGATGTGATGCGTGAAGAGGATGAAAGTGTGTGTGTGTGTGTGTGTGTGTGTGTGTGTGTGTGTGTGTGTGTGTGTGTGTGTGTGTGTGTGTGTGTGTGTGTGTGTGTGTGTGTGTGTGTGTGTGTGTGTGTGTGTGTGTGTGTGTGTGTGTGTGTGTGTGTGTGTGTGTGTGTGTGTGTGTGTGTGTGTGTGTGTGTGTGTGTGTGTGTGTGTGTGTGTGTGTGTGTGTGTGTGTGTGTGTGTGTGTGTGTGTGTGTGTGTGTGTGTGTGTGTGTGTGTGTGTGTGTGTGTGTGTGTGTGTGTGTGTGTGTGTGTGTGTGTGTGTGTGTGTGTGTGTGTGTGTGTGTGTGTGTGTGTGTGTGTGTGTGTGTGTGTGTGTGTGTGTGTGTGTGTGTGTGTGTGTGTGTGTGTGTGTGTGTGTGTGTGTGTGTGTGTGTGTGTGTGTGTGTGTGTGTGTGTGTGTGTGTGTGTGTGTGTGTGTGTGTGTGTGTGTGTGTGTGTGTGTGTGTGTGTGTGTGTGTGTGTGTGTGTGTGTGTGTGTGTGTGTGTGTGTGTGTGTGTGTGTGTGTGCGTGCGTGCGTGCGTGCGTGCGTGCGTGCGTGCGTGCGTGCGCGGAGGAAAAGAGAGAGGACCGAGTAGCGGAGGAATTTCATGTTCTCGCCTTCTCGTCATTTAGGCTATACAGACTGTCTAAGCTAACTTTGCCAAAATGAAGCTATAGGCCAGGGAAACCAGATGCATGGAGCTTCCATGGGCAACTTTTAAGTTCGCAATTAATTAATTAGTAATTAAGATATCTTTTCTAAGTTACTGAACATTTACTTTACACAATGAACGTGATTTGCAAAGTTGGAGAGCGCCTTCACAAACCACCGGAAACGGGAAAAAAAGCGGAGAAAACGGAGCTCAATCTTCCGTGGGCTTGGGCCAGGGAATAAACGGTGTCCGGTTAAGAGTGTCACGGGTGAGTTGATCGGCCAACTCATCGACGTCAATCCCTGTATGCGGAGAACGACGGAAGGCTCTAATATGAAGGCCGCTCATTCGACCTCTTAATTGTTGAAGAGAAGTGGTAGTTTGCGCATCAGTATGTCGCCGAGACGACTTGAGAGTCGCAATACACTATGTATTTCACAAGAGAGGGAAGGAGGGCGACAGTCTTGAGGTCATGGACAGTGACGAGCATCTCGAGAGAGGATGCGTTCGGTGGGTGGAGGTAAAAAAAAAAATTTAACTACCTTTAAGCATGCATACTTAAACTGCGACTTTACAGCGATCTCGTACCCTTATTTATTTTTTTCGGCTCGGTTTGTCTCGAAACGCGCTTTGACAATGAGATTTCCGCTTATCTAACCTTTAATTTGAAGCCCTTAACCGAATACAGAGAGAACGCGCGGGGCCTGGACCTGAACCGCAACTTCCCGAACCGCTTCAACACGCAAAAGGATGAGGAGCAGCCGGAGACCGAGGCGGTGAGGCGATGGAGTAAGCAAATCCCCTTCGTGCTGTCCGCAAACCTTCACGGAGGCGTGGTGGTAGCCAGCTACCCGTACGACCACGCCATTGCTTTCGGTACGTACTCGGCTATGCATCTTTAGCACTTGCATGGCTGTCTCTTTCAAGTTAGGGAAGATGCCTCGATGAGCGGCTTGAATCACTTTGCGCGTGAAGGATACGCTTGCAAAACGCTTCGGTATATCCTTGAGAGTGTTTTTCAGCTGATATGTGTGAGGCCCAAGCAAGCTTCCGAGCTGGAAAAAATATATATAGACGTTTGGACGAGCATTTCTATATTTCGGCAAGCTGAAGAGAATTTTAAAAAGGAGTTATTTTGAAGCTGAAGACAAGTATACGGGAGGGGCAGATGCAGATTTTCCGCAAATGACTTTGTTGTCTGAGAAAACTTATCTTACGATTTGTATGCGCGTGGTTTCTTGTGATTTGTATGCGCCGTCGCTTTTACTATATCGGCGTCCAATTTACTAATGTGCCAATCACGTGATATTTTTTGTACTTCACGGGCTTTCTTTAGAGCTTGGAAAAACGGTACACAGGAGGCTTTCTTTATCGGAAATGAATAGAATGGGGTTTTAGAAAGTGCCCGTCATCTTTGTAAGTCCATTTATTGTCTGAAGGCAATCATAAATTATAAAAGTTATCTTAATTACTAATTAGTTAATAGCAAAAAAAATTCTATGTGATACAACAGATGCCTAGCAGTTGCGCACAAGTGGTTTCTCTGGCCTACCTTTAATGTTTCATTTCTGCCTTGACTAAAGATAGCTTGAACATCCTATATATAAACACATTCGATTCCCCTGAAGGAAATCTGAGAAGGGGGGGGGGGGGGGGGGGGGAGGAAGGGGCAGCATAAGGCGTTCTCCAATAACTCCACCTCCCGTGGGTCACCCACCCACGAATTGTCGTATGAAGGGCACGCCACATTTTAGCTAACGCATGTGTCACCTTGTTCTGCGACTCTCTGTCCTATTTTCCGGGGTCAGGCGACTCACATGAGCGCAAGCCTTCACTGACACCGGATGACGACGTCTTTAAGCACCTCGCCACCGTGTACTCGTACAATCACGCCAACATGCATCTGGGAATGGCCTGTCCTTCTGAAGGAATGCCGTCCTTTCCCAACGGCACCATTAATGGAGCGGCCTGGTACGACTTCTCAGGTACGCCGTACTCTTCATAGTTCATTATATCTCGAAGACCTTGCCTGTTTCCTTTTTTTTTTTTTCTTTTTTTTTTTCACTAAGTGGTTCTGGTTATTTCAATTTCAGGGACACGGCCATGACGGTTAAACGTTGAATGTCTTCACATCTTCTTCACGACCATATGGCACTTTCAATGAAGTGCTCACGTACAGGTCGCACTTCGATATCTACATTATTGCACTGTGTTTAGGAAAGGTTTTAATACACATTATAGATTGATATGTGTGACGACAAATGACCAAAAATGAAAACGTACACGATTAAAAATAGAGGACACTGCACATAGCATACCGCCATGTCGAGGAAATACATCAGAATTCACAATTTACATTCCGGAAAAAAAAAATGGCTGCTCGTGATGATGATATATACCATTTTTAATGAAAGTTTAAATGAAAATATACACAGTGTATAATAATTTGACCCTCGTTTTCCACAAACTGTGGAGGCCCGGGAGCATATTAGTATAGTGCCTAGAATATAATATTAGCATCAAAAGGAATGTCATCTGTTTGTAGAGGTAAGAACCTGATGCCATAGGAATTAAGGGAAACTTTTGTTTAAAGTTCTTTGAAGTATATCCCAGAAAAAAAGCGTCTTACAACAATCCTTAAACGCGTGTTCTATAGTTTCCGTTTTTTTTTTTTTTTTTTTTTTTTTTAGAAATAAAGCAGTTAGTCGACTAAGGAACAAAAAGGCATTTGTCATGCATCCAGGTTCTAACTGATAATGTACGTATTAGGGTGAAGTTTGAATGCCAATCTTGCCATCAGTAAAAATTCATTCGGTATACAGAAGCGACGCGAACTGAATTTGCGCTCTTCTTCGTTATAGCCATATTTCCGCTATTTTTCGTCTAGTGACGCTGTTCAGAGGACCCTACCGCTGAGAGAACGGAATCATGCTGTCTTCTTCTATAGGCGTATTCCGAATCCCTTTTGCTTCCCGTTTTCTTCTTTCCTTCTTATGTCTTCTTGGCGTCTTCCGAACCTCCTTGCTCCATTTTACCGGCTTTTTCTGTAAATAAAGAGCTTAATACGTGTAACCATTAGTAATGAAGTTTTCGCGTACATACTTGGTTTAATCAAGCTAGACCATCAGGAATATTTTTGACTGAGTCTTTCTGCCGGACATCATTTGGAACAGGCAGCATGGCGGACTACAACTATGTGTACGAAGGCTGCATGGACCTGACGCTGGAGATCTCCTGCTGCAAGTTCCCGCCTCGCCAAGAGCTCGCCCGCCTCTGGGAGGAAAATAAGCGGCCGCTCCTCGCTTACCTGGATGAAGTTCACAGAGGCGAGTGCTTCTCCCCTACCCTCTCAGCACACGACGGACAACATATGCTTCAGTTGTCTAAGGCATTGCGCGGATGAACTGAGCACTGAATCGAATTGTCTGCTGAGCGATAGCAAGAGATGTCTAAAAGGGGAACACAGCTGCCATATCTTATCCACTTCCTCATTCGTGTTCAAATGAACATTGGCGATTTTAGTGGCCGTATTTCGGGAATCCGTAATGGCCTCCTTTATAAAACGCTCCAACATTTCCTATCAAAAACGGTTTTTGAGTGACAAATTTTTCACACCATCGGCACAAAATTTTATTTAAAAAATTATTTTCTTATGTCCTGAGGTTAGACACTAAAAACTTAGTTTTTATCCTTGTTTTGTTTATCCCGTGGTACTTGATGTAAGTTCGCATCACAAATGTTTCGATCCACCCTGTGCATGTTTTGGTAAACGCAGTCAGCACCGAATCGTTTGGCGTGCTGCGTACCGCGATGGGCGCACCCTGCACCAAGGAACAAGCGAGAAAAGACAGCTCCGAGCTTTCGACTCTCATGTTTTACACAACGATACAAGCGACAAGCAAAGTACCACATTACTTGCGTAGTTAACACTCTAACACATTGAACGCGCCCCATTCATTTGGCGCGCAATTTCCCATTGAAGATAGCAAAGACTATCAATCGTTTTTGCTTTATAGCGCCCAAACAGTACGCAATATTGTAAGCCATGAACGTCATATGGATGGACAGTCAATGAGAGCGTTCCTTGTGAAATCCGATAACTAAATGAAACCACGCCTGGTCACAGGGGGTTCTCTATTCGAAACAACGCGTGGTCGTAGCGAGTTTTTCTTCTAAGGATTGTAGCAACTTGCTGCTCTTCGGCTTCGTGGTGAATACTGACTTTTGTTAGAGCCGAATCTATACCCCCATTTCCCTAACAGTTTTGAAGCATTACGAAAGATAAAGGCAACCTGGGCCAATGAGGACGACGCGCACTACGCGGCAATGTTCCTATCAGATCATTATACCGCGGTCGATAGGCGCGTCGGAACATAATCGTGCACTGCGAAAAATCTTGGTTGACCCTGGTTGCCCATTCTTTTCGCTAGCGGCAAACAACTTGTGCGGCTGTGTAAAGTAGCGCTCTTTTTGGTTTGGTTTAGTTTGTGTGGTTTAACGTCCCAAAGCAACTCAGGCCATGAGAGACGCCGTAGTGGAGGACTCCGGAAATTTCGACCACCTGAGGTTCTTAACGTGCACTAACATCGCACAGTACACGGGCGTCTTTCTTTTCAGTTCAGTTCAGTTCAGTCGTTCAGTCGTGTCCGACTCTTCGTGACCCTATGGGCCATGTCACGCCACGCTTTCCGGTCTCTCACTATCTTCCTAACATCACATAACTTCATCTGCAGTGCCTCGAAGATGCCATCTAACCATCGCGTTCGCTGCCTACCCCTTCTCCGGCGACCCTCAACCTTTTCCAACATCAAATCTTTCTCCAGCGACTCCTCTCTTCTCATCAGATGACCAAAGTAGCTGAGCTTTACCTTTAGAATTTGACCCTCCAATGAGCAGTCAGGGTTTATGGTCGACAATATCGACTGATTTGATCTTCTGGCAGTCCAAGGAACTCTCAAGAGTCTTCGCCAGCACCACAATTCAAACGCGTCAATTCTTCGGCGGTCAGCCTTTTTCACAGTCAAACTCTCGCATCCATACATCACAACTGGAAAGACCATAGCACGAGTTATACGGACCTTGGTTGGCAGACTAATGTCTCTGCTCTTTACTAGGCGGTCAAGGCTAACTATTGCTCTCTTTCCCAGAAGCAGGCGTCTCCTAATTTCATGGCTGCAGTCTCCTTCCGAGGTAATCTTGGAGCCCAAGAAAAGAAAATCTGTCACAGCTTCCACTTCTTGTCCATTGATGCTCCAGGACTTGATAGGGCAAGACGCCATGATCTTCGTCTTTTTAATGTTCAGTTTAAGCCCAAACTTCTCACTCTCTTCTTGTACGCGCATCAGAAGTCTCCTGAGTTCCACTTCACTTTCTGCCATTAAAGTGGTATCATCCGCATATCTAAGGTTGTTGATACGTTTTCCAGCAATCTTCACTCCAGCTGAAGACTCGTCCAGACCGGCCTTCCTCATGATGCACTCAGCATATATGTTAAATAGGCAGGGCGACAGTATGCAGCCTTGCCTCACTCCTTTCTCAATCGGAAACCAATCAGTAAGACCATGCCCAGTTCTTACTGTGGCCTCTTGTCCTTCATACAGGTTCCCGAGGAGACAGATGAGGTGAATTGGAACTCCCATCTCTTGGAGAGCTTGCCATAATCTTGCCATAATCTGCTGTGATCTACGCAGTCTTCCTTTTCACCTCTATTGAAAAGCTGCCGCCGAGGCCGAGATTCGATCCCGCAACCTTGGGAACAGTAGTCGGGCGCCGTAACCACTGCGCCACCCCGGCGGGGTCGCTCTTTTTGGGAAGGACTATAATCCGTTATGCGAGTTATGCGCGTGCTGATTTAATATAAATTATTGACATTTCACTCTTGCACGGAAATATTCACAACATACTTTCTGCTTTATTTGGCAGATTAGTCACACCAAACGAAGTATTCATTTCATAATCCTATCTTCTGTCGATTTTAGCAACTTCGAATTTATCTCTATATATTTTAGCAGACTAATAAAAGAACCTCCCCAGTTTTAGGCGATTTTTTACGAAGCTAGCTACAGTACTAGTAATAAGTATACTTGAGGAATCGGTATCATATGAACTTCATTCCGCAGATTGCTTTGCACCTATAATATTTTGTAGTTGAAAACGTTCAAGTGGTACGATTAAGCTTCCGTACGCTGTTCCTAAAGGCAGCTCTGTTCTACTATGACATAAGATCTAAGTGCTCAGTCTGCCTAGAATGGTTCGTGCATAAAAGTCAGCCCCGAGAACGCGTCTGGTGACCAGACTAGCTGTCACGTTTAAAACCGGTTGCATCATCATCATCATCAGCCTGACTATACCCACTGCAGGGCGAAGGCCTCTCTCATATTTCTCCATTTAACCCGGTTGCATATGGAGGCGCTTTTATATTTCCTGTTTTAGATACCGAAGTCGTCAGTGCCCTCATAATATCCTTCCCTTGGGAAATAGGTGCAACGGTATAGAAGAACAGAGCCAGGCAATGTGATGGAGTTAACTATTTCTGAGGGAAATAGTGAGTACATATTTCACACTGTGATTATCAAACAACAAATGACCGCAGCATTTACCTCAAAGGAAGGACTCTGACAAGGATATACCCGGCAGTTGACGTGAATGCATGGTGATAATGATCAAGTAAAAAAATTATAGCACTGCAGAATCTACATTGGATTAATGCGAAAGCATGGATGCTGCTGTTGGTTGCTTTTCTAGTAGCTTAACTCGCTTCTTGTTTGCCCGTTTAAATGGGCCTTATACGCATCGTCCGTCATACCGTAAGGCTGCGCCCCGACTACTGCGAGGAGCTGAGCCACAGCACCATTCATTGGTTGTTGGTTGTACAACTTTTAATTCCATCGGAAATGGGCGTCCTCTTCTCCGCCCCCGGCACGCGTGCCGGGGAAAACGGGGAGTCGTGCGCCCGCGGATTAGAGGCTGGCGGGTAGCCCTTGGCTTGTTACGGCAGTTACGGCCTTTTCCGCCATACTCCTAGCCTGACGTCACAAACAGCGAACGCCTTCTCTCGGCTACTCTCGGCTGCGACACAGCGCTACAACTAGCCACTGTAACAGCGCCGTTATAGTGCCTAGAATATATTCTAGGCACTATAGCGCCGTGTATAGCCTCGCCGCCACCATCCGATGGCGCGAGCTGGGGCCCCGTCTCTCGGTCTGGCGTGACGTCAAACAGTCACGTGAAATGGCGTGACGTCACCGCTGCGGCTCCTGACCAGCAGAAAGCCGTCTGCCTGGCAACTGAGGCCGCGAATAACCAATGTATATTCACCAGTCCTTAGTCGCGGAGGTTCCAGCCCATGTTCCTCAGGCCTGCGTGCCAGGAGCGGGGAGTAGGGGGCCTCCTAAATCGGTGGAAATTAAAGTTAATCAATCAAATCCTGTAAGGACTCAACGCCTTATCTGATGGCGCGAGCTGGGGCCCCGTTACAGTGGCTAGAATTAGCCCCGTCTCTCGGTCTGGCGTGATGTCACACGGTCACGTGAAAGGTCATGTATGGAGGCGCCACGACACGCCAAAGGCTCGAAGTGCTAGCAGTATTGCTTTCGCAACAAAAACACAAATTTGCTCGCTGTTACACAAAGCTTGCCTTTTTCTTCCTCAGGCGTGCGCGGAATCGTGCAAGACGAAAGTGGTAACCCCGTGAAGGCGTTTCTGAAGATCTCCAACCGCAGAGTCGGCTTCAATACGTCGCCTAGGGGAGAGTACTGGAGAATCCTCAGGCCGGGCACGTACACTTTGCAGGTGAGATCGCTATCCCAAGCATCGCATTTCATGTCTTGGCTGTGAGAACAATCTAAGGTGCAAGAGACTGCTGACGTTACCTAATTTGTCAAGTGGCAGTGAGAACTCGACACATTCAGTTACTTATTTTTCTCCGCAGTATCGCCGAGTGCCCCTCGCGTTCACAACGCCGTACTCGTGCGAACTGAAACGATCCTTTGCGTCACGGCGAACCACAGCCGTGACTCGAGGCGCGCAGAAGCCTCCGCGCCTCCCCTCGCCCTTTTGTTTAAGAAATAATAATAATAAATGAACAGCCTGAAGAGGAAGTCCCCAAGCAAAGCAACGGCATCATAAGGCTGTAATCACCGTGCCAACGAGGAGTTATAATTTGGCAGTAAACCACCTAAGCGGCAAACAAGGAACTATAGACACGAATACAAGATGAAAACACGATGGGGCGGAAAATAAGGTGGGCGGATGAGATCAGAGACCTTATCGGGATAAGATGGCTGCAGCTGGCATACAGCCGGTTTAATAGTCGGAATGCGAAAAAGGCCACTGCCCTGTAGCGGGCATAGTCAGGCAGATGATGATGCTCCTGATGTAGATGATAAAAGTTATCTCATAGTACACAACCTCCATACTCACTGCGTGGAATGCATGAAAGGGTGAACAACAACGCATATAAATTACTTAGGAGCCATGCTTCACAAGCTGCCATTTTCCATTTTATATCTCGGATCCATTTTTATTTTAAAGCATTAGTCACTGCTGTTGGGTGATGAATTACAAGCGTCCGTAGGAAGTGACCGGATCATTCGCTCAGTGGCGAACGCACCTCAACATTAGCTGCATTATAGTGAACTAGAATACTGTCTGATGAGTATCCTGGTTCACTATAGGCTGCATGAAGCAATCAGTCGTTAGTCGGCGCATTCGACGAGTCACACTGTTGGCGCGCCATTTTACACTTCGTTAGAAACGCAGTAGAAAATGAGGAATGTGCCACAGAAGGGAGCGGCAACGTCGCAGCGGTACGTTCCAAGGCCCATTTCAAGTTCCTATTCCGCAAGTCGCCGTCAACGATTACATGCGTACCTAGTTCGCTCCGACATTTCCTCACCTCGGTCTGTGTGTTTCATCCGGAGTTAGTGAGTTGACAGCTTATATCAACATGCAATTCTGGGCGTAGCGAAACCTTGTGGTTCCCATGCGTAAGCAAACTATCGGCAAAAATAAGCCTAAACGTCATCATTCCAACCATGTTACTTTACGCAATGTGCGAAAACCTCTATTGGTAACGCGGATGTCAATTTCTGACACATTTTGCCCAGGTTTGTGCACCGGGGTTCCAGGAGGCCGAGGTAGACTTCAGCGTTCCAGATGAGCTATTCACCGTTCTCAACGTGACGCTCAAGCCAAACCAAGAATTGAAAGGGGAATCGTACAACTGAGACCCTCATCCGGCCACAGACTTAGGAAACCACGGCGTGCAGACCACCATGCCCTCTCTGCCTTAGATAATTTGGATGTATTTCACTTGCATTTAGAATACAGCCGCTCGTACTGGACCGGCGGCCTGTCCTTGTCACATTGAAATGCTGCCTCATTTTGGTAACGCGCCGAATGTTTTAAAAAATGCATCAAGGAGAAAATTAAAGGTGACCTCCACCGGCACTTTCTCTGAAGCGTAGTTTTTCTAGGCCAGCACAACTGAAAATTGAAATAAAGGTACAGTCACCGCCACATGCTGTCTTTGACAAAAGCGAAGCGTTGGCAACGCATTAGTCTCGCTACACTCCGCATCCTTCGTGCAGTTTCCACCAAAGTCGTTCGCGTAGTCTCGCAGAAAGCTCAAAGTGAGACAAGACAATGGCAGGCTCGCGTGGAGGGCTTTTTTTTTTTTTTTCTTTCTTGCGTTTCGTCACGTACGTGAAACCACAATTATTGAAGTTCCTCGCCGACCAAGCTGGAGAGCGGACGTGCAATCGATGGGCTTCATCGACCACGAACGCTTGCGCTCTATTTCGGCCACTGGATTTCGGAAATTTTCTGGGATTCGACTCTATTCAGGAAGCGCTCACCGCGGATTATCAAGACTCCAAGGTGGGCCGATTCTTTCGCACATTTTTGAGGCTTTGAAGAACTTCGCAAGCCACGGGGGACACTAGGCCTAGTTAGGCCTAGGCAAACAAAGGCACCCCCGGCCGTTTAGAAGCTTGACGAAAATGATGGAAACCGTGGAGGGAACGAGCATAGACCCTGCGGAGCTGAAAGAACCTGGCCAGTGGTTTATTGCCAAGAAAAGAGGAAAGGCGGTGCCACTTGAGAACGAGGGACGCAGCGTCACCGATGATCAAGGGAGAGAGCGAGCCGCGTCCAAGCTCGCCGGAAGGAGATTGGCAGCAAAGTCGGTTGAAAGGCAATCGATCAAGATACCTGACGGAACTGACAAAATAATTCTCCGCCCACGGGGAGGAGTCAGCCGCCTACTTAAGTATGGCAACATTGAACTTGCGGAGTTGATCGCTCGCACCGCAAATATAAACATCAGAGAGGCCGCGGAAGACACCTTCTCGGTCAACACAAAACAGCAGTCTATCCTCATCGCAACAGACAGCGAAGACCGGAAAAGAAAATACGTCGCACTACGCGTCCTCGAATTCGAGGGCCAGAAAATTGAAATCACGGCGTACGTCGCTATGCCCGAAGACTGCGGTAAGGGGGTGGTACACGACATTCCCCTTCGCATCACCGAGGAAGAAATAGTGCAACGGCTACGCACGATCAAAGGCAACCCCCCCGTGCTAGGAGCCAGGCGCCTGGGCAGGAGCTCAACCACTGTGTTCATACTGTTTGAAAAACCAGAGGTGCCGAGGTGGGTGAAACTCTCACTTACATGGCAAAGATGTGTCTTATACAGAAAGAAATACGAGGTTTGCAACGCATGCGGGCGCCTAGGGCACCGCGAAGATGTCTGCCCAGATCCGAATAACGCTAAGTGCAGAGGATGCGGAGAAGAGCGCCCAGATCAGGGACACACCTGCGAAATAAAATGTCAGCTGTGCGGTAAAGACCATCCGCTTGGCGACAAGAAGTGCAGAGAGCTCTACAGGACTCCCTACAAGACCAAGAAACGTCAATGGGAGCAGAAAATTGCCGAACAGCAGCAGCAACAGCAGCAGCAGCAGCACAACGAGCAGCACCAATATCCCAACACCACACCTGAGAGCGGCCGCAGAGGACGCTCGAAATTCAGAAGAGACCACCGTGACCAACGCGGATATTCTCAAGAAAGGAACGGAGGCTTCCGGGCGCAGAGCGGGGACTTCCCGCAGTTGGAGGACGCCAACCGACGTCACCGTTCAAGCTCCCGCAGCAGCAGGGAGCGGCCCGGATCCAAGTCCAGGTCGGGGTCCAAATCCAGAGTCACGGCTAACTCCAGGGACCCAAGGAACCCGTCGGCCACCCAAAAGCGAAGCCCGAGCGGGGACAGTAAAACCGTGAGTTTCAGCAGTGGGGTTCCCCAGGCTAAAGATGAGGAAAACAAAGGAAAAGATAAAGAAATAGAAAAGTTAAGAAAGGAAGTTGCGGAACTGAGGGAGATAATTAAGAAACTCACTCAGGACCAATACCAATCTAAATCACAGCCAAATTCCGGGGCTCCCCCGCCTCCACAGGCTCTCCCCGCAAAACAAGTAGCCAAACCGACACCTCCACCTGCGACGCCAAAGGTGCTAACACCACCCGCGGCGTCAGACACGGAGGAGGACGCTATGATCACTGAACAGTGCAGGCCACCTCCCCCGCAGAAACGAAGAGGCGGGGAAACGGATCCGCTGGCGGCAATAGAGCGTAGACTAGACGCCAAATACGGGGCGAGACTCGAGCGGCTTGAGACAGGCATGACCAATATCATAGGCGCCCTAAACCGAATTCAGGAACAATCTAAACAAACAAACGCGGCTCTTGCTGCTATGGCAGAAAGGCAAACAGTGAGAGAAGAGATACTTGACCAATTCCAACATGGGCAAAACGCAACCAAAGATTAATTCGACGGTATGGCAGTGGAACTGCCGAGGATTCCCGCGCAAGCGAGCATTAGTGCAACAACATCTCGAGCAAATAGTTGAAAAACCTCTAGCCGTAGCCCTACAGGAAACTGGCAAAGGAGTAATTAAATTATCAGGATATCAAGCGTTTGCTAGTGGCCGGGGAGAAAAATCCCGGGTTACTACATTCGTCAAAAGGAACGTAGCGGTGATCGAACATGAAATTAGTTCTCGCGACATTGAGGCGGTTTTCGTTGAAATCATCACGGGCAGGAAGAAGGAACCCAGTATTTTCGTCCTAAACATATATAGCTCTCCTCAGCAGCGCAAAGTTAGGTTCAAGACATTATTTCGCAAAGCAATGAAGGCAGCCGGAGCTAACCCCCTGCTAATTGTAGGAGACTTCAACGCCTGCCACCAAGAGTGGGGATATAATAGGCAAGATCCGAAGGGCAGGCAGTTATGGGAAGATTTTCACGAATTAAACCTCACCCTGCAGACAGACTCTGGCTGCCCGACGAGGGTGGGAAACAGTGTGAGCAAAGACACAACCCCAGACTTAACATTTACCAAAAACATAGAGGAGCTTAGGTGGAACAACACAGAGCTCAACTTTGGAAGCGATCATTACGTCCTCGAAATAACGCTTAAACGGGGAGTCAAAGTAAGACGAGAAAAGATCATCAGCGCAATCGAATGGGAGAAATTCAGACAAATTAGGGAATCTGCCAACATGGACCAAAATATTGAAAATATCGACGATTGGGCAGAAACCCTCATGCACCACGTTAAATCCGCTACCATTAACCTAGAGGGGGACGATGCACCGAAAACAGTCGACAGGAAACTCCTACACATGTGGGAAGCAAAAAAAGGTATGGAAAGACGCCTCCGGTGTCAGAGATGGAACCGAAACCTAAGGCGAAAAATAGCCAGGCACAATAAGGAAATTGAGGCTTATGCAATTAAACTCTGCGAGGAAAACTGGTGTAACAGGTGCGATGAAATGGAGGGCAACATGAGCCTTTCAAAGACGTGGAGCCTGCTACGATATCTTCTTAATCCCGACAGTTCGAAAACACAGTCAAACACAACAATAGCAAAGGCAAGACACGCGTTCGAGGGGACTGACGCGGAACTAATAACTAAACTCGTAGACACATATGTCGGCGATACAACATCCCTCCCTCTTAGGCAATACGCGGGCCCACCGAACGAGGCCCTCGACGCGCCCATCTCAGAAGCGGAAGTTAGAGCTGAAATCCTTAGCTTAAAGACGCGATCAGCTCCCGGCCCCGATGGAATAACAAATAAAATGCTACGAAACCTAGACGACGCTTCCATAACGGCACTCACCAACTACATGCAAGAAGTATGGAGTAGCGGTCGTCTTCCCCAGCAGTGGAAAACTGCAAACGTTGTGCTAATTCCAAAACCTGGCAAGCCCCCGAAATTGGAAAACCTCAGACCTATTTCTCTAACCTCATGCATTGGAAAGCTTATGGAACGCGTAATCCAAACAAGGCTAACAAATTTCATGGAGAAAAACGACCTGTGGCCGCATGAGATGGTCGGGTTCCGACCGGGCCTGTGCACACAGGATGTAATGCTCCGATTACAACATGACATAACTGACTCGAAATCCAGAGACGCGAAGGTAATTCTAGCACTAGATCTAACAAAAGCATTTGACAACGTAAAACACCAGGCAATTCTCGCGGGACTACAGGAATTAGGAGTCGGCGAGAGGACATATAATTACGTAATGGATTTCCTGACAAACAGGACGTTGAAACTAAAGTTTCAGGACCTAGAATCCCCCACTGTCCACCTGGGAAGTAAAGGAACTCCGCAAGGCTCGGTGCTCTCCCCCTTCCTTTTTAACGTGGTGATGAGAGGCCTTCCTGCTGCCCTTAAAGTCATAAAAGACCTGAAGTTCAGCATTTACGCGGACGACGTTAATCTCTGGATGAACAACGGCAGCGATGGCAGCATAGAGGAACGCCTACAGGCGGCGGTGGACACCATTGTGACCTACGCGGCCGAAAGGGGTCTTTCGTGCTCTCCGCAAAAATCCGAACTTTTCATATATAATCCAAAATCAATGAGGTGCAAGGGCGACTTTAACGTAGAAATAAAGGTCGACGGCAAAACCGTACCAAGAGTCCAGCAAATCAGAATCCTCGGACTTTTTATTCAAGAGGACGGGTATAATGACGGAACGATAAAAAAACTCACTACCTACGCGACGCAGGTAACAGGAATATTTAGGAGGATTGCATTCAAAGGCAGAGGCCTCAAAGAGAGAAGCCTCTTGAGACTGATGCAGGCGTACATAATAAGTCGAATATGCTATGCCACACCGTTCCTCAACATCAGGACCAATGAAAAAGAAAAGATAGACGCACTCATCAGGCGTTGCGTCAAGAGGGCGCTGGGTCTACCCATCTCCTCTTCTACGGAACGTCTGATAGAAATGGGAGTGCATAATAGCTGGACGGAACTTGCTGAAGCGGTAAGAATCGCCCAACATGAAAGATTAAGTAGGTCGAGCACGGGTCGAACCATCTTAGAATGGGTGGGTCGAAAAATAGATAGGGGCACAGCCGACAAGGTTTTCCTACCACCACAATGTCGCGAGAACATCATTGTCCGTCCTCTCCCCCGCAACATGCACCCAGAATACCACAAGGAGAGACGGGAGAAGAGAGCAGAAGCACTGGTTAAAAGTGCAAAAGAATTCAGAGTAAAAGAAGTTGCCTACGTAGACGCTGCAAGCGGCCTATCAGGGGCGGCAGTCGCCGCGGTAGTCGATGGTAGCGGCGCACCAGTCGTCTCCGCCACCATCCGAAGTAGAAACATAGACACGGCTGAAGAGGTCGCAATAGCGCTCGCTTGCGTCGGAACGAAGGCTAGATTGATCTTTAGCGACAGTAAAACTGCTCTCTGGAATATCGGAAAAGGCAGGGTCTCACAAGAAGCCGCTCGAATTCTAAAAGCTGCAACTAAAATTGATCGCAAAATCACCCTAATTTGGGTCCCAGCACACACGTCCGTCCCCGGCAACGAGGCGGCCCATGATTTAGCCCGAGATCTCTACTTCCGGGCAAACGCGGAGCCGCCCGACTGCCAGGCGATGGACGAACGTTTGCAAACCTATAAAGAAATAATCGAAAATTATAGATTAGGAAGACGTCTGATGCCGCCACCGGATCCTAGCTTAAATAATAAAGAGGCCATAGCCTGGCGGCGATTACAAGCCGGAAATTTCCCGAACCCTGTCTGGTTGTTTCACACCCAGATAGAGGAGAGAAAAAACGATAAATGTAAAGCCTGCGAAGCGAGGGGGACCCTCAACCATATAATTTGGGAATGCCCTAAGTCTCCGGGCGCTAGGGACAACATTAAAAGTAGAGAAGCCTGGGTAACCCTGCTGCGAAGCGACGTCCCCGCTGACCAGCAGAAAGCCGTCCGCCTGGCGGCTGAGGCCGCGAATAACCAATGTATATTCGCCAGTCCTTAGTCGCGGAGGTTCCAGCCCCCGTTCCTCAGGCCTGCGTGCCAGGAGCGGGGAGTAGGGGGCCTCCTAAATCGGTGGAAATTAAAGTTTTAATCAATCAATCAATCACCACAATTATTAAGGCGAAAGCCTTTAATGGCTCATGCTGTCGTGGACAATTGTGTGTCCCGCTTTTGCGGCGTTCTGGTTGGCCGAGGCGGGATGCGTCCCTGTCATATGCAATGCCACACTTGAACGCGCGCCAAGGAATGCCACGCGACAGGAGCGATGGTGTACCGTTCAAACACACACTTGCCGGAGAAAGTGTGCTGGATACTGCGCCTTTCCTTTCCTGTGAACCAATAATAATTATATGTAGCACTGCAACGAATGCCGACAAGAGGTTATAATGGGAGGCAAATTATAGGCTAAAAAGGGTAGGCTTTCGCGATTCTCCTCTTAAGAGACATCTATAAGAGAACCTCTAATTTTTTTTTTTTTCATTTATTTATTTTTTTTTTTTTTTTTCAAAGAGGACGAGAGAAAAACTGGTCCGCCTCTCAACACCCCAGACTTGAGCAGCCGCCTTTGAGTTCAGCTATGAGGCCTCCTGCTGTTCGGAATTGGACAGCTGGAAATCCTATATAAACCCTGCGAAAGGAGACCCTGCGGACACGCTGAGAGAGTATGTGACAGGGTTACTCGTCGGCCATAATTTTTATACAGGGAGTACTAGATGGCGGATATGCTTATGCATAAAGAACGGGGTTGCGGAATGAATGTTTAGAGTCATCTCCATGGTGCTACTTGGGGTTTAGAGACAGATTTATGTTCGGGTGGATATAACCTTAGACACCTGCACTCCTCCCTTTCTGGGAGATAGGCGACCCGTTAAGGCGAAAGCCTTTATAACCTTCTCAGTGTTAGCAGGATTTGTGCGTTCTCCTCCACCTCCACCGGGCGTCCGTGCGGCGCCTTTCATCTGCTACTTCCTCGACCGCCACACCGCGGCATTTCAAATTGATTCACAGGAAGAGAAAGGCGCAGTATCTGTCACACTTGCTCTGTGGACACCTGAACCGCGCCGTAAGGGAAGGGATGAAGGTGGGAGTGAAAGTAGAAAGAGAGAAGGGGGAGCCGTAGTGGAGGGCTTCGGAGCAATTTCGACCACCTGGGGATCTTTAACGTGCGCTGACATCGCACAGTCTCTGCGGAAACATGTACCATGCCGCAAAGGAAGGTGGTAGTAATAGAAGAGAGGGAGATAGAGGTACCGTACTGGAGGGCTACGATCCACCACGCTTTAATGGCTTTCGCCTATCGCACTTGTTCAAGGTGCCTTCTAGACCTTTTTTTTTTTATTTTTTTTTCGCGAGAGTCGGCCATTCTTGTGCTGAATGTGCGGCGTAGCGGCGGCGGACGTTAAGAAGCGGCATTTTCTTTTTTTTTTTTTTGCGAGTCGTTCATCTTTGCATTTATGACTCAACGAAAGCACGCGGCCAGCTGCTATTATGACACCAGCTTTTAGCGTTGTTCGCTTCAAACGGCATTTGCCGCTTTCCAATGACTTTGTGGCAGCGGACTCCACCCGCCCCAAGCTAGGCGTGATAAACAGAATCAGGCTTGTGCGCTTGTGCAATCAAGCCACCACGTTCACTCTGCCAAGTTCGCTCCCCGCAACCGCAAGAACTAACATAAGCGGTACAGTACAGTCAAAAGATAGACACACTGCGACGCTATCGCTGCGCAGCATCTGGAGCTGTGGATGCAACGGCCGAAACGGATGCAGCTGGCACAGCTAGCTGTAGGATGCAGCTAGCACAGAACCGTGTTAATTGGAGAAATATGGGAGAGGCCTTTGCCCTGCAGTGGGTATAGTCTGGCTGATGATGATGATTCAGTTTTGACCTTGCCAAAGCTTTTCATTAAGGTTCTGGTGCAGCTGTGGCATAGAAGCGAGCAAAACTTTTATTCTGCGGGCACATGTATCATGATTTTCCATTTCATCAGTTGCAGCAGTTTCTCTAATGCAACATCTTTACGTCCTATGGTGGTTACCCCTATCACAACTAGAGAAAGGAAAGACAACTGTCGGCATTTCTAAAAACCCTCGACTGCAGCCACCAACATCCTGCTGCTGCAACTGTTGAAATTATAGCGAACAGCTAACTGTGAACCTAGTGACAAAAAAAAGTGACAACAAAACCATTTTAGTCCACCATACCTGCATCCTCAGGCACACAGTTTACCTTTGCCTCGGTGCTAGCGTGACTTTTATTGCATCTTTTTCTGGCAGAAATTTTATTTTAACGGTTATAGACATAAGCCACGCCTGAAATAACTCTCTGCTGACCACTAAAACATGCAAGTCAGTCTTAGAAACAAAAATTGTTTTGATCACATATTATGGCACATGAAGATCAGAACTTTCTTCTCCCTTATGCTTCAACAAGATAAGCAACTAAAATGTCTAATTGCAGATAAAACAGATAACCATTGCGTTCAGAGTAACTGGTGAGCAAACAGACTGAACTAGAGATGCCCACCTTTATCAAAACAAATTTCACACACAATCAAGACACTACAGACTACAGCAGCAGCCAATATGGCATTGTGTTGTAAAGCACCAAAAGGCAAATTTTTGGTTCTAATTAGGGCTCCATGGAGCAAGGCTACCTTTCATTTTCCTTAAAGCCCCACATACACCAAGGTACAATGCCTTCTGTTACTGATAGCATCCACATGTTCCAAAAAAGTGGAGAGCGTTTTCTTCTCCCACAGGTTTTGGGGCACTTGTCCCAACACATAGATTGCCGAGATGCGGTGACAGTCTCGGAACAGGTGGACCCATTAAGGTCATTATATGCCACCAGCTACAAAAACATTCTTGCTGTCCTTTGTTGTGAACACTCAGTGGAGACCAGTCCAATGTCCAATGCAATCAGATGCTGCAGTCTCTCCAGCAAGTCCACGGTCTCACAAGTGGTCGAGATGAATTGGAAAATGCTGATTCAACGATGAGGCTCCAGGAATAATGGGGCAATGACCAATAACCTTGACCAGTCTTGACCAATAACAGATAAAAACATGGTTCATTGCTGGATCTTCTCTAGCGCCTCCATATCTTCCGCATCCAGCTTCTGAATGGGTCGCCCTGCAGCAAGGAGACAAAAGGTCTGAACCAAAGGCTTCCGAAGGTGCCTCTTTTCACAAAAGCCATCTGTATTCCTTGGTTTATTACTTTCTTAAAATGCCACAGATGTCTGTTTTGGAAATGCAAATAGAAGAGCTACAACATTTCTTTGGATTTGCCCAAAATTATTTAAAATATAATGTGCAACTGTATGCAGACCCCAGCAACGTCACAAAGCAGTTCTAGGGGTACCCTTGCAGGAAACGTTTCTTGGCCCAATAATGAAATTAAAACAGTAAAAACAGTGCAAATGAGCAGAGTGTTGACAAGAAGGCAAAGCCCATAACAACTTGCCAAAGGTATACCAAGATACTTTGTTGGGCGAGTTGGTACACATTCATTATTAATTTAAACAGCGCGAACAAGAAGACAAAGGACAAGAAACAGCAGGACAAGAAACAAAGGACAGCAAAATTATCATTTAATCTGCTGATGAATAGCGTGCAGATGCTGAAGCAGATCAGTGTTTTCCCTCACTTCAGCCCACTTTAAATGCTCCACATGGAAGTGTCAACAGTGAAGAAAAGCGGTGAAAAGTGCGCAAGTTCCTGCTGCAATGAGTGCAGCCATTTCTGTAGCGAAAGCTACACTGCGGTAGATTTTCAAGACCTCAGGTGGCCACAGCTATGTCATGAAGAGGAATAGCTACGGTCTCCTCATGAAAAAATCAGCCTGCCATGACATTTGAATTCACGTTACCCCTATGCCACGGGCAGGAGCTGTCAACTCTGGCCGCTCCTTTCATATTGGGAGGGTGATATCAGAACCAGCCTGCCAGAACTGTTTGCATTCTCGTTACCCCTACGACACGCAGGCATGTCCATACGACTTGGTTGAAGCTGGTTTAACTTGTGGGGTTTAACGTCCTAAAGCGACTCAGGCTATGAGAGACGCCGTAGTGGAGGACTCCGGAACTTTCGACCACCTGGGGTTCTTTAACGTGCACTGACATTGCACAGCACACGGACGCCACTCCGTTTCACCTCCAACGAAACGCAGCCACCGAGGCAGAGATTCGATCCCGCTTCCTTGGGCACAGTAGTCGAGTGCCGTAACCACTGCGCCACCCCGGCGCGTGACATTATATGTGGGCTGGTAGCTTACGCTCTCACGTCATACCCTTAAAGGATGAGCTTAAGTGTCCCCAACAATGTAGCACCTTACACTGATAGGGCGTAACAGGGGAATAATGTAGCAGGCAAAAGAAGCTTTCGAAATTCAACTAGGGTTTAACCAGAGCTAAACCACAGGCCTCAAAGGTGGCAACACCTAGCTGGCTAGCTTCCCTTGCTCTAGTGCATAAAAGTGGGGCAGAAAAGAGAAAATAGAGAATGGTAGCAGTCTTAAAATGTTGCTACAATAGAACCTCGATAATACGAACGTTGTTGATGTCAATTTCATGCTGATACAAATTCGTGAAATTACCCAGCTAGAATGCACTGTGTACAACGTACAGAATTTCAGGTACTGTATACATTCTCCCGTGCCACTTAGAATATGTAAATGCATGAGCAGTGATCGCAAGCTTGAGCACTGAGTGCTGCTCATACATCACCAACAATGCAACCCTGGTTATGCGATAAACACCACAAACAGTGAGCAGTGGAGCATGGCAACCACATCACTGACTCAATAGTCACCATTCATGCTACACGCACAGGGAGTAGGAAGTGGTGGCAAGAGGCTTGTCGACACCGAGAGTGAACACTGGCGATCTGCCCACACATTACCTACCGTATAAACCGGAATATAGGTAGAGATGTTTTCTGAAAAAAAAAGCAAGCTAAAGTCGCCCCTCGTCTTATATGGTAGTCTTTAGCACAATTTGAGGCACAGTACGGCGACTAGTGGCGTGCCTGCTCGTGAACAAACAGCCAAAACCGTATCAGCATCCTTCAGTTGCTGGCAGTATTTTTCCCGTCTCAAGCGCATTTATGTGCGCTGTTTCGTTCGACCTATGAGAGTATAATATGCTGCTTTAGCAATGAATAACTGCATGTGGAGGTAGTTTAGAGTGGCTTTCCAGAAAAAATTATGTTCGCCAAAGCGAATGGCAACATGGCTGCTCTCTCAGCAAAAGTTCGGCGGTTCGACGCTTAAGAAAAGAGCGTGCGGTGCCGTGGACAAGATCAGCTGTTAGAATGCAACCTTTCAAGAAATGCTGCGTAAGCAACACGCTTGATGGAACTAGATGACGCACACTGGGTGGTGGCGAGCAGCAAGGAGTCGTCTTCCGACAACACTGCTGAAAGTTTTGAGTGAGATCATAGCTCCGATGATGCACGAACACAGCCAATGTTGTAAATATATGCGCTTCTCCACTTTCTTTTTCGTTTTGTTTATCTTTTCTTTCTTCTTGTTTTTTCAACTTCACAGTAAGGGGATCGACCTATATTCCTACTCGACCTATAATACGGTTTATACAGTATGTCAACATCGCAAATCATGATGTACATACCCCAAATAATGAACTGTGGCTGCGCGGCCATTAACACTTTCCTGTCCATGGGAAAAGGGGTGGTTTTTAGGTGGTGTCATTAATATTTTTTTTCTTTAACAAACCTTGCTTGGTTTCCTCTTCAGAATGGTATCAGTGACAATCAACATATATTTATTGAATAAGTGATGGAAAAAAAAATTATCAGCAAAAGATCGTAGTTAAAGAAAACAAACACACAAAAGCATCAAAGTTTCTTGACACAAAAAATCTTCAAAATATACGTTTTTTACAACAGGGACCAATGCAACATTGCAGCAAATTCTAGCTTCCTGGATACAGTATTCGCCGAGTTAAGAAAGAAAACAGTAGTTCTATCCCTGGCTGTCCTCTAGCGGAAAACACGACTCCCTACGCTGCTGGCAGCAAGTAATACTGCCCAGAAAGCGTTGTCACCCTGCAGATAACAGTTGTGACCTTCAGAACAGTAGTCTCTTCAGAACGGTGATCTCTTCCGATCAGCGCGCAGCAAAATCGGAACTTTTCAGGGGCGAAAGTGAAACTTATCGAAGCGTGGCTGTCGACATTCCAGGTCGGTCTGACGTAGTTTCGCTGTCAGTGCTAAAGTCTGAAGAGCTGAATTCGTCTCCCGAATCATCACTGCTGCTGTTCGCGTCCAAAAACGAGCTCTCAGATGCACCAACTTTCGCGGAAACACGTCGTTTCCGCGCAGTAGGAGTGCGCGACGTTGACGCCATAATGTAAACAAGGAGCGCCGATCACCTTACTCCCGAGACCATCTGGACAAGCCCGGCACGGCAGAAAAAATAAAACCAAAAGCAAAACTGAAAGAAGGGTTCCTCCATTTGCCACTGGATAACGCCACTTGTCAAAGAGCACTTCGAAAGCGGGAAAATTCGAATCGTGAAACAGCGAGCTATCGATAGGAATAAGCACGGACAGGAAAGTATTAATAAATCCTATCAATCGTAAACAGATCTGCATGAATGCATTTACCATGCTTCTGCAGACAAATTTTGTTTGCTTTGTTTTATATAAATTTCCTGACATCCACACCACTGAGATTCTATTGTATCTTAGCTTTTACAGGTGCTTGAACATAAACTGCATATAATTAAAGTATTCATAAAAAAATTATTTGCTCCAAGCCACGATGCTAGGATCACCCTTATATGAGGTGTACTGTGCTTGTTTCTTTAGCCTGAAGTAAAAATAACGAGCAAAATCAAGCAAATGAAATGCCACTTAAGTGACTTTCTGTACCATGGCAGGCATCTGCAGACCCTCCATTGAATGAAGGCTTTCTGCATGCTAGAATGTAGCAGTACAATCAGAGTTCACATACCCAGCACTAATGATGAAGTGTTTTTAATGAAGCAACAAAAAAACTCACAAACTGCTGCAAATAAAGTGCCACCGTGCAGCTTTGCCACTAACCAGCAACCTGCAAATGTTATAACCGCAACAAACTTTTCTCCAGATTCATGGTCGCATCCCACAAACAGTTCAGCACAAGGCAACACAAGGATCTCACTGCCAAGTGCCTATTATGTTCATCTCATCCTAATGCGGTAATTTCGTGTAGGCATCAGCTTAAAGGAAAAACGAAAACCTGCAGCTTTCGGTCCGTTCAAAGCAACTAACTGCTTTTGCAACAAACGTGAATAAAAAATCTACACTAAAATTACGGGGAAGGGAGCGGGGAGGTACAATTCCAGACTTTCCAGCAGTGTACAATGAGTCCCTCAGCGCAGACCTTACGGTAGCAGATGTTGTTAGCGTCAAAAATCCGGTGAAGTAGTTCTGCTCAAAGTTTGGTCCAGATTCTTGGCCGTTCAGAAGCCATAGATGTTGGAGAGTGGTGTTGCACATTTATGAGCTTATTCGGTTAAAATTTCAGTTTCAAATCACTTCTCTGCCGTCGTGCGACAAGCAGACATCACACCCAAGCGCCAATGCCAAATAACACAAGTTCGCATTTAATCGATATTGCCACGCATTGAAATTCTGATGTGCAAGATTGCAAAAACGTACAAAGATTCTTCTTCTTGAACTTTGATAACATCAAGCACATGACAATTATAATTTTACACTGTTCACAGCACACAGGTGGCCTCGTTAACCTTAAAAGCACATGCAAGCAACTACTAACAGCCAACATGACATGCAACAAGACTTTAGCTTTGGTCAGCTGTTTTAGTCTATAATACTGATGGTGCTAATGAGATCGTTGGTGATGCCAGTGATTACAATGTAGCTGGAAATTCCGCGGTGCCAGTTTCGCAAAAATTATTTTTGCACGTGCAGAGGCGACTTATCGGGAGATACAGGGCAGTGGTTGTACAATCGGAAAGCTTAATATATAATCAAGAATCTCCCAGGCAGGTTTGGCAGGCATGTATATAACAAGAACTAAGACAAACTTCTTGCGGTATTTGCCGGAATGGCAGCATTTCTTGCTAGGAAACGGACGGAAACGGTAACTCACCAAAGTGCTCCTCAATCTGCTTGAGGACTGCCAAACTCCGGTTGCCGTCCACCATGTTGACAGCAATGCCCGACTTGCCAAAACGGCCTGTGCGCCCAATGCGATGCAGGTACGTCTCGCAATCAGCACGGCCTTTCATGTCCACAGGGAGGTCAAAGTTGACCACCACAGTCACCTGCTCAACATCGATGCCTGCAAGTAAGAGAGAGTACAGAGGCTGAACAACCCTTGTCCATTGAGGCCCAACTCCTACACATCTAAGGTCAGGTGGCCAAGGGAAAGAGAGTGCTATTATTACTCAGTGCTGTAAGAGCGCTTTACTGCCAAGTACAAGAATGAGTGCAGCATGTGCATTCATTGCAATACCCATAATGTCACAAACAGTTGGCAAAGCTATTACAGTGAGAGCCTCTTCATTCAAGCCCTGCTAATCTGAAAATACAAATTATTCAGAGTGTCAGTGTGATCTCGGCCACAGTTTAAAGAGTTCTACTGTGTCTGATGCTAGCTATTTCGGGCGCTACCTGTCCTGCAATGATTAATTTGAACAAACCCACAAAGCAAGGTCACATACAGGTATGAAAGACCAAACAGCGCCACTTGCATTTGAACTGCATGCTACAGAGCGGCCCACACACCTCACATGCAACGCAACCGCAAACGTGACGACAAACAAGCAGTTCTGGTCTCTGAGAAACAGTCTGGTGGCCAAATTCAGTTTCTGCTTCAGTTTCCTGACCTTTGTGGCAGCCTGTACTGACCGCAGCCATTGAACACACATAAGCCAGTCAACCAAGCTCAGGTCCACAGTATTTAGGACGCTGAATGGCAAACCACCAAATTTTTCCTTTCCTTCTTCCCTCACTACTGCATGCTTCCCCAGTGCCTTCGTTTCACCCACACTTCAATCCAGATGGTTCTCCTCCAGTGTGCCTAAGCATTGCGCCGCTCACCGTTTCTGCAGAGAAGCCTCCTCAAACATGATGTTGCCACTTGCGAGGGGGAGCTCCAGATTGTATGAGTAGACACATCTGTAACCTTATTTTTCTATTACCAGCCCCATCCCTCTGTTTGTTCTTTTCTGCGTTGCCTGTAACCCTGAGGGTACACGAATACACAAATACTGCTTCCACACCATGAAGGATGCCGCAGGGGCCCTTAAAATTTTGAAGCAGTTCTGTTGGTACACTTTTAATGGTGCGCATGCAATAAACCACTAATGGAACAGCACAAAAATGCCATGCAGTCCTCATCTCAACAGCATGCGACTGCAGCCCGATCTTTCACAAAAATTGGTGCTTGTCAAATTTTTTTTTTCTTGCCACTGTGCCTGTCATGCCTTCCAACAAGGCTACATGACTCCCTGAACACATCCCCTACACCTTAAAAGCACAGGAGAGCTCACCTTTCTAGATCACTCAACAGCAAGTTCGGCAAAGAACAAAAGAGTGCTGTATCTTGTCCTTGACTACAACCCATCTGGGCTTTCCCTTCTCGTAACCATATTCACCTCTAAAATTTCATTGGGCATTAAAATTGTTTATGTGACCGGGTTGTTACAAGTTCTGTGGAAGTGCCTCATTTTCGTGTATACTATCATGCCGTTACAAATATAGAGAGAGAGTTTGGTGCTAAACGTAAACCAAAGCTATGCATGTACACAGCCTCAGAGTCATTTAGAAGGCGAGAGTTAAGAAATGTGAGCAACAAAATTGAGTGTGGCAAAACTACCCACATGCAGTGCCGCCACACCTCCACATTCTAGATGGCACCACAAACTACCATGCGCTGCTCTGTGCTACGATCGCTCGCCCTTTGCTTCCCTTTCCTACTCCTCACTGCACTTGTACTGGCTTTCCTTTCTCAGTAACCCACATCACTTTCTTTCCCTGTTCACAGTCGGCCATTTTTTTTTTTTCTTATGGGTACCACACACACTACCTCAAGGTGCTGCAAGTCTTTCTCCTCATAGCTCGCGAGCCTATAGTAGGATACAACTTTTTTGCAGCAGCAGGAGTTTTTAAATATCTGCCGATACAAAGCAAGCCAAAAGCATCAAAATTATTGTGCTTTTATTTTTCTCAGATGGTCAGCTTTTAACTTCAGTAACCTGAAAAGCCCTAACGCAGCATACTTCTTTCTGCTAAAAGAAATTGCACGTGCCAGTTACTGCAGACTTAACTTGTATCCAACTGCAGTAGTCAACCCATTTCACAACACACCAGCTTATAATCACTTGCACTCACTTGCCTCAAAATGTTCATCTTACATTTATGCTGTTACATATCTCTGGCTGTCAAATGCCCTGCACTAAGCACACGCTGCAATCACTTCACCCTAAATATGGCCTGAAAGTCTTTATGCTAACTGTTCCTGCATGAACATGTTTCAATAAAAAAGAACAGCTGTCTATGGAAAGTGAAAGGGGACAACACTTGCCCTTTACTGTACTGCACTTCCTCTTTTATTTCCACAGAGGGTGCACAAATAAGGCCACAATGGTAAAATTGATAGGCACGCTTTGGCATTCGATATTTTATCACAAGACAATAGGACAGTTCATTGGGTTCATATAGAAACACAACAGTGGCATGTGCAAACATATGCAAAAATTTAGGTCTCAGTTTTAATCAGCTAAGGTTTGACGACAATTTGATCGCCAAAGTGTGCTCCATAATATTAAACCAGGGGCTGTACACAACAGTGCAACTACGACCACTACTGGTCCTTTTGCTGCAAGTACCTCGTCTAGAATTGAACCTCATAAAAACGAAGTCGAAGGGAACCCATGACTTATTTGTAGACGTTACTTTGTTACGTATACAGGCTACTATAGGGTTTCAACAGGACTCACCATTTCTTGATTATATCCTTTATTCTGTTATAACCCAGTCCATTACAAGCAACTATAAAAAATTGACTGGTCTGCTGGTTGGGCTAACCCAAATTATTGGGTTGGGCTAATCCAAGCACCCATAATATCGTATTTACTTGCATAATGCTCACACTAGCGTAATGCCCGCACCCCCCACATTGGCCGTCAAAAATTGGAATTCCTTTTTTTTCTCGCATAGTAATCGCACCACCAAAATTACCACCACGAGAGTCGTCTGCAAGTAGTAGCAAGCGCCAGCTTTGGAGCGCTACTGAAACTAGCTGGCCTAGTTGTGTGCGCGCGCTACCAGGCGGCAATATCGTGCTCGAGCATGTCATCATCATGATTATAGGTTTTGCTCGCTAAGACGTCATTTCAAGGTTGTTTACGTTCGCTTACATCATTATGAGAGATGTCTCAGTGTCTCGTAATGGTTCCTTTGTGTTCCTTTGTTTTGTTCCAATGTCTACCAAGTTCTTGGTGCCATATAGCAATAGGGCAGTACGCAAGCTATACAGCTGCTTTGAAGCTGAAAACTATCGAGTATACAATAGAGCATGGCAACCGCGCTGCCAGCAGCCAGCACTCCGGCGTTAGTTCTGCGTAGTGTGCTACTGGAGACTGCGATTGCAGTGTCGACACGGACTCAGATCAAGAGTAGAACTGTATGGTGTGCTTTGAACATTCTATACTTTTATAACAAATTCTCCTTGAAAGTAATATTTCAGTTATATTTACAATAACTGGCCTAAGAATCCAGATTCACACCTACTTAAGTTTGCTTTTAGTGCTCCAAAACATTTGCTCGAAATTTTTCCTCGCATAATTATCGCGCCCCCAACTTCGCATTCATTTTCTGCGAAAAAAAAACATGCAAGCATTATGGGAGTAAATATGGTACTCAACTGACAACACCGGGCTAGAAAATGAAATTAGCAATATAGCTCACATACCTTCGTTTTTCATCCAATTTCTAAATCTTTTAAAGGTAGTAGCCCCAAACTACAAAATGTTTCCCATCTAAGGTACCCAAGCTGCACACTACCTTATAGCGTTTTCTCAGCCAACCATTATACAACCTGCTACTTTATAGTGCAGAAACACACGCTTCTTACACACTCCCTGTTTCCAAGGCACACTTGTCAAGGTGCATTTCGGTATAAACAGTGTGCGCTTTGTAGTTCCCAAAAGTTTAGGCTCAGAACCCACTAGTGATCTGAAGACTGACACATAGCTACAGATGGAGCAGTGCGCCAAACTACAGTTCTCATAAAAAGTGCTCATTTCTAGCTGGAAGCGCTGCCGAAATTGACAACATCACATCAAGCAGTGTTCAAACTTCTGGGGCTTTCTGCAAATTTAATGCACCAGCCAGCTATCCATAAAACAAAACTAAGAAACTATGAGCTATCAAATATATTCCAAAAGCACGTAAAGCCTTGGATCAAAAAGACTGCATGGTCTGTTTTGAGATACATAGTGTAGGGCCTATGGGGGCATTTAAAGAGAAAAACATCTTGAAAGAATAGGAGGGTTTTCCTCGCTTAAGAAACCTGCAGCTCAACAGGTGTCTCAGGTACTTCACTAATGCAGCTGAAAAGCAAGCCATGAGAATCCAACTTTTTCCCAAGACTGTACATACCTCTTTCAAACAACTTTGCTCAAAATCAGTCATATGCGCTGCACATGCACGACTCAGTAAACTTTGGGTAACTTGCAAATATTTTCTTGGCAGCAATGAACCCCAAGCAAGCCCACCAACGAAATGCCAGAGGTCAGGACAGGTAAGAACAGAACCAAGACAAGACTTACCCCTCGCACAAACATTGGTCGTGATGAGGACCCGCTCCGCACCCTTCCGGAAGCGTTCAAGTACGGCAATTCGCTGATCGATTGTGAGCTCTCCTGACAGCAGAGCGACAGCATGGCCCTCCTTCGTCATCTGGCCAGACAACCAGACGGCCGACTGGCGCGTGTGGCAGAACACAATGGTCTGACCAATGGCCAGCACACCGTATATATTGGAGATGGCCTGGAACTTCTCGTCCATACTAGAGCACATCACATAGTACTGCCTGATGTTCTCCAAGCTCTCTTCCTCCTTGCGTAACCGGATCACCACAGGGTTGGAGATGATCATCTCGGCAAACTCCATCACTTCCTTGTCATATGTGGCCGAGAAAAGCATCATTTGGCAATTTGGCGAAAGCCGCCTGTAAAACAAAGGTTTCGATGGAACCACACTAAACCTCATTCCAAGTTTCAGTGTCAGTGAATCTATGGATGCTTATTCAGCAAATCGAATGTAGTGAAAGTTTATTTATTTGAACCTCAATAATTCAAATTTCTGGATAATTCAAACTATGTGACACCATGTTGAGTGACCTGGCGCCTGGCACTTGGCCAAAGAAACGGTCACGTAATATAGGATGGCATAGCCACAAGGGTGCATTGCCTCCAAAATGGAGAGAGAAGATAGCATGTCAAACACGACACCATGACAGCACAGCAATTGAGGGCGGCCGAAGTGGGTACAGGCTGGCGACCGTGGCTGCCTAGTCTCCATTGTGTGTTAACTCGGATTTTCAACTAATAGCTGTTAATTCAATGCTTTTAATTCCAAAATAGGAATGAGTCTTACTGTCAGTGTGTCACCAGTTTATGCTCGTGTAAGGTTATAGAGTCGGACGGACACTACCGAATCTCGCACCAGTTAGGCTGCATCCAGATCATCCGAACAGCACTCCTCAAACCTGAACTCATGCTGCTGAGCTGACTTCCCACCTTTAATGTGCGCGCAACGGTAAGCGCGACGAAATGCCTTGTCTTCAAGAACAGGCCAACTATATAGTTTTAGTTTCACTTTCACGAGCTTCATGCCGTTCACGCTAGCCCATGGCGATGGTAGCTATCAGGCATGCATCAGCCAGCCAACCAATCAGCAAAGCATAGGTGCACATTGTTTCAGACGCTCACTGGCAGCCATTCGCGTAGTTTTTCCACTGCTCCAGAAATGTGTGCTCACTCAGCAAGTACCATCCAACGTGCCACGCAGTGATACCTCGTTACGTGTGACGCTGGCCAGTTGTGACTGGGCACTGCCGCCTCCCACCGTGAAGAATGCCAAGGAGACCCTTATCACTTCTGAGCAGCTCTGCTTTGACGATCTTGACAGTGAGCCCGCAATAAAGCATCGATGGAAAATGCATAAAACAATCACTGTTGCAGTGTTCGCCTCTAAAAAGTAGGTGACCATTGCCCTTCTAACTTACCCGCATGCAAGTTGTCCTTGTAAGCTTTCTAGGAGCCATTTAGCTTCGGGTAATTCTAACTCCTTTTCGAGTTCTGTGAAGTTTGAATCAATGAGCTTTTACTGTACTTGGATTACACACTTCTGCTCAGTGAAGAGATTAAAGAGGAACCTCATAAATTTGGTTTGCAAGGGTTCAGAAATAACACCCAAATTAACTGATCACTGAATTACCAAATGGTGCCAAAGAAAGTTTTGAATAGTAAATTTATACTGTGAAGAACTTAGCTATGTGCTCCTGTTTTTGAGATGCAGACTGCATGAAAACGATGATCTCACAAATGTCTGCTCTGTTTTCTACCATGTGCACACTGTGAAATATCCGAGTAAATCTGTTCCAAATTAGTAAAAACTTTAGGTCCTCCTTCACACAGCAAAGCTATAGGGGGGAAGTCTTACAAGTGTCAAAGTCACAGCAAGGAAACTTCCCTGCACAAACAGTACAGCAAGTAATGAATGCAATTTCAGCAAACTGAAACAATGTTCCAATGTCGCTAACGGAAGCCAGGAAAATGCGCAATGACCAAGACAGCCACCATCACCTTGCTGCCATTGTACACTGGCAGCAGACGACAGCTTGCCCAACCCATCTTCCCTCAAGATGGCCGCCCTTTGAATTAACCATAGAGAGATCTGCAACGTCCCAATTCTTGAGCATTCAGCCTTGGAGAAGTATGTAGGCATTCAACAGCACCATGCCTGGAGTCCAAATTGCACAGATCTTCAAATTAAGGAGGTACTATTGCAAAACAGCTTCGAAAAATATAGCCAGCGATATCTGCAACCCCTTTCAAAACAAATGAAAAACTTACTTGTGGATGCGTATAGACTGGTCATGGTGACCTTGCTGGGCAATCATGATGTCTGCCTCGTCCAGCACGAACACTTTTATGCGTGACAGGTCGAAGAACTTGAACTTGAAGGCCCAGTCGATGATCTTGCCTGGTGTGCCCAGGATCACCTGGTCTTGGATCTTTTCTCCATGGGAGACTGCAAAGTGCCAAATACAACTGTGTTCATGCAAAGCTAATGTCAACAGCTGGCACTCCAGTGCTTTCTACATTCAATCACACCCACAGCCTTACCACTTACATGTTTTCCAGTTCATTACAGCTTCCTCCACATTAGCAGATGCACAAGCCAGAGCACCTCAAATGCACAGGAAGCCATTGTAGGCCTGGTGTGCCAAGTCCATTGAATCAACGCCACGAAAACTCCACATGAATAATTTCGACCTAAATAGCACATCATGTGACATGACAACATGAAATGACCTCCCCATTTACGTTTGTCTACTAATGGTGCAGACGAAGGAAAGCACATAACCCTTCACTGTTGAATTTTGCTGGCCATCTGCAGGTGCTTGGAAAGAAAGGGTGCACATTACTGTAAGACACGTAGGTAGATGTTGAACAAGCATGTTGCTTGTGAGATGTTTTTTTCCCATCTGTGGGCTATGACGAACATCACCAAGCAGCACTTTTATCACGGGTCGACAGAAACAGTCTGCTCTGTGAACTTCTAGGATGGTTATTAATGCGAAAGTATTGTATGGCTCATCGGCAATGAAGCCTGGTGTCAAAAGTGGCGCCCAGGAACCCTGTGAAGTTGTAGCCACATGACCTCGATTTCGTCCGGTGCACCACAAAGCTCATGTTAAAAGCGACATCCCGCGCAGAGTGGCAGTGATTAGAACATGACATGCAATGTAAATTGAAGGATGTCACTTTGAAGAACACTGTAGCTGGAAGTCATATGCACTAAAACTTGGTGCCGTGTGCTTACCCTCCATATAAAAGCAGAGCTTTTCCCATCCCTAAGCTCCTCACCACCCTGTCTAAGGCCTGCCTTGGCCACACAAACAGCACATATTTCCAGGAGCGCTCACTCTCCATGAAGCATGAATGAGGCCTTGGCCGAATGATATATGCAAGAGCTTTTTCAGTTATGACCACGATGCCATTTACTCTCTAGAAATTCTGCTGAAAAGCTGCTGTCATAAGCAGCAGCAGTCATATACTGCCCAATTTATGCACTGAACGTTAACGACAGCACAAAAGCTAAATGAACACTCCTCGAGCTGTGCGATGTCAGTGCACGTTAAAGATCTCCAGGTGGTCAAAATTCTCTGCAACCCTCCACTACGGCACCTATTTCTCTTTCAGCTTTCTCTCCTACGTTCCTCCCTTCCTTTTACAGCACAGTTCAGGTGTCCACAAACAAGTGTGACAAGATGTTGCGCCTTTCCTTTCCTGTGAACCACTTATAAAACTCCTCGAGCACCTCTAGTGAGCATGTCGCACTTATGCTGTAGCTGAATGGAGCCCAACAGGTATATACAAACAGCTTGCACCAATGTCACAGCAGGCACCATCTCTGGGACCAGAAAGCGGAGAAAATAAACAGAGCTGTTTCGCTAATCTATTTATCACCAACGGACGAGTTGAACAACGACCATGTGGAATGAAACACACATATTTTAGCTTACTGCTGCGTTATACTCCGTTTCTTATATCAAGTGCAACACTGCCAAAGCTAGAGCTCTTGTTTTCGCTCCCCGCATTCGCGACAAAAATAGTGCCTGCTCGTGACGAGAGGAAATAATAGTTGCTTTGTCTGCAAGCTTAATACATCTTACATTTGACATCAAATCCATAAAAAGAACCTTTTTTAGGGAGAAAAGATCAGATTCGGTGAATTGGACGTTTTGTTTGTCATTATCGTTCGTGTCACGTTTTTGCTGCACCACAACCCTCCTAGCAGGTGCTCTCCGCATTGCGCATTGCGCAATGCAGCAATCTCGACTGTCTCTTCGGAGCGGATTTTTTTCGATTAAATCCGCACTGCGAAGATGTCCAGGCACGCGAAGCGAGTTATTACAAACGTGTATGCTCGGAATAGAGCCCGTTTCCGCAGAAACCACTCGGCCACGAAACGAGTGCATAGTGATACGCCTCCTTTTTTTTTTCTTGTGGACTACTTGCGTAGCTTTCGCTGCATTGCACCTGATGTGTGAAACGGAGTATAGTAACCCCCAAAGTTTGTTTCCCCAAGGGAATTTCACTAAGTGTGGTTGTACTCCATAATTGACAATGGTTCTGTCGTTTTGCAATGCAACAAATGCCCAAGAAGAAGGCATATGGCCACTTCATGACAACGCACACAACGCTGCCAGAGCTGCCCCCACGTTCTTGACAGGGACGCATGCGCTGCCGCAAATGGCATGCACGTCGCGCCAGAGTTAGACTTACAAGTTGCCTATAGACCTTTCTATTCGGGGTTCCCGGGGTGTCACTATATTGCTTGCTGGGCCGATTTGCAACAACCCAAAGAGGAGGCATTTCAGCACCTAATTCACCCAAAGGAAAAATCTAGTCCGAGCATACGCTACCTGAACCTGCCTTACTTTGATTATAGTCTAAAGGAGATGTAGCGGCTTCAGCCAAGCCACTTATCGAATTCTTTAAGGACCCTAGCCGTCTAAGAAAATGGTAGATGTATGTTGCTTGACTATGATGCGATGAAAGGAGAGCACATACAAGTAATCAATGTAGGGTTGGCTAATCGCACCTACCCTAAACAAAGCCTTTAGCTCAAACACGAATAGCTTCAGAAACATCTACCAAAAAATTCACAAACAAATTTTATAAGCATGCTGAAATGAAGGAGGAAAGCAGGCAAGTTCTTCGGCCAGTCTATGAGCCATGTAAACAAGGCAGGGTAGCAAACCTAGTCAAAAGGTCTACCAAGGTTGTCAAGGTCTACCCTTAGGCACAGTCAGGTGCTCGTGGAGAAATGTGATAGGTACTGAGCCTTTCCTTTCCTATAAGCAAATTTACTAAAGATGTATAACACTGTGTCAGTCCCTAAATGCTAAACCATCAAGCGAAACCATGCCAAAACAGTGCCTTCGCATGTCTTCATCGATTTAGGCAGTGTTAAGTTTAAACCAGCTTTTGTTTTAAGCGATAGCTTAGACAATTCCTAACGCCGGAGAGCTGTCGGCATCGTGGTAGTAGTTAGTTGTCGGCACCATGAGTCAGAAATAATTGAGGGCTCCGTAAAAAAATTGTACCATGGTAATTTGTGGCTGTAGTGATTGATGGTTGATTGGTGTGTGATAGGTGATGATGAGTTAATAAAATCATTGTAATTAGTTGATGCATCAAAGAAATGAATAAAAATTAGAAAAAGGGGGATTCAAAGGTGTCAAAATGCTCAGAATGAAAAGTCAAGGTTTGCTTTCCAGTGACACATCGCCCGGCAGGGTATGAGAAAATTTTTTTACGAAATAAGAAGGGATAAAACATTGTGTTGGTGAAAAGCCATGTGTCACACCCTTAATAGCAGAGCCTAACAGTCTCCCTTATTTTATTTTGCTTCAAATAAGCCATTCTTCAAGCAATGCAGAGGGAGCTGAGACGCTAGACTGAAGGTAAGCCATAATACCGGCTTTCGTCAAATAGCACCTAGTAAGGTAAACAGAACTCACCACCCTAAACAGCTATCACAAGCTGTCAAAGCCAGAAAGGGTTTTTCAAGCCCCATAAATTCAACACTGTCTGCGCCGACATTTTGGCCATTTCCCACTAACTACAAAAAAAAAAAAAAAAAAAATGGGAAAAGGGCTTACAAGTCACCCCGCGCACGGCGTAGCAGAAGGTGATGCGAGTGCAGAATTGGGCCATCCTTTTGGCCACCTCGCCAGTCTGGATGGCAAGTTCGTAAGTGGGAGAAAGGATCAGCACTTGCGGATAGCGCTGTTCCTCTTCCACTCGGCTCAGGCTGGCCAGAATGAACGCAGCAGTTTTGCCTGTGCCGCTCTGCGATTGGGCTATCATGTTCTGCGGCGGGTCTGCCAGCAACGTGGGTAACGCCGTCTCCTGTATTTTGGACGGCAGGTCGAAGCCGATCGAGTACACGCCCTTCAGTAGCTCAGGTCGCAACTTGAGCTCTTCGAAAGTCTTGATTGAATAGAGTGGCGACTTGGGATCCTTTCGCTGCACCTCTACATCGTGTGTCGACTTTATCAGCCGCGAACGGAGTATCTTTTGCATGAGGGACGCTTCGGCCGGGGAGATATCTGCAACGAAATCAAATGGTGGTTGTGCTGATCTACTAAAACGTTTTTGAAATCACTTACCAGGCTCCTCTACGTTGTTTGCTGAGGGTGGCTGTGCGCTGCCACCGTCGCAGGTCCCGCCGCCAGTTCCACCGGCCTGGGTGTTCCGAAAACCATCGCCGGACCCATCGAGGCTAACGCCACCAACCTGCAAAACATGCGTCAGCGGGCTGCGAAACGCATCCCATCACGCTGGTCTTACCTCGTTACTCAGACCCGAGAGAATCTTCTCTTGCTCATCTGCGTCCAGTGCCCAACTTGACATTTTTGTATCAGCACCACTTTGCCGTTGTCAGGATTCAGAGCAATTTCGTCGCAGGTAAGGCGGCACAAGTATGCACAGCGTAGAAGCGTTCGAAGTACCCAATGACAATGGATGGTGGATGTTAGCGTTAGCAGCATTGACAGGGTTTCCTCTGAAAACCGGCAGACCGGCACGATGACGGTGCTGCGAGGGCGCTTTCAAACTTGGTGCAAAAGAATGCTGCGGGCGCACTTTTTAACCATAAAACAACAATGCTTTCGTTAATTAAGACAAAAACGTATGTCATAATTATAGCGAAATTTTATAACAATAACGGGCACCCGTGAGCTCGTCCTCGTCGCAGAGCGGCGCGATCGGCGGCGTCAACATGGCCGCGCTCATCCAGGTAGTCGCTCGCCAAGCACAACTAACTTTCGCCCGTAGCCTCATTGCGGATGAAGCACTTTGCGACCGTCTCGCTCGCTTGCAGAGAACTATCGGTCTGGTCACCTGCCAAGATGTCAACTTGGACGAAAAGCTGCTGCATTCGATGTCTAAGACCGCCAACGGCAGCAGCAAGGATGCACCCATCACGTATATCCCCTTGTTCGAGGACCGGACATTTAGCATGAGCATCTTTATAATACGACGCGGCGAAAGAATTCCGCTGCACGATCACCCAGGCATGTTCGGAGTCCTCCAAGTGCTGCACGGTTCCGGAACTATTAGCAGCTACAGCGCCGTGAGGCCGTTAAGCAACAACGAACTCGAAGCGCAGCGCCACCCGGACATGACCGTGTCCTCGGAAAGTCCGCCTTGCTGCCTGACACCGACTGAACGCAACTTTCACGAGATACGTGCGGTGGATGGAGCGCTCGCCTTCCTCGACATACTGGCACCGCCGTACGACAACAAGGTACGGGACTGCCACTACTACAGCGCTACCGCCACTGGGGTCGCCGATGTCGTGCGCTTGACTCCTATGGAGCCGCCGATTAGTTTCTGGTGTGATAACGCGGCCTACCGTGGACCACCCATCTCTCCCCATCTATTCTCAGCGGAATAATAGGGCTGCGCGTTGATCTGCGCCCCGCTGCTCTGGTGGAACCAGGAACCTGTAGCTCATCGTCTATGCGCGTGTCGTGCATCGGTCAAGTGGGTCGTCGTAATGGAGGTGGAGTCCGTGGGATCGCCGTTCTGTGCGCTGCTACGACGCCCGGCTCCTTTGTGCTCGCTTTACCCTACGAACATGACATACGAGTTTTTGTTTGTCAGTCTTTCACTTAACACGTGGTTGCCCACAGCGATCGCAGCACCGCTACAGCAAGCCGAACTATGCGTCATGCGATTTTGCAGTGCAGACTTTATTGCTTGCAGCATTTGAATTCCAACAGAAGAGAAAGATCGCACATCACAAAGAATTACTTTCCAGTTCTTTGGGGATAATTTATCATTGTGAACCTTGTTTTTTTAAATGCTTCTTTTCCCTAAGGGAAAACCATTTCGAGTGTGTATGCATAGAGTCATTACACAACTGGAAATAGAAACAGCAGTTGCTAACTAGGGGGCCTGTGGTGCGCGGCGTATGTATACTCCGCTGAACAGCAAACAGAACCATTTTTTCCTTTTTTGAACATTGGCTATACCAAACAAGCCAGAGGCATCGAAATTCTTGTTTTAGTTTAGTCTGATGGTTTGTTACAGCAGGCTTGAGTTGATCCGCGCGGGCCATTCAAATAAATAGTACACTGCATTCACATTTTGTGTGGCTGTATTATAATGAACCATTTTGGTTCTGATGCAGTTTCCATTGGAACTGCATTAGTATAAAATTCCTGTAAGCTTATTTTTGTCAAATGCAAAATTTTGCAACACTTACCTCTACATGCCACTGAAAGCCTAGTGGTATATTTTTTTTCTGTATATGTGCATCGTGCTAATGAGTCACTGCAGTCTTCAAGTTCACTTTTCCACATTGTCCTGGTGCAAAAACAGTTAAAAACTGGGTTTGCTATTACTATTTCCACATTGCAGAGGCAGAAAAAAAGATCAGCTGTGCGTACGTGCTTCGTTTTTGTTTGCAAGAATGGATCATTTGTTTTGCTACCTTTGTTTTGTTAATAAATGTATTTCAGCAGATCGAAACCATTAGCTGGTAAAAATCCATTATGCCAATAGTTGCATCTATGCACCCTTTCACACATGTGAGGTAATAGGCTTTAATTTGAACTTCTGCCACCACTGTAACATATCAACATGCAAAAAGTTTCAGAAGCATGCAGAGGCTTCAGTGCACATGGAATAACAACACATGGTCAAATTCATTTCAAAGCTGTTACAGCATGTTAATACCACAGTGTTGCTCTCACTCCCAGTATTTACCAGCCAAACAGCAGCATGCTTCACGATAGCTAGCAACAGTGGCCACTGTTTAAAATATTTTATTATGACTCCACTATAGTGTAGGTCCCACTAGAATGTCATAGTCTCTTCGTTTCCTTTTACTTTTTCCCAAATGCTTGAAAAGATTCTAAAAAAGGAAAACAGTCGGAGTGAAACTAAAGTAGATTATATTCCTTTGGTACCAACCGCATCGCGCATCTTCTGTCATAACAAAAATAAACTGTTACATCGGCGCATTAGCACGTCTTGCTAAATGAGGGCAACAATTGTCTCACACAAGTGTACACTCCAGCTCGTACCATTCGGCCGTGTTTCTGGCAGTAAAACTCCCTTTCAGCTGCTCCTTTATATATATATAAACTTGCTTCACATTTTGTTACCATTCTCGCTCACCAGTTGCACCTTTACTGCCTTTAGCATCTCTCGAAAAAGCTTAGATGCACCAAGCCATCGTAATTACTTCTAAAGGTGTAAGGGGCACACCTTCACTCCCAGCACAAGGTGGCATTAATCTGCAACAAAGCCTTGTATGATAGGGGGAGTAAAGTACTTTCATCATAAGTGTACATGGAATGCAATTCATGAAGTACTGAATGCCTATAGTTCACTACAAAGGAAAAACAACCATCGTATGTAACCTTTCACAAGAAATAAAGATCCTGCATGTCCAAGCACTTCTCCAATTGTTCTTCATGCTATGCAGTAAAAATGCATACAGCAGATACGTACAAGAGAGACATGAGACGTCCTGGTGGTAATCATTTGCTTTGCACCAAGTATTTAAGGAATTTCAAAAGCACTGCAGAATCTGCACTGGATAAATGTGAAAGCCTGAGCGTTGCTGCTGCACACAGTGCACACAATATATTGTGTGCCCCTTGCAGAGCTTTTGCTAGCAAGGCCAGGGCTCGTGCCGTACAGCAGCAATTTTCTTTCTTTGGTGTGCGTTCGTTGCAGCGCTTTATAAATTATAACTGATTTACAGGAAAGAAAAGGCACAGTATCGGTCACATTTTCTCCTGTAAGTGTGATTGTATGGTACACTGTCGCTTCTGTCACGTGGCGTTCCTTGGCGTGCATTCGTAGCACTGCACATTAAAGTGTGGGACTGGTGGTATGGCATCGCTCTTATCGTGCAATGTTCCGATAGCCACGCAACATTCAGACGCAAGCCGGAACCACCTGAAGCGGAGGCGACGCGCACAAACTTTCTAGGCTTTTTTTTTTTCCACTGCGCCAACCACTCTCTCACAACGATGTCATCATATTACCACCCCCTCCCATGAGGTCACACAGTTGCTAGAATGCGCCATTACTTCAGCGGCCACCATGGCAACCACCTCAGCATGACATCTTTTGAAGCGCACCCCTTTTGCCATGTTGCCATGGAGACAACAAGAATGCTAGACAAGATGTTTCTCACGTGCCCGGAGTGGCTTAGTCGGTTAACGCGCTCGGCTGGTGATCAAAGGGGTAGAAGTTCGATTCTCGGTGGAGGACAATTTTTTGTTCTTAAATATTAAACAGAACTCCACCATCATTTTATTGAGAGGTTGAGTGTAACACTTTCTGCATATGGACTGATACATGTGCAAGAGCCTATAAAGGCTTTTGCCTTAATACCTCGACTAAAATTGCCTACTGCATGGTTGACCCTCAATACAGCTCTAAAATAAGTTTTACAAGTTTTTTAAGATGTCACCTTGGTTACAGTAACGGAGTCTGATTTCTTGTGCAGCAGCTTCAGGCACACCAAAAATGTTCGCATTTACAGTTTCAACTTGGCAACAAATTTTAGAGCCGACAGTTGTGTTTCAGATTTAAATGCGGCATTTTGACAGCACACTGTTGACAGGTGGAAAGCAAGCAAGCTGCACCTTCGGCAAGTGTATAGGATGAAGAAACGTCTATTCAAAG
The DNA here is from genome assembly GCF_055883805.1 of Amblyomma maculatum. NCBI lineage: Eukaryota > Metazoa > Arthropoda > Arachnida > Ixodida > Ixodidae > Amblyomma > Amblyomma maculatum. The sequence continues at coordinate 186,543,567 of NC_139346.1, forward strand.
GAAAGCCAAATACACAGGCTTGCTGACATATTGAACAAACTGAAGACCAACTGAAATAACAACAGTCTTTTTAACGTGTCACAGTACGGTATGGGATGCTCATCCATTACCTCTGTGCCTCACTATTGCATTTATTGATGAGTAGTGGGTATGCTCTCAGCTCTTTAAGGTTAAGTCGCAAGGTTCAAGATGGAATCATAGGTAATGGCACTCGAGGATCCAGTGTGCCATTACCTTAGTTTGGCTTTTATATTCCTACTGTTACGTTTGAATGTAGTAGTGCTGTGCTGCTGCTCTTTACAGCTTGCACACAAGCTGCAGAAAAAAGGTCTGCAGTTAGTGTCACTGTGACAAATCCTCTGTCGCACCTGTATTTATCATACGCTTACAAACCAGGAAAGAGCAAATCATTACCTGAATATGTTCAGCAACAGCACATTATTTACTGATCATCATGAATCATCAATGATCAAAGCACATCACTGGAAGTTGCATCAAACTGAAGATCATAGATAATCTCGAACGTGTGCGCATATTGCCACCTGCAAAACACAAAGCACAGTAGTCACAACTCTAGCTGCTTTCTCCCTCATCACAGAGGGAGCAATTGGTATCCCCATAGGCTTCAGAAGAGGGGAAAAAAACATATACCCATAGGCTTTACCAACACCATACATTGACAGAAGTGCAAATCACATGATGCACGTGCTCAATTTTATGTTGAGCAGTCTTCTGGGCACTAGAAAAACCAATGCTCACTTAAAAGTGGTTTCTTTAGTCATTTTTTAACTTACTTCCTTGTATGAATGTGGAATTGCAACACCTGAAAGCAGCACATGGACTACAGGGGATGCAAGACCAGAAGACTCTGGATTAGTTTTTACCACTAAGAACACGAAAGCTTGCATTTCATTTCTAGAGAAATGCTGCCACCACAGCTTGGGTTCAATCCCACAACTTTAAAATCGGCAGATGACAAAACCATTGGGCCACTGTCGCAGGTGGCAGTACATCTCTCCAGATGATTTATAAGCCATAGATGAAAAGCTAGAAACCTGCATCTGCAATGCAAATGCTTATAAAAGTGCATATGCATTTTGTGTGCAATAACTGGTTCTAAAACCTTGATTCTTTTGTGGCATACAGTGGTGACAAACCAGTGTACAACACACCGGTTAACAGACGTCTGCTTTTAACTCCATAAAGCTACAATATGTACCACCTGGTTGCCAGTATCCCACATGGCTCATTTATGGTTCACTTGACTAACATGCCCCTGCAAGTTTAACACAGCCATGTAATTTCTGGTTCAATCAACCCTCTATGAACAGGAGCCAAAACAAAAACAATGTGCTGCTGCTACAGTTCACTCAGCAAATCCCACAGAGCTGCGCCAGTTAATGGCATGGTGCCAAGCTTACAAGCATAACAAAACCTTTCATCAGACATGAAACATACTCTCCAGGCATTCATGTTTAGAAACAGTCAGAAGTCCACTGATACAAAGTCTTGGCTATACGGTAGAAGAGGCAAAACAGTCGTGCTCATTATTCTACTCGACCAATGTTCCAGCAGGTGGGTACGTTGGCATTTATGACTACATCAATCTAAGGAAGAAGACATTCCACATGCAATGAAAATTATGTGTTGTAGTTTGTAAACTCGCTTTTTAGGCCACAAATATAAGCATCAAAAAAATAAAAAGGGAGCAGGACCTCATTTCCCACAAAGCTTCAACACTTTAGAAGTATTTTCCATAAAGCCACAGTTTTAAAGGCAGTCATGACATGAAACTCCATAGAAGGATTCAGCAACAAAGATGCAAGCCTCTGAGCACAGCCATGTCACAGCTCCCAAAATTGGCAAACGGTTAAGGAATGCGATTACATTAGTGCAATGAGCAAAACCTAAAGAAATAAAAGATGGAAAGGGAGGTACAAGGCTGCTATGCATCAGTGCTGCTGAACTCACTATTAAACCCAGTACTAGTATACACTTGCACTTAGCAGTTTTTAACAGCAAGAACAGCCAGCAAATGTTTGCATGCCGTCCATCATCTCCCTCGGGTGCACCAAATTTGATTTTAAAAAAACTTGTCCACCTGTAGCAGTAGCAGCTAGTATCATACAAGATAATGAATGCAGCATGCTTGCCGCACAATAAACAGATTTGCAACTCTCCGACAAGGATGACTGCAATTTATTACAATAAATAGTAACATTAAATTACCCATCCATCCTATAAGAGCCCAATCTAAAAGCACGAGTGGCAGTGACGAAATGTGGTACGTCCACTGCACTGCAACAATTGCTGGTTCAGACAGCATTTCCGCTGCACGAGTTTTATTCACAAGGTTGGGAAACATTCCAAACAAGTCTTCACAGACGGCTTCGTTACTTACTCAGCGCTGAGCAACTTGCTAAGTGACGATCGTATCTGCAGCACTAGCAAGATTGCCAAAAGAGATGCTCCGAAACAGGTGCTTCTACATAGTCCGTGGCAAGAATGCTGCCTTCCGGCAAAAAAAGTAAAAGTTCCAAAGGCAGCAGCCGTTTTGTTTCAAGAGTACTTGTCGATCTCGTCCTGTGGCATGCCAGCGAACCTGACACCAGCAGCCACGTGCCCTATGAGGCTGTCAGGCACCGCAACTCAGAGAATCAGGAAGTCCTCGTGTGCACAATTTTATCTGAAAACCGCTCTTTATGGCCGTCCAGTTGGCCCACCCATCACATCATTTGGGGCACATGGAGCAGACCTTGTCTGTCGGCCGCCTCAGCCCAGGCCGTGGCCCCCTGCTGACTGCTTCAGCCGTGCAGATGTTGCCCACCACAGCAGCGCTGCATTACTGGGCTTCGGCACACAAGCATCTGCCGCCACAACCACACAGCAGTGGCGTCACTCGGTGTACTCCCACCAGTCCCGCTCATAGCCCTCGTGCACATGCTCCAGCAGCACCCGCCGCCGGCTCTCGCAGTACCTGCACGTGGAAGCCATTTGTTCTGTAGTGATGATTGGCAATGAAATGTTGGTGCAGACAAATGGGCATAAGAGGGGGCAGGAGCCAGATGACCTGTTACAGTCATTATGATGGGAAGACAGTGAAATCTGTGGCGTGGGAAAGGAAAGAGCAGGTACAACACAAGAAAGACAGCAAGAACCAGAGGGAATCACTCCACTATAGAGACAAATTGCGGAGGGCGGAGGTTCACGGCTACAACACAGTGGGATAGGATACGGTTCATAGCTTGCTAACCACTGAGCACAAATTGCAATCAGCCATGAGAGAAAGCGTGGAAGCCAGGAGCACAGTTGCACTAGACAAACGGTAGGCACAAAGCAACAGCCTCCACTACCTCGTCAAGTTTCGTAGAGCGCAGCACCTTCTCACAGACTATCATCCTGTTATCAGAACCTTTATGTGGTCAATGAGTTCTCACATGGAATGTGAAGAAAAAAACAAAACTTGTGATCCCAACAATCCACTATCAGAACAAGGCCAGCACAAGAACGACGAAAAAGGCCCATGTTCAGGGAACAAATGCACTCTCATTTATCACAACCAGATAAAAAGACTCCATGAAGGCAAATAGACAAGAAGGCCAGAGTCCTTTTGCTTGATTGAGATAAGTATGTATGTGCATCGCTTATATATTATATCAATGCAACAAAAGAAGCAGGTAATTCTTCCCCACCCCAAAAACAATATTTGCAAAAATAAAAAATAAGCAATTTCATTCTAAAATAGACCAAAAAGGTTCGCTAAATTTCCAAAGAATAAAACAGAGATGTCCAACCTCTGCGTTAAGCCAGCACTCTCAGAGGCACTATGAATGACACCACTCACAAACACAAGCAGGAACCACACTAGTGCTTAGGTTGGCCACTTAGTGACACAAAACTTAACCTGCAATCAGTGGCATAATGTGGAATAATTTTGCTGCAATATCAATGTCTTTTGTATCTTGAGCTCTTTTACAATCCTGCAATTATACAGCATAACCAACTAGCCCAAAACACTACCACCGCTACAACATCTACAATCTCGAAAGGAAGAGTATAATATGACAAGAACTGCAGTCTGTTTATACAGGTCTGTCCGTGCCCGCATTTTCAGGGACCTTTAGACCAGGTCTTGACACAAAACTGAGTTCCTGCTTGCAGTAATAGTTATTAACGTTAGCAATAAGCTTGTCGAAACGTTGGCTCAACCTGCGAACTGAGGCTTCTCCCCCCTCTACCCTTGTTCAGTGCTCTTTCATACCGTGTAAGGCATCTTCTTCCTCTTGTTCTACCTGAAGCCTAAAAATTTGTTCATGTATAAAGTGGGCAATTATATGCGATTAATTTGTAACATTGCTAACGCAGTGCTGCCTGCAGACATCACCTGAACTGAGGCTATGAAAATTCAATCTTTAATACTGATTCAACATGAACAAATTGGTGCGCGGCCCACAAACTTGGTTGCATATGTTTTGCAGCATACGATCAGAATTGGAAGAAAAGTATTACACCATGTGAATATTAAGGGAAAAAAAACTCCACAGTTGCCTTTCAAGCACAAATACACACAGATCTCACAGATAAGTAAGGGGTGCAATGCCTAGTGAAGGCGCACGTTGGCACCAGACGTGCCACTGCCATGGGGTGGAAGAATGCACGCACCTGTACTTGTCCTGCACCTTCTGCTTGATGTCGAGTAAGTTAGCTTGAGTTATGTCCCGCTCCAGGTACTCGGACAGCTTCTCGGTGGCACTCTCCAGATCCCGCTGATTGTCCTGCAAGGGAAGCATATAAAGCGTGCATAGTTACGAATACTGGTCGGTTCTCAGCAGGTGTCACAACCAGCATGGGGTGCACAGAGAAAATAATACCATATTTTCGAGATTCTAAGCACCCCCTCACTCCCTCAGCTTCATAAAAAAAGTTTGCGTGAAAATCTGCATGCCTTTTGCATGAGAGGTGGCCTGACCTCTAAGTTTTTGCATTGCTGCATTGTGACACTACACAGCAGCTGGCGGCACAGAACGCCAAAAGCGACCCCGGTAACTTTTATCCACGTGTTGTCACGCAGACCCGAAAGAGACGGCCATTCGGCAGAGCTTGGCAGGCATTGAGGGCCCGCGTTGCTTTGTTTGGTGTCAGCTGTTTGACAGCTGTAATGGAAGTCTGAATGAGTTTGCCCCGCTCACTTTCAGCATTGCGATCATGAAAAAAAGAGAAGGGGGGTGCTTGGAAAAGACTAGATACAGTATATGCTCACCTCAAATATGACCGACTGGTTGTTCTTGCGCAGGTAGTAGGCAAACACGTAGGTGTACATGAGCGTCTGGCGGCATTGGCACAGCACGTCCACCGCCTTCTTGAGGAACTGCACCTCAATCCAGGACATGTTGTGCTGCTGCATCTCTTCCATTTTTTCCTTGACAGCTGCGTACAACTTGTGCTCAAACTTGAGACTCTGCATGTGGTTCAGGTAGCGGTTGCAGTAGAAGAGGTAGCGCTGTAGTGCCGCCCGCGACCGCTCCTGGGCATCCCGCGCTGCACGCGCCTCCTCTTCGTCATAGCGGTTGCAGTTGTACCACGACGAGCCGTGGGGCTCCCACGGACCGAGGCAAACCCAGCAGAAATCCGCCTTGCAGTTCTGGTTCTTGCATACCATGTGGTTGCAACCACCGTCCTTCTCGATCGTCACACTGCACCGCGGACATTCCTGAAAGGCAGAAGTGATCAAAATACAGTTTCAACCTCGCAGGCAAAATGCATGCTTGTTGCAGCTGCTTACTTCAAAACCACAGAAGAGTCACGTGAGCAGCCGCTGTCCACATGGCAAATTTTAGCCCCGACACAAAAGCAAGGCATATTTTTTACGAGCTAAATGCAACTTGAGACCATAATCTTCACGCTGCAAAATGCATGCTGCCCCTCCGATCATGCTTCTATAGGAGCTCCTTGCAAATGTTTCATCCCCCCAGGAAACACAACTTAGCTTCAATCACGGTAGCCACACAGCGCTTAACTACTCACCACGCACTGTGTGAAACATGCCGCAGCACATGCGTCTGTATACCTTGGTGTTTGCTGCTATCCAGTTGGACGTTTCACTGTCATCGTCGCACTTCTTCTGCCACCTCTTCAGCAGGTGGCACTTGACCGGGTCATGCCAATTTTCACCGCACGCAAAGCTGCACAGAGATAGTGATGAGAAAATCAGGCTAGCAGGAACATCAACCACAAAACCTTCACGTGGCAAAAAAGTATTAATACTATGCACAACAAGCTGATCAGACAAGCAAGCTTTTCTTAGTTTATTAAGAACACCTGACGCATGCATGCCTTCAAAAGGTTCTGCAACATGAATTTCGTGACAAAAACACAGCAGTGCAAAGGCACAGCCAATGTAAATTGAGCAATAATGAAAAATGAGTCTAGTCGTTTCTTATAATCTGATTATATCTACAAGCACTATACATAATTACACACATTCTGTCATCATGCTTCGTCATTCTTACAGTCCTGGCACTTTTCCTTTAACAGCCTGCTACACAAGTAAAGTGCAGTAAGTAAAACTTAGTCTTTATTTTCTGTATTTGGCTTTGGTATGCAAATCTTGTTCTGAGCACACTGAAGAGGACTTGTGAAAGCAAGCTCCCATCCATATGAGAAATCAGCTACGCCTAACCATCCAGCAGTTCAGTGCGGCCTTTAGACAAAGCCACAGAGTATGCCAGGTTTAGCACTGCTTAGCAAAAAAAAGCAAAATTTGACGGTCACAGCACTTGCTGGGCTCTAACACGGTGCTCGTGTACCCACAAGGCTGCACTTTGACACACGAGTCGTCAGTTTCCAACAAATACCCCAATGCCACCACTCCAATAAGCACACGACTCACCAGAAGGTGTGGCCACATGAGCAGGTCACGGGCTGCGTGTCCACATACTGCACCTTGATGGCATTGTTGCACTCGGGCTGAGGACACCACCGCAACAGCCGGTTGCACTGTGATATGGAGCACACAGCAGCATTAGCCACCCCGAACACGCCCCTTGCTCGCAGGGTGGGGACTCACCTCGACAAAGCTGTTGGTGATGAGGTGCTGGTACTTGAGCTTCACCTTGGGGTCCGTCAGCAGTTTCATGACTGTCTGGTCGTCCACAAGGATGTCGCAGCCGTGGGCGGCACACGAGATCGTCTGGCCCATGCCCTCCTCCATAATCTTGGTTGTCAGGTAGAAGTTCCAGCACTCGGTGCAAAACCGATGGTCACAGGCTAGCCCAGTCATCATCTGTGCAAAGCAAGGTACTACGTTCTCCCTGCACTTCCCGTATCACGAATTCATCTGTTTAATGTCCACCTTGCATAACAAGGTAGACATAAGCGAGAAGCTATTTCCCCCCTTTCCTCCCCATCAGTTTTCCCACCTAAAGGAGGCACAAATTTTCTGAAGAGCAGAAAAAAAATGTGGGGCGGATAAGAAGGTGGGAGAGACTAGAGGCTCCAAAAGCCCGACTTGGATACAGTGACAACTCGGAAACCTTACTCACAAACGGCAGATCAGATTTTTCTTTGATACTGTTCCTCTCGCAGTCGATGCCTTTACTGTTATGAACAAATGGTGCCACTAATGATGTCAATGAAGTAAAAGTGAGGGACTTTGCTTTTATAATCATAAGGAAGCCAACAGCTACCCACACAAACAATGTGGAGTAACAATGTAATCATAGAAATAATCTATAAATAAGTAGAAGAAAAAACAAACCACATATCGCCGATGGGATCCAAACCCACGACCTCCGAACTCTGTGCCAGTGACTGCTGTTGGCTTCCTTATTATGGCAATCATCACGGTTTAAAGGAGTATAGACACCAAATTATTGCTGGCATGGTTTTTTTTTGTATTTGCCTGCAGTATTCACCTACGATCAATAAGTAATCAACATTTCAATTTCTTCTTGATCCTGTTTCGGTTTCATTAACCGAACAATGGCTGTAATGTCAAGCTGGTGTTTAGGTCACACGAGACATGAGAAAAATGACAATGCAAATGAAGACGCGCCATTTGTTGGCTTGGCTTTCCAGGAAAGCCTTTGAAGCAGCCTGGACCTCATGGTCTATTTTTTTTTTAGCGAATTAACATTATGTATCATCAATTATATTGCAGTGCCTTATGTCAAGACCAATGGAATTACAGACCTGTACAGATAGCACTGTTTCAGCATGTACTGAGGCCTGGCACTGCTATATTTCTTGGCAAAAATGGCATTTGTCATTATTTTACTTCAAAGGTGATAGCAGTCTTGTCCATAGTTATATTAGTCATCCATACGTGCTGTCTTGTACAAGCACCCGTTTTGCGCATGCGTGGCCGGTTTTGTTTTCCTTTTTGCATTGCCTATTTCGGCTGCCAGAGTGCATACGAGTGTGCAAGTGCAGAAAATTCTGCTAAAGCTTGGCCTCATAAAGAAACTTGCTATAACAAAGAAAAAATATGCACACATACTGCCATTGCTTGAAGAAAAGGACAAGACCCTAAAGACACCCAAAAGAAGCAGACTCTGAAAGGTTTAGCAGATGGCAGCCTGACACAATATATCTGCCGCTATGTGCAGTCAATGGACAGCTGTAGATGCAGCAGTTATAGCTCTATGCGCAACATACAGATAAGTTGTGATCACGTGTTTTTGTGTTCACCTTGGAAACAAATGGCATCTTTTTCCATTGCATAAAGCAAGTAACCTAGCTAAAACCGACAATGCCTACACACTGGACGCTCCAGTGTCGTCGTACAAAGGAGTTATGCGCGGTTAAGTATTTGATGGAATGCCGGCTGGTGAAAAGAAAGCATTAAAGCATAACGATACCAGATATAGCGATATATCGTTTATAACGATCACATTCTTGAGATGTATCATTTTTCCCATTGCCCCTATGTAAAAATAAACTAGATATAACGATCGATTATCGGCGGTACATCGGGTACAACAATAAGCTTTATCGTCGCCTGGTAGCTGTTTACCACGAAAATTTTATTGAATATTGAATAAAAGAAATTTTAAGAAGGCAATGACGTGAAAATTCGACATATGCAGCGAAAACGGAAGGAACTGAGCACTATCATCATCGCTATCGCAGCTGCGCAAAGGGTGCTACTGCGGCCATATCGTCATCGCCGTCGCCGATTCTGCGTCCGTGGAAGATGGCGGCGACCACATTGGCAGACAGTACGATAGCTCACGAGATGAAACGGCAGATTCATCGGGATTTTTGGCAAGGTTTTAAGGATGAAAACCTTGTGAAAAAATACGGACATTCGCACTCTACGATTTTAACGATCATCAGGGCTGGGAATATCCTTCAGTTCATCCAGTCGCTAATCAGTTTCGTGCACGCAAAAAGGACTGCCGCCAGCAAACACGCTGGAAGCGATGCTCACAGCGATTGTCAATCTTCACACGAATAAGTATGCTGAAGTTATTTTATGGCTATTGATGTATACTGTAATAAAGTGTTTAGTGCTCTTTGCGATGATTAGCGTTGTTCAACCTGATTTACTCATCGTAACTAGGCAGCTTACATGCAGCATGGGCAAATACATGGGTGTGCTTTTTTCTTTTTTCGTCGGTCCAGATTCAACGATAATCAGTTATAACGATCGGATTTTCAGGTTTTCTGAATATCGTTATAGGTGGACTGCACTGTATAACAAAATGAATGAAATTTGCAGAGTAGAAGCACACACCAAATTCTTCATTTTTTTTGATTAGGTGAGAGTTCATTTATGTTATCACAGCAGATAATGATAGCCAGGTCAACCAAGCACCCTCAATGGCCAGAAAGGTAATGAAAGTTGGAACACACAGCCCCATGCAACCGCGCTATCTTTGCAGGTCTGTACTTCAATTGGCCTTGCCTCACGTAACCTAAATAAACATCAGCGTATCATAGCCACTATTGAGATTATGAACCAAAAACGAAAACAAAAAAAATTCTAGACGGCACTTTGGACTACTAAAGTGCGATGAGGCGAAAGCCATTATGGCACGGTGGATTCTAGCCCTCCACCACGGCACCACTACCTCCCTCTCTTCTTTCACTCCCACCTTCCTCCCTTCCTTTACGGTGTGTGGTACATGTGTCCGCGGAGAATTGTGACAGATACTGCGCCTTTTCTATCTTGTAAATCAATGCTGTACTAATGCCTCCTAGACATCTGGGTCTGCTTTTTTTTCCTATGTGGTGCGGCGTTCGAGGAAGCGGCAAATGAAAGGTGCCGCACAGACGCCTGGATCGGACGCCCAGCAGGGTTAGCTTCGTATATGCATGAATCGCCTGGTGACGTCATAACCTGTCATGACAGTACATCGCGCGCCCCTTGTAGAACACAACCAGCATTTCATTGAACGCATCAAAGTTCACTGGGGTCCTATAATTTAACGATATTGTAGCGCAAAACAGACAAGACACACGAGAAGACCGAACGAGTCTTCTCGTGTGTCTTGTCTGTTGCACTACAATATCGCTATGTTCATGCACCAACAAACACAAAAAGCTACGCTTTTGTCCTATAATTTGTTTACATAAAAGGAAAGGCACAGTATCTGTCACTCACAGAATCCCGCTATCATCCTCATGGTAGACGAAGGGAATTATGAAGAGCGTTTCACGATCCGAGGCGTGGAACAGTTAGTAAAGCGCTGGACTAGAAATCCAAGAGATGGAGGTTCGATTCCCGGTGGAGGCAAGGTTTATTAATTTATTTTTAACTCTCTCTCTCGAAAGAGTGACACCTCTGCTGACAACCTTCTGTCGACAACGATGAGGCATTAAAGGCTTTCGCCCTAAATAACAGCATCAAGGAAGAATTTCAATTATAAATTACCAAGTAGTCCTAGGCAAATGCCATATGATGATCCACGTTTGAAACAGGAAAACACCCACTAAAATTTGGTGTCTGTCTATAGTCCTTGAGGACTGGCCATAGAAGTGGCACCGGAGATGAACCTCACTGCCAATAGTTGTTAAATTTCATCCTCACAGAAATCGTATGCCAGTTCTTCCTTACCTCTAGTTCCCACTATCATGAATGCTATTTTGCTATTTTATTTGGGAAGAAAAACCAAAAGATCTAGCATATTGAAACAAGAGAAGGCACCCCATAACAACATATAATGTAACCAATTTCCACCACAGTAAAGTATGTAAGTATGCATAAATAAAAAGATTAAAATAAAAAACACTCACCGCACTGGGCAGGTCACGCAGGCAAATTTCACAGTCCTCCATGCCATTAGCCGCCGATACTTGACGTTTCTGCACAATCAGCCACAACAAATTACCTCTTCGGCGGCAACACAAATGGATTGGGGAAAACCCTAAATAATTAAAGCTTAATGACCACTCAACACACCCAACACAAGAAAATTACTGCGAATGAGATCACATGAGAAGCGCACAAAGGCAAGTGTCCCCAGGTCTGTACAGAATTTGCAATCAAAAATTCCACTACTCTCCAAGGAATAATAGGCACTGAGAAGTAAAATTCAGATAACGATAAAACAAAACTGTTGAATACCTTGGATTTAAAATCAGGCTGTTTCCTTCCTGCATTTGTCAAGGCATGCCCTACCTGACATACAGGTAGATACTTTCAGCTGCTTCATAATAGGCCCGTTATAGAGCACCTCAGTAAGATTTGGCGCATTAAATAAGAGTGCAGAGCACAGACAGGGCAAAGACAAAATGTAGAGCTTCTATGTACAGTGCTACAGTGGCAAACACGTATTCACGCAATCTACTCCCTACAGACAAGTGTCCGGTCATGCATGACTGCACTTCTGGCACTGCTCTATGCCTCTGTATGAAGGCAGGAGAATAGAAAATAGTTGCCAGCACATGAAAGCATCTGCCACCAGCCAAAATATGAATTAAGGTTTCTGGCATTTCAGTAATACTGGCTGCACAATAAAGAACAAGAGAGAAAAAATTGAAGCAAGTAGGCTCCATGTTATGATCACTCATCATGCGAATAAGATAGCTAAGGCGCTTTGACTTTCTGCTGCAAAAGCGTCTGCGAAGCTTCAGCAGTTTGCGGGCTACATCCACTGAAATATGTTTCTCCACTGCCAGTTTAAGAATCGGGGCAATTAATAGAAAGCTTTGGTGTATCGCAAACCATTACTGTCATCTACCACCGCATGTTCCACTGCGCATGCCCAGATCCCCTTGACGGTGATAGATGGCACCACATGCTGAAATTCGGCACAGACCTGCGTCAGCACCAATCTGCGCCTGTGCACCGCCCACGCACGACATGTAATTATGCGCGGCTTCTCCACAATGTGTCAAGATTTAATACCACACAGTTATGAATGGTATGAAAGGCTGTAAGTTGTGTATGTTCTTGCATGCTATGCAAGCGTTGATGCTGAGATGTGGCATAACCTAAACAACCAACTGCAATGCTGAAAACGCAGGACAGTTATAAGCCAGCGCAGAAGAGAACTGCTGAAACTTCATGCATACAGAGCATTCCACGCAAGGAAAGTGGATGCTGATAATTTAAAAACATGCAAAAACGTCACAGACAACCAACAATATACGGTGAACTTTATAGCTAACTTCACACTGTGCGAGCCAGCATATCGGTGAGAGAAAAAAACACGGTGCTCTGGCCAGAATGACACCTGTGCAATCTAGTACAGTAAAACCTCTTTAATTCAGAAATTCTGATCTTTCGAACTGGGTGCACGGTTTGGCCAATGCTCATGTAACATTATAGTGTTTTATACTCATTAATTCGAGCAATGGGCAGGCTCACTCTGGTTAGTTCGGAAGGGGGGATCGCTTCTAGCTACGACACGCGCACCCAGAATCACTGAAACATAACCTCCCCGAAACTCAACTGCACAGAGCAGTGATGTCCACACACTTCGTGTGTGCTATGGCAGGCACGACCACACACAAAAATTCCCCATTTTCGCAAAGTTTCGGTTTTCGCTTTAACTTCACATCCTTCCATGGCTGCAACTTTGAGTGCTCGCTGGCCAGTCGTGGCGCTTTCGATGCTGCTTGGCTTATCACTGGTATATTGTTGTTTTTTCTAGCATAGAATCATGTTGTTCTAACCCCTATGCATGATTCCCTCACATGCTTCTACATGCTGCTTCCGATACTGTAATAAAGCCGAATTAAGGAGGGTTTACCACAGCGCAGCCTTAATAAACACCTCCCATCCAGGCACCTAAAAAGCCACAGTTCTGTTCTGTAAATGCATGCCCTTACCTTCTGGGATTTAGCAGGCTTTTTGTATGGATTTACCACGTGTGCTTCTTTAAAAAGCCGCTCCTGATCACCATCATAGTACCTGCACAGCCAAGCAATACAAAATATGAAAGCGTATCACACGAATCATCTACAATCGCTAATGACTAGTGCCAAAACCAGTTAACAAGCGAGAAACTGACAGCTGCTCAGCAATTTATTTGCTCTCCTGCCAAAATAGTGCAAGATCCCAAGCAAGGCTAACAAACCTTATGCCACTATCTTCAACCTGAGCACAATGCAGAGCTAATAAGCACACATTTCAAGCTGTAATGGCACGAAGCCTGAATCATTAAACAGATCAGGACTGAACCTTCAGATCCAGCTAAACTCACATTAAAATTAGGCAGTCAAGGTCGAAAATAAAAGTCTACTTGTTTAACCACTGTATATTTAACATCTGTCCACGGTGAAATTTCACTGTCCAGATCTAGAAGATCGACTTCTGGAGATATGAAGAATGACTCTCTTTTGACTGCACTAGTTTGGCGAGATTACAGCAAATTTACAAACTCGTACCTCAGTCTGCCCCTCAATGGCAAACCACAACATTAATAATTAACTACAAAGACTTCGCATGCTGCTGCAACAGCCCACACTGGAACACCTGCCACGCAAATGTTATGAAACACTTCTTCTATTTGCAGAAAAGGCTCCTCAAAGACCTGCTACAAAAAAACGCTGACACCTGCAGCACAGCTCACCTTTCGTACAGCTTCTCCATGTCCCATTTGAAATGGTTTAGGAGAATCCGGGTTGTGGTGGGAGGGATCTGCACAAAAAGAGAACCAGCAAGTCCTTAACAGTTATTAACCATAACAATCAACTGTCACCATGACAAAGTCAGAAAAATCGGGACCAGCTGGTGCAAACATGAACAGCCTTTGACTAAAGGGGCTTTCTTCCAAGTCACTTTCACCTTCATCACATTTAGAACATTCACGATGCACAGTGAGTTAGACATCAGGACCCAAAATAAATACTCCAGTTTTCACAAAGGCTTTATGTGGCCGCAAGTAAACAGCAAAGCCCATGCCTCTAGAACATATTAAGGCTTTCTGCAGGGAAATTTACTGCTCTACCAGCTTAAGAAAAGCTCCACATAACAAGATAGACATTTCATCATGCTGTTTTGTCCTCTATCTTCACTCCTAATCTTTTTATTCCTAAAAAAAATGCCGTGCCAACAGTCAAATTAGGTTACAAGCTTCAACATCACCTGTTCAGGCATGCTGCTATCCACCTATGGGTTAAAAACAAGGAAGGCTGTCACTCATGCCAAGAATAACATTTGAAATGTTTCATTCAACTCGTGCTCTCTATATAAACTCGAATAGTGAACTCTAACTGTTCTCAGTGAGTAAAAACATGAATGTGGCCCTCACAATAACAATACATGGCTTCCACAGGTCAGCTATGACCACTGTCTCAAGCAACTGCCAACAACCTAGCCTTACAGTAGTACAGCCACAGCCCAACCGTAACCAATAATGAACAAAAGCACGCATTGGCACTCCTGGTCAGTAAGCACGGACAGTCATGTCATATAACAAATAGCCCTAAAGACTCTGTAGGCTTAACTACCCAGAGCCTCGACAACTTGAATCTTTCCTTCGTTTTCTATTCCTGTAGAAGGGCACTTTTGAGGAAGCTAAAAAATTACCCCTTACTAATCACCCTACACAATCAGTTATGGCCACAACCATAAAGCTGCAAAGAAATAAAAAAAACATGAAAACGTTAAGAATGCTGCTCAGCAGGTGGAAATGCTACAAAGAAGAGGCAGTGGTAAACCAGCCTGCAAACACACCTGTCAGAGCAATGATGCCTAACCTATGCTAATGCAATCAGAAGTGGTCACAAGTGAGACGGTAAGTACTTTACATCTTTGCTCTTTACAAATGAACAAGTGCATTTAAAGTTCCAAGAAGTCAACTAGACAAGCTCCAATCATGACAACAATGCAGAACACTTCAGCTGAAACCAAAGTGCCTTGTTCTTCCAGAAACCCTGTATATATATTTTTTCACCCCTTTTTGTGTCCAAAGACTGCATCTGTTTGGATACGATATTCAGGCAAAACACAGCATTGTTTGCAATTCCGGTTCACAATTCACGCAGTACTATTGAATCTCCACAGCACAGCAGCCACAAAAGAAAAGGCAAACAGGTCTAAGGAGAAGTGCTCTATAGCACAAAGTAGCAACGACAATGCTCCACATTGAAATCAAGAAAGATTTCGGACACATGCTATGACACAATGGAGAGCGTTACCAACACAATGCTGGGCTCTCAACACAAGATATGTGGGCCAGTTCTGACAACCACAAACAATGGCATCGATCCATGCCAACAAAAGTACTGCAAGTAACAATAGATTTGGCAAACCCCTCCAGTTAGTGCACACCCATCAGGCCACACCTAGCAGCATTATGTACCATGCAAACAATGAAAGGCCTTTCATTTAAGCAAGAGCAGTGCGCACACTAATGCCACACATAAAGTGCTAGTGCTTACAGCCTGCACTCTACCACAAATCTAACAGCCACTGCCAACACCAACCATTGGAGACTATGTGAACCTTGACCTACGAGCACAGGACATCAGAAGCTCACAATGCTAAACACTGCCTGCTACTGCTCCCAAGCCACACTTAGCTTGTGGCAAGTACAAATGGTGAAAATGGCGCCAAAAAAAAAGCCACTAAGAATAAAAGAGAGTAATTTTACTGAAGGAAATTTCAGTATTTAACCACTGAATTTTGTCATCCACCAATATCTATGGGAATATTTTCAGCACACACTGACAACGGTAGCAAACAATGTACCCTACATAATGCTCCCATGCACACTGAACAGACCCAGTTATCATTGGCCAGCACCAGCATCAAGCAGTTACCATCAGAAGGGCACACATAACAACATAAGAGTGCAATTTGCTAGTTCCTTTCCCTAATGATAACTCCAAAAATATGTTGCCAGGGGCATTCTGAGAGGACATTACTGTAAATCAGCCAACAAGAACATTAAAAATGAATTATCAATATGTGAAAGCCACAAAAACAATGCAGCACCACAAGAAAAGAGCAAAACTAGCCTCTGCAAATGCTTCCATATCGCTGAATCTGAATGCTCATGTTTCCCACAGAAAAACAGGGGTGCGGATATGAAAACTTCCAAGTTCAAGCCATCACTGTTGAGACAGGTTTAGTAGCAGCAACCAGTCCTACACTGCAGAAATTCATAATAATAATAATAATAATGTAACAGTCATTGCAATGCCATTTTTGCATGGCTTGTAGGTGCAATCTTGAAATTTATCATGATGTACAAGCTATCTTAAAATTCATCTTGTTTAGCGCAAAAAGACAGGACACACAGTAAGAAGACACGTACATGAATTTTACAGACGAACGTACATATGGATTTTAAGAGTGATCACCAACTAGCCCAACAATTAACGCTGTTAATGTACAAGCTAGTCTGAGGACATGTTACAAACGAATGCCAGTAAATATAGTACACCAAATTCACTACACAGCAAGCATTACTGATAAAACAAATTGCCTAATATGATAAAACAAAGGTTAATATGAATCACATTCATAGAGCTACAAATCATGCTCAAGTATTAGAGCATTATTTGATGCCTTTGCAAACTGACTTGAGGGTAGAACTGATATTGAATGGCTACATAATACAATTAAAGCGGAAGCTCACTACTTTAGAGTCAGAATACGAGAGAAGACATTTGCGGGTGGGCCTCAAGCAAACTACTGTATATTGTGCCATAGTGCATATATTTCTTTTTATTTTTACCTACCCTGTCCTTTCTCCCTATCACTCACCTCTTTGATTTCCTCTACCCCTTCTTCGCTATCCCTTTATTTCCACCGCCCCAGTTCCGGTGCTTCATTATATATATATATACAATAAAATAACCACTACTACTACTACTTACTACTCATTAAAATACTGGCCAGAGTGGCACTCATGAGGCCAGAATGTGGCCAGCACTCTATGGTCATACTCAGCACGTATGTTTGCATTTCTTTTCTTTTCTATTGTTTTTCTACACATGTGAATGCCTTGGCCGACCTCCTTCAACACAATTTTTGTACTGCAGGAACCGGCAAAGCAGACAACAGGAGCACCGTTAACAACATTCATGCATTATCTAAGTAATGAGCCACAAGAAATTTGGGGAGAAAGTGACAGTGCCACCAGCTTAAGCAATAGACCGCCGCAAACGTCCAGCTAGCCACGCAATAGTGATGGCAGTGCATTTTGTAGTATCAGGTCCTATATTTAAAAAATTTGGAGTGAACATTCATGACTAGTAGAAGCTACCATTAGGAACACAAAACAATACTGAAGCATCCAAATCATGCAGAATACCATAGCTTGTCTAACAGCACGCAATCAAATGGTGAATATATGCTAAAGATGGATGTTCATTTTGAAATAACAGACCAAATGAATAAGGCTGTCTACAGTAGGATACAGCTTTAAAAAAAAAAAAAAGAAAGAAAAGAAAAAAAAACAGCAGTTGGTAATTATGGGCTACGGTACTTGACTAGTGTGTTGCTCCACTCAACAGTAAATGAAATCAGTCAGACACTAACTGTACCAAACAAGCCACAGGCACCGAAATTCTTAAGCTTATAATTTTGTCTGTTATCTTTCTTATCCAGGTAACAAGAAAAGCTTTAACCGTGAACTACTTTCTGTTGCAGAGGAAATCTGTGTGAGTTGCTGCAGCCTTGAGTGGTGTCCAACTATTATGTACAGCACTTTTTGCAAAAAGAAAAGAAGAGAAAAGGAAGAAACTGTAGATGTTAAGTCTAATCTAAGGTACTTGAAAGGTTAGGTTGCTCTATTCATAAACAGTACCAGTAGTGGCCACCATGATGTTTCTGGACTTCATCCTGGTGCAACTTAACACATGTGAATAGCCAATCTACAGAGCATTTGTGTTGAGGAGATAAGCAAGCATAGCAAAAGAGGAAAGCAAGAGCAGACAATGAAATTACTAGATTCATTCGAATTCAGCCAGTGTTCCATAATGCAGTACAAAAGTGGTAAATATCAAACTGTCAGAGTTGCACAACGCACTAACATTTTACATAGCAGCCACTAAAAGATTTATGTATGCAGCAACCACTAAGATTTCGGACTTTCAGTTCGAAACGAGGATATGCAGGCTATGGAGGAAGTGGCGATAGCCTTAGCCGCAACGCACTCCGCATCGAAATACATAGTTACAGATTCCGAGGCAGCTTACAGAAACTATATGCGTGGCAGAATCACGCCGCTAGCCTGCAAAATTCTGAGTCAATGTAGGACTTCAGCTGCATGGAAGGAGCTAATATGGGTACCAGGTCACCAGGGAGTTGAAGGAAACGAACGCGCACACGCTTTGGCCCGAGCTTTTCTTCCCCGGAATCCTTCTACATCTTCCCTTGCTGATTTAGGCTCTCCCTCTCCGTTAACAACATATTCAGAGATATTACAGCATTTGCGCCTTGAAAGGCAGACATTCTCAAAGCCCGCTAAGGGTCTTAATAAATCAGAAGAGTGTCACCTTCGAAGGTTACAAACCATGTCATTTTAAAAATCCAGCAACACTTCACGCCATTGAGCCCGAATCCTTTTCGGCGCAGTGCAAATTTTGTGGCCAGAAGGCAAACTTATACCATATGGTATGGGCTTGTCAACAAAATACCAGTATTGACATAATAAATCAGCCAACGTGGGAAGGCTGGGAGGCGGCCCTATCCAGCTCGAACCTCGAGGAACGAGCCCTCGGCGCAAGAGCACGAACAGCGGCTTTTACCAACGGCGTCCCGGACTAGGGACCCGACCAGCCTTCCCTTAATCTAAGCCAATGTTAATAAATGTTTTCATCATCATCCACAAAGCAGCCATCCATTATCACAGGTTTTCACTAGAGTTCAAAGCAGGGACATCAGATCCTGTAACACCAAGTTTAAGAATCCAGGCCAATAACAACTGTTGTCACTATCAGTATACAACTCCAGAATATCAAATAAGTTTTGCAGAAATATGACAGTGTAAATTCAGCACCAGTGTAATCGGACACTCTTACTTTGTACTGCACACTGACTTAGAAAAGGCTATGGAACTACCAGTATACCCTTAATTCCAATAACTAAAACATCAATGAACTTGTTAAGTACAGGGAATCCACAAGTATTTGCAAATGATGATGTAACTATGTGGGCTGCTTGGCTGCACTGCATAGACACAACTGTTTAACAGATGGCTGGACATTGCAGCTTGCAAAAACACAGCCTGCCAAAGGCTGGGGGCAGACAATAAACACCTGCTATTGCCTAGCATAATGCCTTTTTTTTTTTAACTAGCCAAATCACAGACAAACCATGAGAGCTTGCCTAACGTTATATTCTTGCAGCGTTTTTCAAGCAATACAAAACTGTGAAGCTCGTGGAAGTGAGTCCTAGGGTTTGCTCAGTTTCAAATGTTTACTACAGTTTCAAATATTCACTATACTCGCACCACAGTTCAGACGCAGATGGCATTCAAAAAGTCACAATCGCTTCGTGCAATATACTGGGAACATAAAAGGTGAGCTCTCCTTGAGGAGCTCAAGGAGCCATGAATGCAGCGCAGTGACACAACATGGAGCCTGCTTTAAATAGCACGACTTGCTAATGCAAGAAAGCTGCTTTCTTTAACAAGAAAAAGTGCTGACATTCTCAAACCTAAGAATATGAAGCATTAAGGTCTCAATAAGTGCACAGCACTATGCACATGGAAACAAAAAGTGCCTCTAAATTATTCCTTGTGAAGGCCGATGCTCACAATGTTACCATGTTTTGGATCAGCTTCAGTTGGTCAGTAACAGAAACCCCTTAGCAACAAGAACACCATGATCGTGCACACAAAATAGCTTGAGCATGCAAATGCTAAAATAAAGTTCTTAATCTTACTAACTTTATCGACACTTTCAGGATCCCTTGCTGCTATGCATGTTAATATTCTTACAATAGTAATTGCAACTGCTGCAATGGCTTATCATAGGTCACCGGAATAGGGACGATAAGGTGGCTAAGCATGTGAGCCTATTCAAAGTAAAGAAAACACAGAACCAAAAAACCTAAGCTGCTGCAGACAAAGCATCTCTAAAGATGTGTCATACCATAGCCTCCTCTAGAGGAGGCTATGGTCATACTTCGAAGTCAGTGAAACAAAGCCCTGCACAAGTACCCAAAAAGCACCAAATCATTAACTGCAGCAACTAGCCAACAGCCAATACATTTAATTCAACAACTCATTACTGTGAAATCGCAGCTAGGTGTGTCACCAATGCAAAAATGCTGGCACAAATATATATATACGCGGCTTTCTGCAATGGGTGCATAAGGCGGTGCAGTTATTTTCCACCTTTTCAAGGACAATTAGAATACAACTCAAGGTACCAGCACTAAGTTGGAACACTGCGTCTATGCAGAAACCGCAAGACCTGTGCATAACTATACTAATAATGTTACATTGACTCGACCAACGAAAATTCCAGCCCCGATTTGCTTCCCCTAAACACAGTTCGGCCTAGCCCTTTCGCACGATCTCCGCCACCATGCTAATGACAAAGTAAGCCTTTCGTTTCCGAGCCGTAAGCCGTTTGTTGTTACACAACATAGCTCTTCGGGGAAGCAACAGCGCTCTGCTTCCTTCGTTTCCTGTATTACGTGGTGAGCAAGATGCCATTCGGTCTCGACACATCATGCGTAGTTGCGACATCAATGGACAACCGCAGACCTTACCAGGCAATGCAAAAGGCAGCAGCGTATATAACGGCGTGTGACCCCTAAACAAGCGCACGTTCGCATCCGCAGCAGACGACGGCCCCGGCACGGCGAGCCCCTGTCACACGCACCTAAATAAACGTAATCCTTGACTCGTTATTCCTCTCTTTCCTTGACAAACCGCAAAAATATTCAGCACAAGACTGCCGCCGTCTGTACGGAAAAGCAGTCCGCACCACCGATGCATAATTCGGGCCCATAGAGGACGTCCCGTGTGACAGGCGCCGTTCTGTATGTATACGCATCCGTGTTGGACTACGTCCGGAGAATGCGGCTGTCAGGATACGCTCCGCAAGAAGGCACCGATGGGACGGGCAAAACGGGCGATGCCTTCTTGGCTCTGGCGAGAAAGCAACTGATGCGCTTTCGCCAGCCGCCCAAGCAGACGTGAAGCAAGAAGTTAGGCTTAAACACCACATCGACACCACCCGCGGCTGGCACGGCCGTGACACACTCACCTCGACAATATTGTTAACGTCACTGATACAGTTAATCATGTGCTGCACAATATCCTCCGTTGTGAGAACTTCGAAAGGAAAGTCTTCAATTTCCATCTTCTCTTTAGCCGTAGTCGGTTCTGGTTCCAAACCAATAGACAGTCCGTCGTCTTCCTCGCCGCTAGATTCATTCCCGGAATCCGTGTTGTACATGTTTTCGTCTTCCGAATCCATGTTCACGCCCTTGGAGAATGTGTTATGAAACAGAAGACTGTGATAAGCGTATTAATTGAGAAAGGACACTGGGCCTAATACAGGCCACCTTACAGCTCATCGTTCCATACCGTGTTTATCCTGTGACGTCATTGCGCTGCTTGCGCCACCTGAGGAGGCCAACGACGCGTTGTGGTTGGGAGAGCGCTGGCTGTGGTCGCCGCGGCGGCGGACGGCCGCGTCCGGCAGCAACCCCGCGGCGAGCGCCCAACGCTCGGCCACCGCAGGATTCCTGCTGTTCGGCGGGGCGTGCTGCCTCAAGCCGCTTCGTCTTTGCTGCCTTCGTCGCCGCTGCCGACGATGTGGCTGCCGCCGCCTCAAGGACCACCAACAGTAGAGCAGCCGTAGTAGCCGTAATCCAGGATCTCCGCGTGCAAGTCGCGCGTGACGGTGGTTGACATCGACATATTTGCGCGTAAGGAGAAAAAGAAAAAAAAAAAAAAAAAAAAAGAGGTGGCGTTAATTCTAAATCAGAAACTCGCTTTGATCTTTAAAAATTGTCACTTATCGGTGCCAACCTTCGTGGTGCAGTACGCGCGTGCTAGCTCGGCCCAGATAGAAGTCAATTCGCAGTTGACTTATGTAGTACAGGTACACGTGCCCGTAGCGCACGGTTTTAGCCACGCTTTATACAGCCTAATGCTCATTTCGAACAAAGTATAAGATGCACCGGAGACTTGAATGGATTAAGTAATGTCGTATATGTGCCTTTTTTGCGTCCCGTCTTCTTCGCGCAGGTATACGTAACCTTTCATTGAATGGATTGAGGCCTGAATGGTTGAGAATTGAATTGAGAATTGAATGGTTGACCTTTGTTTTGTTACCGCCATATGTCGATCTTTTTCTTATATGCATCTCATAATAACGCAGCCTTCATTATCCCTGATCCCATATGGTAATGGTATGTTCATGAGGTATGCACTACACTATACTATATCGTATTTGTATTGTGTGCACCAAATAATTAAAATATTTGGTACAATGAAGTGAAAGCTGTACAGGGGAAGGGGCGGCCACGAGGGGTGGCGCAAAACGTACACACCCTGATGCGGCACTGATCGCATTGAACCCCTGCTGCCAACCACATTAGCTTGTTTTATTTTTACGCATATCGATGACACATGTATATCACATACCCAGTCTACGTGCCATCCTAATGCCCACCGCCCGCAGTTACTGGCTAGGCCTTGCTGAACACATGGTCACTGATATGATAGTGTCTGTGGTACGCTCTCAATAGCGTCGATCGTGGCGTCTGCACTCACGTCGTCGCTGAGCCCGAAGATGTGAAAGGAAACGTTCTGTGAGATATCAGGGTGCACGTTGTGAAAATCAATCCGGAGTCCTCGAACTACATTATATACGTCGTTGGTTGGTAACAACTTTATTTATAGTCCTGCAGAGCTTTCCCCGACGGGGCCTTAGGTCTCTCACAATTATTTCACTAAATCCCTTCCATCGTGGAACCGTGCAGTCCTAGCCGCGGAAGCCGCGTTCCGATGGACATAAAACGTCAAGATCGTTGGTCTAAATTATTCCGAAGCCCTCCACTACATCACAATCCTCTCTCTCTCTCTCTCAAATTCTCACGTATACCTTCCCGCCAAAGAAGCTGTTGGCCGGACTTGTCCTACTATATAGCTGTCAAACATCCTGACAGCCACGCCAGGCACTTGAGAAACGTATTTCAGTTCTCCATGCCTAGTGTGCCCCGCCAGGGTTTTGCAGTGGTAAGACCCGACTACTGTGCCGGAGTACCCGAGTTCGAACCCGACCTCGGCGGCTGCGTTTCGATGGAGGCAAAAGGAAGAGGCGTCCGTGTGCTGTGCGATTTCAGCGCACGTTAAAGATCCCCAGGTGGTCAAAATATCTCCGAAGCCCTCCATTACGGCTCCTCTTTCTCTCTTTCCACTTTCACTCCCACCTTCCTTCCTTCCCTTACGGTGCGGTTGAGGTGTCCACAGAAAACAAGTGAGACAGTTATCGCGTCTTTCCCATATGAATCAATCAGTTTTACGGCGCGGTTTAGGTGTCCTCGGAAACAAGTGTGACAGATACTGCGCCTTACCTTTCCTGTGAACCACTTATTATTATTATTATTATTATTATTATTATTATTATTATTATTATTATTATTATTATTATTATTATTATTATTATTATTATTATTATTATTATTATTATTATTATTATTATTGCCTAGCGTCATGCCAGCGCGGTTGCCATGGGGGTCGCAACCGCTAGTTAGTGGTAGATATATAGTGATCAATAATGATAGTTAGTGACAATGATTATTTTTTTTTATTTATAGATACTACAATCCAGTACAGATCATAGCAGGGTGGGGAAAAAATGAAATACAAGCATATAAACACAACTTCAAATTCATAACATTTGCAGGCACTTTTCAAATATTACTACACTATTCTGAGTAACCCCGCCGGGGTGGCGCAGTGGTTACGGCGCTCGACCACTGTTCCCAAGGACGCGGGATCGAATCCCGGCCTCGGCGGCCGCTTTTCGATGGAGGAGAAAAGCAAGGCGCCCGTGTGTTGTGCGATGTCAGTGCACGTTAAAGAACCCCAAGTGGTCGAAATTTCCGGAGTCCTCCACTACGGCGTCTCTCATAGCCTGAGTTGCTTTGGGACGTTAAACCCCACAAACCAACCAACCAACTATTCTGAGTAACAGTCTCGCTGTTAAGTTCGTTCCACTCAGTAATTGTCCTAGGAAAAAAAAGAATATTTAAAGCAGTTATTTCGCGCATTCAAGGGAGTTATTGTCCCATCGTGTCTTTGTCTCGTGTTATAACCTGAGGAGTAAACAAAATAATTCGAAGTATTTATATTATATTATAGTGACCTTTTATGAGCTGAAATAAAAACTTTAATCGACAGACACGATTGTGCTCGCTAACTGGGGGTAATCCGCGCGTTTCACGAGCTCACTGACAGATGCACGGCCGTATGAGATAAACATAAACCTAACTAGCTTGCTCGTGCTGTATTCGCTCTAGTTTGTGAATGTTGGTTAATGTGAAAGGGTCCCAGATAATTAAGGCATATTCTAAGAGCGGCCGGATGAGGGAATTGTATGCTAATAGACGAACACTGGAGGGGGCAGACTTCAATGAACGCTTCAAAAAAAAAAAAAGAGTTTGCGCATTGAATTTGCTACAACAGTATCTATGTGTTTTTTCCAGGAAAGGTTAGTAATCCGTAGGCCCAAATATTTTTACTCTATTACATCCATCAATAACATGTTGCTAGTACCGTACACAAAGTGAAGAGGCCTTTTCTTATGTGTAATTTTCATAAAAACTGATTTTTTTTCTTTCAAAATTAACATACATCTGCCATTCATTGCACCACGCAATCACTTTCGCAAAATCATTATTTAGACACACTTGGTCATCGACTGAGGACACCTCTTTGTGCAAAATACAATCATCCGCGTACAGCTTCACATTGACTGAAAGACCTGTAACAATGTCATTAATAAATGATATAAATTATATGGTTATGTGATAATGACATATATGACTATGACGTCATCACCTGGTGACGTCATGATCGGATGTGACGTCATCGTATCCGGCCGGCCATGTCTAATAACCGAAACTGACATCAAAATTCTTGGTAAGAAAGCGCAAAAAAGGTTGTCTTTTTTTAGCTGTCTGGTTGAGGCGTTGACCCAGTACCATGTTTTATTGACATCATATGATGGCGTCACATCCGGTCATGACGCCACGCTGGTCATGAGCTCTCTACTTCCGAGCAGCCGTAGAGCCGCCTGATTGCGATGGGACGGACGAGAGGCTGCAAACATATAAGGAAAAATTAGGACACTACAGACTGAGCAGAAGGTCCCTGCCACCATCGCACCGAACGCTAAATAACAAGGCCGTCGCTTGGCGGCGCCTGCAAGCTGGAAATTCTTTTCCACACGCAAGTGGAGGAAAAGGCGGACGATAAATGCGCAACCTGCGGAGAAAGGGGTACTCTGGATCACATAATCTGGCAATGCCTTGATTCCCCTGGCGCCAAGGAAAACATAAATAGTAGAGAAGCCTGAGAACTGCTACTGCGGAGCAAGTCCCCTGCCAACCAGCAGCAAGCTAACCGCCTGGCGACTGAAGCCGCAAGAAACACTATCGCTTCGCCTGTCTTTATAAAGTCGCGAGGCCCAGGCCTCCGTCCTATAGGCCTGCGTGCCGGGGGCGGGGAGTATGGGCCGGGCCTCCTCTTAGCAACAATAAGGTCAATGTTAAGGTCAGTATTCTAGTTCTTTATACGCATATGCGAAGCTGACCCTGCCGGGCGTCCGATCCTTTTCATTTGGCGCTTCCTCAAACGCCTTACAGCACAACGTTAATAGACTGGGTTCGTACGGCAGGCATCAGCGACGTTTCAAATTGGTTTACAGGAAAGAAAAGGCGCAGTCACAATGAAGAAGGTGGGAGTGAAAACTTGAATATAGAAAGAGGTGCCGAAGTGGAGGGCTTCGGACCAACCATGGTGCAAGAATGTGCACCCTGGGACCAACGCTCAATAGAGGCTTCCCTCATCGCGCTTTAGTGCCCAAGTTTTGTAGCGTAAAGCTACACTATTCATCCTTACTCGACCTTGGGCGGGCAACACACCCCTTCTCTTGCGCTTATGCACTATACTCGGACCAGTCTTCGTAGCCTTAGTCAGCATCGCATGCAGGTGGCCCCACCAGACCCACCCTGTGAGGTTCGGTGAACTTTCGGGCCATTCGGTTTCTCGCACAGAGCGTACGAACCGAGGTAGATACTTTAAAATGTGCACCTGTCCCCGGTCGAAGGGTTACCAAATTGGCGGAACCACGACGCACGACGGAGGCGCGGTGGCAGCTCTATTATTGTTGCCAGCGCAGAGCGCTCCTCTTTGTGCAGTGTTCAGTGTTGAATTTCATATCGGGGACCCGTGGAAGTTTTCTTTTGTATGCATTCTCGTAATGCTACGTGCCCGTCTTTCCCTCTGCGTGGTAACTGTCTCACTTGTTTTCTGTGGACACCGCAACCGCACCGTAAGGGAAGGGATGAAGGTGGGAGTGAAAGTGGAAGGAGAGAAAGAGGAGCCGTAGTGGAGGACTACGGAGTAATTTCGACCACCTGGGGATCTTTAACGTGCGCTGACATCGCACAGCACACGGACGAAGAGGCGTCCGTGTGCTGTGCGATGTCAGCGCACGTTAAAGATCCCCAGGTGGTCGAAATTACTCCGTAGTCCTCCACTACGGCTCCTCTTTCTCTCCTTCCACTTTCACTCCCACCTTCATCCCTTCCCTTACGGTGCGGTTGCGGTGTCCACAGAAAACAAGTGAGACTGTTACCACGCCTTTCCCTTCCTATAAATAAATCAGATAAGGCAGCAGGTGTGCGGTGGCTGACCAGCGCGCGATGAGGCCCAATGGGTCATTGAGCCACAGGTGCGCAGAAGAATTTCCACGTGGCGTTTGGCCCCTCAGTGGCATCTTTCTGTTTTTTTTATAAAGAACTTTAGCTGTTCACGCGGCAAACGTTGGTCCCGCATGCACGTGTGCGAAAGGAAAACAAGGGAAAGCAGAGATTCGGAATGTGGTGACATCAGTGCCGTTCATATGTTTGCGTGGGACTTCTCCTTTCCCAAGTGTTATTAGTTAATATTGTCACGGACAACAGGTCTAGATGTGACTAAGACGACGGGACGAAGCTCAACCAGCAGGCAAAGCTCCGCGCACAGCACGCGAGACAACTTCGGCGTCCTTTTCTTCCAGGTGCCACCTAAAAACATCTGGGACACCAGGTGGCATTACTCCCCCTCCTAAAAAAACGAAAGCACAGACTGGGCGCGAGCGATGGAAGTCAGTACAGAAAACGAATATAAAACAGAGGCGGTGCCCTACACAACTAAACGAGTGCATAGTACACCGCACATTACTGCGTGAAATACGGTTTCATGCGGACAACGTGCACCACCTCGGAGCGTGGTTGCCGACGCGAGGTCTGCACAGTACCCGCTGGAAAGACTTCGTATGTCACTTCTGTGACACGGCGCAGAACCTTGTAAGGTCCAAAGTATCGCGACATCAGTTTTTCAGACAAGCCGGGCCGGCGCACCGGTGTCCACACCCAAACTTGCTCTCCTGGTTGGTATGTGACGTGTCGATGACGGAGGTTGTAGCGACGCGTATCCTTTCCCTGCTGTTGCTGAATGTGGATGCGGGCAAGTTGACGTGCTTCCTCGGCGCGCTGAGCAAACTGCTCAGCGTCTGGGATGAGAGGATTATCCGTGCAGCACGGAAGCACGGCATCTAACATCGTCTGAACGTCGCGTCCATAGAGCAGGCGAAATGGCGTAAAACGCGTAGTCTCTTGGATGGCAGTGTTGTAGGCATATGTGACGTAAGGGAGAATCTCGTCCCAGGTCTTGTGCTGGGAGTCTATGTACATTGCACTCATATCGGCGATCGTTTTATTGAGTCTCTCCGTGAGGCCATTCGTCTGTGGGTGATAAGCAGTGGTTTTGCGATGGCTCGTGTGACTCAGCTCAAATACGTCGTGCATAAGTTGTGCCGTAAACGCCGTGCCTCGATCGGTGATTACTTGGGACGGTGCGCCATGGCGCAACACGATCTGCTGCATAAAAAACTGGGCGATCTCAGATGACGTGCCACGCTTCACCGCCTTGATTTCCGCATACCGTGTGAGATAGTCGGTCTCGACTATAATCCATTTGTTACCGACCGATGTCAGCGGAAATGGGCCCAGAAGGTCGATGCCGATTTGGTCAAACGGTGTTCGGGGAGGCGCAATAGGTTGGAGCAAACCCGCTGGCTTGAGAGGTGGCGCCTTTCGACGTTGGCACTCACGACAGCCTCTGACGTAGCGATGAACGGCGTCAGCGAGTTTAGGCCAATAGTAGGCTTGACGAACTCGGGCGAGTGTGCGTGTAAAGCCCAAGTGGCCGGAGGTGGGCTCATCATGGCAGGCAGAAAGGATATCGGCACGGAGGTCGGCTGGCACTACGAGGAGGAACGCTCGGTCAACAGTGCTGGAGTTCTGTTTGCATAGAACGCCATTCCGGACACAGAAAGCAGACAGGTTTCGAGCAAATTGCCGAGGGATATCAGCAGCGCGACCCTGCAGGTGGTCAATGACAGGTCGAAGGTCCGGGTCAGCTCGCTGTCGGGTCATTATGTCTGAAGCACTCACCAGTCCAAGAAAACCGCTCTCATCGTCCGTGCTCTCATCGACTAAACCGACGGGTGCGCGCGACAGCGCGTCAGCATCTTCGTGCTTCTGGCCAAATTTATACACAATGGTGTACTCAAATTCTTGGAGGCGAAGACTCCATCGTGCTAGGCGCCCCGATGGGTCGCGGAGGTTAGCCAGTCAGCACAAGGAATGATGATCGGTGACAACTTTAAACTGGCGGCCGTAGAGGTAGAGTCCCTAGAAGTATTTGCTAGTCTGCCGTCCGAGCGGGGTTCCCTATGGAACCGGTTGGCCGCTTCCCGGATGAAAGCGCAGGGGGCGCTGTACGCATTCGGAGCGTGGTCGCGTTGTGTACGTGGTGCTGTGGCGGTTGTGCCGTACTGCGAATCTGCGCCGCGATGATCCGTTGGTGCCGTGACAAGGCTCGTGCACCACGTGCACTTTTTTTTCGCTCGCGAGCCGGAATGCGCGCAAATTAGCTAGCATGTGTGCAAGTGTGCCTTTTTTATGGATATGTGACCGCGTCATGTCCAGAAAACGGGGTAAGCGTGATAGCACGTGTTTCTTGCCCGGGTACAAGACCGGGTAGCGCTCGTGCAGGGTGAAATGTTCTCTCTTCAGGACACCGAAAGACGCAGGGAAGAGGCAAGAGTGGGAGTGCAACATCAAGCGCGGCTGCAAAGGCAATAACATTGTTTATTGTCTCAGCTAGGGCATAAAGGAATATGCAAAACGAAAATTAAAAGGCGTAATAAATGAAAGAAAATAGACTGGCTGTGTTCTAATAAAATTCAAGAGAGAACGATGATAAGGCCCTTGCGTGCAAGCAATGTACGAAGATGGGTTGCTCGGTGAAAGGCCCACTGCCGTCAGGTGCCGATATAGTCGGCTTCAGTGGCGGGCAAACCCACAAGTGGTGAATATCTTCCTCATTATTTTGTGAGTTGCAGACAGGAAATCCTGGACGTTGATATAAATATCGGTATATATAAATATCGGATGATCCGGATCGGGGTTGCCCTCACATTACTGTAACACGAATAAGCTAGTGTCGACGTTTGTGAGCGACACTTCAAACCCTGCTTTATTGAGCGAAGTTTTAAAACAGGTAAAGGTAATTGAGATTCCACGGGATGTTACGCAACTCACGAAGGATGCCATCTCAACGCTGTTTCCTGACACTCCAAAATACTTGTTGAAACCCTTGCCTCTCAAGAGAAAGGAGCGCAACTTGTACGAGCAAAAACAGTCAGCAGGGAGACCTGCAGAGAAAGAAAAAAAGTGCACTGATCCTGAAGCATCATGGAGCCAGTTGAAGAATACAGCGGTGGTGGATCGTGTGACGTGAGCCTGCTCCAGGAATGCAGAAAGCTGCATGCCACCGCCACTGGGGACAAATGTCGATCTTTCTGATGTTGAACAATGAACATTCGCATAGTGCCACTCAAGCGAGGACGAATCTCCGGAGGCAATTGCCATCGGCGAGTTCTGTTCCATCGCAGTGCTGAAGCTGCCATGAATGCTGCTGTGTGCATTCGAGGAAACAAAGTCAATGAGATAGCTGTAAAGTCGACAGAAGAGGTAATTAATCTTATTCAGGACATTGCGAAACTCAGCTTGTGTCCTGGCAGCGGATTGAAGCCTATTACCAAGACCTTTCCCACCTACAATGGGCGTTGCTTAATTTGCGACGAACTGTACCATTATTTCTGATGCAACATGCATATAGCCTGCAAATACTTGCGAAAGTTAACTCAGAACACCCTGTCAAGAAGAAGAAAAAATTAAGAAACAGACTTCTATGTCTCGAGCAGTTTGTCGTACGAAGGACAAGGTGGCAAAGCTGGTAAAAGCTCTCGGTGAAATGAAAAATGAACACCTTCAAGGACAGAGTTTGAAAGAAGTGTTAGTGCCCTTCCTCTCAACTAACAGCTGGCTGTTAAAATATGTTTTAGAGGTTGCAAAACGGAAGTCAACAAAAGTGATGGCATATTCTGATGAGTGGCTACTAGGCTTCCTAAGTACCAAAGAATGCCTATCAGCAGTTTGCCTTGAAGCGCGGTGCGATTTGAAGGGCTCGGGTTCCCATCTTGCGTGCTTTAATTGTGCATGCATCCGAAAGTTTCTAGTTCTACATACGTGTTATAACTTAGCTAAACGTCCGAAGAAGTTAAGATGAAACTATAGCGTGAATGAAAACGCCGGCGACAGCGCTCTGTTGCTCGCACACAAGGTCCTTGGAGCCTAGAATGTGCGTCTAGTATAGTCCTCCATGCAAGAGCAATTGTTTGCACAAAATCCTCAGAAGTCTTCATTACAATACGGCACGGCGGTAGCTTCAGCAGGATAATAGGGTATAAAAAGCAGCTTCGTTTCTACATCGGCTCAGAGGCATGCGCGCAAAACTTCGCTCACGAAAAAAAAAAAAAAAAAAGAAAAAGTCGCATCCGTGGTTGTGCCAACAACTCGGCTGCGAATTCAATATTACGACTAAACTGAAATCAAAGACTAAAGAGCGGCATCGCATGTAGTACAAGGCACCTGACAATGAGCATGCAGCGAATGCATTTTGAAGCGCACAGGCGCGCGCGTCGTCTGCTCCGTCAGCAGTGG
Source organism: Amblyomma maculatum (assembly GCF_055883805.1). Classification (NCBI taxonomy): domain Eukaryota; kingdom Metazoa; phylum Arthropoda; class Arachnida; order Ixodida; family Ixodidae; genus Amblyomma; species Amblyomma maculatum. The sequence goes on from NC_139346.1 coordinate 186,575,278, forward strand.
CGCACTCCGGTTCACCGCAGCGCCACCGCGGCGATCATTCAGCGGCAGCCCCCGCCGCGGCCGGCGGACGACAGACTAGCAATATTTCTAGGGACCCTAGTAGAGGTAAGGCCTAAATTTCATGGTTGCCCACACAACCGCAAGGCATTCCTTTTCCGTAGTGGAGTAGTTTGTCTCGGCGCAGGAGAGCGTGCGGTTGGCATACGCTATTACCTTTTCGACGCCAGCTTGGTGTTGAACGAGTACAGCGCCAAGGCCGATATTGCTGGCGTCGGTGTGGATTTCGGTGTCAGCGTCTTCATGAAAGTGCGCAAGAACAGGGCTTGTTTGCAGTCGGCTGCGCAGCTCCGCAAAAGCCTCTTGTTGCTCGGCGCCCCACACGAACTGTGTATCATCGCGCGTGAGGCGAGTCAGGGGGGCGGCAACTTTGGAAAAATCGGCGATGAAGCGGCGGTAGTACGTGCAGAGACCCAGGAAGCGTTTCAAACTTCTCTTGTTTGCAGGAACGGGAAATTTGGCGACAGCAGCAGTCTTGTCGGGGTCTGGCCTGACGCCTGCGGCACTCACAAGGTGACCAAGAAACTTCAACTCTTTGTAGCCAAAGTGGCACTTCTCGGGCTTGAGCGTCAAGTCAGCTGACCGAAGGGCATCTAATACTGCGCGCAGGCGTTCGAGGTGTTCTTCAAAGGTTTCAGAGAACACGACAACGTTGTCGAGATAGACTGAGCAGATTTGCCATTTGAGGCCGGCGAGGACGGTGTCCATCATGCGCTGAAAAGTTGCTGGCGCTGAAGATAGGCCAAAAGGCAGCACTTTGAACTCGTACAGTCCATCTGGGGTGACTGTATTTAATGCCACCTGGTGTCCCAGATGTTATTAGGTGGCAATATCCTTTCCCCAGTATTTGATTGGTGAGAAAATTTGTCTGATTGCTTATTGGTTGCTGTCCCCGCCAAGGGCGCGGAGACAGATGGCTTAAAAGCGCTCTGGGTTAAACCAGGTCTGATTTCGTCTGACCGACGGGTCAGTCATGTAAATAGTTTTCTCCTTGCTTGTATCTTCTTGTTTTATTTATATGTAAATAAATAAGTAATCTTTCTGTCGTGCCATCAAGTAACGTGATTGTTGCGAGTCTGAATCTTCAAGTTATTAACAACATCGATATCTTCAAGTGTTTCCTCACCTGGCCACCTGAAGGGGAAGCTCAACTCACCCTTTACGCGAAAAACCCACCTCACCCGAAGTCAAGAAGTCTTTTTGAATAAGCTCATCGCCCATGCGGCTTACATGCCACGTATTATGGCCCGCTGGCGTCAGTATACAGAGGAAATGATTACGTCCATCCCTTGGATCTCCAGCCCGGCGTTTTACTACTGCGCCATGCCCCGGATTTTTTTTCTTTATTGCCTGGTTTTGGCACGCAACATAGTAATAATAATAATACTTTAACATTCATGACGGGTGTCCCAGTCATGCATGGGTAGCAAAAGGCAGTACTGCCCATACCAGGATAGCTTGCTGACCCTGACATGGGGTCCAAGGTGTCCAAGACGTGAGATGGGAAAAGGGAAGGAACGAAATTGGGAGATTAGAGGGAATGAGATGAGGGATGAGGAAAAAGACACACAAGGCAATGTACATGAATGAATGTCATGATCAGCCAGTGTTCGACTGGCCTAGTCGCATTAATACTCCCGTAGCGACAACAAAGTGGTTGCATGCAGAACCTCCCGAATGGCTCTCAAGCACCACGCCCCGGATCGTGGAACGCCTTTCATAATTCCCCTTGTCTACAGTGTTGTTGTTGTTGTTGCTGTGGCTGTAGGAAGAAGGAAAAGAAAATGCACGGTCCTGTACTGGCTCTGTAGCTGAGCCACCTCCGCTGCCTCGTGCGGACAGAAGAGAAAACAGAGAAAGAAAAAGAGGAGGGAGAGAAAGACGCGCGCCGCAACAGCCGCCATCCACCACCGAAGCGGTGGCGGGTGCAATGACGGCCTACAACAGATATAATACGGTGGCAGGCTAGCCCCCGCCGCAAGCGGCGGTGACATACCTGTTCCAGCCCCATCAGGGCCAGGATAAGCCACCCTTCCTTGTCTACAGTGAGAATGATAGCGGGATTCCGCGAGTGACAGATAAAGCGCCTTTCCTTTCCAATAGACGAATTATAGAACGCCGGTGAACTTTACTGCGTTCGATGAAGTGTTGTTGTAGGGGTGGCTGTAGGAAGAAGGAAAAGAAAATGCACGGGCCTGCTACTGGCTCTGTAGCTGAGCCACCTCCGCTGCCTCGTGCAGACAGAAGAGAAAATAGAAAATAAAGAAAAGGAAGAGAAAGACGCGCGCCGCAACATCAGCCGTCGTCTACCACCGAAGCGGTGGTGGGTGCAATGACGGCCTACAACAGATAAAAATTCGGTGACAGGCAAGCCCTCGTCGCAAGCGGCGGTGCCCCATCAGGGGAGTCCAATGAAGTGCTAGTTGTGCTCGACAAGGGGCGTGCGATGTACAGTCACGACAAGAAGCTTTCCAAGAGCTGCCGCGAGAGAGGCCCGGAACACTGAATCTTCCCAGAACGAGATTGGATTGGTATAACGTTTATTCGGGGCCTGCAGTAGAACGCGCGCTCGCGCTCGCGCGCTCCGGACGGGGCCTACGTCGTCCTCTGGGCACCGGCCGCGCGGCCTGGGTCCCCGCTCGCCGTGGCCGGCTCGCTGGTTCCCTGCCGGGCCAGCGCCTTGATGACCTGCTGGACGGCCCAGAGTTGTTCCTCTTGATTGTCGCTCCGCGCCTCGGTCGACTGGCCGCTGTGGTTCAGCACCAAAGACCGAATGACCGACTACAACGAAATAACCAAGGTGTTCCGCCTAGCTCGCAGAACTCTTCCACCCCCTTGCTCGGGGCTCAGTCGAGAGCAAGCCGTTTTATTCAGACAGCTACAGACGGGCTCACTCCCCAGCCCGTCGTTGATGCATATAATGTATCCCAGAACGAGAAGAACGCCTAGCGAAAAGACGTCGCCAGGAAGCTCAACGACGTGCTATTGCCGCCGCTAAACAACAGCAGCGGCAGCCGGAGGAAAGTGAGGAAGAGGACAAAGAGGATGAAAGTGATTCCAAGACCCGTCGATACACTGAACACACGATAAAATTCAGTGAAAGTGCAAACTCAGCACCAAGCATAACCGTCACTTTACGCTACGGATATTCAGGCATAGCAGAGCTAAGCCAGTTTTTTTTTTTTTTTTTTTTTTTTTTTTTAACATAACAGACTATACATATAAGAGACACCGTATAGTGCGGAGGACTCCGGAAATTTCGATCATCTTCTCCCCATTCACTTGCAGGGACAATTAATGATCGAGGAACAGACAGGAAGTTGGTAGCCAAGGAAACTCACGATGCATCGTTAGAGATTGACGTGTTTCCCGATGATCGAGGAAGAAGGGAAGGATCGACAGCAATTGGGGCGAAGCGCAGTGTGCCTCTTTTTGATGGTTACACGTGCGACCAATTCCCCCTCGTGGGTATATGCCCTTACCATGAGCACGACACGCTCGTAATGTCATTTAATTTCCGACTCACTTTATACCGACCACATAGCTCTCGCATCTTGTGTTGTGTGAAACCAGCGTTTGTGAGAAACCTGAGTGACTAAAAGCTATAACGCATTCGTTCCTTGATGATGATGATGATGACGATATTGACACCTATCAAGGAATATTCCTCCCCTTTCAGCATAATCATTTGGGATTGAGCGGTGTCCAGGGCCAGATGGATTATTTGCTTTTCTGCGTCGTTTTGGCTAATCAAGAAAGCCTCACAGGACTCCATATTCCTGTCTTCGTTGTAGCTAGGGCATGTCCACAGCCCGTATTTCGAGTTTGCGTCGTTATCGAAGTGTCGCTATCTCACGTACGTGACCTCGAGTCATTTAACTGGTCGAAACGCCGGAACCGTGTGTTGCCACTACAGGACCGGACGACACAAACTCGGAATACGGGCCCATGTGTGCCCCGCCGGGGTGGTGCAGTGGTAAGACGCCCGACTACTGTGCCGGAGTTCCCGGTTCGAACCCGACCACGGAGGCTGCGTTTCGATGGAGGCGAAACGAAGTGGCGTCCGTGTGCTGTGCGATGTCAGCGCACGTTAAAGATCCCCAGGTGGTCGAAATTACTCCGTAGCCCTCCACTACGGCTCCCCTTTCTCTCTTTCCACTTTCACTCCCAGCTTCCTCCCTTCCCTTGCCCCGCCGGGGTGGTGCAGTGGTAAGACGCCCGACTACTGTGCCGGAGTTCCCGGGTTCGAACCCGACCTCGGCGGCTGCGTTTCGATGGAGGCGAAACGAAGAGGCGTCGTGTGCTGTGCGATGTCAGCGCACGTTAAAGATCCCCAGGTGGTCGAAATTACTCCGTAGCCCTCCACTACGGCTCCTCTTTCTCTCTTTCCACTTTCATTCCCACCTTCCTCCCTTCCCTTACGGCGCGGTTCGGGTGTCCACAGAGCAAGTGTGACAGTTACTGCGCCTTTCCCTTCCTGTGAACCAATTTCACTTAACTCCCTTCCCTTACGGCGTGGTTCAGGTGTCCACAGAGCAAGTGTGACAGATACTGCGCCTTTCCCTTCCTGTAAACCAACCAACCAACCAAGCCCATGTGTATCATGTCTGCAATTTCGTTAGAATGTTTACACCGCGAGTCCTGTATTGCCGAATGCCATCTGCTTAGTGCGAGTGAGTTAGGAAAAAACCCCGCCTGCAGCTTTCTCCATATAACCCTCTTCCTGTCTGCTCGAGGCAGTTCTAATCTGTAATGATTTAGAATATCATGTTTTCAGCTCTTCGTTCTAAAGGGGCTCTCTGCAGCCCGACGAGACCGCACTGGTATCCCGGTGTGCGAGTCCTCGGGCCAATGTATGCGCTGAGCTGTCTCGTTTCCTCACAGGCCCTCGTGGGCCGGAGTCCAGAAGAGGTTAACTATAGCTCCACCGGTGGCGGTCCGGCAGCCCTAATTTAGACTGCTTCGGCAGATACCTTGCCTGCGTTGTAGTTTCGGACAGCCGATTGGGAATCGCGCAGTTACAATTACCCTTACGTTCTGTTGAGTTAGGGCCAGCGCAGTAGTCACCTCCTCAGCCGCTGTTGCGTCCCTCTGTCGAATGCTGCAGTCGTGTAAACTACCTCCTGTCTGTTTGCTAGATTTTTTCTTTACTTTCGCCCTGTCCTTTCTTCTACCCTCATCAGTCATGGCGTACCTAGTGCATATGTTCCTTGGGAGTGGGGGAGGAGGAGGAGGAAGAACATTTATTTCCGCCGAATATGGTGCGGCAGCCACCTCCGGGTCCGCACGCAGGCGTCCGGGGAGGCAGTCTGTCGCACCGCGGCCAGAGGACACCCGGCCCCGTCTAGGAGAAGGGGTCTTCAGCCTCGGCCGCCAGGCGGACGGCGAATCGCTGAGTTTTTTTCGTCGGAGCTTCTTAGCGTGGTCTCCCATTCATCGCTAGTTTTAATCGCGTTGCGCCCTGGGGCACGAACGCATCTCCATATTATGTGATCTAATGTTGCCACGTGGCCGCAAAATTTACAAATTTCGGTTTCTGCACCGTCCCTCTTCCGCCATCTGGCACCCGTCCAACTCCTCCACAGGGGCGAAAAGAAATTTCGAGCTTGGGGTCTTCTCCAGTCGTATGATTTCTTTTTACTCAGGGAGCTATCCGACGGCGGATATATCCTCCGGTCTTTCTTCATGTTGTCAGTTACATCCCTTATTCTTATTTTGTTCCTGATGTCTGCTGGGACATCCTCCGCGAGTTTGAGCCTTGCTCGAGGTTAGAAGCCTAGTTTTTGTAGTATTTTTAGCCCTTGAACTAATTTTCATCAGGCCGTCTTCAACGTTTGTGTGAAGGAGATAAGGGGGGGGGGGGTATGAAAGAAAGGGCGAGGAAGAAAGTTGGATGTGCCGAAGAGAATGGGTCGCGAGTGGGGCTGTGCTATTCTAGAACTTTAACATGCTAGAATATAACTATTCTAGCTCAATATTTACTAGGACACCAGACGATGCCAGATGTGTCTGTGGCCGGATGTGAGAGCGAGGGGGAATGCGGCGCGGAGGAGGGTGCTGCGTGGAGCGCCTGCTTGCACAGATGAAGATGGAAGCGTGTAGTGTGGGTGGCGGACTTAACTCCTCAATCCCGAAATGCGGGAGGTGGTGGTAAGAACATTTATTGGCTATGCAAGGGCTAGGAGGAATGTTTGGATCAGCCCGTAAGGGACCGGTCCTTACAAGCACTATATGGAGGTCCCTAGTGGCGGTTGCCGCCGCCCGGGCGCGCCCTACTAGGCTTTTTGGGCTTTTAAGTCGGCCGTGTTGTTCAGTACCATTGAAGAAGGATCTCAGCTGCAACCACCATATCCACGCAAACCTCCTGATACCATCTGTCCATGGTACCATCTTCAACCATCTGCCACGGTTGCCTGTTCGGTTGCCATTACCTGTTCTCGTCGCCCTAATCGCCACCCCCGATTACACTTCGCACCCACGGTACACAGGGAAGCTCACTCACCCAGGCGTAGTGCATGAACAATTGGACAAGTTGGTTTCATATTTGTTGTTGTTGGTTTTCGGATAAAATCCGGATTTTACCCAGTTGCACCCTGAACATGTTCCTACAAAATCGGGTAAAAGCCGATTTTTCCCGGTTTTTGGGACAACTGTGCCCACGGAACTTGTTGAAATCTCGTATGAAAGCACCAAGGAAGACGCTATTCGAGCGGTATTTTTTGATAAAGAGGTTCTTTATGAGAGGCAGTCTTAATGAGAGATGCACTCGAGCCACTTTTCAATGTCCAGAAAAGGCTTGAAAGCGAAAGAATTCTGATGCCAAGCTTCGATCGCCTCGTAAACGTCAAGCTACAGACTGTCAACGAGTCTTCCACGATGATCGGTAAAAGCAATCGAGCAAAAGGTGTATTGTCTATGCACCTATAAGCAGTGACACATTAGAAAAAATTTGTTGTGAAGATCGAGTTTTGCTAGAAAATCTCCACAAAATGGGTACGCACTCTGAAACCGAACGTTTCGGACAAAGAAGAGTACCAGCTGACAATGTGAAAACTGTGCCTTACTCGATCTATTCCAGAAGCGGCTTAGTCGTTTGATGGACTCTTTATTTCCGTGACGGGCGATGCAGGCTCGCTTCGCTAAGAAATTTAACCAGTACTGGCTGAAAACAAGCCCCACAAATGAAAGTGTTGAAGTGATTGATTATTGGAACGACGCAAATGTGTGCTACCCCAGGCTAGCAAATGCAGCGTTGACAGTGTCGTGTCTAGCAATGGCAGCTGTGACTTTGAACGAATGTTCTCTCAGCTACGATACCTCCAGAGACCAGACAGGTCTCGGGTGGAAACCGAAATGTTGCGCATGCATATGATTGTGTGGAAGTGTTCAAAACTTCGATGTTTGTGCTCACGTGAATAAAATGTTTCTTGTTCACAAACTGACCGTTGGAGTAATAATTACGACAGAATTAAATGCCGAATTATGAGATACTTTCTTTAAAGCAACCCAAAACATAACCCGTTACCCCCGGATTAGGAGAAATCGAATAAATTATTAGTTTGTTGTTCGCACGTTTTTCGGTAGCCAGACTTCACCAACCGTGTGAACCGGGTGACAGGTTCTCGCTGGTTTCTTTGGCACCCATGACCGCAAAGCGAGCAGGCATCGTTTCCACATTAATTCCGCCGTGCTGTCGAGAACTCGAAGACATTCCTTCCACGTGTTATTCGACGGGTTACTTGAACACAGCCGCAAGAATAGGGCATCCTTGAAGAGACGGCGTTGTCGCTGTCGTTCTGATCTCAGAAGTTCGAGCACCCGAATCCCGTGGCCGGTTGACGGAGCCAGTCCATCGAACAAGGCTAGGACATCCGGTAGCAGTACCTTATGGCGGATGCAAAAGGAAAAGATGCGGGACCGGCAGATCGCATCGGCAACAAGAGAGAGGAGCAGGGTTGCTTCGGAGTCAAAACAATTAACAGCGCCCGAGGAACAGGATACGTTCACAAGAGCGATGTGACGGGGTAGTTGGTATTGCCGCTATAAGGGCAACGCAGTTTTACGAGACACACGAGAAAGGAGACACGCACACACGGGCGTTGTAACTGAAATTTTTATTTCGAAGCAGTACATTTAAATAGGTAGCAGGGAAAGGGGAACAACAAGGGACGCTGCGCGAACGCCGGTTATCAGTGTAGTCAAGTCAAAAGATAAAATAGATGAGAAAAAAGGACGCGATATGAGTCTATAAGCGATATAGGCAAGCGGTCTGGAGGGGAATAACAGGTAAGAAAGATAAAGCATTAAAAACGATCAAACATGGACGCGTAAAAGGTTGGTAAAAGCGTAATCACATTAGAGAAATAAAACCACAAAAAAACACACACAAAAAAAAAAGCCGTTAAAACCTGATCAAAATGCATGGGCCAGTGAAAGGAAAACCTTGAATGGATACATTGAAATGAATATGAAACCGCCGCGTCATATTCATTTCAATGTATCCAGGCTTTCCTCAGGCGTACTGGTGCACCGCCTCGTTTCCAGGGTGACCCGCGTGTGCGGGGACCCACAGAATTTTGATCGAAAGTGCATTTTTAGAGTGATCAAAAGCCTTCAAAATTTCGGCTGCTGATTGATGAATTCTACCTTTTGCGAAATTTCCAATGGCTGTTTTCGAGTCGCTAAAGATGAATTTGGAGTTCGTTGTGACAATCGCCAGAGCTGCTGCCTCCTCTGGGGTTCGTGCTGAATTTTGTAAGTGATACATGTGATCGACCAGTACCAGGGCATAAGCTCTCTTATCCCCGTATTCTGCTGCCTTGACATACGTCGTTTGTGGTAGATATATAGTTTTTCTCCAATGATTGGGCTCGCTACCCGACGCTGCAGGTGAAACTCCGGGTGCTAGGTAGTGGAGGGACTTCCAGTATTTTGCGTATTGAACGGGGAACCGGAATTACCGGCATTACCCGCAAGTGTCTACCCACATAGTGTATGTCGGTCGTTTGTAGTACCTGTCTTCCGGTCGATGTTGCGGTCACTCGCTCGTACTGCGCCGTGAGGTGCGCTTCGGTCATTTCTTCTAGTGTGTTATGTATTCCCAGTTGGATGAGTTTCTCGATAGACTTGCTACTGGGAAGACCGAGTACCGTTTTGAAGGACTGCCGAATAATGGAGTCCCTCTCAAGTTGTACGTGTCATTGTTTTAGTTTCAAATTTCGCGCCAACAGTCAGTGTTTCTTAGCGCATAGTTGAAAAATTTATAGCTATGCTATATCTGTATTCCTAAACTTTGAAAATAAATTTCTTCAAGCGTTGTTATGTTTGATTTCATGACACGCAACTTAGTTCAGAAGAAAACGCCATCCTGTAACGCGTAAGAAGGGAGACGGGTTTCAACTTTCCAGATGGCGCAAACGTTACTATCATGGCCGCCGTCGTTGTCTGCAATGAGCTCGTCTGCATATGCGATCGTTTCTGCACGTTGTAGTGACTTGGACTTGAACTTTCAGGACCTTACGCTGACGTGTGTGCCACGATCGACATGTAATGTCGCCTGACAGACATTCATTTCGGCACAGGTAGTAGGAGTGAAGTCTGAAGCGTGCAGCAAAGCACTCCGGAAACTGACGTCGAGGTGCACAGGACAGGTGTGCTAAAAACCGAAGATGGACATCGTACTGAAGCAGCAGACATACCTCAAAGAATGCTATGATTCTTTACTTCGGCAAAAGGAAAACCAAGATTGCGAAGAGCTGAAATTGCATCTGCGAAAGCTGAATGAATGCAACTACTCTTTTCAATTCATTAGCAGCCGGGTAAGAATTCAAAGCCCTAGCGAAACTTTGCTATTTTTGGACCTTGACTGGCCGTTCGGAACGCTATGAGTTACTAGACTACTGCTTTGTATGCTCTAGCATGGTGCTTCGGAATGATGTCTGCCACCTTTGAAGCGATGCATTGTGAATATTGTTCTTATCCGAGCAGCACCGAGGTCGACAGTACCAACGGTGAATAAAAAGTCTGAAATGGTTCTGCCTGATGTTTCACAGGCGCCTTGTAAAGAGGTAAATTTGACCAATTATAAACCGATTCCGAGCTATGTCTGCTACATCGATTTTTGACTGATATGTGACAGCATATATAACACAACTTTACTTTTGCTTAAGCACTCTCTTCGGTAGTGTGTAAACGCGCATATATATTTGTTTTTGCTTTTTACTTTCAGGATGCTGAGGTAGTGATAGTACTCCTCGTCGACGTGTTGAGTGTCATTCATAACGATGACCTGCTGTCACGTTTTGGCCAGCTTGTTTTTGACATCTGCACCAAACAAAAGGTATGGGTTTTAGAAAAATATAGTAATGAAGTTTACTTGATGTAAATTGCGAGAACCTTCCGGATTTGTGGACATAAAGTGGTCATGATTAAAAGTTGATACCCACAAATGTCAACTTTTACTGCCAGGTGAACTGTCTGTGTGACTGTTGAGCAGGTAGTAAAATAAAATATGTAAAATGCATATTTGACACTTATTCTTTGACCATGATCATAACACTGCACCCTAAAAATACCGCTGAACCTTTAATAAAAAGCTTCATATATATTTAAGGTCACAACACAAAAACATAAGATTCTGCTGGGTCCGGAAACATGTTCGAATTGGGGATAATGAAAAGGCAGATGTAATGTGCCGCGCAAACCTAATTTGGTCAAATAAAACAAGCAAGGATGCCACATAGGCACTGCTTGGAGTTAGCAAACAGTAAACAGAGAAGCAGGCTGCAGCGGAAGGCCAGGTGAACAAAAATCAAATAATTGGTTCAGAGGAAGGGAAAGGCGCAGTATCTGTCATGCTTGTTGCTGTGGACACCTGAACCGCGCCATAAGGGAAGGGAGGGCGATGGGAGTGAAAATGGAATGAGAAGCTGTAATCTTTAACGTGCGCTGACGTCGCACTGCACAGGAACGCCTCTTCATTTCACCTCCATCAAAACTCAGCCGCCGAGGTCGGAATCGAACCCAGGTACTCCGGCACATTAGTCGGGCGTCTTACCACTACACCATCCAAGCACAAACTGCGTTCTGCAAAGCCCATCTTAGGAGAATGGAAATCATGTAGACTTCAAGAAAGTCTTACAGAATTAATTTTGTGTCATCTGTGCATTGTGCACACAACTTCTTGCTAACAAAACATGACAAACCTCCTTGTGAAATGTGTGGTGAACTAACAGTAAACCACATCAACAATAAACCACATTCTAAATTTATGTGCAAAATTTAAAGAACCGAGAAAAGAATATTTTACTTTTTCACACCTCAAAACGTTCTTATTAGAGCTAGCTTTGGTAAAGTTTCTGCACGTTTTTGGGTCTCTCAAGAAAGCTATTGTGTTAAACAAACTATAGGTATTGAAAAGCTAAGACATTCTGACCCTGTATTTGGCACGTCATAGCCTTTGCTGCTTTTGTGCTACAAAACTAGATATAGCTAGCAATATAACTAACAAGTATCGGCTAGCCACTGCTGTATTTGTTTGAATACTATCATGGTCTTCCCTTTGTTTTTATTCAGTCCAATTTTCGAAGAGGAGTTCGGTGCTGTTATACTTTGAACATATCTCTTACTGGTTCATTTAGTAATAGAGATGCTTACAATTGAAAAATTTACTAGAACCACTGCATGTGCGACAAACTGTGGCTATAGCATTTATTAAGCTGCCATTAAGCTTTGCTTAGTAAATGTAGTCTTTTGTTCATGATACATACTACTTTGCTGCTGTGAAATGCAAATTACTTGCTGTCTTGTGTTGAAGATACATGGAGTCTGCTCTTTGTCATTGCAGGTTACGCTTGAGACCAGGAGTCTGCATAAAACAATGGAGTTTTTCCTCAAGGCATTTTCCTCTTGCAGTCTTTGGGCACTCACAAACTGTGTTAGTGCTTGCGGGGCACTCCTCTACTCAAATGTGTCACGGTTGGAACAGGCAAGCTGCATAGCTACCATAATGCATGAACGCCTTTGCTTTACATCCTCGCCATTAAAAGGGGGAGGGGGGAGTGAATGACTACAAGGGCACATAAGAATAGTGACTGCGAGAATAAAGATAAAAGACTGCAAACCAACTCTACTGCTCGGCAGCTCTTCAATCAGCGTAAACTGCAGTCATTTTTGCATTTGTGTAGTCTACAAAAGAGCACGCGTTATGTCTTCTGCTGAAGTGAAAAGTTCTTCAGTTCAAGAAGAGCCCATTTGTAGTCATTGGTGTATGGAAATATCATCCCTTGTGTTGTTTTGTTCTTGCTTATGTACGTAAAAGAAAAAAAAAGGTGCTCAAGCAATTCATAGACCGATACTGCGTAATCTGCCATCATCATTATCTTCGTCTTCTTCCTTGAGTGCTGCTCTAGCAGCAAGCTCAACATTCAGCCAACAACAATGAGGCACAGCATAGCTTTGCTCGAGCCTTGAAGTTGTGCCACACGATAGTCTTGGCTGGCTGCTAAAGGGCAAAAGAAACCTCTCCTGCGAGAGGCCTGAATTATATTTCCTTGCCCCACCTCTCATCACCGTTGTTTCTCAGATGGCTCATAAGCATCCTGACAAGGGTCCTTGATGCAGGCAAGGAGGGAGGCTGCCCTCCTGTAGAATTTCAAACAATGTATATATTTTTTGTGTCCAGTAATCAAAAGCTACATAGTTTGATCAGACATATCCATTATTGGAAACACTCTTCAGCATTATGAGCCAACTTTACATGTTGCACACTATGACAAATCTTGCCGGTCATGTCACGGGCAGTGAAAAGACTTGCTGTGCTGGCTGTTGAAGATGGTGATAGATTTACACCCCATTGTTATTTTGGGCTCAGTTAATTGAAACCAAATCCAAAACTTTGCTTCCTCTGTATTGTTTAGACTGGAAATGGGGCCTTTTTTGTAGTTGCGTAACGTCCCCCTCCCCACCTCTCAAGCCTCAGCCCTTTATTAATGGTGCTCCCCCCCCCCCTCCCGACACACACACATACACACACACATCCTTGCAGACGTTGCACTACTGTAAAGTTCAGTTATGGTTTCTATAGCATAATTTTTGAGGTAAAGTTCTAGAGTTACTTGTACTGGAAGCTTTATGGGAATTCTTGGGAAAACAGAATTCTTGCCAGATTGTTCTACCTGTGCTATGCTCATGAGATTTAGGATGTATACATCACTGTCAACATTTCAAAAAATGAGTGGTCATGGCTGTGTTGTTTTCAAAGCACTCTTGTGTAAAGGCTGCATTGTCTCCTTGATCCATGTGTACTTTAACCAGAAATGGAATGTCTGATTGCTTTTCCCTTCCAGTTTTGGGAAGAACTGCTAGGCAGAGGGTGTGTGTTTGAAACACTGCTTTCTTCGCTGGAGCTTGATATCAATGCAAAGCTAACAACACTGAAAGCTCTGAAAGCAATGAGCATCAGGTGAGTGAGCGTTGATAGACTGCCTGTTTAGCATTTCTTTTTCTCCTTAGTGTAACCTGCAGTAATGTATCATTTATTTTCTTTCATAATTGGCAGACGTACCTGCAGTTCTTATTTTCCAGAAGTACTGAAAAGTAAGGAGTTTGGCATGATGTTATCTAAACTTGGGCCATGAAAGTGCAATAGGTTATGCTGTTTGCAACTCGTGATTTTTGTTTAGCATGCTAAGTTATTTAGGGTGGTGCAGTTTTTAAACCATCTTCTTTTTTCTGTGCTTGTTTCCGTTTTGTTTTTCTTGATATCTGTGTACTTTTGCCGTAATCTGATAACTGTTAGATGACGCTCAGTAAACTGGATTGCTGCCAGTCCTTATTTTTTGTGCTTTTCACACAAACAGGAACCCGGGCGAGCCATACTTGCCGGACACATACATTGCACGTATGGTGGAGATTCTTGTGGGTGTGCTCAGCGGGCCCTGCTTTAATGACAGCAGCGTGCAAGCTCAGGCAAGTGTTCCATTTCAGTCATATCTTTCAGTGCAGAAGCACTACTACACGACTAAAGAAAAGCCAGGTGGGGTGTGAAGCCTAGCATAGCAATGACAGCCTTGTATAGTAATAGCATAGCAACATTCAGATGGGAAAAAGAAAAAAAGAAGCTTTTGGAGGGGAGTGGATTTTAACTCAGGTATATTTCTTGTGGGTAACGACTACGAAACCTCGCAGCTATCTCTTTAGCTGATAAAAATGTGTGTTTTACTGCCACTCTCTCGCGCTGTGCATTGCATGTCGTCGTCTTTATCAACTCCCACCTGTGCACAATGAATCAAAACAAACCAATATCACATTGCCCTTTTAAGGTGAAATACGGATGAGAGATGGTTTGCTAATGAACTTGACCCACTCGTCCAACCCCAAATATGACCATGTGCTTCGAGAATTGAAATTTGAAAATTCTGCGGACCCGCATTCTAAACGAACTTAGCCCAGCTCCAAAATAGACTTGTCCCGAACCTGAAATTTGGGTGGACCACCACGGAAATCGGGTCAGAAGGCCCTTAAATGCAGATGGACAGTTGATGTTTGGGTGCTTTTGCACAATGCTACGTTGGTTAGCAGAGTCGAACTGTCTGTCTCTTATTTTTTTATGCACGTTTCAAGATTGTTGCAGTGGCGCAAGTTTTGGTTTATAGTAGACTTTTACAAGCCAAATTCTGCAAAATGTGCATGCCTTTTTCAGGCCTGGCATTATCTGCTCATTGCTGAATTTATATTTTTCTCATTTCTCATTTGGCTAGCTTATGAAAGAAATGCTACCATGTAGAGTGCGTTACTCTCTTGTATATCTTGGACATGCTTTTACTTAAGGCTACGAGAACTTCCGGAGCATTTTATATTTATTGTGCAAAGCTAAGCATTGCAATACGTATTATTTTTGTTTTTCTTCTTTCAATATTTTCAGACTTTGGTGATTAGTGCTCTAAGGTGCTTACAAAACATTTTTTCCACCAAGTGGAATTTTCCTAGTGAGCAACTAGGAAATCTCTTAGGCGTGCTCAAGGTGAGTTGCATGCAGTGCTTTAAAACTGACATAGAGACATATTTTGTTGCATGGTAGTACAGTTTACTCAATTGTCGTGAATGTTGGTATAGTTACATTTTTGGTGATCCTAGAAACTCTGAACTATGCACTTCCGTTAGGCATTCTGAATAGCAATGTTTAGTCTGTATGCCATTCATGCTGGCATTACTAGACCTCTATGCTGCTCTATGCTGCTATGTTCAACATTTGTAGCATTGGCTTTGTTATTTCTGTGTTTACGTTTTGAGAAGGAAGAAAAGCTAACAAGACTGACAAAACCCAAATTTTGAGTGAGGCTCTAACCCTGCATTCTTAAACTTCTATCTGAGATTGGCTTTCAGTGTACATGCTTGTACAAATCTATGCTCAAACCGTCTAGCAAACATGATTGTTATAGCTCTTACGTCTAGTTTATTGTGACTAGGTTCTCAGGCAGTTTGCTTGGTCCCCTTGGCAGGTGTCATAAAATGCTTATTATGTCAAATATTTAAAAACAGGTGAAATTGCATGTATAGCCACATATTAAAATGGGAGAGCTGGAATGGGTTTTCTATTTTAGTGAATATACTGGGTTCTCTAAATAATATATGCTAGGGGATAAAGTTCCGGAACATTATTACTTATTTGTACGTGCCTGACCAGATATTTGCATCATAATGGACTTGAGGCTTTAAAATCGTATTGTAGCCAGTCCGTGAGGCTCTCCCGTCAAAAAGCATCACAGGTTATTTTGCATCACCGCATCTTTTGAATACTGCTTGATGAGTGCTGCTTTCTGTTGAAAGTTTAAGAGATTGCTAGTGTTTGTTTTTCATTAACTGTTGCAGCATTGTTCCATGATAAGCATTCACTATGTCAGCATACTTGATTTTTGTTTTATTTCCCTGGACTGAAACCAGCTTCTTTTTAATTAATTTTTTTTTTTCATTGCCAGAGTCTTTCCTTTTTTGGCTTCCCGGGGCAGAAGAACAGGCAGTATCTGAACTTACATCCAAGTCCGCTATGCACACATTTACCATCTGTTGCCATCAGCGAGGAAGCACAGAATCAGTCGAAAGTGAGTAGTTCTGCAAAAATGCATTTCATTGGTGACGATGGCAGCAGAACAAATGTGTATGGATTGCAGCTTTTAGAGGTCACCAGCATTTCGCTTTACAAGCCTTTAATTTCCCGTTTCATCCGAAAATTTTACGCCAACTCTTCTCTTTCAAGGATAACTTAAAAAATCAACCCCACATCCCTCCTGAACCGAGCTGTAAGGGAAGGGAGGAAGGTGGAAGTGAAAGCGGAAAGAGAGAAAGGGGGGCCGTAGTGGAGGGGTCCGGAGTAATTTCGGCCAGCTGAGGATCTGTAACGTGCTCTGACATCGCACAGCACACGGACGCCACATCGTTTCGCCTTCATCGAAACGCAGCCGTCAGCGGCCGGGATCGATCAGAGGCGGATTTATCTGTCACTTCTGGAGGAGGGGCAGATGCCATTTTTGTTTTTGTTTTTATGTGAAATCCCTTGCTTGGAGGGGCTGAGATTTGTGCTATGAGAAACGCTTTGTTTGCCTTTGTCGAGTTCATTGGCTTTGTTAATGACATGTATATCTGTGCATTCACCATGACTCTGCAGAGCTCGTGCATACGTTTTTCTTTTTGTGTCCAATTTAAGCCAGCAACACCTAGAAAGAGGAACCGTAAGAAGAACAAGAAGGGGAATGGATCTGTCAAGGAAGGCACACCAGAGCAATCAGAGGAAGGTGAGTTGGCTTCTTTGTTCGTGCAGTGAGCTTTGTATATTCTCATGTTTAATGTATGTACTAGGAAATTATTGCGTTTTTCTTCAGCCATGGTTTTTCACTTTCTTTTGCTGCTTTAGAAATGAGGATAGTTGCTCTCAAAAACTGAGTAATGAAAGAGACTTTCTTCACGTAACTAGACTAATTTTGGTTCTTGGTTAAATTCGAAAACAAGAACAGATGTCGGTAACTTGATGAATTTATTAAATACCTAAAAACAAATCCTTACTCTATGGACCCTGTGTAAACAAGAGGCAAAAATGCGTGGATGACGATACATATTGTGTACATATAAATCATAATATAAACTGCTGTGTAGTTTTCAGTGGACCTTTTTTTTAAATGAAAGTATGAAAGTACATAACAGGGAAAAGGAAAAAACAAAGTGTGAAATCGGTTAGGTTTACTACCTGTTGCAAGTCTGCTTTACACAGAACAGTGGTTGCATATCATAAGGTGTATAGCCATACATTTGAAGTAACCACTCCCTGAACAAGGTGAGAGCTATGAATTAGAGCACACTTTGCTCTTACATTCCTGTGGACAGAGTGCTTGGCCAAAATTAACAGTCAGGCTTGTTTTTACTTCTGTGCGTCATCTGATATGATCATCATTTCTGCAGAGGGCACCAAGACGCCGCTCCAGTTTTGGAAGAAAACATCAAGCTCTGAGTCGGAATTCTCGGACTCCGAAGGAGGCCAGTTGGCAAGGCAACGGCATCTGCAAGCCAGTGTTCGGCGCAATGTCTACATTGCCCTCACATACATAACCAAGGTCAAGTAGAGATGTGCTTTGTGTTTTTACACGGTTTTTTCTGTGGTGGTCGGCAGAAGGCTTTTTGAGCTGCGACATCCAGTGACCTCTTCTTTCGAAAATATATTTCCCTTTTAGGTCCCATCTCTGGTTTCGGGACTCGCCGAAAATTAGTGTCATCTATTTCACAACCTCAGCTCACAACCTTAGCTAGCACATATTATAAAAGCAGAGCAAGATGTAATATGTTCAATTGCTTTTTAAGTTTCAGAGTTGGTCTAACCATATTATTTGTGCGGGTTTTTATGCAAATTTTTATTAGGCCTTGTGCAATTAGAATCCTTCTTGCCATGTTCTGGGGCTACTGCCTATCAGCACTCGCACATTTTTGGAAAGAACCCTTTAGCCCCTCCAACACCTCTGTTAGTGCCTTAAAGTGAGGCCATTTTTACAAACCTGCACAGAAACTGAGTTCGTACTTAAGGTTGTTAAAAGTACTACCTGTACTTGCTCGTGCACAGGCCTCTGCAGACTCTTAACATGACGTATTGTGCAGGTTGTTGACAGCCGCGAGATGTTCGGCTACTGGCTCCACTTTCTCCCTGATATACCAGTCACCTTAGGGGCACCACAAACCCAGACTGTTCTTCTGACCATTCTGAAGGACCCCAACCCACAAGTGCGTAGTGCTTCTCTACCGTTTGAAATTTCTAACGTTTGCCAGTGTCTGGTTAACCTGCATGTCATACTAATGGGCACGACTGGTGCAGACTATTTAGTTGTTGCTGTATGCAATGCACGCTAAAAATGTCTTGGGTTTTCAGTTCCTTCTTTTTTGTGACAAGAGTAATGTTCCCACAGGACATCCATCAGTCAGTCAGTGAATGGGGCAACAGTGAGTGGAAGCACTAAGTAAATTTTAACAGCATGCATGTGGCTGTGTTATGAAATTACAGTGCAGCACTTCGCAAGGACGCAAAATTTTGAAACTATGTCTTGCTTGCACTCTGTTAAAACTGGTTATGTGAGGATTATTGAAATTTTCGAATATGAATTGAATAAGAATATGGGGAAAAACATCTTTAAATATCCAGTACTAACCGATCAGTGAAAAAAAAAGAAAAATTAAAAACGGCAAACACTGCTCATATTGTTTATTTCAGAATTCACAACTAGAATTGAATACAAGTGTATACCCTACCAAAAACTCCAAAATAAATTTTATAAGGGATTCTGTATGCCAGTTTGGGGATTGGGGCGAATTAGAATATTCTCGGTGTATTCGGTAGTTTTCGAATATTCACAAATTTCGAGCATCAGTTTCTCAAATGTGAATCGACAAGCATTGCGGTGAAGCGCGGTACGGGGAAATTGCGGCGAATTCGAAAAATATTAGTTCATTCGGTAATTTTCGAATATTCAGATTGCGAAAATCAGTTTCTCAAATACGAATCAACAAGCCTTGTGGTGTGGGGAAATTGTAGCGAATTCGAATATTCTCGGTGCATTCATAGTTCCTGATTATTTGGAAATTCTGAATATCAGTTTCTCGAATATGATTCGAGTAACAAACATATTTGATTCGTATTTGAAATTTCGAATAGTCCACAGTCCTAGTTATAACTTTCATTATGTGCATGTTTATAATTTGTTTTGATTACCATTTACCATTTTCTTGCCTGCAGGTTCGTGTAGCAGCTCTTGATTTGCTCACTGGGTTTGTAACCAAGTACAAACCCTTCCTGGGACTTGCTGCCTATAGGTAATGCCCTCTACACTTGCCTTGCAATTAAAATAGTTTAGCTTGAAAGCTCCAATAAGCTTTTGATAAAATAAACATGTATTGATATTTTTTTTTAACATCCACCATTTGTTTCCCAAATCTAATAGCAGTATCAGACTGCCTACACAGTTGGATAGCTAGATGGATGGTCAATAAGGAAACCTGAGTTCTGATTTCTTGTTTTATTTTTAGAGCATTTAGTATTCCTTAAATTTAAGGTTCCTTTTGTGTTCTTGGTCGCCTTCGTTACAAATGATATGCCATTCGTATTTGCAGTTTAGGCTATGGAAATTTCACGTCTGGTAGATAAAGGGATTTCATCACTAGGATTTATCATTGGCACCTGTGCAAGTAAATTGTTATGATGAAGCACTGGGAAAACAGTTATTGAGGTAGTACCAAAGGACTCGGTAGT
This sequence comes from Amblyomma maculatum, assembly GCF_055883805.1. Classification (NCBI taxonomy): domain Eukaryota; kingdom Metazoa; phylum Arthropoda; class Arachnida; order Ixodida; family Ixodidae; genus Amblyomma; species Amblyomma maculatum. The sequence continues at coordinate 186,595,115 of NC_139346.1, forward strand.
GCATTAAATGTTGTTTCCTCAAGCTGTCAAATGATCTCAGTGTGTTAATTTTGTTTCTGTCCTATGACCTATTATTTCTTTGTTAGGTAACTGCTTTCTTGAGAAATGTCATTACATATTAATTTATTTCCATTCTGTTACAACCAGTACATTGATTATTTTTAAATCATGCGCATTTGAAGTCTTTCTATATAGCAAGTGCAAAGCTTTATGAGGATCAGGCATATGCTCTTTTTTTTTTTTTTTTTTGGAGAGGAAGAGCACAAAGCATCTGGAGGGGGGAAATTCGGATTGTAAAATGCGCCACGATCTCCTGAAATATTTATGAAAATTTACCGCCAACATTGGGGTACACTTGATTCTGTGCCTTGAAGGGTGTGACACGACATCATTAATGGCTCTCATCTGCAGCTCCCCTTCTGGATCCTTGTTCATATACATTCACCTTGATGCTTGCTAAATCACTCATCTCTTAATTTATGGCTGTATTATTTGACACAGGCTCAGCAGCATACAGTCGTAAGCTACCACATTACACATATACAAAAGATCAGCCTCATAGATATGACATGTATGTAAAAAAACTCTTTTAACCAAGCCATACGAGCGGTTTAGCATGGTCTAGGATTAGCGTGTCTAACCCGAGGCCCAGGGGTCCCAGGCTTGCTTCCCATCTATCCCTTCCATCTCAAAAGAGCTACCTGAGCTGGTGAACCACATGATATGGCTAACTTGGCCATTTCATGCGGTCTCATGATATCTCACAATCTGCTGACCAATCAGTTGCCCGGCCATATCACCTGCCATTCCAGAGACATGCTCGGGATTTTTCGTTCGCATTGCTGACACTGGATTTTCTGGATCTTTAATGCTACCCCGTCAAAACACAATTCAGATGGTGCTGTTGCCATCATTAACGTTTCAAAATTGAAACAGGGAAGAGTAGACTGCCAGAAGTGATGCCACAATAACCACATCTCAGTGATGACTGTCACAGTGATCACAGTCGGCAAGCACGCAGTATGCTGCAACATTTTCCTAGGCTGAGTGCTAGCCATAGAATTTTAGCAAGTACTTCTGATGATGCGGGGTTATAGCTTCTCACCACAGCCCATCCTTTATTTTCATAACATTATAGTAGCAGCTTTTACAAACTGGATTAAAATTTGACTCTGTGCACTGCAGTGAACACCTCTATACTCCTTTGCCAGAGTCAGGCGATCTTGTGATGTACTGAAATATAATTATCTCTTTCCCACGTTGTGAATGCGTATTGCTTGCAGTAAGTATTTTAAAACGCACGCACAAAAAAGTAGACAGCATTGTCACGTATCTTTCAAGCATTAAACACAAAGCACAGAGCAGGTACTTCTTAGTCAGCACTTGGTCACTTATTCATGGACAAAAATAGATAGTGATTGCAAACATTGCTTGCGAAGTTCTAGCACACATAAGTTTCAGTTTTGTAAAGGATATGCCATCTAAATGCAATTATATAATAAAATTGGGACTCATTACTAGCAGTGCCCATATAAGTATGAACTTGAATTTTTTCAAAAATTGGCCGAGTTTTCTTCTAATGCTGCCATTGTTTATCCACCCTGCTCTCTGCTAGTGGCTCCAAGAGAACAGCGTTTATTACTTTGTCCGAGACTGTGGCTGCCATTTTGGGAGAAGTTCATCGGTGCCTGCATCTCGCCATCATTGCTGAAAACAATCCAGCACAGATTATCCAACTTCTCAAGGTCAGTGTGGTTTACCTGAGCACTCGGTGCTACAAGTGCACCTAAAGCATTTTTGTTCAGTCATTTAATAATAGCAGCCCCAAGCCATGAATAATGCTTGGAACTGCCTGCTTGTTTTTTTCCGTGTGAGCAGTTTCTGGGAGCAAATGCCATTAATCCTCTAACTGCCAAATTGACACCTTAAAAATGTGCCAAAATCACCAATTGATGTAATTTTGATTCTACAAATATATTAATTCATTGGTATCTGGTTAGAAACAATAAAAAAAAAGCAATTATAAACCTGCTCTTGAGGTGGCTTTCACTCAGTTCATGTTGTTACTCTTGGCTTTCAGCTTTTCTTTAGTGCTTGCCTGTTGGAAACAAACTCAGGGTCATTGTCAGGAACAAATTCTAGATCGTCGGCAATGCTGCTGTCACAAATGCTCACAGAAGCAGCTTTTTTCTATGAAGCAAGCTTATCTTCACGGGCAGCTACCGTCTTTTAGTGTTGAAAATTGCGAGCAACGCAATTGCTGAAAGTAACTAGTCGTTGCCTGGACGAATGTGATTTGTCATTGGTGATATCAGTACAATTTCCCATGAGTACAGCTTGGGGTTAGAGCTAAAAGGTTAATTTCTGTTGGAACAGACATATTCAGAAGAAACTAGGCATCCTAAGTGCACTGCAGTTTCTTACAGAAATTCATCATGGGTTGAACTAATTCTCAGTCTCAGTAAACTTGCTAGAATTCTTATTCTCAGAGTGTGACCTTCATAATTAAAGGCCTAACCAAAACTAGACTTTGGAGGTACTCCATGACGGGCACCGCTCTATGTATGCTTGTCTTCTGATAAATTATGTGCTAGATTGAGAAATTATTATTATTGTTATTATTTTTCTTTTGACTAGAAGCAACTCGAATATTGTATTGCATTTTACACTTTAGGGAACCCTGAACTACACTGGTTCGGCAGGAACACAAAACTTCTAATGTGCCATTTCCCACTTTCTTTTCGTCCCTGTTGCTGCGATCAGTGCCTCGCTGCCGTAGTGGCTGGATCACCATATCACCGTTTGCAGCAGGGGCTGCTGAGTCGTGTCATCTGCGACGTAGCTGTCTTCTTGGACAACAAGGGTCAGTGTGGACAACCAGCCCGATGCTCTTGCTTACTATCAAAATAGCCTTTCTTACAGCACTTGTTGTTGTAGGCTGAATGTCAAATTGTTCAATGCAGATAAAGAAACGCATGTTCAGCGCATGTTTCGCTTAGTCTGTTGCAGGGGGCAGCTCCTTTTTTTAGAGCACTGAATGGTATCTGCAGTAATTTTATGCTGTGCCCTATGCGTGTCCTAATTATATCAGTTATGCATGTAAAAGGGGAAGCCCGTGAGCTAGCAGTGAAAGTGGGGTGTAATGCATGGAAAAAATTTAGTGGAAGCAAATGCACAGAACCAGGAGAAAGAAAATGACCGGCTGTGCTAGGTGATAGATTACCTGATTTTTAACTGTTTAACAGTAAGTCTTAAAAACTGTCGTTTCCTACTCTTCGTTAGTTGTGGTCAGTGCAGGTAGCAGAGCAGAGCTCACTTGGGGTGTCTGTAACTGTGTCCTCATGATCATCGTTGTCGTCGTCGTATTCTGCTTGCATACCATAGCTTTGCAGGTGCAAGTGGCTGCACTGACTGTGCTAGGTGTTGTGGTGAATGTGACACCAGTGCCAAAAGAAGTGGCTGGTGCGCTGGAACAGAGCAGCATCGCGGGGCTAAGGAATAGCAGCACCCAGGACTCTGAGGGCAGCGCCAGTCCTTCGGGTCCCTGCTGGCTGGCAGTGGCTTGTGCAGACAAGTTGCTGGCTGACATGAGCGAGTCGGTCAGGGTAGCCATGACAGCAGTACGCGTCGAAGCGCTACAAGTCCTCACCAACATGTGCCAGTGGTACTTCGCGCAGCTCATGTAGGTTCCCAAGTAACAACTTTTGCTTAACTGTGCGGTCAATTGGCAGAACTCCACGGCATGTGGCATAATTCTTTCATGTCTTGTGCATGCAACCTGATGACGATTGACACGTGTTGCTCCGATAGTCATGTTCTATTTGATTCTATTCAGCGTATCTAGGCTATGGGGTGTTCAGGGATTTAGATTAAAAAGGCAAGTTACAAGGGCTTTATGTGCTTTCCGAAAATATGGATTCTAATGTATATTTCTAAAATAACTCATACTTAGTTGTGTTCTCTGCTAAGCTATTAGCCTGCATACAAGTTTTGTGGCAAGGCTAAAGTTTCTGTCAGCACCAGCACAAATAGTCCATGTGAACGGCATTGGTGGCTGTTCATGACTTTAGTAGAGCTGGGGCGCTAAAGCAGAATGTCAGGGTATAAAAGTATTGAGAAAGTAGTGCGATATAAACGGTGCCAGGTTGCTAAATCATCTGGTTGTATAAAGAAAGAAAACATTTGAGTGGTTCAAAAGCTCGTGTGTTACTTCGCCCAATCTAGACACACCTCTGTGGTGACTGAGTGGTTAGGGCACTCGACTGCTGAACCCAAGAACACAGGATCAGCTCTCGGCTCCGGTAGCTGCTTTTCGATGGAGGCAAAAAGCAGGGCACCCATGTAGTGTGTGATGTCGGTGCAGGTTAAAGAACACTGGGTGGGTGAAATTTCCACTGCCCTCCACTACGACATCCCCCGTAGCCTGAGTCACTGTGCCGTGTCGGACCTTGTAAATCAGCTCAAAACAGAAGTGACAAACAAAACAAACAAGAAAAGTGTAAACATCTTTTTTCTTTAATACAAGGTCGCCATGGTTATTCACTAACTGCGGCAGCAGGATTTGGTGGCCCATCACTTAGATTGTGATGGGCATTAAAAAAATCAAGGTGGTTAGAATAAGTTTAGAGTCCTCTGCTAAGGTTTGCTTCATAGCCCAGATGTTGCCATGATGTGAAAAGCTGAAAGTTCTCATTTGGTACTAATATTGTAGATGAACATTCTGGTATATCTCTTTTCGTTTCAGTCATTTTGTGTAAACCATTAAGTGTAAACTCTTTAACGGAGGATTAAGGCCAGGTATATAAACTCTTGTAATGCTGTGGCTTTTGAGAAAATAATCATTTGTTATTTATTATGATGAGCCCAATGTGCAACATGGCTGTTCTGAATGTCTGGAGAAACTGCTGCTGGACAGTGTGTTCAGTCCACATCCTTGTGCCATGTGACATGTTAGCCTTTTCGTTGAGTGCTGAGGAAACTTAAGGCCCTGCGGTCTTTATCGCAAATAGTTGTCATCAGAAGTTGTGCATAACTATGGGAGGTGCTGTTGGATAGGAACATGCAGGCCTTAGTGTAGACCTATGAAGCCAGAAGCTTCATTGTATCACACTGAAAACTAATGCATTTATGCATTCGCTGCTCGGTTCGGTCATTGAATAGCACACTTGCTTAGCTTGTTTTTGTTTTTTTCTCTCTCTCTTTTGTTTTCAGGAGGTCTTCCGACTGTGTAGTGCCAGCAATAAAAACTTGCCTTCAGGACACCAGCTTGACCATAAGAATCCATATACTAAAGGTAAGCAATGCTCAGCAGCTACAGTTCAAGACTGCCATAAAAGCATGAGGCATTGCTTTCTTTTCTCTTCTTTTTTTTTATTGGTAAAAGATTCTTACTAGAAAATATTTTTTCTCTTTTATGTAAGCTGCTAGTTTAGCATTTTAGTTTCTTAATACATTCTGCCGGGTCTCGTCATGACGACTCAAGTAAGACATATAGTTTCCATGTCTGTTTCATGCTTATGTGATGGCTAATGTAGGTCTTGCTTTATGTTTTGCAGCTTCTCGGTGCATTTAGTAAGAAACTGAGTGAAGGTGCAAGTCTAAAGGAGGCAGGAAACTTGAATGCCGTACGTTGCATGGACTTGGTGAGAACATGTTACATAACTCATGAATATTACTAGTCTGGTGCGTGCGTAGTGCATGCACGTAAAAGATTGAAATGGAAAGAGGAAACTGTGTAAACAAGCTGTTTTAAGCGGCACTTTATGGGCCTGTTTCGCATTCTGTGAGCCAGAGACTTAGTATTTCATGTACTGTCTTTTTGCGGACTTGCCTAATTCAAAATAACAGAGCACTGAATGAACTTCATTGTATACCAGTGACAAAATTAACACAAAAGCTGCATAAAGCCCACACAACTTTACGACTGGTGGCTCTTGCTCCATTTTTATTTATAGCCTTCTTATTGTTTGCGCTTTTGTCCATTTATTATTGCTTTGGGCATACCATACACATGTTTGAAAATGGCTAATGCTGTTTGCAAATTTGTGAAAAGTATGAAGAATATTAACACTTTTGATATTCTCAGCATACAAATTTTTTTATGGAGCTGTGAGGTGCCATTTCTTGCTGTTGAATTGGCTTGAAGCTTTGCTTAGAGCTACAAATTTCATTGTTCTTTGTAGTATCTGTTAGGTTAATGTCTGTAGCATTTACAGCTATATTTATGTACTGGTAAATCTTGGTTACTTGCATGTTTGCAGGGACGGCGTCTTTGGTTGGACTGCCTTCTGAATGGAACTCTGCAGTCTTTTCTTCAAGATTTCTCAGAACCCATGCTGCAAACAGAGAGCTGCAATTGCCTTTCTGCAATTGGCACAGTGATCTGGGATTCATTACCAGTAAGTTCATGTTAGTGTTCACAGCCTTTCTCGACCATACAAAAAAGAATAAAGTCACTAAAATGGTAACGTGTACTGCATTTGCAAACCTGTTCTGCACTGGTGATGGGTTACTGCTGTATGCATTAGCATATTACTAGCTTCTAGTTAAAAATGTTATTTTGACTTTTTGTATATGCTGCTCTGTTTCATTACATTGCTGATACAGGCACTTGTGGGGAACGAGAGTGCTACTGTAAAAAACTCATGCAACACGCGCGCTGGCAGCATTTTTTTCCAAAGCAGTGGTAGTGAAGTTTAAGAGAGCGTGTCTCTTGCACCCACACAGTCAACCCTGAAGAAGATGTCGAGTCGGCATTGAAACTTCAGTTTTTGTCATGAGACTCCTGTCCGAGTGTCAGTCTTTTCTCTCTAGTCTTCCTCCAATCTTCCTCCTGACCATCCAGGTCTACTGAAACGTTTAAAAAAAAAAATTTGACGAGTGCAAATAAAATAACTACAAGACCGCACTTAAGTCTGCATAAGAGCCGATATGACGAAAGCTATTTTACAGGACTGCTTTCATTAACTGCATCATTATTGTCGGCGCTACTACTGCCACCACCATTATCGTCATCATCATCATTGTCATCATCACTATTGCTACCCTATTTTGTTATCAGTTAAATGCACCGTAATTGTCATCGCTACTACCATCATTATTATTATCACTGACTGCATGCAGCATCACCGTCACTACTGTCATCATTATCATTATTACTAACTGCATCATCGTTATCATCGCTACTATCATCTTTACGCTAGACAAAGAGAATTACGATCATTTTCTCACGAGCCCGGCATGGAGTAGTGGTCTGCGTGCTTGGCTAGGGATCGGGGGGTGGGGATTAGTGGTTCCGCTCCCGGTAGAAACGACAATTTTTATTCTTTAAGTGGCAGTGCAATGGACGTTTTCTCATCATATTTTCTGTGCACAGCGCTCATGAGTCAAGAAAGTTTGAAACTCTCTTTTGGTCCATGTAACCTGCTTGGGTCTATGCTAGAATTTAGACAAAGGGGTTCAAATGTGTAACAATATTCTCGCTACTAAATAATGCAATAGTGCGATCTACTCCTGTGATATCACACTATCCATCTTTTCTTTTAAGCCGCTACAACTTGGCGTGTCTTGTAATTCATGCCTTGCAGGGAGGCTGGCATTGCAGGTGATTGGTACTTGCTTATGATCAAGCAATTAATTTATAGGTTCACAGGAGCCATGAAATTCTTTAAAAAAAATATCAAGTATTTCATGAAGCAAAGAAGATCACTAATATACCAAGCAGAGGAAAAGCTCTTTCTTCAATGAAGATATGTTTATATGCTCCCCCGATTCTAGGTTCATCAGCAGAAGTTTTGTTCTCTTGGCATTATAATGGCACGATTGTAGAGGCCCCTTTTTTTCTGTGGCAGCAGAGTTTTTAAATATTACAAACTGAGAACAAAGATATGCAATATTCCTCAGAAAGTCTCTCATGCATTTTAGTGCATTTTTCCTTTCACGCAGAAGCAGTCACACACTTCTTTTCGATGACTATGATCATCAAAAAGTTGGCCTTTTATTGTACGTCACTTTGGTATCTCTATTTCTTGTCTTGCTCGGGTATCTCATGAAACAGCGAAGAAAAATTTGCACAGTGTTCATGGCTTTTATTTAAAGAGGATTTAACTGGTTTTTGAAACAGATTCGATTTAAGACAGAAAATCTTGTTATATTTATACAAATACAGTAATACTGCTTTCTAAAGGCGCTGGTGTCAGGATTCATTGCATAGAAGTCTGCGGGAACTTTACTGCCAGAGCTGTAGTGCTTGACGGCCTCACTTGCATGAGCAGATGCGGAAGCATGTTAAGGCATTAGCAGAACTTGGTTGGCTACCCGACAGTTAAAGGAATTGCAATCTGGACTTTCTATCATTCCTACAGCTGTGCACAAATATGTCATCAAAACAATAATGTATGGCTGCTGACAGTGTCATGCAAATAGCTGAAATGTGTGATTTTTCACAGAAATTCTTCGGATGCTGGAGGCCTTCAGAACAGAGCTCCAGTGCTCCTTTATGGGCAACCAGCGCTAGACATTTATTATGCCCCTCTTCTGGCTAACCTGCTTTTCACAGCCAAAGCTGGCTGAGAAAAGCAGGCTTTCTTCAGAAACCCAAAAAGAATCCTTCGTGTTGGTATTTAAGAGTTTTCTCATCCATCACAGCTTGTTCCCGGGGTTTGGGCTCTATCTGGGCACTGTTTGGGATTCATTGTATCCCTGTGCTGCTGTAGTTGCAACCTAATCTTCAGGGTTTACACCTACCTCTTTACACCTACCTATGACCTGTTATTGCAAAAAATATTTTCTCTTGGAATCAGGTTCAACGCTGAAGCTCATTTCTTTAGATTCGGTTTTTGACATATAAACCTTAACAGCTCACTGTTGTGCAATCAAAATTTGTTCATTTCATTTGTTCATCCACTCATCGTCTTATGCCAATTCACTCATTCCTCACACTATCATTGAATGGAATAACTTGCGATTGAACATTGCTAGAGAAACTAAAATAAAAAATTCCAAGAGCTACATCGCTGCGACGGAAATATGTAAAATATTTTGCTGTTGTTTTTCTTTCCTCCCTTTTATTGTTATGTTTAATTAATGTTTCTTGTTGCACTTGTCCACTTGTTCTTGCTAATTGTATCTTGGTTATTATGATTGTATTTCCCCCCCTTTATGTAGTAGCCTCCTTTGGAGGGCCGTTAGGGGTAACTCGAATGAATAAATAAGTAAATATTCATAGGTATGCAAGATAAGGTGTTGTAAAATGGGTTTCCAGCATAGTAGCTTGTGGCTGGTCAGGCTGGTGTAATGTCTTTGTTCCTTTCTTTCTTTCTTTTTTTTTTTTTTGAGACCTTGGCACAATTTTAGAGTGGTATATGCACCACGTTGAATACTACGTACAGACAACTGAGCTAGTCATTGGCCTTTTGCACTATAGTGGTCTTCCACGTCAAATCAATCTATGCTTGGCATGAAGCATCACTGTTGGAAAACTGGTGAATTACCTCAGTAGAATTTTTGCTGACGCTGTGGCATTTTTAGTGTCCACTCATCTTCTGCCTGTGTGTTTTTCCTACCGGAAACATGATTCCTAGATCAAAGACAATTTTTGTGATGCCATATTAACCGATCGGGCTAATCATGATGCTTTTAAGATTTTTTGGTTTTTCTCACTCAAGAACAGTTCACAGTCTGTGGTGACGCTGCTCAGCTGTGCCAGTGCTCTGTGAATTCTACTTTTTCCCTACTGCGATTGGGATGTGACTCGTGTGTTTGCTTCTCACTTGGGTTGTGCTCGAAACGTAACAAATTTCAACCCGTAATACAAGCATGTGCCTCGTCCATATTTTTCGCCCGTGTGCATGTCTTTCAGTGCCTTCATTTCGCTTCACCTTTGCAGGAAGATCGCAAAGTGCTGTGCATCACTGTGCTGCTTGGTCTCGCACGGTCTCCAGACAGCAATGGAAATGTTGCGGAGCGGACAGAGGATTCCTTCGTGCGAAATGCAGCCATCCGATGCCTCAGCATTTTCTGTATGCATGCATCCCTGCGGGAGGTATGTGAATCGCATTAGCTTACAATCCAAACTGAGACTTGAGGCAGGGTAGCACAATTATCAGAGTTCTTTTAGCGCAAACGAAGACGACACAATAAAAGACGTGGAAGATGGAACAGGGTGCTAAGAATGAACAACCTAGCCCCACAACACATAGTATCGTAGCATGGTTATCTCGGCTGCTTGGTCTTAGGTTGTCCGCTGGTGCTAAATTTCAGAAAACCAGGCAGAATGGGGGGGCGTGGATTCATATCACAGCACATGTCAAGAGATTACAGTTTGTAAAAAGAAAACTGAGCAAGTCTTTAATTTCTCATATGATACTTCATCTGTGTATGATTGCTTTGCCTATCTATTTACTGTCAATTTGAAAGTTTTTTTGTGAGCTTAGCTATCATATGCACTGCGAAGCATTTTCAGGGAGTTCAGAAAGGGACTAAGGTGTATAAAAGAGGAGCAATAAAGAGAGAAAGAAAAAGGCTGGGGGGGTGGCTGGCTCAGACGGCAGCAGTAAGTGGCACTATGGGGACATGCATGCACTAGGATGGATGCGGGTGGCGATTTTGCTAACTGGAACCAGTTGATGTGTGCATATGTGGTCTGCAAATGATTGGCCTCAATGCTGCTTCACTATGAATAGATGCTTCCAGTGTGACCTTCAGTATAGTGAACTTCACTAGTATTAATTGGTGCTCATTTTCATTGCCTCCCTCACATTTTTACCAAAGATGATGACCTGAAAAATGTTGGGATGGATTGGTTATTCTGTCTATGATGCTGGAGATGAAAGTTTCGTTTTTAGATGTAACTTTATTTTGATGAAGTGTCATATGAGTAAACCAAGAGAAATATTTTTTTCGAGTTTCTCTTTAGAGTTGTAAGGAATGGACATCTGTGTGTTGCATCCAAATATACTATTATGGATGAGGAAGAAGAGGGCAGTGGTGGAAGCAGGAGCACTCGTGCTAGGCCCGCCGCGATTCATTAAAATCATCTCACGATCATCGGACATCTTCTCTCTGTTCTCTGTGTTAATCGGCTTGCTGCCCCTTAACAACATTTGGTCATAGGTGTTGGATATTTCATTCCTCCTCATCCTGGCCCAGAGCTTCAGCGCCCTGAGTCTTCTTGCGCCGTCGACAGAAAGTCTAGGAGGCATCACTTGGCTGGCTCCCAGCCTGCCGGACTCTACGCGACCTTGCCGTACGTTCCACCGCCCCATCCCCCTCACCCTGACCACTAGAAATGGCGAAGGAGAAACTGCGCCAAGATGCCACCCACACGACCAAAAGACATGACGAGAGAACCGAATACCATATGACCCCACTGACCCGATGTGCCGACCAAAGACCACAATGACCCAAGACATCGACCAAAGACCCAACGATCCAAGACGCCGCTACACATGAAGACATCACCACTGCCCATGCCATGCGGTGCGTGCCTTGGCCTCGGCCATCGGGTTTTGGCGACCTGTGGCCCGAAAGCTTCCTGGGCCAGGCTTCATCAGGGAATCACCATAGTGGCAAGCCGTTGCCTTCTTCCTTTTTCTGTTCTATCTTCAAGCATCCAGTCATGCTCATCACCATGCCATGGACCTTATCGACATCGATAAGCTTCCTTGTCTACGATTGGGACGATCACCCAGTGGTCCCGGGTAATGTTACGGACGAGGAAGAAGCAGGCAGTGGTGTGGTCAAGAGCACTTGCGCTAGGCCCACTGCGATTCATTAAAATCATCTCACGGTCATTGAACATCTCTCTGTTGTCTTGCCACCCCGTAACAATACGATCATTGGGTTTTACTGTCAGGGTGCAGTTAACTGTTTGTTCTTGTCCATGTACTTTCTAACTTACATTATAAATGGGTTTTATGTAACTGGGCCAAGTAACTCTATTTCAGTTATGAGCAGTGCATTTGTTGGCTTTTCAGTTCTTTCAACTGTAGCTTCTGAGTACCGCTTTATTTACAAATATGAGGGATTGATAGATGTACTTGTCGCTGTCTGCCACTTCTGTTAATTCTTGCCTCTTCTTTCTTGCGTTTTTTTTCTGTTACCCTATACAGGACCTGTTGTTCCTCATGGACGTTGGTGAAATTTCCGTGGAAGCACTTGAAGACCCCAGTGTTCGAATGAAGGCATCCTGGGCCCTGAGCAATGTGACTGAAATGCTTGCAGAGTTGAGGTGAGCCTTTCTCTGTAAGTGCAATTATTTGTGAGGCAAATTGGTAACAAGAAACAGTGTGCCAAAGTAATTCTTTCCCACTGTATATGTATACACCTAACTTCATAGTGTTGGGACTCTCTTTTCAGGTGAGCTTGAACGGACCAGCCCATTTGTTCATCTTATTAGAAGTTTGTTTTAACAGAAGTTCCTTCATGTGCATGTGAGCATGCTCGTTGTGCCCATATACCTATATGTGCCTAGAGAAAACAATGAACGAATAGCCTTTCAGAGCGAGGATAATTGGAAACAGGGTGTTTGTAATGCCATGCATGAAGTGAGCGTAAGAGTCGGGGCATGAAACAAGATCATGTTATGCTACTTGAAAATGGCAATGGTCTAGCTTTCTTTCTTCTTTCCTTTCATTGCCTCTTTCTTTCTCACCCTATTTCACAGTGGCCAATATTTTTTCGTGTATGTGTGTGTTTGCTTGCATGTGATTTTTGCTTATCATACCGCTCCGTGCATTTTGAACGTACACCGTAGGGCAGCCACGCATCTCTCCTATCTTGCCGGTCCTGCAGCATAGCTGTTACCAATTCCATGAGCAGGCATACCACATATGCTGTAGGCAATGCATGTTGCGCCAATACCTTGCCATTTTTGCACCATGGTAGTGCATGTAGTGACACCGCATCACTTGAAGATGGGGCCTCAGAGTTTTTAAGCCCCAAGTCAGTGCGCAGATACACTTTGCGCAGTGTGTGTTTCAGTTTGTGGGAATGCAACGCGATGTGGTGATCTGGTCACGTCGGATCTTTGTGGTGGTGTGCTGCTGCTATATGACTTTCCAGCAGTTTTCGGTGGAAGTGCGAGGCATTTCTTGGAAGTGCGCAATCAGACCTGTAGAAACATTTTGCAGATTTTTTTTGTTTTTGAGTCGACAACGCTGTTGAGATTGTGTGGGGCTGTTGTGCTTTGCAATCGCTGCACAAAGAGTATAACCGAAGGATATATAAAACAGTTTGTCTTTAGCAGATTCATTTACATTGAGTTCTATGGGAAACCAACGAAATTGTCTCCTATTGTTTACCTTATCTCAAAATTTGTCTTAACTGGAGCCTACTATATATACCATTCTTACAGGCTGCACTTGCTTTGGTGATGTTTTTGGTGGTGGTGTCTGGCTAGATAACAGCTAGGGATCTGGACTTTGGCTGTTGTTGTAGTACCATTACAGTATGGAAACGTCAGCAGGTTTTTTTTGGCTTTGGTTTAGAAAGATATATCTGCATATTAACAAAAATTTTGTTGCGTTTTCTCGTGAGCCATAAGGCAGAGAAAATGTTCACATGCTTGTTTGATTTAATTATGGTTGGACATCGTTTTTGGGGGCACGGTATAAATTTCGCTTCTGTGTTTCTGATTGCAGGAAGAGTCGATCAAAAGTGGCGTCTGAAGTACCGAACACCTTCATTTGCCTACTCGGAAATGCGGCCGTTCGTGTCCAGCCTGACAAGAACCAAGTGCAAGCAAATGCTGTCAGGGCACTGGGGTGTCTATTACAGTTCGTCTCTACAGAGAATTTAGGTGACCAATTGTGCCCGACAATTTATTTATTTAATACACACTCGTTTTCTCAGTTTCGGGTTGCCAAACAAAGGTTCTGACATCACAAGCGAGTACGATATCACTTGAGGTCCACAAAAACTGCAAATTAGTAGATCTTTGTCCATTCGCTGTCGTTCTGCCTAAGGATTTGCATGAATTAAAACTGCAAAGCAGCAAATGTATTGAAGCTTTTGTATGCATCAAATTATCTTTTCTAGCTTGTAATGTAGCCTTTGTTTAGCAACCTGAAGCCAAAACTGAAACTGTGTGGCAAAAGAAATGCAATTGTAGATTGTTTATCGAGTGTAATTGAATTTCACACAATGATACATGTTTTTATACCAGTGCCTTACACATAATAATTCCAAAGCAGAAATGCACTAAGAAAAAGAAATTTGATATTTCCGCACCTTTGAGGCCTGTGAATACCATAATTGAATGCCCAATGGGAAATGATCTTTTAGTAAATTGTGCATAAGTTGCTAAATATTACTTGGTAATTAGCTGAACTTTTTTGCCTGATACGTACAGCAGTAAATGGGTGTGCCTACGGCGTCCCTTTCCTCCCTCTCTTCTTGTTCCAATTTCCGCAATTAGGTGATGAAAACGTCGAGGAGCTCGTCACCAAATCGGCAGCGTGCTTGGTCCAGAGTCTCGGTGCAGGCCTGATGAAAGTGCGCTGGAATGCTTGCTACTCTCTGGGCTGCCTCCTGGGAAACACTGACATTGTGTCTGCAAACCATGTTGATGCGGTATGTAGCTGCAGCTTTTTAATCAATTGGCTTCCCTGCTAATATACTACAGATGTATGATTGAGAGTGATGTAGTAGCTGCAGCGCATGTGCTGTATTGCTACGCATGTTGCTTAGCAACGCAGCATTTCAACACAGTATTTCAGAGCTTTTGAATGCTTTCTTTCTCGGGAAAAAAATGGGGCCAGTTTAACAACATCAAATTGGAAACATCCAAGTTGGACTTTTGTCGTAATGCTCTGCTGCCTACGTTTTGGCCAAAAAAATTAAGGCAGTAGTGCATGAAGCATTGGCTGCCTAATCTCATGCAATATCTCGAACACAACACCGATAAAAGTACAGGCATTACTGCATACCTCTTTGACAGTGTCCACTTCGTTTAGTTCTCTAAAAGGCTTTAGCGTTTAGGAATCTTGGTGCCTGTTTGCAAGGACACCTTGGCTTACTGGTACTTGCAGTAAAAAATAACAGCACAGGCATTATGGTACACGCAAATTTCTTAAGCATGCGGTGGGATGTACAATAAGGTCCACTGTTAAACAGAATGTGCGATCACTTGGCTTACACATTTCGTATGTGCTGCCATCGGCAACTGGTGATGATGGGTGGCACCATGTGCATTCTGATGAAGAGCAGCCGGCGATGGTTACTGCACATGTACCTTGTGCCATTGTTTGTCACCGGGTCTCGTGGGAGAGCTTTGCAAAGCGCTGCAGCCACGCAGTTTCATGTTCCCTTTAGCAATGGACTGTACTGTGCAGGAGTGCATCATGCATCTGGGTACTGCCTGGAAAGACTTACCGTTGCACTGTAACTAGTTGGCTGAAAATGTGGGGTGCCCATGCAGCTGATGTTGAGGATCCTTAAATAGCCATTTGAAGAAAATACTGGGAAAGAAAGAGCTGTGATTTGTTTAACTACAGTCGTTATGCTGAGTGTGTGAATGTCGTACAGGGACGGTATCTATGGTAGTGCTTGTTAACAACCACAAGACGCTTTTTTATGTACCAGGTGCAGTTTATAAGCTCACTGATATTGGCGCCTCTTTTTCCACATTAGGTGTTCAGGAGTTTTGCGCTTGTTATCAAAGACATGAAAACATATCGGCACACTTGGGCAGCACACTCTGCATTCACGAAGTTAAGGAAATGAATACTATATTTTATAGTGTGTAGGATGCACCTTTGTATACTCACCCCTCATATTTAGAGAATCTTAACAAAAAGGCTGGTATATAAAATGCACCCTAATACAAGATATTAAGACGCACGTCAATTTACTTAGTTAATGCAATGGGACTTGACTATACATGCTCGCACAACTATCTTAAAATTCTCTGTGCCTGTTGACATATTCTTTACTATGTAGCGTGAAATTATGAAAAAAAAAAAAAGAGGCAGCACTCATGCCCCCCAAAAAACTGTTGCGCAGGCATAGTGACAACACTTCACTTTTAGTCGAAGCCTTCAAAGGCTTCCTTCATTTTCGGATGCATTATCAAAAGTCGACATGATATTGTTAGTTCTCTTGTGGATGCTGGTTTGTGTATGTCCACTTTGCTATTTGCTTAATCTCCTCTAATCGCTTAATTTGCACCTCTGTTATCTTGCACACATTCGTTAGCATACGGTCATAAGCTACCCAGAAAGATCACTGGAAGATATTTATGAAGCCCTGCTTAAACGAGCCATGCAGACATGCCTGCATGGTGTAAAAGGTGCGTGTCTTACTTGTTGCCCTAGTGTCCTGGAAGGTTCGATTCCCACCTCATCCACCCACCTCAAATGAGAAGCCCAAGTTGACAGCTCCTGCCAGTTGAATTAAGCCCGAAGACCAATTGGTGCACAGCCATGTAACCTTCCATCTACCGCCTGTTTTTTGCTCACAATGCCACCGGCAGATTTTTTGCAGAACGGGGCCTTTAATATGCTATCGGCTGATTTTTGGCGGCAGCACTGCTGAGGCATTGTCTTTGCACTCAAAATCACTGATGTGATCGTTGTCAGGCTCAGCTGCTGATGAAGCTAGCAGGCCAGCATTGCGGAAGCCTGCAGTTATTGTTGCCGTCGTAACTGCACTCCAGGCCTCATAGACTGACTTCGCAACTTAGTTGAGCAAAGCGCACCTCATACGTGTAGTTGTGCTGTAGCTGCGATTACCTTCGGTTATCCACATCACCAAATGTGGCCCAAAACAACTGCGGTTCACAGAAATATCCAGAGGCTTCAGAGTCTTAGTCATGCGGCCAGGTATTGTATTGTAGGGTATTGCAGGGGTGCAGTTTGTTGCTTTGAACTGTTTTCAAGTTAGATATTGTGTAATACACGCCCACATGCTCTCCATGACCAGAAGGCCCTTCTGGGCATGATGATGAAAACTTTTTATTGAAAATAAAAAGGGAGGGGGATTTATGGGAAGGTTGGTCGGATTCTTAGCCCGGCATTCCGTTGACTAAGGCCGCCGCCCTCGCTTTTTGCATGAGGGCTCGCTGGTCCTTGAGGTCCGAGCTGGACAGGGCTGCCTCCCATCCTTCCCATGTTGGCTGCTGTATAGTGTCTAAGACACTATTGGCCTGGCAGGCCTATACCATATGGTACAAATCTGCTTTCTGCCCACAAAATTTATAATCGGCTGAAAAAGGATTCTGGATCGATAGCGTGAAGCTTTACTGGATAATTAAATGATTAACTTTTTAATCCGCATAAATTCCACTGTTCTACTTTATCTAATCCCTTGGCTGGGTCCGGAAACTTTTATCTTGATAAGCGCAAGTGCTGTAGTTCGTCAGCTAGGTTAATAACGGTTATGGGGAGTCCGAGACTTAAGGGAGGGAGGAGGAGGGAACCTGGGGGAGAAAAGCTTGTACGGCGGCACGTGCACGCTCATTTCCCCTCTACACCCTGATGTTCTGGTACCCGAATAAGCTCTTTGTATGAAGCGCATACCCCAGATTGTTGTTTCAGGATCTTGCAGGCTAGTTGCGCAATTCTGCCCCGCACATAATTTCTGTGCACAGTCTATGAGTCCATAATTATGCATTCAGAATTAGGATGCAAAGCATCGGCAGAAAAGAATTACATCCGGGTGCTTATAAACGCATTTTGCAAGCCAGACTCATATCATTTGTTCATCCATCCAGCCCTTCTCGTCATTTTCAACAGTCAAGCCAGGCGGACAGCTTTCATTTGGCAGCGTTTTCTGCTGCAGAACCACACAAATCATTACTGCTGCCATTTCATGATAAAGTTTGACTAAGAGCAGTGCACAAAATGAAAAAAAAAAAGAGAGAGAGATAACACTGTAAGATATACTAATGTATAGGATGCACTAGGAAAATTTTTGTAAAAAAAAAAAAAAAAAAGGAAAAGTCTTATATACAGGAAAATACAGTAAATCATTTCAAACGTGGAATGGTGCACTATTCTCTTTATTGGTTGTTTTTAAGTCATTTCAATGGAAAGTTTTATCCTCGCACCTGTTGGTGGCTGGGGGTGTGTGAACGTTCAACAAGTTTGAATTGTAATTGTATGTGAACAGTATTCTCATATTTGAATGAACCAAATAGTGTATTTTGAGTATTCAAACCAAACTGAACATAAAGTTTTCGAATAGTAACTGCCACGAGGTTCAAATATTCCCACCATAGTACTTTTTCCCAGTGACTGTTCGAAAAACGGGGCCCACACACCGACGGCGCATACCATCGTGCAGTGATTGGTATGTTCAGGATAAAGAGGTCAGTGCCACTAAACAGTTTATTTTTCTGGCAGTGTCCACATTGCCCACGCTTGGCTTGTAAGACTGGATGATGTGGCAGAAATCAGGCAAGTTTAGCAAACCTTACCTTAATGCCTGATCTTGGAAGTCAAGGCTCACACATGCTATCGCCTGTGTAATGTCCTGAGCAGGGGCTTAACATAATTCTTTTTGTTGCCAATAAGAAAAGGTAATTTTTCTACATATATAACTTGACACTCATAGAGTTAACATACTAGGTTCATGTTGTGCTCCCTTAGTAGTGATTAGATTTGCATCTTTTAACAGCTATGTAGCTGTGACACCATATCGTTCCGCTGCTGCTACTGCTTTACTCTTTCATACTATTGCTTGTTTTGTATGATTATTGGCATTGAATGTGTGTACAAACAGTCAATTAAAATTCGATTCGGTTCTATCACTATTTGGTTCATTTTCGACTTGGCGTGGAAGCTACATTATCTACATTCGATTTGGTAGCAGAGGTACACCAGTCTTATTCATTTCAGTTCAGGAAAAGTACTATTAGTGCACCCCTATAAATAGCAATCATAGCGTGGAATGTGTGCCTGTTTTTAAAGGAAAAATTGGTGTTTGCACTGTTTGGCTTTTCAGGGTACTGTATTTACTGCCCTGCTATCAAGCCTCAACACGTGCAGCAATTTCAAGGTGCGCATACAAGCGGCGTCTGCGCTGGCAGTGCCAAAGGAGCGAAACACCTATGGCCGTGTCATGTCGACTGTGTGGAGCGGAACGCTGACCGCTCTCGAAGGCACCAAGCAGCAGGTGGACTACCGAGAACTGCAGCACCAGGAACAGCTGAGGGAGCAGGTGGGTTTTCACCCGGAAGTGCAGCAAACCCTGGAGCAGTGCCACTTGTGGGAGCTTTTTTCTTTCTTCTTTTTTTATGCCTTACTTTACTGCCCAGGCTTTTGAAAGGATGGCGGAAGATGTAACTGTCGAGGTTTCACGCATGTATGAAGCTATGAGCAGTGCCCTCGAAACGCATGCCTCACTCTGAATATCTAGCCATCATTATCCTAATCGCATTCATTGCAGGCCAAAGGAATCTCTCTTCTAAAGCTCTCCAATTATCATTTTTACTAAGCGTGGTCTTGTCAATCTTTGCAAACTTGTCAATCTGGCTTCTCCGCCAAACTTTTGCCCACCCTCGGGTACAGTTGCCTTCCCGTAGAATCTACTCTTCTCATACTGGCTTGGCATTTTTTTCCTTAATTTTCATGATATCATTGGCTTGTGTTTGTTCTTTGATCCACCTCCGGTATGGATTCCAGTTTTTAGCACATGATTTGTCAAACGTTAGTTCTTGAATTTTTGAGAGGCTTCAAATGGTTTCAGAAACAAGGAACAGCAGCATGTCATCAGAACGCATCTCAAAGAAAAAAAATTCTAGAGGGCACTTTGGACCACTAAAGTGCGATGAGGCGAAAGCTATTATAGCGCGGTGGATCGTAGCCCTTCACTATAGCATCTTTGTCTACCTCTCTTCTTTCATTCCCACCTTCCTTCCTTCCTTTACGGCATGGTACATGTGTCCACGGTAAATAGTGACAGATACTGCGCCTTTTCTATCCTGTAAATCAATTTCAAACGCCGCTGATGTCTGTTGTACTAACGTCTCCTACACATCTGGGTCTGCTTCTGTTTGGTGTGTGGTGCGGCGTTCAAGAAAGTGGCGTTCAAGGAAGCAGCAAGTGAAAGGCACCGCATGGATGCATGAATCGCCTGGTGACATCATGACTTGTCGTGATGTGACGCTACATCATGCGTCCCTTGTCGAACACAACCAGCATTTCATTGAACGCATCAAAATTCACCGGCGTTCTATAATTTGTTTACAGAAAAGGAAAAGCGCAGTATCTGTCACTCATGGAATCCCGCTATCATCCTCATGGTAGACATTGGGAATTATGAAGAGCCTTTCACGATCCGGGGCGTGGCGCAGTTGGTAAAGCGCTGGGCTTGGGATCCAAGGGATGGAGGTTCGATTCCCGGTGGAGACAAGGTTTATTAATTTATTTTTAGCTCTCACTCCTAAAAGCGTGGCACCTCTGCTGACAACCTTCTGTCGACAACGATGCGGCATTAAAGGCTTTCGCCTTAAAATGTCAGTGGTACAAGATAGCTCGCTGGAGAACTGTTGTTCAACTTGTCGAAGGATTTTGACCGTCTGTGATCTCATGAGTTTCTTCACTGCGAGTTCCATGAAAATAGAGATTTAAGGACAGATAGTGATGACGGCATCAGCTAAAGAACTGCCTGTGCACAGATTCTCACAAAACAATCGTAATGATTATGTTATGATAGCACATGGAGGCATATGTAAAGACGCAGTATAAAAGTTGGGCTCAAGAGAAACAACTGCACCCGTTAGCCCTACTGATTGGTGTGCAACACTCTCCTCACATGCAGAAAAGAATTGTTTCAAAGGAGCCTTACTCCATGCGAACTTAGACAGTGATTGGTGGAGCTGGCCAAGTTGGCAGCTTCTGCTAATTCTCATCCATGTCATGTGGTCTTGTGGCGTCACACTACCTTACGGCCAATTAGTGCCCGGCTATGTTACCTTGCAAACTATACCACCATACCAGCGGCATGCCCATAATTCTTTGCTCACAATGGTGACGCTGGATTTTTGCAGAGAACGGGGCTTTTAATGCTACTGTGTTAAAATCGCAGCTTGAACCTCATGCTTAACTGTGACGCCACCAAGCATGCCACCCGACTGTGGTGGCTGAGTGGTTATGTGTTCGATTGCTTAGTCCAAGGACTTTGATCCCAGCCGTGACAGCCACGTTTTGATGGAGGTAAAATGTATGCTGCCTGTTTGATGTTCGATATCAGTGCACATTAAAGTACTTCGGATAGTCAAAATTAATCTGGAGCTTTCCGCTATTGTGTCCTTCACAGCCCGAGTCTCTGGGATGGTAAGCCCCATGTGCTGTACTGTACCATGCCACACCAAACATGCTGTTGCTGGGTATAACGACAAAGTAGCTAAAATATCTTGCTCTAACAGCGACTGTCTTAGATGTCACTGTATTTAGTTTTGAAATATAATATACTAGCAAGTATGTTACCTACTGTCGATACAAGCACAGTGCCTTTTGCTCTTGTTGCGATACTCTGGTTCCAAATCCAAACTAAAGTGCCTGTCTGGCCACACTTTACTCTGAAATGCGTTTTTCAACATGGACAGCAAAAGTGGTTGCTAAACATCCTTTAAAACAGTGCTAATGGTTCCTGTAGTGTGTACGTTTTATGTGTGCAAGTTCATAGATATAAGCCGCTGCTGTGTGCCCATGGTCATTGATCATAAACACCTGTGCTTGTGTCTTCTCTTTGTTTTCCAAGAAACTAGAAATAGAATCAAACCCCCTCCCTGCGTAACAATGCAGATACCGGGCAGCATCTTTCAAATGCTTGTCAGACTGTGTCGTCATCTTGGTTTTTGATGAAAGTGTCCTACCCTCTTTCTGTAATTAATTTTCAAGCCTTCAAGAGGTGCTGCTCTGAAAATCAATGAATACTTTGACACACACAAATAGAAATCAGCTAATGTATTTTGCATCTTGTTAAAACATACATAGGATTGCTTGTCAGCTATGCAGCTCCTTTTTTTTTTTTTTTACACCCACAAGTATGCTCAATGAGAAATTTGTTCTTGGATACATGTGACATTTTCACAGTGATCAGCAGCTACACATGAAAAATATACCTCATTACTGTATAACTTACTAGTACTTACTACTACTTATTTATTACTATACTTATGTTTATACTATATTTGTCTTCACTTCAACCATCTCATCACACCAGTTGTTTCTTGCCTTCTTTTCTGTTTCCCAGTTGTGCGCTACAATATGCCATCTTTTGTCCTTGGCCACGCCTGAAGACTTGCCTGAAATGGGACGAACTGCTCTAGAGTATGAGCAAAACATATCTGTTGCTTTCAAACGGGCACGAACAAAGTCATCATTGCTAGGTATGCTGCTCATGACCACTTTGGTAGCACACATTAGTATGCCTGTAATAAACACTTTAGAGCCTCTTGTGAAAGCTGCTTACTCGTTGCATGGTAATGCCAAAACTGTCTAGCATTATGTTGATTAATGAGCATAACTTTCTGCAGTGGAAGATTTCATATTCTTTTTACTAAAGCAAAGAATCTGTGATATTCTCTGAGAGAGATCAAGCAATGCATTAGAATGCACCTCATATTGTATTTGGAATCAAGTGATGTCTTTAGTGTGATTTTTCGTTTTCTCTAAACTTTTCAAGGAAGCCAGAATGACCTTAGTTATAGGCTGGAAAGTTGCTAGGAGATGGCAAATTTTTTTTTTTTAATTTTTCAATGCTTTTGGAGCAAAGTTTGTGGTGTGCAAATGCAAAGGAGGGGGTGACTATAAATACGAAAAGAAGATGGTGTAGATTGTCGAGATAGGCAAAGCACTGAAATAGTTGAGTGTGGTTGGGAAGTGCAGGATTAGGCAGCTGGAAACACTAAGTAGCTTAGTGTGACGGTGATGACAACTGCTTCTGCATGCATTAAAAGCATTGGCTTCACTCAATTGTGGTGAGCAGGTTTAAAACATCGCCTTTTTAGTCAATATTTATCACTTTTTAAATAACATCAGTATAGTTGCTACTTTCATACTTCGATGTGCCACCTGCATTATTCTTTAGGACCAGCTTGTCTATAGCTGGCCTGAGCAGTTTGGATCAGCTTGTTTATAGCTGGCCTGAGCAGTTTGAAACTGCTAATTGTCATAATCAAAAACTCCCTTCCTCGCATTATATTTGTGCAAACAAGGTAAAATCATGTTTTTGCAGCCATACTGTTTTTCTTACTACCAACAGTAGTGTCAAGAAAGATAATGTGGCTGCTAACATGCAATTCCATAAAATATATATATATATATATATATATATATAGGAAAGTTGACGAGAATTCAAGAAATTAAATCCAGACTTGGTCATCGGTCCTCTTGCACTTGTCCAAAATCCCATGCATGTTAAGTTCTGAACGTCAAAAAGGGAAGTGGAGGAAAAAAAACAATTTAAGGGAGGCTTGAGAAGAGAATCTTTGGTGGTAGAAAGGACGAGGTTGATGTGTGACACTAACCTATCTGCAGTTCTGCTGTGAATGGAATGTACCATTTTTTTAATGTAAAGTAAAAAGAACATGAATGAATGACTGCTGAATCTGACTTGTCTCATTGTTTTCAGAGCCCCTGCAGAAATCGCGAGACAACATTGCAAGAATTTCTCAAGAGCTTTCCGACAACTCTGCTCCCAAAGTTCTGAAGTTACTTGACAACTTGCTCAAGGAGAAGGAACTGACTGATATTTTACCACTGAAAGGACTAGAGATCCGATGATTAGGGAAATAGTTGGTTACTTATTGCTAATATTTTATACTGTGCCAGTTGTTTATTGTTGATAGCATTTTATACTGGTGTTCTATAACTTATCAGAGACACTATGCCATCTACATTTTGAGATGTTTTTAGGTATTTAAGTCTAGGAACCAATTGACTTCCCTGATTTGGTTGTTGCATTCCCAGCTGTTTGTTCAATATGCAGTGTCACTCACCACGGCTTTTCTTCAGGTGGAGGAGGGGCCATAATGAAGCGAGAATAAGAACTTTGTTGCTTGTGTAGGTCAGCATTGTGATGAAGAAGGCTACCCGCTCAAACTCGTTTGTCATGCCATGCCCTTGTTGTACATCTCATATCAAAATATGAGAACTAGAATAGTGTCGCTCGTTTTTCTTCTTGTTGCAGTGTACAATAAACAGTTCACAAGCATTTTGTTTATTGTGGTCTTCCTATGTTACTTCAAGCACGGAAAAATCTCATTTATGTACCTTTTTGCCAGAATTTCAAATGCTATGTCACCATCAAATGACCAAGTGATAAGAGAATATAAAGTGAAACAGACAGATAAATATTAATGTTAGGGCACATTGGGGATAGAGCTGTCCATTACCGTGTCCCTCACAGCCAGAGTAGCTTTGGAACCACATAAACCAAATCAAATTTTGGTTTGACATATATCAGAGTGAAAGCACATTGCCACATGTAATAACTGCGTGATATGCACCTAGAGTATAATGCTGCGATTTCACTCTGGACGACAAGATGTTTCCCTGCTCATCGATGCAGTTTGCGCAGATGTTCCCGGTGTGCTGTGCAATGTCAGTGCACGTTAATAATCCCCAGGTCATCAAACTACTCCGGAGCCCTCCACTAGGGCTCCTTTTTCTCCCTTTCCACTTTCACATTCCTCTCCTAATTATGACGCGGTTCAGGTGTCCACATAAACAAGTTTCACAGATACTGCGCCTTTCCCTTCCTGTGAACCAGCCTCCCCAATCCAGGTGATATTGCATTTTTTTTAAATTGGTTCACAGGAAAGGAAAGGCAGAATCTGTTACACCCGCTCTGTGGGTACCTTATCCGAGTCCTAAGGAAAATGAGGAAGGTAGGTGTGAAAATAGAAAGAGGTGTTGAGTGGAGGGCTCCAGACCACCCGTAACAGAAACTAATTATTTTATTATTGGTTCACAGGAAAGGAAAGGCGCAGTATCTGTCAATTTTTCTGTGGACACCTGAACCGCGCCTTAGGGGAAGGTGGGAGTGAAAGCAGAAAGAGAGAAAGAGTGTCGTGGTGGAGGGCTCCGGAGTAATTTCGACCAACTGGGGATATTTACCGTCCACTGGCATTGCACAGCACAAACGGGATATTTAACGTGCACTGACATCGCACAGCATAAGGACGCTTCGAAACTAAGTGAACTAGAATATTCGAAGCGCAGCCACCGGCGGTCGGGATCGAACCAGGGTACTCCGTACTGTAGTCGGGCGTCTTACCACTGCGCCACCGCGGCGGGGCATAAACTGCTATGCGCAAAAGCCATCTTTACTTTCAAGCCGAACCTAAGCATATAGTGATGCAGATTTAGCTCCTCGCATAACTCCACACCTAATTTTTTGAGTGTCTAAATTATATGGGGCCCCCAACTACGGCACCTCTCTATAGCTGAGCCACTTTCGAATCTTTCGTTGCAGCTTCACTCTCCCCCTTCGCTTTTTCCTTCGCTCTCAATAATAATAAAAAAAGCTACGGAATCGTGGACACCTATACCTAATCAGGTCAAAATCATGTTTTCATATTTTTTTCTTGTATATTGTACCCAGGCCCGGGGGTCGAAATTTCCGGAGTCCTCTACTACGGCGTCTCTCATAGCCTGTGTCGCTTTGGGATGTTAAACCCCACAAACCAAACCAAACCTGTACACTGGTTATAAGAAAAGTAAGGCGCAGTATCTGTCCCAACTTACACTTGCCAGAGAACGTGTGACAGATACTGCGTATCTCCTTTCCTGTAAACCAATTATAATTATATGTTGCACTGCAACGAATGCCAATAAGAGGCAAATTATAGAAGAGGAAAGGTAGGTTTTCGCCATTCCTCTTAAGAAAGATCTGAAAGAGCCTCTAATTTTCTTTGTATATTGTAAAGGCGCAGTATCCGTCTTTGACATTCAAGGTTGCGCAAGGTGACATTGCACAACCCATGGCTACCTCTTCGTTTAAGTTAGATGACTGCATGGACGCCAGGGAATTGTGGACACCTACACCAAACCAGGTCAGTATCATGTTCTCATATTTTTTCTTGCATATTGTTCAGCCTCGTGCACTTCTATAGCTATAACATGGTCACTGCTTTCAAAGCGTCATTGCGTCCGACCCAGCGGGGACAGGTGGGTCACCGCCGCTTGCGGCGGGGGCTAGCCTATTACCGAATTTTTATCTGTTGTAGGCCGTCGTTGCACCCGCCACCGCTTTGGTGGTGGACAACGGCTGTTGCGGCGCGCGTCTTTCTCTCCCTCTTCCTTTTCTTCTCTATTTTCTCTTATGTCTGCACAAGGCAGCGGAGGTGGCGTCCGTGTGCTGTGCGATGTCAGCGCACGTTAAAGATCCCCAGGTGGTCGAAATTACTCCGTAGCCCTCCACTACGGCTCCTCTTTCTCTCTTTCCACTTTCATTCCCACCTTCCTCCCTTCCCTTACGGCGCGGTTCGGGTGTCCACAGAGCAAGTGTGACAGTTACTGCGCCTTTCCCTTCCTGTGAACCAATTTAATTTAAAGGCAGCGGAGGTGGCTCAGCTACATAGAGCCAGTAGCAGGCCCGTGCATTTTCTTTTCCTTCTTCCTACAGCCACAACAACAACAACAATAACGACCCAGCCACGCAGAGAGAGAGAGAGAAAGAAAACTTTTCTCGTCAGCGATTTATTTGTTGTTGTCTTGGGCTGCATTCAGCTGCTCCAGGTGGCTGGCAGTCCAAGTCTGTCAGCGACCTCTTGCGCTCTTGCCGAGGCCCGGGACTGGACATCTGGGTCCCGGCTGGCGAGAACAGCTTCCCAGTTTTCACTAAAATTGCTGCTTGCCTCTCAGACGACAAACCGTCCCATTCAGCTGATCTGGACACCAGCACATTCCTGCCTCCGGGAAATGAGACTGCCCACAATTTCGCCCGAGGACTCGTCAGTCGGGCAGTGGGACAACCCCTCATGAGGTCGGCGAGAGACCGTATGGCTTCATATCAAGAAATTACCCAATACTTTTGACAAACACGTAGCTTATACCCTCCGGGACACAAATCGCTCTCGAAGGCGCAGGAAGTCACCTGGCGAAAATTACAGACACATTCCTTCCCAAATCCTGTCACCTACGCCCATGCATATTCTGCATTATACACCCCATATTGTAAATTATGCCAACAGATGGCCAACCTAGACCACATACTAGTTTCATTTTGGTCGGACTCGGTTAGCCCGACGTCCACCCGTTGCAAAAGGCACGACCGATATATCATCATCATCATCTGTGGGCCTGTCCACGAGATAGCCCTCCGCGGGATCTGCAGCTCTCCACCTGGAGCAGTGGGAGGCCGCTATGCTCAGCTCTGACCCGCAAATCCAACTCCGGGCCATCGAGCGTGCAACCCAGGTCGCCCAAGGACTCTTGGCCACCTAGAGCGGTAGCCCCTGCTGCCTGACTTCTTCCTCGTCAAATAAATGTTTATCCTCCTCCTCCAGCGAGGGAGATGGTACTAGATCTGCCGAAGGCGGATTCCTCCACGCAGTCCCAGATTATAAGGTGGCAGGCTCGCCGCACAGTTAGCAGTACGGATTTACGAAGTCGGAAAAGGTTTTTGCATAAGTCCAGGGGTTTAGCCACGCAATAGAGCTTAGTGGCAGGCCATGTGAAGCAACATGCCCGGATCATTCTGTGCTTGCATTGCTCTGCATCGATATATACGCCTACGTCGGCCGCAATGTTGCTTTGAAAGCAGTGACCGTGTTACAGCTAGAAGTGGATAATAATACCTCCCCGGGGTGGCGCAGTGGTTACGGCACTCGACTACTGTTCCCAAAAACGCGGGATCGAATCCCGGCCTCGACGGCAGCTTTTCGATGGAAGCGAAAAGCAAGGCGTCCGTGTGCTGTACGATGTCAGTGCTGGTTAAAGAACCCCAGGTGGTCGAAATTTCCGAAGTCCTCCACTATGGCGTCTCTCATAGCCTGAGTTGCTTTGGAACGTTAAACTCCACAAACCAAACCTGGATAACCCTGTACATTGGTTTATAAGAAAGGAAAGGCGCAGATTATGTCTTTGACCTTCAAGGTTGCTCAAGGTGACATCGCACAACCCAGGGCTGCCTCTCCCTACGCAGCCCTCCACTATACGGCAATTGACTCTTTCTTTCTTTCCACTTTCAGTCAGTCACGCGTTCATCCTTTCCCTTTCGGCGCGGTGTTTACGTATTAGCGGAGAAGTGTGACACCCAACCCCTCATCCCATCCCCCCGGACGCCAGGAGTGCAGCCATAACATTAGGCCGGCATAACCTATGGGGCGGAAACGTGGAACGAAAAATGGTAGGGGTAACATTAAGATATGAAGCGTGCAGAGTGGGTCAGAGAAATAACTAAAGTTACTGACATTCAAGAAGAAATAGGCATGGGCAGGACATATAGTGCGAAGAGAGGATAACCGATGGTCGCTTAGAGTAACAAACTGGATTCGAAGGGAAGGAAAAAGTAACAGGGGGCAGAAAGTTAGGTGGGCGGATGATGTTAAGTTCGCAGGGGCTCAGTGGATGCAGCTAGCACAGAACCGGGTTAATTGGAGAAATAGGGGAGAGACCTTCGCTCTGCAGTGGGGATGCTGATGCAGCCATTCCCCTTTGTATCGGGGGATCACAAAGTTCTGGATCAGGCCAGGAGAAACGGGTATAGTCAGGCTATGATGATGATGATGATGACGATGATGAGCCCGCGTCCGGTATCCCCTCCCCAAGAATACCCCACAATACCTAGATCGGGGGGCGGGGTCGCTACTCCTGGCATTACGGGGCTGGGGCTGGTAGATCACCGCCGCTGAATTGCGGCGGGGGCTAGCCCGCCGTCGGATTTGTATCTGGTGTAGGCCGTCATTACACCCGCCACCGCTTCGGTGGTGGACGACGGCTGTTGCGACGCGCGTCTTTCTCTCCCTTTCCTTTTTCTTTCTTTCTTCTCTATTAAGGCGAAAGCCTTCTCTTTCTTTCTCTTTCCACTTTCACTCCCATCTTCCTCCCTTCCCTTGCGGCGCGGTTGCGGTGTCCACAGAAAACAAGTGAGACAGTTACCGCGCCTTTCCCTTCCTATAAATTAATTAATTAATTAATTAATTAATTAATTAATTAATTAATTAATTAATTAATTAATTAATTAATTAATTGTGGCTCACGCCATGCTCCCTCTTCTTTTTCTTTCCTCTCTATTTTCACTCCTGGCTTATGCTGTCGTGGACAAAATGTGTCCTATTTTTGCGGCGGCTCTGATTGGCTGAGGCGGGATGACGTCATAGAGGTTTCGACCAATCACAGAGCACCACCACAGTATGTGCGAATGCGTGCCTTATATAACCATATGCCAATCAATGATCAATTACTAAGTAGTGACTAATAAATAAAATAATTAAATACTAATTGATAGCTTTAAGTAATTCGTGAATTAAGCAATTAATGGTTAACAATTAATTACCGCCATGACTACTAAATAATTAATTACTAATCAGTGTCAGTTGCGTAACAGAACGCGGCACTCAGGCTTTCGCTCTTCACTACTTTAGTCGCCAAAGTCCCTCGTAATTTTTTTCCTTTCCGCACGAGGCAGCGGAGGTGGCTCAGCTACAGAGCCAGTAGTAGGCCCGTGCATTTTCTTTTCCTTCTTCCTACACTAGCAACAACAACAGCAGATAATGTGCCTTTAATTTCCTGCAAACCAATTTAGACTTTGCATTTGCCAGATCCACAAAATTTGAGGTTTGAAATCGATGGTGCACTACAGTAGTTAAAAAGCTTCCGCAAATTACCTGGAAATCTCCTTCCAAAATCACACGCACTACAAAAAATTAATTGCATTAGCTCTTCAAAAGCGTGGTAGCTCGAAGCCGACATGGCCGCCGCGCAATGACTGGACGTAGGGGTGCCTGACGTTACGTTTGGCAAGAGCTGCCAATTCGGGTCTCTCCTTTCATATGGGAAGATGTTACCAGAACCAGCCTGTCGGGACCCATGTATTCACGTTACCCCTAGGCCACGCAGGCACGTTTATACGGCTAGGTTAAAGCGGGACTTTATACGAGGGCTGGTATGCTACCCTATCGTGTGATACCCTTAAAGACGGAGCTTAAGTGTCCTCCATAACTTTTTTTAAGGGGCTAAGTTCTAGACACCGCGCAGTTCTTTATTTTTTTTTTTTCAGTGATCGATTATCATAGTAATCATACATTTAGTTTTGAAAGAAAGTTGTAACCAGTGTTTTAACTTCTAGACTCAGTGAAAAACACTTGTGTGACAAGAAATTCTCTCGCATCTGGAGGGACTCTACTCGCATCCACCCTAGAGCGACAACTGTCGAGCTGCGAAGAAGCTGCGCGCGAGAATGTCCGCACGAGCAAGTCGAGCGGCCTGCTTTTGATATAGCTTCCTATTAGGGGCTCTGCGTTTCACATTTCGCCACGATGACACACCGGAATTCCATGTTCAGGGTGCGAGCAATAGCGAAGCGTGGCGCTTTACGTAACTTTGAAATGACGAAGGTCTTCGTATATCACACTTCGGTCCGGACTCCGGCGCGTGTCGAAATACTCTTCCGTGTCGCACAAAAGAACGGGAGAGGAATGCCGAACAAAATTTCGAAAAAAACAACAAGAACAACTCTAGGTGAAAGTGCAAACTTACATGTGTACTGTAACAGATTATAGATATAGGAAGCCGCACCAGCAAAATTTTTAAGACTGTGTATTGAGGCAATGCAAGCATTGAAAGACTCTGATAATTTGCTGGAGGCTTAGCGCAGGAAGACAGCTAGGGACAACAGAAGCGCTGCGCACTGTTTTCAGTGTTTCTGTCGTCCCTGTCTTCCTGCGCTAAGCCTGCAACAGACTATGCATAGGGAAGCTGCACCAGCAAAATTCTTATAACTGCGTATTGAGGCAATGCAAGCATTGGACTCCGATAATTTGCTGGAGGCTTAGCGCGGGAAGACAAGGACAACAGAAACACTGAAAACACGGCACATCGCTTCTGTTGTCTCTGGCTTTCTGTGCTAAGCCTCCAGCGAATTCATGCGCCAACTAGCCTTCAAAAATGTTCTGACTTGACTGATAAAATTAAAAAAAAAAACACTTTGCGACGGATCGACGGGATGACGTCATGGAGGTCTCGACCAATCGCAGAATACCATCACAGTGGGCGCGAATGCGTGATATGGCCATATGCCAATGGAGAGCTTCGGTCGGGGTTCGTTATGAGCGGACGTGTGATGCATGAGCTCCGTTGAAATAATCTGTTTTGGCGGATTGGAGCTGTGCATCATCAAATGTTCATGATCAGCGGGCTCCCTTCTGCACTCGGCATCGCCAGGAACCTCCAGCGAGCGTGTGAGTGACTTTATTTTCGGCGTTGAACCTGTTGGACTCTTCGTAAAGCGGGACAAGTGCTAACCCTAACAGCCGTGGAGACGCAGGGTAGCGACTGCGGATGCGCGGCGTGGAGTTCGCGCAAAGCTGAGCAGCGTTCGCTCAAAGCCAGCCTGTAGCTCTGCCAATGGAGCCTTCCGGGGCGTCTCGCGGCAGGGCTCGCAAAAGCAAGGCTGAGGTCACCACAGCCAGGAGAGCCCTGAGCGCGTGCCGCCCGGCGATTGAAGAGTGCTCCGATCTGCTTCAGCAGTTCCTTGTCGCTGCCCAACGGAAGATGCTGGCGACCCAGTCAGCGGAGGCCGCCAAGAACGCACTCCGCTCTTTGCGCTCGTCCAACATCCCGTCTGCTATCGTCACGCGACACGGGCTAAGTGTATGCGCCCCCGATCAAGCCTTGCGCGGCGCACCAGAAACAGAAAAGGCACAACCAGACACTGTAGTTCCCACTTCAGTGCACAACATGGCGTCCCAAGACGAAGACGCAGGTTCCGCAATGGATACTTCCGTGTTGCGCAAGAGGCGGCGTTCGCCCAGCCCCAGACGAAGCGACACTGACAGTCTAGAGGCAGCAGGTGGCAAGAAGGAGGCCCACCGGCCCCCTGATTCTGGCTCCTTCTCCCGCTTTACCCCATCGGAGGGACTTGCAGGCACAGTAGAAGCCGCTCCAGTCATGGGCATATCCAGCACCCTGCCTGCTGGAGCGATGCCTTTGGTGCAGCAGGAGCGACCGGCAACCTCCAGCACCTGCTCCACGGCGGAGACCAGCACAGAACGGCAGCTGCCTAGCGCGTGTGCCCAGGCAGCAGTGGACCCCACCAACCTGGTGCCTTGGACAATCAAGACAACCAAGGCCCAGCGGCGCCGTCAGGCGGCCCTCCGTAGGGCTGCGTCGGCTGTGGTGGCCCCCACCGCGCTGCCACACAAGACGGTGCTTTTCCGCCCTGCAGTCCGAGGTACTGGGTTCACCAGAGAACAAGGCTGGGACCTGGCGGAGGAGCTTCATCCACGTTCTGGCGTGCTAGCAGTGCGCGTGAACACGCGTCGCAACGTAGTGGCCGTGGACGTGGCCGACGAGGGCAATTTCAATGCCCTCTTGGCCACAACGGTCATCCGTGGCCTGCCCGTGCGGGCCAAGGAACCAGCCCCGCTCAACGAGTGCAGCGGGCTGGTATTTGGTGTCGACACCCGCCGCACGGCCGAACAGCTCCTTGCAGCGGTGGACTCTGCTGTGACAGTGAAAGCGGCCTCATTGGACGGCAGCACCCTGAGGCTCAGGTTCGCCGCTACTGCCCCGCCGCCACATATATCCATCCACGGCCGGGTCTTGCCGGTCCGACCATGTCGTCCTCGCCCACTACAGTGTGCTCGGTGTTTTAGCCTGGCCCACGCAACCGAAGCCTGTCTCGCCATGGAGCGTTGTGCCCGTTGCGGCGGGCCACATCCAAGTGCGGAATGTGCCAGAGCCAAGCCACGGTGCTCAAACTGTGGAGGCCGCCATGCTGCCACGAATCCAGTCTGCCCTGCGTGGCAGAGAGAGAGGCACGTGGCCACTATCCTCGCGACGTCAGAAGTGCCCCTCTCCCGGCGGGCCGTTCGCGCGGTTGTCTGTGAGGGAACTACTCCTTCGGGTGGCCAGAAGCACCAGCGTGCTCCCAGCTATGCGCAAATGGCCTCCCGTGGCGTGCACCAGCGCCCGCCCCAGCAGCCCCGACAGGACCAGGGACCGCGCCAGCAGCAGGGGCGTCAGCAGCGGCCATGCCAGCAGCAACGCCAGCAGCACCCCGGAGGCTCCCAGACCACAGCTCGCACCGCACAACCCATTTTCGGTGCGGGCAACATCCACACCACCTCTCCGGACGAGCGAGATAAAAAGATCGAGCAGCTGATGGCTGCAATTCGCGTCCTCGCCCGGTATATCCCGGAGGACTCTCCCGACAGGCGCGTCTGCTTAGAAGCAGCAGGCGCCTCCTTACAGGATGTCCAACATCATGGCTAGTCGCCGGACACCTCCCCGAATTCCTTCCATCCTGCAGTGGAACGTACGTTCTCTTGCCGCGCGCTATTCAGAGCTGCGCTTACGAGTGTCTAACGAGTCTCCTGAGGTTGTAGCGCTGCAGGAGACGTACGTTCGTGCACAAGAGGGGGACCCTCAAATGCGGCTGCCCGGCTACGTCGGATACCACTCCCCGACAACCTGTGAGGAGGTTACATGTGCTGCAGTGCCGTGCAGTGATCCCCAGCACAAACCAGGGAAATCTCGGTGCGCGGTTTATGTGCGGCGCGATGTCCAACATGTCCTCGTTGACTCGGCGGCGGCGACGAGTGATGTGCAGGAGTGTGTTGTTGTTACAGTCCGCATACGTGGTGTGGACACGTCTGTGGCTAGTGTTTACGTGCGTCCAGCTGTGCAGTGGAATGCCCAGTGGTTCAGTGCAGTCTCTTCGTGTTGTGCCACCCGACAAATCATCCTCGGAGATTTCAATGCCCATCATTGTGCGTGGGGAAGTGCCCGAAACACCGCGCGAGGAGACGACCTACACGCCATGGTAACACAGCTGGGACTCACACCGCTGAACACCGGCGAGCCCACCTTCCGGCGACGCGGCACACCCGGCTCCTGCATAGACGTCGCGTTCGCGTCTAGCGGCATCGAGGCGACCTGGAATCGC
This sequence comes from Amblyomma maculatum, assembly GCF_055883805.1. NCBI lineage: Eukaryota > Metazoa > Arthropoda > Arachnida > Ixodida > Ixodidae > Amblyomma > Amblyomma maculatum. The sequence goes on from NC_139346.1 coordinate 186,629,174, forward strand.
GCACCATCACTTTGGGGCTCTGATCACTTCTCTATCCTCATTGAGCCCACTGCCAAGGAAGCTCGCGCCACGCGCACTTACTCCATTGTCAACTGGAACCGCTTCCGCAGCGAAGTAGAAGCCGCAGCTACGTCCGGCGCGGATTTCTTCTCCAGTCTCGTCCGTAGCGCGTTCGCAGCCACTCGCCGCGTAGAGGTTCGGGCAGGGCAACCAACGCCCGACAACAAGCTGCTCGACCTGAGACAAAAACGCGACAAAGCTGAGCGACGAGCACGGCGGACGGACCGACCAACTGACTGGACAGTATACAATCGGCTGGACGCAGCAGCGAGGCGGCATTCCAACAAACTCTACCGCCGGCAGTGGGCATCGCTCTGCAGGAAGATGGAGGAGGACTGTAGCTCGCGGCGGCTCTTTACCACCCTGCGACGCATTACAACGCCACAAGCGAACCCGCAGCCGCTGGCCGCTCTCGCCATCTCTAGCGGCCTTAGCTACGAGGAGCTAGCTGAGCGGTTCGCGGACCGCTTTGCGCCGCAAAGCCCCGTGAACGCAGGCAGCCAAACTTCACCTCTGAGTCCCGGAGACAGAGCCAGCGCTCCTACCCCTGGTGACCCTTGTGATGCCCTCTTCACAGTGACAGAGCTCAACAATGCGCTACAGCGCTGCCACCGTCGCTCGGCGCCAGGGCCGGATGGGGTGACCTACCAGATGCTGCGCAACCTGGACGCAGATCAACGGCTGGTTCTCCTGCAGCAGATCAACCTAGTGTGGGAAAGCGGGACCCTCCCGGAGGACTGGCGCACGGCAGTCGTCTGCCCCATCCTCAAGCCAGGACGCCCACCAACCCAGCTCGCGGGATACCGTCCAGTGGCGCTAACATCTGCGGCTGGTAAGCTCATGGAACACATGGCTTTACATCGCCTTAACGAGCAGGCTGCGGCGGCGGATTTGTTTGATGAGCGGCAGACGGGCTTTCGCGGAATGCGGTGCACTGCGGATTCCATCTCCGATGTTGTCAGCGCGCTCGAGCACGCGAAGGCAGTGAGGCAGGTTGCGTTGCTTCTACTGCTGGACGTGTCGGGCGCGTTTGATAACGTCTGCCGCGCTCCCATTCTCGCGACGCTTGAGAGGGCTGGCGTGGGCGGACGCTTGCTACAATACATTCGGAGCTTTTTCCAGGCGCGCTCCATGCGCGTTCGCGTGGGGGGTGCTCTCTCGGCGCCTCGCCCGGTCGGGCTAGGCGTGCCGCAGGGCTCTGTCCTGTCACCTTTTCTGTTCAATGTGGCGATGTCGGTGGTGCCGGGCTGCCTGCCTGCAGGCTGCCGGCATCATGTGTACATCTCCATATACGCAGATGACATTGCTCTGTGGTGCCTGGGACCGCCGGGCGAGACAGCACGGGTGCGCGCGTGCCTGCAGGCAGCTCTGACGGCGGTGAGCGACTGTTTGCGCGGCCTAGGTCTCTCGCTCAGCGCGGACAAATCCGTCGCAATGGCCTGTGTTCCGAGCTCGCGCAAACGACCACCGCCGCTCACACTGGACGGGACCCTCTTGCCGTGGCGACGTTCGGTGCGGTACCTGGGGTTGGACATAGACCAGCGCCTTTCCTTCCGACCCGCGGCGATCAAGGCCTGCCTGCAGATGAAGAGAACCACCGCCGCCGTACACGGGCTCACTGCTCGAGGCCAGGGCATCTCCCAGCAAGCAGCGTTACGGCTGTACAACTCCGCGGCTCTGGGGGCAATACTCTACGCGCTACCGCTCGTCACACTTCGCAAACCATGCTGGAAGAAGCTAGAGGTCGAGCATCGCAAGGCGCTCCGCATTTGCCTCGGCCTTCCTCAGAACTCTCAATGCGCAGCTACTTTGGCCGAGGCAGGTGCGTGGCCTTTACAACTTCAGGCCACGCGGCGGGCGCTCCGACACATCGATCGCCTACAGCGCGCAAAGGACGGCGGCCCGCTATTACATCGGTTGCGACATCATCGCCACTCACGCATGGGAGCGGCGCTGCTCGAGTACGAGCAGCTCACCAATGCAACGCCCCCCTACGACCTCTTCTCGCCCTGGCCCGCTGCTACGGAGGTTCAGCGAGAGATTGTCGGAATCGCGGGGAAACGCACCACACCGCCCTGTGCAGTGCAGCAGCTGACCAGAGCCGTCATCTACGAGGAACTCCAACACCACCTCCTCGTTTACACCGACGGCTCCGTGGCCAGAGACAGTTGCTCGCTAGCAGCGGCGGCTACCATCCCCGCCCTGCAACTGCACAGACAGCTGCACCTGTCATACCTGGGTTCTTCCACCACGGCGGAGCTGCTGGGCCTACGCCTAGGCCTGGATCTACTGCTTGAACTGACTCCGCCGCCACCCAGGTGTGCCGTGCTATGTGACTCCCGCGCTGCCCTCAGCCGCCTTCGAACCACCGGCCGGGGAACTCCGCTGCTGTGCCAGATTCGCGCACGTCTCAAGCACTTGGCGGAGCGTGGCTGCGCTATACGGGCACAGTGGATCCCCGGGCACTGCGGCATAGAGGGAAACGAACGTGCCGACGAGCTCGCGACCGCAGCACATGAACTCCCTCCTAGCGACGAGCAACTCGCTTTGGAGGATGTGCGTGCGGTAATCGACGATCACCTCCGAACGCAGCACCCCGACCCACGCATCGCAAGAGGTGAGCGCATTCACAGTGTCAGCGGCCGCTCGCTGACTCGGCTGCAACGCGCGATGATCCTCCGTGCACGCATTGGATGTGTGTGGCCTGGGGAACGACGGATGCGCCACGGACTTGCCAATAGTGACGTGTGTGACGGCTGTGGCGAGGTAGAAACTCTCGAACATCTTCTACTGCGCTGCACCGCGCTAGCCGAACCACGACGTGAGTTGCTGGCGGCTTACAGAGCGCAGGGGGTAATCCCGGACAGCGTAGCTGTGCTCCTGTGGCCGCCGGGCTGTGCGCGCGCCCGCGAGCGAGCTCACGTGAGCTTGTGTGAGTACATCGAACAGGCAGGCTTGATGACCCGCCTATTTCACCTCGCCAGATAGTGCGCGCTGGGACTGAACGCTCCACGTGTGCTATTTCCCACAATAACGGCTGATCGCCCACGACAGCCGTCAGTGTTTTGTACAGTGTGCAAGTGCGTGCGTAGTGAACAGTTGCCTGGACGTGGAGCTATTGCGGAGGCCCGCCCGACGTGCCGAGTACTCAGTGACCTAAGACATTTGCGGGTGGGCCTCATGCAAACTACTGTATACTGTACCATAGTGTATATATTTCTTTTATTTTTACCTACTCTTTTCTTTCTCCCTATCACTCACCTCTTTGATTTCCTCTACCTTCTCCTCGCTATCCCTTTATTTCCGCCGCCCCAGTTCAGGTGCTTCAGATATAAGATAGCAGATACCGGGGCTGGCAAACATCTTTTCTTTCCTTTTGTACATACAATAAATAACCACTACACACACACATATGCCAATCAATGATCAATTACTAATTAAATAGGTAATCAATGAGATGACTGGTAATTAATCATTGTTAATTTCTGATTAATCATTCACTATTAACTATTGATTAGTGACAGTTGCGTAATTTATTAATTAATTTTTTATTAATGCCGCGCATCCGGTAAAATCAACCACACAACACTAAACGTAGAACAACTGCGAAGATACAAGGAGCGTGATCTCGTCGCTGCCAAGCAGAATTTACTGAATAAGCGCACTCACAGAATGTGAGAGTAGTCGCTCGCTTTACTTGTAGCAGCATTCATCGCTACATGCGCAACAGTAGCTTAGCAGAATGCAGCACTCAGGCTTTCGCCTTTCATCGCTTTAGTCGCCAAAGTGTCCTCGAATTTTTTTATTAGTAGATTCGCGTGCGTGTAATGAAGTCTAGCTTAAACGTTTTCTTTTAAATAAAAACTAAAACATCAAAGGCTTTCCGTTCTCCTGTGGCATGTTTGAAAATTTGTGGAATTAAAGAAGAATAAGCTGGAAATTAACAAAAGTAACTTACCAATTTTACGGCAAATGTGAATGCTCTGCAAAAAAAAAAGAAAAATTGCGAGTCTCCTCACAGTATAGTTCCAGGTATTAGTTATTAGCAACCAAATTTGTCAAAAAATTAGCCTAAAGCTCACGGGGAGTCATTTCGTCATCAAAAACTATTATGCAGTAAAATATTTTTTGATTCCATCTTTAGTTACCAGAGAGTGACATAGGAAATTATTAGGTAAATCAAGACGTCGACCAGACGTCCACTACATGATCTGTCACAGTCTCTCACTGTCGCCAACATCAGCCAGGCAACGTTCAAGGCAGAACTCAGTTTTATCCCAATATGATAACTGTAACAGATAGAAAACGCAGTTTTGCCTTATATTCAATTGTGCTTCCCTAATACACTGCTCGCTACATGCACCACCCAGAGTTTACATGGAAGAGAAAGAAGAAAAGGCTGACAACCTGCAGTGGCTGACGAGGCCGCGCTTCGTGGCTTCGCAGGCCACGGAGCAGTTTCTATGAGCGTGTGCGCCGCCGCTCTCCTGCTCCTGGCCCTCGTCCATTCGACCGCCGGAGCGCAGCTGCAGCCTCAGGGCAGCGCTGGATCCGGCAGCCAGGGGCAGGAACAGCCATCGCAAGCCCAACAGCCTGGCGCGGACGCTGCGAGCCAGCTGGACGACCGGCAGTTACAGCAGCGGATTCCAGCACAAGACATTCCCTTGGGTCAGCCAGAAGCTGCAGACAGCGGCGCTGCTCTCCCCAGCGTCCAAATTCAAGACGGCACTTACGGAAGAGAAGATTCGGCGGCACAGAGTCCGAATGCTGATGTCGAGGCACCCGGCGCCAACGACTGGATTCCCCCGAATGGTTACATACCATATCCCGTGCAAGTCCCAGCAGATCAACCTCCGGCGAACCCGCAGTACGAAGAGCCTCCTCAATTCGCCGTGCCTTACGGCGCAAACGAACAAGCCCCGGGGCCGTACGCGGACGCAACAGCAAATCAAGCGTTCCAGGCCTGGTATGCGGCGCACCGTCAGCAACAGAAACAACAGTTGCCTTTGCCTTACGTGTTCAACTACTATCCGCGCGCCGTTAGTAACACAGCGGAAGGCTACGCGCCGCGCCGTCATAGGCCCGTTGGAGGTGCTGCTGCTTCCGGCCTGCAGAACGAAGCACCGATTGGACTATCTCCTTTGAGGAACAACGACAACGTCGAAGTCGCTGATGGATGGCCGAACAACATTATTGTGCCCTTTCCAAGCAGTCTAGTGCAGAGTGAGCCTGGTTCACAAGTCCCCCAAGATTCCGGCCTCAAAGACAATTCTTTTCCGGAACCTTTTCCTGGCGCCAGAGGTAATAAAACAGGAAAGTCTAGGGCAACGCGCGACGAGAACACTAAATCTACTCACAGTGATAAAGGCCTCGCACACTACCGAAAATCTTCATCCAAGCCCCACTATGCAAAGCCGAAGGAGCTCCTCGCGCCTGGCGACATAGCTCCTAGCGATTCTGTTTCTGGTGAGCTCAGTAACCCTGCTAACATTGTTGTCGGCAACTTCCTTCCTGAAAACCTATTTGCTGGTATGGCTCCCCGCAACAACGCCAGCTTGGGTAAGGACGTCCCTATCAACATCAGTAATTATGCTAAGGTCCCTGGTGACCTTGGCCCGCTACCCGCTTTCCTTCTGCCGCCAACACAGGTCATACACGCCGGTAATAACCTTACGTTGTTTTATTTCCAACTGGACAATTCTACCTTGAAGTCTAAACCGGGATTCAGTGTCCTTCGCAATGAAGCCGGCGACGTCGCGAACAACGTTGCTGACGATCATGCGGAGGACCACCACTCGCACGACGACCATGAAGACCATCACAAGGAAGATGACCACGGACCAAGCGACCACGCGATGGATGGCCACGCTGCTGAGAACGACCACGTCGTAGGAGGTGTCCCCCATGGTGCGCAGCTAGTGATTCCGAGTGAGGTTACTCGTGCACCGTCTCCACTCAACCGCGCCCAGAGGTCTGCAGACGGCGGCACATTCCTGGGCAAGCTATCCGAGTGGGCCTGCCTAGGTCGCACCGTGAATGGCGAGACGGTCTATTGCGACAGCATTCTAGATTACGCTCGGCTGGTGGCCGTTCTGGGGACCGCCACAATCGTCGTCACCATCATCTTTGTGCTGCTTATCCACGGCTGGAATAAAAAGGACAACGGCGCGTCCAGGAAGAAAGCTCCTGCTGATGCTGCGGCAGATGATGAGGAGCGGACTCCGCTGAGATTCGGGAATGATGATGGCGCTGATCATATGGAGCGTGGCTTGCGAGACGACAGACCTAAACAGCTCTTTGTTGAGTTTCTTAGGCGGGACTTGCGCAGGCATCCACAGTAGACAGGTGACGCTGTGTTGTCTTCCTATTCATGGTAACTTATGCCCACCGATTTCTGGTTTCGGAACTTGGAATTTTCTACAATACACCGCTCTGGACTAGACGTTACACCACAGTTTCGCGCACAGAAAGGACGACCATGAGCTTTGTTGCACGAATGGCGTGAGTGCACCTGATACTGTAGTTTGGCTCGTGGGCGTAACAAGTTTTTCTCAAGGTTTTGATGAGTGGAACAATTGTCTCTTTCTCTCCTCTGCATGTATACACACTTTATGACTAGCGGCGACGGGGGAGGAGGTGAAGGGTGGCTGTTCCTGACCCTACGGGGCTGGGTATGGTAGGTCAACCCCGCTTACGGCGGGGCCTAGCCTGCCACCGAATTTTTATCTATTTTAGGCCGTCATTGCACCCGCCACCGCTTAGGTGATGGACGACGGCTGTTGCGGAGCGCGTCTTTCTCTCCCTCTTCTTTTTCTTTCTTCTCTACTTTCTCTCTCCTGTCCGCACGAGGCAGCGGAGGTGGCTCAGCTACAGATCCAGGAGCAAGCCCGTTCATTTTCTTTTCCTTCTTCCTACAGCCACAACAGTGACTAGCAGCACTTCTCGGACGAATCGATGAGCACAAAGGCCATATATGCGTCCGATGATACTAACACTGACGTCATCACTAACAAATAGTGGTTACCGCTGCCGAGGAACTTGGCTCTGCTCAAATAACTATACGAAGCTATACTCTCAGCACTGTATAACGCTACCAGCTACCAGTGCGCCAACATTCCAAGAGCATGTCTGCTTAAGATCGCATGAGTTGCGTGTACACTGGCAGAGCCGTTTTGCTTTCACCAGATGGGTTGGGGCGGAGTGATTAAGGAGGAAGGGGCCTCCTCCCCCGTACCCTGAGTTGCATAGGAAAGTCAATCTAGACCCCATTTTTTTCGAAGAAAGTGAAAAACAAAAAACAAAAAAATTGCCAGTGACTTAGCTCAGGCATTCCAGGATATACGTAGCGAGAATAAATTAACTTTATTGCCTAGGATATGATCGGTTAGAGCAGGTTGGGCTTGGTGTAGCCCCCAGACGGGAGCGACTTCCTGAGCCCACGTGACGATGTGCCAGTTGTGTCATTTTATCTGGTCGGCGTAGCAGTATGTTCCAGCCCTCCTCGCAGGGGGCTGGCAGCAAAGTTTGAGGAGGCGGATGTCCCGCGCATCCCCATAGGATATGTGCTTGTGTGGCAATTTCAGCCTGCGGGCAATTTGGGCATGTGGGCTGATATTCCCCATTGGTGATCAATGACGATCTCGAATGATTGAGAATCGACTGGGTCTGGAGCGCCGTGGTCTGGAGTCGGCGCAGCGTCGTAGCCTACGTTCGAGTGAGGTCCGGGTGAGGGGGCGGAAAGACACGTCGCATCTCTCTGTAAAGATTTGTGATTTGTAATTGTGATTTGTGAAAATAGCGCGAACGTACATTTTGTAAACCATCAAAAGAGCGTGCCTGCGCATACCACACCGGGGGCGTGCTCAGTCTACGCAGCATTCCCACCACCCTGACTCCTTTCGCAGCAACTTGCTCTATATATAAGTCTTCCAAGTCAGACAGGCGTCATACGTGACTCCGAGGTACTTTATAGAGCACACCTGAGGTATCACATTATGCCGGTAAATTAGTGAAATGTTAACTGGCTGAGCCTGATTAGATTTGTGGAATACTAACAATGCACATTTATGTACATTGCATAAGTGGATATCTGTTAACCATTGGTCAAGGACATCTAAGTATGACTATAAAATCATGTAAAGAGAATGTGAGTCATCTGCAGCGGCAAAGAAAGCTATATGTCATCAGCATACACACAAGTCGATACTTCAGGAGTTGCGGGAATAGAGCTCAGTAAAAGATTAAAAAGCAAGGGAGAGAGAACCGCGCCTTGTGGCACCCCTCGGGTTTATCTAAATTTAGGTGAGGATACCCCATGTTGGCAGCAGTAAAATTTCCTGTCCGTCAGGAATGCTGACACATGTGATAAAGTAACCTAGTAATTACTTGAAGTCTGTGCAGCAGGGTTCCATACTCAACACTGTCGCACGCTTTACTAATGTCCAGAGTAACTAGTGCCGCATATTTGTGATGTCGGCGGGCTAATCGGACACGGCAAATTTCTAAATCAGTATGCGCACACCATATTGAACAATCCGGCCTAAAACCAATTTGACATGAACTCAGTATTCCCCTTTCGGTGATTAGGGGCATGACTCGGCCATATAGCACACGTTCCACCAAATTTACCAGATTCGAAGTTAAAAAAATTGGTATAATATTATCTAGGACTAATCCTTCACTATGCTTTTTAAGAACAGAGACAACTTTTGATAGACGCCAGGCATCTGGAATCCATGGTGTTCTAATAGAGTAATTTACAAGCTGCAGTAAATCTCTGTGTGATTTGTCAAAAATTAGTTTAATAATTCCTGAGATAACCCTGTCAGGGCCAGGAGCTGCAGCAGGTAATTGATTCACAATTTGGTAGAGTCAGGAATAGATACATTAACAAAGTCTTCATACTGATAACTCGTTTTGAGAGCACGGGGAACAACCGCAGGAAAAGGACGCTCTAGACCTCTACCTATTTCTTTTACTGCCTTTCCAACTTCCGCCGGGGTCAAGATAACTGAGGGTGTATTGTACGGCACTGTTGTTGTTGTGGCTGTTGGAAGAAGGAAAAGAAAATGCACGGGCCTGCTACTGGCTCTGTAGCTGAGCCACCTCCGCTGCCTCGTTCAGACAGAAGAGAAAGAAGAAAGAAAAAAAAAAGAGGGAGAGAAAGACGCGCGCCGCAACAACAGCCGTCGTCCACCACCGAAACGGTGGCGGCCGACAACAGATAAAAATTTTGTGGCAGGCTAGCCCCCACTCCAAGCGGCGGTGATCTGCCTGTCCCAGCACCATCAGGGGAGTACCGACCCTGGCAACCTATTCCTTGAGCTCAAGAAGCGAAAAACGCAGAGTGTACTAAAAATTATAGACGGCGAAAGGCTGCCTGGAAAAAACTAATTCACAATCAATGCCCCCAAAATTGGATAGATTACAAATTTATTGCAGCAACTTTTAAGCGAACAGTGTCTAGGGAAAAGGACGAATATGATGAACAGAATTATGAGTATTTATCTTGATCGCTTCAGGGCACTGACAACCTATTCTTCGAGGTCACCGCCGCTTGCGGTGGGGGCTAGACTGCCACAGAATTTTTATCTGTTGTAGGCCGTCATTGCACCCACCACCGCTTCGGTGGTGGACGACGGCTGTTCTTCTCCTTCTGTCTTGATATATGGCACATACCCACGAAGGGGGATTCGCCAGGGTTCAGTGCGGACTGCCAAATGTCCTACACAAACTACGGCTGTTGTTGCGGCGCGCGTCTTTCTCTCCGTCTTCCTTTTCTTTCTTCTTTATTTTCTCTTCTGTCTGCACGAGGCAAAGGAGGTGGCTCAGCTACAGAGCCAGTAGCAGGCCTGTGCATTTTATTTTCCTTCTTCCTACAGCCACAACAACAACAGCTCAAGAAGCGAAACATGGCTCGTTTGTTTTCTGATCAAGATAAATACTCATAATTCTGTTCATCATATTGCTACGCGATGACGACTACGAAGTGTGTCCTCTTGCCGCGCGGAAGGGACAAGGTGAAGAAGAAGAAGTGGGACTGGTTCCGTGTTGCTGCTCGCTGCTGTGCAAGTTCTAACTTTGCTGTAAATACACTGTAAATACATCGAGTTTCCACGTAACAATGTTCGTCTTTTGCCCTAGACACTGTGCGCTTAAAAGTTGCTGCAATGAATTTGTAATCTATCCAATTTTGAGGGAATTGACTGTGAATTAGGTTTTTCTAGGCGGCCTTTCGCCGTCTATAATTCCTAGTACACTCTGCGTTCCACCAAGGACTCGGAGAATGGACTTTACCATTTCGAACTACAAATTCTGATTGCTTCCGCGCTCTATCTATAGCGGAGCAATCGGCTGACGCTTTACATTCATTAGAGGAATTCGGGATTGTTATTTCCCTAGGTAGGGATTTTTAAAACTGTGATAATTTATTAGAGAATAGCTATGCGCATAGCGTGGCTGGATGGATGGATGGATGGATGGATGGAATATAGGAGTGTCCCCTTTGAAACGGGGTGGTAGCAGTAGCTATCATGCTCATTTTTTCCCCTATATCTTAATTATTGATTTAGAATGGTTAATTAAACCATTATTCTATTTATTAAATTTTGTTCCTACATTACTAACATTATGTCACTTCTCTGCTTTCAAGCCACCAATCTTCCAGTCGTTTTTTGCTAGTTTCCACCGCCGGTTTATTCACCCGGCCACTGTTATCTCTAAACCCCAGAGCTTCAGGAACAGTGATTGCGCCTGCATCAACTTCCGGATGGATACCATTACATTCGAGTATAATATGATCAATTGTTTCACTGGAGTTTCCACATACAGCACATGCGTCATCTCCATTGTTAAATTTCTTTTTGTAGCTGCGTGTTCTAAGGCACCCTGATCTAGCTTGAAAAAGTAGGGCACTGCCTCTCGAGTTATAAAAGAAATCTTCCTTCCTGATCTGCATTTTCCACTTTCGGTATAATTCCACACTCTGTTTCTTTTCCATCGAATTTATCCAATTTTTACCTTCTGTGTTTTTCACCTGTTGCTTAATGCTCTTTATTTCTCCGTCCTTGTTACTAGCATACTTACTTGTTAGTTTCCTAGTTCTTTTCCTCCATTGTAAGTCAACGCTTTTTAGGTACAGGTATTTGAATACTTTAGCTGCCCATCTGTTACTGTCCAATTTCCTCAGGCGTTCCTCATATAATATTTTACTCTGAGCTTCCCGTACTTCGAAAGATGCCCAGCCCATATCTCCCTGTACCGCCTCATTTGTAGTTTTGCCGTGGGCACCTAGTGCTAATCGTCCAACGGATCTCTGATTTGTTTCTAATGTCGACTGTACTACTGATTTTAGGCACAAAACCGCATTTCCGAAAGTAAGTCCGGGCACCATAATTCCTTTCCAAATACCCCTCAAAACCTCATACCTGTTGTATCCCCACAATGCCCTATGCTTCATTATCCCGGCATTCCTTCGCCCTTTGGCCTTAAGTGATTGCTCATGCTTTCCAATGTATGCCAATCCGTCGTTTACCCATACCCCCAGATATTTATATTCTGCTACTCTAGGTATTTCAAGGCCTTGTATTTTAAGACCCTGATCAGCGTGTAGTGGCGCGCGGCAGCAGCGACCTCACCCGGCAGCGAAGCACTGATGTCACGCCTCTCGCGCATGCTTCTCCTCTCAGCGGCGCATTCCATACATTCCAGAGCGGTTCCACAGCGAAATTCTCGACTGATAGCCGAATGTAGCTCTCGCTACAAAGCATGTTCTTCTTGGTGAAAATTGTGATTTTAGTTCCACATCCCCCTTTAACGTGCACTGACGTACAGCACACGGACGCCTAGCTTTTCGCCTCCGTCGAAAAGTGGGCGCCGCGGCCGGGATTCGATTCCGCTTCCTTGGCCGCGTTCACTGTGCGACGGCAGTGCACGTTAAAGAACATCAGGTGGTCAAAATTTTCCGGAGCCCTCCACTTCGGCGTCTCTCATAGCCTGAGTCGCTTTGGAACGTCAAATGCTGCAAACTAAATCAAACCATTAATTGAGCAAGGCACGTTCTCTAGCCTGTAGCGGTAGGATTATGAGGCGGAAATATCTTCGACAGCTGCTCCTTGAAAACGAAAATAACAAAATGAAAAATGTGCCTTAAAAATTGATCTTCTGTCCAAAACGAAAAGCGCAGTAATTTTCTCACTTCTTTGCAAGGTGAAGAAAAGGACGAAAATGGGATTGAAAGAAGGAAGAGAGAATTCCATCATAACTGGTTGTTATAATTCTATGTACTTTACTTTTGATATGCTTTTTGTTATTCCTAAATATGTCTTCCTTTTTTATTATTTATTTATTATTTTTGTTTTGTTTTTCATCTCACAAATTTAAATTTCAACAACCCCATGCATCACCCTCAACCATCACTGTCAGTGAACCTGATTTGCACTAATTAATAATAATAATAATAATAATAATAATAATAATAATAATAATAATAATAATAATAATAATAATAATAATAATAATAATAATAATAATAATAATAATAATAATAATAATAATAATTGGTTCACAGGAAAGGAAAGGCACAGTATCTGTCTCAATTGTTCTGTGGACGCCTGACCGCGCCGTGGGGAAAGGGAGGAAGGTGGGAGTGAAAGTGGAAAAAGAGGAAGGGGTGCCGTAGTGGAGGGCTCCGGAGCAATTTCGACCACCTTAGGATCTTTAACGTGCACAGTCATCGCACAGTACATGGACGCCACTTCGTCTCGCCTCCATCGAAACGCAGCCGCCGGCGGTATAGGGATCGAACCCGGAAACTCCGGCACAGTAGTCGGGCGTCTTACCACTGCGGCCGGGCTTTTGCTCAAATTTTTAATCTCAGTTCTGCACTGTAATAATCATCTGGTCGTGGCTAAAGCCCCTTGCGGGTATGCGCCATTTTCATGGGGATAACAACATGTGCAGTAGTGGAGGTCCCTGAAATATTTTCAACCCCTTGAGGACGTTCAATGTGCACTGACAACGCGCTGCACACGGGTGGTGGTAGTAGTAGTAGTAGTAGTAGTAGTAGTAGTAGTAGTAGTAGTAGTAGTAGAAGTAGTAGTAGTAGTAGTAGTAGTAGTAGTAGTAGTAGTAGTAGTAGTAGTAGTAGTAGTAGTAGTAGTAGTAGTAGTTGAAAACATTTATTTTGGAAAATAAAGAAGTTAAAATTATGGCAACGGGTGGAGTACTTGTTACATAAACCCTGTGCTGTTGCTCTTGCCTGCTGTGCCCTGCAGGCTGCGCTGGGTTTTCAGGTCCGAGCTGGACCGAGACGCTTTAATTTCACTGCTTCTTCGTTTTAAGTGTTTCTTCCCCGTAACATGAAAGGCAATATAGGTTACCGTCGCACCATGGACGGGTAGGTCTGTAGCTTTCTGGAAATATGAGATATTTGTACAGGTTGGGGAAAGAGTCAGACTTGTAGACTGTTGACATTGGTTGAAGTAGGAAGTGGTCTGGGGAGATTGTGTTTTGATCCATTCGACTAGTGTGACCTCGAGCTAGACCACAAGCTTTCTGATTTTCTTTCAACCCGAAGTGGGAATGTGTTCAAGTTTAACGTGAGTGTTTGATTCTGAGACTTTGAACAAGGTGGATCAGTCTCTTATGGATTCTGTCTGCAAGGAGGAGCCGGAAAGCCGCCTTCGAGTCGGCGATAATATGGAAGGATCGATTGGTACCATTTTGCTTCCAAGATGGCGCAGTTTGATATGGCTATAATGTGTGATTTCTTGATGATTGGATCCCCACCACAGATGATACCGCTGTGCACCCATCGGAAGGTCTGTACAAGGCACCGTCCACGCAGATAGCAGACGGGATCGTTCTCGTTCATGATGACGGGCACCAAAGCCATATGCGGACACGTCCGTATCGCATCAACTGCAGTCCACATATGTAGACACGTCATCTTAGAAGAGCTCGACGCACATGGAGGCGACGGTTGGCTGGGAGTTCATCTCCAGGCAGCGTCCTTCACAGCCCATGCTTGCGTTGCATACGTGACGTGAAACCTCTAATTCAATTTGTTTGCTCCCTCTCTCACTCAATGCAGTTCGGCCGCCGCCACGAACATCGTGATGAGGGGGGACAGCGGAGTTTTGCAGAGGAAGTAAGCGCACAGCTCGAGCCTCCGTGCACAGCCTCGAATGGCGTGGCCTCAAACAATGCGCCGGAGGAGAGAAGACACGGAAGCGGGCGCCGGCCGAGATAGCACGCATCCTTTTCCTTTGTCCCGAGGTCGTTTCGCATTTTGCCGATCGCAGTCGTGCGGCAGCGGATGTCCGCCGATAGTATTTCACTTCCACCGACAGCCCACGCATGCACGCGGGAGTCGCCGTTATAGCGTCTGTAGTGCCGTAAGGAGGATTTTTTGGCGGTGATGCACATCTTTAAGCCAGCATATTAACAAAGGAATGTGTGTGTGTGTGTGTGGGGGGGGGGGGTTCGGAGGAAGGGTTAAGCTGAGAAATGTTCTTAGGTAAATCACATCAGCCCCATCTTTTCTGTTATGTTGAATGTTAAGTGCGTGCGTCGAAACCAATTATTTTTGCATTGCCAATCCAAGAGGCTACGTAACGCCGTCTTTTGTGTGTGTGTGTGTGTGTGTGTGTTTGTGTGTGTGTGTGTGTGTGTGTGTGTGTGTGTGTGTGTGTGTGTGTGTGTGTGTGTGTGTGTGTGTGTGTGTGTGTGTGTGTGTGTGTGTGTGTGTGTGTGTGTGTGTGTGTGTGTGTGTGTGTGTGTGTGTGTGTGTGTGTGTGTGTGTGTGTGTGTGTGTGTGTGTGTGTGTGTGTGTGTGTGTGTGTGTGTGTGTGTGTGTGTGTGTGTGTGTGTGTGTGTGTGTGTGTGTGTGTGTGTGTGTGTGTGTGTGTGTGTGTGTGTGTGTGTGTGTGTGTGTGTGTGTGTGTGTGTGTGTGTGTGTGTGTGTGTGTGTGTGTGTGTGTGTGTGTGTGTGTGTGTGTGTGTGTGTGTGTGTGTGTGTGTGTGTGTGTGTGTGTGTGTGTGTGTGTGTGTGTGTGTGTGTGTGTGTGTGTGTGTGTGTGTGTGTGTGTGTGTGTGTGTGTGTGTGTGTGTGTGTGTGTGTGTGTGTGTGTGTGTGTGTGTGTGTGTGTGTGTGTGTGTGTGTGTGTGTGTGTGTGTGTGTGTGTGTGTGTGTGTGTGTGTGTGTGTGTGTGTGTGTGTGTGTGTGTGTGTGTGTGTGTGTGTGTGTGTGTGTGTGTGTGTGTGTGTGTGTGTGTGTGTGTGTGTGTGTGTGTGTGTGTGTGTGTGTGTGTGTGTGTGTGTGTGTGTGTGTGTGTGTGTGTGTGTGTGTGTGTGTGTGTGTGTGTGTGTGTGTGTGTGTGTGTGTGTGTGTGTGTGTGTGTGTGTGTGTGTGTGTGTGTGTGTGTGTGTGTGTGTGTGTGTGTGTGTGTGTGTGTGTGTGTGTGTGTGTGTGTGTGTGTGTGTGTGTGTGTGTGTGTGTGTGTGTGTGTGTGTGTGTGTGTGTGTGTGTGTGTGTGTGTGTGTGTGTGTGTGTGTGTGTGTGTGTGTGTGTGTGTGTGTGTGTGTGTGTGTGTGTGTGTGTGTGTGTGTGTGTGTGTGTGTGTGTGTGTGTGTGTGTGTGTGTGTGTGTGTGTGTGTGTGTGTGTGTGTGTGTGTGTGTGTGTGTGTGTGTGTGTGTGTGTGTGTGTGTGTGTGTGTGTGTGTGTGTGTGTGTGTGTGTGTGTGTGTGTGTGTGTGTGTGTGTGTGTGTGTGTGTGTGTGTGTGTGTGTGTGTGTGTGTGTGTGTGTGTGTGTGTGTGTGTGTGTGTGTGTGTGTGTGTGTGTGTGTGTGTGTGTGTGTGTGTGTGTGTGTGTGTGTGTGTGTGTGTGTGTGTGTGTGTGTGTGTGTGTGTGTGTGTGTGTGTGTGGCGATTCGTTATTTTCGCCGAGAAAATCACACGTTTGCATCGACTGGCGGGTAGATGCTTAAACATAATTTTCTCGCTAATTATGGGGTCTTGTGCTACCGCTGAAAATTCAACGGCCGGTAAGAAGCCCGATGATCTTTTTTTTTTTTCGGAGAACCATAATTGAAGGTAGCTCTCGGTGCTCTTTTAGGTGCGGTACGCCGAATTTGAATTGGTACAGCAAATGACTGACGACGATGTCTTTTTTGTTCCATACTTAGAATGTAATAAAAAAAAAAAAAAACCGAAGTTGCTTCCGCAGAAAAGCTTCCTGTGTTGTCGCGTGTGTCTATGAGGGCAACCATGCGCTCTACTTCGTGTACACACTAGAGTCCTACACACTCAGCGCTCTTGTGGTGATAACAGTTGTTGCCAGGCTCTTTAAACGAGTTCTTCGAATCGTGCGCGGCTTCGAGTACTTTGAACCCTCGATCAACAACCGCGGACGGCGCACGTACTGAGGAACGAATAAATGCGTTCAGCCCACGAATGAATGGCCCCGCCGGGGTGGTGCAGTGGTAAGACGCCCGACTACTGTGCCGGAGTTCCCGGGATCGAATCCCGGCCTCGGCGGCTGCGTTTCGATGACGAAGTGGCGTCCGTGTGCTGTGCGATGTCAGCGCACGTTAAAGATCCCCAGGTGGTCGAAATTACTCCGTAGCCCCTCCACTACGACCCCCCTTTCTCTCTATCCACTTTCACTCCCACTTTCATCCCTTCCCTTACGGCGCGGTTCAGGTGTCCACAGAGCAAGTGTGACAGATACTGCGCCTTTCCCTTCCTATGAACCAACCAACCAACCAACCAACCACGAATGAATGAATGAGAACGTCTCCTTTGGCAGTGGGTGGTGGTTGCCACAAGGCCCAATCATTCTCCCTTTTTCTTTGCAGATTCTTTTTAATTGCATCTTTAAGTTCCTCCACCTTTCAATTACACATTCTAACATAGCTCTCACGCTGAACAAAATATGACTCCAAAGATTATACCTGCCAGTCACTTACAAGCTTTTTTTACATTGACCAATGCTCCAAACGTCTCATTACCCAGGGAGCAACAGGCGACGCGGAGGAAACTTCAAATCGACACCTTCCCTAACCCATATTTTATTTCCAGATTCCTTAACTCAGAAATTAGCCAGACCTGGCGATTCTGTGGAGAAACAGTAACACTAGATCGCATAATATGGACTACTAGTGCCCACCTACCTCTTGCGGAACTCATGTCTGCTCCTTCACTTGATACGTGGAATAAAGTAAATGCCAACGACGACTCGGACACCCAAAACCAGAGCCGTAGCATGAGCCTGTGTCAACAGGAATCTTCATAGCCTCGGACGCATCTGCTGGCAACTTTCCCTAACCCCACATTTTTATTTATTTATTTATTTATTTCTTTTTTTGCCGATAATGTTGTATTTAACTCCGAACATCGCGGATTGGGCCAGGACATTCTGTCAGCCGAGCAGCTAACAGACCAACGCGCGCAATCAGCATCAAAACTTTCACTCTTGCTTTTCACGTCTACGGTCATTTCTCGCTCACACTTTCTTTCATCCGCTCTGCAGTCTATTGATTCTCAAGAAAGCACCGCATTGCACACCCGACGCTACTAAAACGGATATGGTTCTTTTTGCGAAGGACTGTTTCTGTTTTAAGGACGCCAATCCATTGTACAATTGTGCGATCAATTATTTCGACCACCCTCGGAAGCAGAACGGGTGAAGCTTTGGTTAAATGAATAAAAAAAAAAAAAAACACGGACGATCAGTGAGAAGCATGCAGAATATACGCGAGAGCGTTACTTTTCTATAGAACACACTACGTGTTTATGTTATTATCGCCTATGTAAAGGAACAACAGATGCATTAATGCTCTTTTATGAATCATTTATTATATTGTGCGGTGGCAATTTACTTTTAGGTGACCTAGACCATACGGGATGTCCTGTAGCCGTCGACATCCCTTTTAAGTGAAGGTGTAGAGCTTAATGGGATCATCATAGTCTTGTGGTAAAAAAAAATGGACGCTCCCATGACACCTCCTCTATGCTCATGGTTTTCCTAGGCGCCGATGCTTCAAACGGGGAGCGCAAAGATACCGTGTGTTCGAGTCCCATCTCATGTATCCATACGAAAGCAGCTGCCGAGTTGGCAGCTCTTCGGAGTCCTTCCTAAATCCCTCGATGCTCCTTCCAACTCGGGATGTGGCCATCTGATTTCGTGAAGTCACATGCCCGCCGACCATGGAGGAAGGAAAGCTTAGGAGAGGCCCTGACGTCATTTTTTTGAAGCCGGCGCGGCCGCGCCGCGACCGGACGCTGCAACGTCTGTCCTTCTCCTTTACCCTCCGCATTTTCTTTCTCCGCGACGCTCACGTACCTAGGGCCCTTAGCAACGCTGTTGCTAGTGGCCCGAGTTTTCATAGCAACAGCGTCGCCGTTGCTAATGGCCCGACTTGGCTAACCCTAAATTTTGACGTCACTTCCGCCACACTTTCTTCAATGCATTGAGAATGGCAAGGGCCTCTCCTAAGTTGTTTCCTTCCTCCATGCCGCCGACCAATCACACATCTGGTGACTTCCATGAGCGAAAGAGAAATGGGAACCTGCGTGCCATTGCACGTTCTACCTGTCAGTGCTCAGCTATGCCTCCGCCACCATCCAGACAAATGTCCGTAACTTTTTGAGGCGGCGAGGTTTCAAATAGAGAGGATTCGGGTTTTTGTCACTCGCTAACTACCATTTGCGAGAGGCATGCTGGTGATTTGGTGTCCGTGTTGCCGTGGGAACAAGGACCTCTTTCGATTAGAGTTTGCTGTTACAACCGAACGACGTCTCCCCTCAATGTTATATTATTAGGTACCTACATGATGCTCTAACTCTGCAAGGACCTGTCATGTAGAGCGATTCCATTCCACGTCATCCGCGCGTGCACCTTATTTGGCGAATTAAACAAGAGCATTGAACGAAGATATACCGTCATGTATCGAAAAACCAATGAAACGATAAGTGGTGCAAAATGACTTGCAGTCATCTAATAGTCTATGCCGCACGGATAAACATTTTGACCTCCATAAGCCTCCATAACTCGCCTTCACCTTCTTCGACTAATACATATGTAAGGCACCGAGAAAATAACCTTGCAGACACGTGGAGAAGTTTTAGATCCCCTAGCATTTTATGGATGTTGGAGATGTCTGGAGGATGTTTCGCGTTCAGCGGCACGGCCGCTTGGCTTCCCGAAATCGAGCGGTCGCGTAAATGGGCACCTTGACCATGGTCTACTCAGATGATTGGAGGGTCCTTGGAAGGACATTTGTTGCTGCTTTCTTGAGCTCTATTTGATTATAGTATGCAGTACGTATGAGCTCCCCGTATAATTTCAGGTAATACTCTTGTTTGGGCGAGTTGGTTCATCTTTGAAAGGTACATGTCGTTTATGTGCCTTTTTGTGTCCCGTTTTTTTGCGCAAGTATACATAACCTTTCAAAGTATAATTTCAGGCGTACCTGAAACACGTACAGAGCGCATTAAAAAGAGCGCTTCTACTTACGTGCCATTAATTTAATCCGCACTTCGAATGAATCTTTGGTGAGAACCCTGTCACCACTATTGAGATCCCCTCGATAAATGAGCATTGTCACTCAGAATAAATAGACATTATGTATTAATTCTCGTCGGAGAATAAGAATCTTCACTTAATAAGTGCGTATGCAAGCGGGTGCGTATGCAAGTTTTACCTTCATAGGTTTTTCGAAAAATTGAAGCACCGAAATTGTTTCGTTTTCTTTTTTTTTTTTTAATTTGCCTAATTTTTCAGTTTTACTGCATGGGGAAAAGGGCCAGGAATAGGAACTTCTTTGTCTCGTCAGATAACTTTTGGTTAAAGCTTGGTTTGGTTTGCGGGTTTAAACGTCCCAAAGCGACTCAGGCTATGAGAGACGCCGTAGTGGAGGACTCCGGAAAATTATTTAGACCACTTGGGATTCTTTAACGTGCACTGACATCGCACAGCACGCGGGCGCCTTAATTGCTTTTCGCCTCCATCGAGAAGCGGCCGCCGAGGCCGGGATTCGATCCCGCATCCTTGGGAACAGTAGTCGAGCGCCGTAATCACTGCGCCACCCCGACAGCGTGGGACATCACCTAAATGCATATGCATACTCCTGTGCGGGCATCGTCATCATCGATTTCGTAGACGCCACCTCCATCATCATCTGAGAGGTATACAGATAAGCTCGCAGCAAGACCGGCAGGACAAAGACCTCTTACAATGACATTCAGCAACTCCTGCAGCATATCTGGCGGGCGCCTGCGGCAGCCACATTGTTAAAGCAAATTTCTTTATCTCGTCACTCAACTTGACCCCTCGGCCTCTTACGATTACTTGTCCTTCCCATGGCCAAAGCACCTGTCATAACATCTGCTCTCCGGAGTGTTGGTGCAGCAAGCTCGCGCTACCACTTCCTCCATTCCTAGCATGCGCTAGGTAAACACAACCTCCAAGTAAATGCTTGGCGACGCCCAGGAGGTTCTTACTGGAAAAGCCCCGGTTCAGCCAGTATAACGCACATATCTGAGTCGATCGAGTCATCCCTATAAAGGTTAAACTCCAAATGAACTGTTCGCTGCTCCTGAAGAACGCGTCAGGCGAGCTTCATGACGCGGCACGGCATCTTTCGCGGTACACACAAGAAGTGCGCATTTGCATCGGCGCGCCGCGCTGTCACGGTCTGTCAGTCCTCCCAGAGTTGCGGGCGGCGGTGATCAGGAAGGGGGGAGACAGGCTACGACGACGTCGCACGACCGACACGACGCCGCGACGGGGCGTGCCTCGTCGTCGCTTGCGGATAAGTTCAAATGCAAATGCGCGGGTCGGATATTCGTTCTTCGCATGCCGAGCCATATATGCATTGGCTGCAGTGCCAAGGCGTACGGGTGCGGGAGATGCGTGTTCCGAAACATGCGAGCGGTGAACGTCGCTTTTGTGGTACGTGTCTGCGATGTCCACGCGTTGTTCCCGGGGTTACACACCACTTGTGGCGAAGACGCCAGGTGTGTGCGCGGTAGGTGGGACCAGTGGACTACAAGAAACAAAGGAAAACTCATTTGTTCGCATTTATTTAGCTTGGGACATACACAGAAAAATGGATGAGTAGCGGGCTGCGAACTGACACCAGAAGGACCACGAGGCCTGCCTGCTCCAGAAAGTAGAGGAAAGAAAGGCTTGCAACTCAGCGTAATTTGTAAATTGTGGTTTGCAACGGGGAGAGGACATCAAAGGGGGACATCATAACTTAAGGTGAA
The DNA here is from genome assembly GCF_055883805.1 of Amblyomma maculatum. Classification (NCBI taxonomy): domain Eukaryota; kingdom Metazoa; phylum Arthropoda; class Arachnida; order Ixodida; family Ixodidae; genus Amblyomma; species Amblyomma maculatum. The sequence goes on from NC_139346.1 coordinate 186,650,506, forward strand.
ACTTCCGCAATGACTATTACCACAACTGCCATCATCATCATCCAAGCTACATACAGCTACGTTCACTGTAGGACACAGGCTCCAAACGCCTCTACCTTGTGGCGAAGGCGTGACCATCTTATCCTCACCGACTTCATCTTAAATGCCCGCTGCCACTCCCTGCTCTGTTTATTTCCGAATCCACTCCATTATCAGAGGCTGTCGAAAATCTGCTAGCATCTCATGCTCTGCACAAGCCTCTTTTCATATAGGATAGCTTTTTCTCCCTAATCCTCCGGTTCTCTGCCACCTAACGCTTTCTTCACTGCACTATTCTCAATTTAATTTCAGTTTTTGTTGACTAAATTACGCTATACCTCTTCTGCAATGTTGAAAGTATAAAAAAGGACAAGGGCGCCTTTCAGGGGCTGCTAATGTCATCTTTCGAACCTCTTGGCTTGTGAACGACATATTTGGCCTCTTGATACGTGGCATGCACTCACCATGGGGGATTGGCCCCGGGACGTACACACCTATATATGACGCAACCAGCACGGCTCATTCCCTCTTTTAATTTGAACTGTGGCAGAATAGCTTGGATACCTATTGTATACCGCTAGCATGACACCAAAGTTATTTTTTGAAGTTCAATTGAAAACATTCGGAGTGAACTTCCGGGTTGGCTCAGGGAGTGTCTTTGCTTCGACACGATATCAGAAGGTTCGGTATCCGGCCAGTTAAGCTTCATGTCGATGCTGACGAAATGGTTAAGTGCATTAGTAATGCGAATTTAACTAACAATACAGACGACTGAAGCTGTTCTAGGAGTTCCTCTATACTTTAACGATGAAATATTCATGCAAGATCCAACGCATAAGTAAAATTCTGGGTGAATCTACTTGATAATCCAGGAATTTCAAAAGGTTTTCTTTTTACAACGCATGCTGTTTGAATACGAAACTATAGAAAGGTTAACAGCGTTTAAATAATTCGCTGTTGCGAAACAGATGTAAGGAGCGTGTTGTAAGTGACATCCGCCAACCTCCAGCAGAAGAAGAAAGTGAAGGTATGCTGCTAAAAAACCGCCAAAATGTGGTTATTTCGCAGAAAGAAAAAGAAAAAAAGAAAAGAAAAGAAGAAAAGAAGGGCTAGACGATTCATGGAGGGAAACAAGCATTTACAACTAGTCCTCCAGCGAGAACGACATGACAAATAAAACGAAAGCGGTCCGGGGGCAGGGGTCAGAAGGGAGGAAATGCTGGAATTGATATACTTACTGAGAGGATGACATGTTACTGAAAAACGGCAAGTGGATGATAGATGACAACTGGAGTTAACTTAGAAGAGGCGGACCATAAAAACAGATACACGTTTCCATAACCCTTCTACTCGAGAACGTGCGGTACCCTGATACACGCGTGTAACAATAAGAGCAGCTTTAAACAATCCTGCGCCACTTGCGAACGGATGCAAGCCGGCGCCCAGCACGCGAAACGACATGGTACGTGGAGGGCGACACATCAGTGACACTCAACCGCGGCAACAGCTGTCAAGCAAGTGCAGAGGTCACCGGCAGATTTCCTTCTTCTCCGCGGTTGCGTTCTCTGTTGACGCACTGACGGCGATTGGACGCCTGCCCTAAATGAGTGTAGGTGGAACGCACTCGCCGACCCGTCCGCGCCAAGAGCGAGGCCGATATTTTTGGAAGGCCCCGCGCCGCGCTCGCAAGATGTATTTCTTTTCCTGCGCTGCGGATTTTCGGTCGCTTGCGCGCCGTGTGCACCTCAAGGATCCCCAGCGCGGTGACGTGTCGTGCACGCTGACACTCGAGCACCCTGCCCGCGCGCGAGCGCTCAACCCATTTCTCGCCGCGCCGCCCGTTGGCGCTCGATGAGGGAACGCATCGTCGCGCGTGCAATTAGCAGCTCCTTGCCAGTCAGCGATGGGCATCCATTCGCGTTGGATAGCCGCCGGCGAAGCGGTTATAACGAGCTCTCACGCGTGTACGCACACGTGTGCGTAACAAAACGCTTATTTCGCGCGTGCATAGTGGAACACCTGTGCATCGAGTGAGACAAGGTCATTGTTTTGGTGAACTATTGTAAGCTATATATGGTGTAACTATACCTATATAAATTTCGTTAAGAGGAACTGCTGTGAATTCATGATCTTACATTATACTTGATTTGTGTTTTCCGATGTCAAGATAAGTTAGTAGTATATCGCTTTTGCGGTGCATATCACGCATATGTCTTACGCGCGTGGTATGATCTGCATAGATCGTGTTTGCATTGGACTTTTATTATTTTACTCTTTTTGTACACGCACTCTACAATAAAGCACCGCGGAGGTCATTTCAGACCATTGAAGCTGATGTACCTCTCTCGTCTTTTTATTCCTCTCAAAACCGATACTTATTAAATGCAGCAGAAAGAAAAAAAAAAGGGAGGGAGGGTGGGGGGGGGGGGGGGGGGGGGGGGGGAGGTCTAAGCATGTACGCGATTGCATCGGGGAAGACAATGCCGATAGGAGAGAGAGAGAGGAAAAAAAAGCTCGTATTTGCTGAGAGCATCTTACTGAAAAACATTTGAGAAAAGTTTAGGGACTAGCCTAGTTATAGGAGGAGAAAATGATGACAATCGAAAAAATATTTATAAATACATATGCCAGGCTACGTATGCTAGTATGTTTGTACGAGGCTTTTGGCTTACATAAGACACTCCGAGCACTCGTTAAGCTTCAGTTAGATGAGAAAATATGCAAAAAGAGTGTTTTGAGAGCACCTGCCTTATTTTAGGTGTTAAAGTGCCAGATATTTACGGTGCAATTTCGTCGGCAGCCATTGTAAATCTAGTCGTTTCAAACGAGGCGCGCAAACTTCGTTAAAAAAAGAGAAAAGAAACCACGAGCCCCATAAATGGCAGCGCCCGCTCTCGCCCGTGTGCGCATGCGTAACCCCCACACCCGCGTTGCTGCTTCCATTTTGTGTGGTTATCAAATCGTAGTCGCCGATTATCGACTTCTACGGACGTTCAAGCTATGTTACGCTACTTTTAAACGTGCGACATTGACACATCTGACGCCCACGGCCACAACTTTAGCTGAAATGTGAGTAGAAAGTGCGTTCTTAGGCTTTTGCGAGGTGCTTCGTGTGCGGCGGTCCGGCGAGCTAGGGACGACGGGCGCACAGGTATCGAGCCTGGCTTGCCGCTTCCGATCGTGCGCGTGTTTCCCGATCGGCGTGCCGAACGTCAATAAACATTTGAAACGTGTGTGCACATACTGAAAATGCAGACTGCTTAGTATATAACCAGCGAGTCACTTTTTAGTTCATATCAGCCCCGCACAACTGGGCGTAACTGTGCAGTGGGTCAAGACTATGTCGAGGCACATCCTCAGACGTCGCCGCACAGAAAAACTCGGCGCATTTGATGCTGTAACTTGCGTGCACTATGGGCTTTATATTTGCGGTGGCCACTTCGGCTGTGCCTTCGCAACGTTCCGATAGCGAATGACCATCACCGTAACTTAATGCTGTGACGAAGCTGCTCTTTCTGTTCGTTGACATCTCGTGACGCGCCGCCTTTTAATCATTATCGCATTTCAGTGCCAGCGTTGTCTTGTTGGGTCAAAGCTGAATGAATTGCTCACGTAGCAGCACTTGCGCGTGTGATGCCAAGTCATTTTTCGCTTTCTCCGCCGCGCCGGCACAAAGCTCCCATGCGCCGTTTACTCAGCACATTACGCGTGAGCAGAGTCATATCTAAATATGCCAGCTAGGCGCAGATGCGTTACCTGGCTCACCGTGACGCTTCTTTTCCGCCCTTATATCCACGATAAGCATCTGGACCGCTTCACGTCAAGAGCAGCTCTTGTTCATCACGTGTAAACAGAAGCAAACAAGCTGTGTGCTGACGGCGGCGTTTTTATTTGAGGCTGAAAAGAACAACAGAAATATTGACTGCATAAATTTGAGTGATCTTGAAAGCTTCACTGTGTCTTGCAGGCGTAACGTTAGCTTGAAGTCACTGAACAAATGATATAGCGAGCAGTGGCGTTAGCATCTGCATCAACAGAACAGTATGCAAAGGGCAGATAATTATAGACAACGATTTCTCTGAATCGTCACCTTATGGTCTTGCTATTGTTCTTGGAGACACTGCTCAGATAACATTGTGCATCGGTGGCCTGACATGTTCTGAATAGCATTTTTTTTTCTTCAAGCACCTTCAGTTGTTTGTGGTAAAGCAGTGCTGACATTTTTTGGACATTTCTGTGGTGAAGATTTTGTGCTCAGAGAGCAGTCCATTTGGTCTAATCCAGTGCTGCACTTATTTTGAGGATCTGTGACACTGACAGATTATTCGCATTGTTGGGCTTCAGATGGCGCATCGGAGCATTGTACGAACAAGCAAGTTTCGCCACGTGTTTGGCCAGGCACTGAAGAGGGAACAATGCTACGACAACATCAGGATCACGAAACAGTCATCAGATTCCAACTTCTGTGCGGTCAATCCCAAGTTCCTCGCGATTATTATAGAAGCTGCAGGTGGTGGGGCGTTCATGGTGCTTCCACTAAACAAGGTGAGGCTGCTGTTTTCCCTGCTTTGCTCTGTTGTTATTTTCTTGCATTATGCAAAATAAGTCACACCTTTCTGAAATCTTGTTAGCTCCCTGAAATGGGCTTCCTCTGATATAATGCCTACTTATGCTCGAAAATTTTCATGTGGCAGTCTGCACCTCCACTAATCATGTATTTCTGGAGGGACCAATCCACCGCGAGCACTTTGTCTTCATGGCCTCTGCATAGCCAATGGTCGCCTTATTATGCTAAACATCGGGCAAAGATATAGAAGTATTTATTGAGTATGTTGCCTCTCTATGTTAAACAAGAATGTTGCCTAATTATTAAAGAAATGACTATCCATTTTTAGTAAAATTCGATTCTGTGGTCTTTGTGGCTATGCTGAAGTTTGCTGACAGAAGACAAATATGTTGCTGAAACATTTGAAGATTAAAGTGGAATATTTTTTGTTTTGTTTTCACAGTGCAATCTAACGTTAAAGGGACAGTCTACCGACTTTTCAAACTTTTTTTGTCTTGCTTCATTCGAAGTCTCCATCCATAAATTAACAAGTACCCAGTTGTTTACCCGAGAAAAGTGGCAGAACAACTTAAACCTTAATTTTTTTTTCATATGGTAGTCTCATTTTCTCAGTGATGTACGGTGTCTCCAAACACTAATGGCATGGGCACGACATACAGTTAGTATGGTAACTCTATGTAGCTCTATGAACACTGCTGCCACACCACCTAAATCATGTGACGAAGGTGCCATTAACTAAGATCCACAGATTTTGTTAGAACTATAATTTAGTGTACTAAGATAGCTTTAAATAGAATGAAATGGATGATTAAACTAAATAACCCCTGTAATATATACCACATACCAACAACCGTTTTTCGCTGCCGATGACAGCACCGCCACATTGTGGCGGTGTCTTTGGTTGCACGATTTTCTGTTTTGAATGCATTTTAAAAGCGTATCACTATTAAGGAATTAAACTAGCTGCAGTTTATTGAACGAGATAAAAGTAAGTTTTCTTAAAGTTGATATGAACACAAAAACTGTCTGTGTGACGCTCTGGAATAGTCATAAAACTTCTGACACTCCAAGTAGATACCAGTTAATAGCAACGAAAAGACGCAGTATGATGCCACCATTCACTAAAACCTGACTATTTTGATCAATTTAAAAGATCAGTTCCTGGTTAGACTGCAAGCTCTTCACTCTATATTGCTACCAAGTAGTGAAATCTACCAGAATATGGCAATATTTCTATACACGTCTCCGGCAGTAGACTGTCTCTTTAATGATGGCGTTGATAGTATATGGACTCAGTGATTCACAATTTAAAAGAGGTGGCAGGAGGGCCAGCAGAGGAGAGGTCTCTGAAGGGCTTCAGAGACCTGGATGCAAAAAGTATGTGGATGCCATTAAACATTTTTTGCGCAAACATCTGTTCTTGGCAGCACCTGTATTTCATTTGATGTTTGAGTTTTCTGGCTCTCAAACACTCCATTCTATGTGAGAGTATCCTCTTTCTCATTAAATTGAGGTAACTTGTAAATGGAGGTTGACTATAGTCCAACCTCGGCATTTCTTTAAATAGCTGTCGATGCTCTAAAAGCTTTTTGTTCATTCTTTTTCTCCATGACTTTTATGGTTTGACTTATTTTCTTGCTTATATTCCATAGTTCCCATTATATTGAAAGTTGCAGAAGTGGTGCTTGGAAATTCACTTCAGTGTTTAGCTGGCGGGTTGAGCTATGGTACCTCCTATGCGAGGAAAAAAATGAAAAAAATCAGCAGAGATACATAAGACTGCATATGGTTGACAATGCAGAAGCATTACATTACATTGTAAAGTGCCGAGTCATGCTGCATTGCTTAATGACTACGAGTCATGACTGTGACGATGACTCATGACGATAATGTTTGCACAAACTCTGCACTTTACGTTATGTTACTTTGTAAAGTGCTTAGTCATGCTATGGCCCAACAATCAGTCCCCGGCTATGTCATCTGCCAACTACCAGCTGCCAGAGGCGGGCTCGGGATTTTCATGTCATGAATGCCGAAGTCAGCTGTTGCTCTGATGGGACATATGCTTTTGCATTAAAATCATTAGCCAGGGCAGGTTATGAGCAGATTAGTAGGGCCTTATAAACAATTATTAGTCCGTAAGTAATTACATTGCTGCTAGTAGAAATGCCTCTCTGAGGGTAAACATTATATAAACTTTTTGAATGGTGCTTAATTAAACTGAAGCTTCGGTTTATTTATTCTCATTAAAGAACTATGCACAAGTAGTCAATAGTAGAAAGTGGGCCAAAATTTTAAATTATAGTGATTCTGCTTACATGAAAACATCTTGCTGGCTATGAGTGGGTGTACAGAGACAGAGAGAGAGAAATTGAGGAGTCATGTAAGGAGTATGACCTGCCTTGTGTTCTCAGTGAAAACTGCTAAATAAGTTCCTTTGCATTATAGGATTATGCTGTGCATTGTTGATAAATTCTCTTGGATTTATGTAACAGTTTTCACCTATTGACCTGTGCTGTCTACAAAAAAAGAAGGATAAAGCGGCGTTATGATGCAGTGAGTTTTGCTGTGAAAAAACAATTGCGGGAAAAAAGTCCAGACTTTTCACCTTCCAGAAAGCAAAGAAATGACTGCAATATCAGTACCGATATAGAAAAGTCGATGCCTAAGCTTGTAAATGCTTGTTGTTAGTGTGTGCATTGACTTATAATCAGTGATCACATTCTTATTGTTAGCTTTTGATGCTTGGGCTTTTGATGCTTGGGTTACTTCCGTGTTTAGTACTGAAAAGAAGTCACTCATTACTGTAGGCCTAGTCTGTCATGGCGGGCAGTGGTTATGTGCTTTATTTCAAGTGAATTGTGTTCTTTCTTTCGTAGCAGGCATAGCAAGTGTAGCAGGGGGCAGCAGAAAGTTAGGTGGGCGGATGACGAAGTTCGCAGGGGTCAGTTGGATGCACCCGAGCACAAGACCGAGTTAATTGAAGGAATGTGGGAGAAGCCTTCGCCCTGCAGTCGGTATAGTCCGGCTGCTGATGATGATGATGTGTCCTTTCTTAGTGCTTTATGGGCTACATGATAGAATGTTGAGCGGTGTTGAGAACATGTGGTTGAAATTAATCCGTTCAGGCTCAATTCCGCATCAGCATACTCGACCTAACGATGTCGAATCTAGTCTGTACACAGTGCAATTTTTACAAATGTGAATTCAAAAAACGCTATGATGTCTGAACGGTCTTGTGTGGAAAGATATTGAGATAGTTGTGCAAAATGAACACAACAATCTTTTTAAGCTTGGTATTTTATGGCAGTTCTAATAAGGCTTCGGTATCAATTTTCGGTTGCTTTTTTTTTCAACCGCAAACACTTTATGTGCCAAAAAGTTTACATACATAATTTGTTTACATTTGTTTACATAGGGGTTTATCACAGCAGGAATGAATGAAAAACATTATTGAGACCTTGAGTATAGAGTGCAGTCCTAGGTATATGAGAACCACACAGGATTAGCATAACTGATCAGCAGAGAAGGTTAGCTTTTTTGTTATGCAGTCCGGCATGTTGCTGTAAAATTTTGGAATTTTTTAGAAATTTCCCCATCAATAAATATTGATTTGTGCCTGAAGAGGTTAATCCAGAGTCCTTCACTACAGCATTCCTTGCAGCATTTTTGCAGCTTTGTGGCCTTAAATCTTATGCACTCTGTTATACTATATGGCCTTAATAGGCAGGATAGAGTACCTAATGTTCCGTGAACTGAGAAGTGATGGTTTTTAAAGTCTGTCAGCTTAATTTAGCATCTGCTTGTCACTTTTTAGAGGCACAGTAATTTTATTCGAAACCTGTATGGGGCATTGCAGCTTTAATATTGGTGCTCTTAAATTGAGTAATATTGGCATTTTTAATGTGAAACAGAATTTGGAATGCCATTGTGCAAAGTATGAGCAGAAATGATGCCGTGTGTGGTGACTACCAGAATTCTAAAGGCTTGCTTGTGTGATCGTAGTTAACCAGAAAGACATAACACTGTTGAGGTTCTTGTTTACTGAGGTATTAGAAAGTTCTGAGCTCATCTTATGTGCACATATTCTGTACACAGCGGGCAAAAAAATAGTAAAGCTACGCATTAAAATATCTCATTCATCAATACGCATGCACGCTCAATTCATTTCAGATTACTTAATAAACAATAGCCAACCAATGGCAATAGTCCCTATTGATTGTCAAATTGCACGACCGGCAGTTCCTCATGCCGTTTTGCTGATACTTCACTATTCCAATTGTCAAGTGTGGCAGGGAAAAAATTGCAAAACCTGCTCTTGAACATTTTTGACAAATAGACAACTTGTCTTAATTAAAACATACTGGCATTAATTAATTATGCAAAATATTTATGAAACAGCAAGTGAGAAGTGTTTCCTCCATATCTTTTACCTGGGCTTGCGAGGTTTAGAAAAATTCTCACAGCTGCTTTTTTTTTCCCCCTGAAGGATGGCACGAATGAGCACTAGAACTAGATCTGAATGACTCCTTTTCTTCACAGACTGGTCGAGTGGATGTGAACCACCCTCTGGTTGCTGGGCACAAAGGACCTGTGCTGGACATTGCTTGGTGCCCGTTCAACGACAACATAATTGCCAGTGCTTCAGATGATGCCCTGGTTCGAGTATGGCAGATTCCCAACTTGGGTCTAGTGCGTCCGCTCGTTGACCCTGTTGTTGAGCTACCCGGACACGAGCGCCGTGTGACACAGATCCTATGGCACCCATCGGCCAACAATGTCTTGCTCAGTGTTGGTGAGTCACATCAGATTACCTATGACATCTTGCCTGTTCAATATGGAGCCTCCTCATCAATCCCATCTTGCCAAATTATAACTTCGGGTTGATTCGAACTGACAGTTTGACGCCATCAATCGGATGTATTAAAAATGTATGCTTTTATTCAAGCAAATTTAATTTGCTTTTGAAATAAAATTATACTCAGCTGTACAATGTAATTACAATTGAAGTCATTTGTATTGTGGGCTGTGTAGAAGAACTGCAGTTGTAAGCATAAAGTTGCTTTCAGTCTGGAGAACAGACACTCTGCGGTGAGGAATTGGAAATGCACCAATCAGAGCTTTTCTTTTTGCCATGTTTTTAAAAGTGCGCGAATAGCGAAATTTTTAAATATGAATCAAATACAAATTTGGGAAAAAAATGCCTTCGAATATCAAATCGAATATCGAATATCTGATCAATGAAAGGAAAAAAAAAAAAACAAAAATTAAAAATTAGCAAACCTTGTTCTTCCTGTTTATTTCAGAATTCGCATGGTATTTGCAAATAAAATTAAAGTAGTCCTTTGTACAGGAAGAAGCTGCATGAAACTTGGCGGAGCTGTCGTATCACTGCTGAATGCAATAAACTCTCGTTAATTCAGCCTTCAAGGGACCACAAAAATTTTCCAAATTAACCGAAATCTCGGATTATTAGACAGAATGGGCGTGAAAAGAACTGCCAAAAATTGTTTGCATCACAATAACTTTATCTGGACACTTGCGCAATGGTTGTCTTTATTTGAGACAAAACTAAAGTGAAAACATTTTTGCATGTTTTTTTTTTTAACGTGCTTCGCTTTGCGCACCCTGTGGAGAAGGCCTTCCTCACAGAAGGGAAGGTCCCCCTTCACAAAAATAAAATAAAATAATAATAATAATAATAATAATAATTGGTTCACAGGAAAAAAAAAAGGCGCAGCATCTGTCACACCTGTTCTATGGACACTTGAACCTTGCCATAAGGGAAGGGAGGAAGGTGGGAGTGAAAGTGAAAAGAAAGAAAGGAGGGCCCCGGAGTAATTTCGACCACATGGCAATCATTAATGTGCGCTGACATTGCACAGCACATGGACGCCACTTCGTTTCGCCTTCATCGAAGCACAGCTGCCGCTGGCTGGGATCGAGCTTGGGTACTTCGACACAGTAATCGGCATCCTAACCACTGCAACACTGCGGTGGGGCAATTAAAAAAATGGCCCCGTCACATTTGAGGATGCTTCACTTCACAGTCCGTGCGATCAAACACTGCGATGAAGCGCGCAGTGTGGGGAAACTGTGGTGAATTAGAAAATATTCGGTGTATTCAGCAATTTTCAAATATTCGGAAAATCTCGGACACCACTTTTTTTTAATATGATCCGAATAGCAAACATATTCTATTTATATTCAAAGTTTCGGATATTTCACTCACCCTTTTTTGTTTTATAAGCGCTGTGATAGCTACAGGTCAATCTCGTCAATCAAAGACTCGCTTTTAATGTCCAGAAAAGGTCTGTTCAGCACTACCTCTCGTGGGCAAATTTTACTGCCAGGACTTTGGTTTGTACTTTATTCCATTTCTTACTTCAGAGAAAAATGGAACAGGATCTAAAGGCTCATAGCCTGACAGAGGCTCCTGCCCCAGTGAACAGACTCAGGCAAACAGGAGAACACAAGTTCTCATCTTTATTTTCTGACCTTCTCCAGACACGTGTAATGTCTCTACAGTGCAACTTGTTCAATATGAGCTTTAGTATACACAGGTAGTGCAAGTTGGGTTAGTTGGCAACTTTATGCTGGCAGATGGATTATGCCCAGGTGTGTAGTGCAAATAAACAAAAGTTCATGCTATATTCACGAAATTTTCACAGTATATGGTTTAAACAGCTGGAGAAATGTGAACAGAGAATTGATTTTTTTTTTGCTTTCAGTGCAGTTAGTTCAAATTATGTACAAAGTACTTTCTTACTCATGAGTAGCGTTGCATAAAGTTGCTGTTAATGTCTTCATGAAAGAAACTCTTGCGCATTTTACTATCACGAACTGTGTTAGGCTAAAATTCTGTACAAGTGCACCATGCTCTCGGCTGTGCCTTGAACCTGTGCGCTAACCTTCCTCGCCCATACAGGGGCTGACTGCAAGATCATCATCTGGAATGTAGGCACAGGAGAAATCCTGTCGTGCATTGACCACCCCGACTTAGTGTTCAGCTGTTGCTGGAACTGGGATGGCAGCCGTATTGTCACCACCTGCAAGGACCGCAAGATTCGTGTCTACAACCCGAGGTCGGGGGAGGTCGAAGTGGTAAGCATGGATTTCAGTGTAGTATACTCGTGCTTTTATTCTGCCATGCCACCTTTCAAAAGGTGCTGCCTTGTAAAGGGCTATTCTAATTTACTGTCGTGTCAGCTGTTCCAGATGATGGCTATGTCATGGTCTGTGTGTGGTGAATCTGAAATGTTGTACTAGTATAAAATTACATGCAAAGTAGCATGATAAGTGGTATTGGATGGCTGATTCTTTGATGCTAAGCAATAATGTTGCTAGTAAAAAACACAACAACCGTCATGGGAAAAAGTTGTTCTGGACTTGAGCAAAGGTAGGGAAATAAAAGGCACATTGTGATTTCTTACATCCTGAAAATTTGTTCACTACTTGAAACCTTTGCTACACAATATAGTTACGAAATTTCCATCCAGAATACTGTTGAATAACGAGCCTCAAGCAGTAAAGCCACTCCTGATTCGTTTTGAAGAGAAGTTCGAGGCATTAAACATACTCGATGCACTGCCCAGTGTTGCACAATGTCCCCACCCACTGCCGCCTTGGTCCTGTTTCCCCAATGTGTGCGACTTGACGCTTAGAAAATTCCACAAAACCCAAACGCCTCATGGACACTTATTGTAGGAGTTCTTGACTCTGAACGAAAAATACAGAAACTATAGAACATTTTATACTGATGGTTCTAGAACATAATTTCTTGTAGGCAGTGCCATAGTTGAAGACCAACAAGAAAAAACAGTAAGGTTGCCTCAGCGTTCTTCCATTTTCACCGTGGAGTGTTACACAGTGTCCATGGCAGTAGAAACAGCAATAAATGAGAATGCAAAAAACGGCATCATTTATACCAATTCCCAAAGTGCACTCACAGCCCTTCTTCACCCTAGGAATGCAGTTACATCACTGATCGGCGATATCATGAACAACATAATAAAAACCGCAACACTGGGACACAGCGTAAAATTGTACTGGGTTCCGAGCCATGTTGGAATTAATGGAAATGAGAAAGCAGATGTGTGTGCTGCACAAGCTCAACACCAAGAAATTAAGGAAGTGTGCATTCCCTACAAGGACAGCTTGAAGGACAACTTGAAAGGAAAGACACTTCCCACGGACACATTCCTTTTCATCCCCGTCTACTCTTGGAACACGATTCAATGCATTATGGGCTGCGTTGTCACTTCTAAAGGAAGCAGAGCATTTACACCAGTTATATTAGACCAATTTAGACAACTTGTCGAAACATTGGCTTGGCTTGCGAACTGAGGCTCCCCGTCTGCCCTTTTTCAATGCTCCTTCACACTGTGTAGCCATCTTTTTTTCTCTTGTTCTACCTTAAACCAGTTATAGTCTTTTAAAACAACTCCTTAGATTTCTCCTACGCATATAACACACTAAACCTTGAGTTTGGCACATGATTGCCTTAGTAGCCTATGTGCCATTAAACCCTACTCAACACGACTCCAGCATTATGATATACAATATGTAAGAACCCAACAATTATTGAAACCATGAAAAGCCCAAGGATGCGGGATCGAATCCCGGCCTCGGTGGCCGCTTTTCGATGGAGGCTAAAAGCTATAGGCGCCCGTGTGCTGTGCGATGCCAGTGCACGTTAAGAACCTCAGGTGGTTGAAATTTTCTGAGGCCTTCACTACGGCGTCTCTGAAAGCACTGGAAAGCATTTGAATGTGTCTTTAATGGCAGTGTCGATTAAAGTTGGAAGTTTTATATTATTAAATTTTTAAACTATGAAACTACTTGATTCTTACATATGTATGTGAAATTGGAAATGAGGATCAGTGTTGAAAAAAAAGCCAACCATAGGCTACTGAAGGGATCTGAATCCACAAGCTCTGCTCTGGGTGTGCTGGGCTGTGTGAACTGCGCTACAGCAGTGGCTGTCTAGCCCTAAACAAACAAATTGATTTACGAGAATGGAAAGGCACGGTATCTGTCATGCTTTTTCTGTGGACACCTGAACCATGCTGGAAGGGAGGAAGATGGGAGTGAAAGTGGAAAGGAGGAAAGAGGAGCTGTAGTAGAGGGCTAAGGAGTAATTTCGACCACCTGGGGATCTTTAGAGTGTACCGGCATCGCACAACACATGGATGCCACTCCGTTTCGCCTCCATAGAAATGAGGTTTGAACCTAGGTATTCCGGCACAGTCGCACATCTTAACCAATGTGCCACTACGGCGTCTAGCCTTCTACTTTCAAATGCAGTATTGCATGCAGTGTTGCATGCAGCTAAACTAACCTTGAGACCGCTGCCACCTCTAGAGCTGTGGACATGGAACATCCTATTTTACTACAGGGGCTGCATAGGGCAGGCAGCAGCTGTCTGAGGAAAGTTTTTAACATTCGCCACCATTAAACATAAGCAATCTGTTCTGCTTTGCTTGGTTTCACTGTTCTAGATTTGAAAGTTTGGGGCAGAGGGTGGGGTCAAAGACTGTGTAACACAGGACTGGTGCCAACTGCCAGCTAAAGTTTATTACCTTTTTAGTGACCTTTATGTCCAGAGTTCTTTCATTATTTAGCTTTTTTTTTTTTTTGTGTTATTGTTTATTTTTAAATTTCTTTTTCATCTTACTGGGCGAAGTATTGCATTTTAAATTTGCCTATTGCCCTTTTCACTTTATTGCAGGGTGCAGTGATCTAGCTTTACTATTTTTTCGTGGAAAAAAAAAAAAAAAAAAAGATGCCTTAGGCATTGTTCCTGATTTAATCCTACTGTACTTTGTTTTGCTTGAGGAATGTGTGCTTGATACTGTAATATCGGACAGGTGTGATACTGTGCTTTCGATACCCTTCAGGTATATATGCAAAGCATATACAGCTTATTTGGTAAGAGGCGTTGCTGTTGAGAGATGTTGCTGGGATACTGCGCTTTGGATACCCTTCAGGTATATATGCAAAGCATATACAGCTTGTTCGGTGAGCTGTTAGCCAGAATTGAGAAAAACATGCGGGAAAAAAATATGCATTTGATATCAAATTGAAATTGCGACGCAACCTGCAGGGTTCAGAATGATGTCATGCCATTTCGCTTCTCGCTTTGCGTTCATCTGCTAGTCAAGTTTCGAGGCTACTTTGCAGTAGGGGTTCGAACTGACGACGTATGCACCTCGAATATTGTATGCCGTTCATTTGTAAGTGTATGCATTCACAGACAAGTGAGACAGCTACTGTGTCTCCCTGACCCCCCAAACCAAACTAACTGAAGACGTTTCTTCACCAAACTCTGTCTCTGTCTCTCAGTGCCAAACAGTCACGAAATAAAAAGCCATTGTTAAATTTGCTGTCGTGTCTGCTCCTGAGGCAACGCTTCTAATAACAAAGTGTAGCATGTCAAGATTTGGTGTGTCTTGCGTGACATACTTTTTTCTCATCCTTTGTGCGTGGCACACTTCCAATGTAGGGAAGACCTACCAATTAGCCCATAGCCGAGTATCAGTGTTTTTAGAGATTTTTGGTTTCTTATTGCGTTAAACACAAAAGCTTCACTTATTCACTGTGTCTGTATTTTTCCATGCAGGAGGATTTCGGTCATGAGGGTGCCAAGCCACAGAAGGCCATCTACCTGAGGGACGGTCTCATCTTTACAACAGGCTTTTCAAGGATGAGTGAAAGGCAGTACGCTCTCCGTGTGGAGGTCAGTAGGTGTAATTAAAGGTGCTGTTTTTCTTTTCTAGTATTTTTCTTGGGTGACTGTTCAAAACAAGAATTTTACACAACGCTGCATACCATCCTGTAATGATAAGCACATTCGGGGGTGGCAGCATCCGCAGTGCTCATACTTGGCCTCTAAGATTGAATGATGTTGCGCAGCGTACAAAATTGCACATAATGGAATGCTCTTTCCAGAAACATAAGTTACAAAGCAAAAACTTTATTAGGGAACTTGCAAAAAAAATCTGATAATTGCCATTTTTGTGGCAAGTTGATAAAGACAAGATAGAAAGGGCGCAATATCTACTGATGCATTATTAATGAAAAAATCTAGAATATACAATTTGAAGATAAATGACCCAGGAACATTGTGTAAAAAAAATAAGGTATCTGTGTAAGCGCCATTCCTTAGCTACATAAAAAAACTACAGGTGGAAACAGCCTCATTTCTCGTGCCATGCGGTGAAGTAGTTCCTGGTTTTTGTGAGGCACCAAACCAAAACCGCTGCAAACTGGCTGTAAAGGCTTGGGAAAAAAAAAAAAAAGAAAAACACCATTTTTTTTTTTCTAAGATGAACTACCAACTAGCTTGTTCTTCCACCCTGGCTGTAAAAGCCCGGTATTCATGTTGGACATGCAGCGGACCATCAGGAAAATATTTTTTGCGGAATAAAACCACTCGGACTCAGAGTCAAAGCTCACTAGTGAATAGCTGGTGCCATTTTCGAGTATTTATCACTACTCAACGCCGTCAGATAACAAAGCCGACAATATCATTCGATATTTGACTTACTGGAAGTTTTCTGATCACAAAAATTTGAGGTTAATACTGCATTACCACGAGTGGGACATATTTTTTTTAAGTGTGGCCGCTACGCCCTCTCAAAACATTACAAAAAAGGGTCCATCAAAAATTAGACCGTCGCCAGAGCGAGAAAATTTAAACTGGTACTACAAGTGCAGTTCCCAGACTAACCACTGGGTGGCGCTAGGGCCATGAGAAACGATTCGAACATGTCGATCACCGGTGATCGATTTGAATAGGCATGGTAACGAAAGGGTTTAGTTTTTGAAAACACCAGTTTTTTTTTTATTATTATTTTTTTTATTATTGCAGTCTGAAATTGCCCAGCCAGTAGTCTTGGAGGAACTGGACACAAGCAATGGTGTCCTGCAGCCTTTCTATGATCCGGATGTGAATCTGCTTTATCTTGCTGCAAAGGTATGTGTTGCGGAGTTATTTGTTTTAGAAAATGGCATTGGTTAACACAGATTTATTTTAAAAACTGTAGAAAAGAAAAAAAAAAATTAAACATGCTTTGATTTCGGCACGACATGTTTGATGCCTCTTTCAAGCTTGCCTGTACTATCTGCGGCTGCTGTGGTTTTTACTGACATGCTTAAAGAAATTCTATTCTCTGAAACATCTGCAGTTAAACACCTACAATCATGATATTCGGGTGTGCTTAATGTTGTGGCACACATTTATGAATTCTTCTGTAGCATAAATGCTGTTCTAATAGTTGGTTCCCACCATGGAAAGCACGTTTCTCGAATGGACATCTGTAAAATTTTGTTTTTCGTTTATTTTGCTTGCTCAGCTGTAGGAAGGGTTCTTTTTAGTTATTATGTTTACATCATGCTTTGGGAGGCTTACTGCTCTTTATCTGGAACTGCACCAGAAGTTGTTTAATTTATGATAATGATGATTTTTGTTTGCAAATAGACTACTAGATGCTTCACCTGGAACGCCACTGCAAAGTTTGTGCTTGGTCAGTAAGCTAGGAGCACGAAGATGCAGTGCAAAATGAATATACCGCTTTTGACACTGATTGCCATTTATTAACTTGGATGTGGGCGCCCAATACATAACCGAGACTACCAGAATAAATTTGCTGACTGTTCGGTATGATTTGAAAAACGGACCTTGATTAGCTTGAACTTTGTAGGCATCCTCCCTGTGAGTGTGGCATTATGCTGATGCAGGTTGGATTTTTGTGTGTTGACGAGGCTTGGTGATGGTGCTAAGTGTGACACCTTGGCTTGCAGGGTGATAGCAACATCCGCTACTTTGAGGTGACGGATGAGCCTCCATTCGTGCACTACATCAGCACGTACCAGTCGAGCGAACCACAGCGGGGAATGTGTGCCATGCCCAAGCGCGGTTGCGACGTCCACCAGTGTGAGATTGCCAGGCAGGTTTCCCCTTTGTATTGCTGCTTCTGCCTTTGTTCCACTCTCCCCTCGCTAGAGCAATTTTTCAAATTAAAAAAAAAATTGTGTGAAAGCATTATATGTTTCATTAGCAATAATACTGGGTGTGTGAAATAATGGCATGGGAAATTGGGAATGGATCAAAAACAGGTTAAAAATATTTGGGTTGATGCAGAAATTCTTAGGGAGGTTCGTGTAAAAGAAAAAATTGAGGCGGAAAGATAATTTGGTTAATTTGGGTAGGGTAGGAAGCAAGCTCAGGACCTTCGAATTGAGAGACGGCAGGCTCAGTTCAAGCTGAATAAGCGTGGGCCTAGTGAATGCATGATACAGTCAGTAGTAGGGATAGTTAGTGCTGGGGATAGTGACGTTGTGACCCGAGCCCTTTTCATCAGCCGGAACGGTAATTTGAAACGACACGAATAGAAGATATTTAATGAGCAGCACAGTGTGATGCAAAATGCTTTCACATTCGCAGCACATAAGCAAGTTTAAGTTCTCCTATTATTTTTTTTTTATTGAAGTCTTAAATTGAAAAGTTTAATATTAATTTTCAATTTTTCCTGTACTGGAGTTGATGAAACTGTTCTCAAGTAAATCAGGTCACATGCCCTAATCTCTACCCTGCCTACTTTGGGGGCTAAGAAGAAGGGTTTGGCAGTAAGATTGAGTGAGAGACTGATAGTAAAGCTGTGCCAGTACATATCATACTCAAATGAAACCACTTGCTGGTTCACTATGAGGACTAATTCAGTGCATAAAAATAAGCTGTCTGATGGCTGACATAGTATAAAGGACCCAGAGTTTGTTTTTGGACCCAGTGTGCAGACCCACGTTCATTTGTTCCAAATTTAATTCTGAAATACCTTTATATTGAACTTTGTAAACTTCTTCCATTGTGTGCGAGTCGAATTGGTTCTGCTCTTCCGGTCTCCCTTCTTGCTTTTTTATTGTTGTTTCTTTTTTTGCATTTGTTTAAAGGACACACATCTTTTGGGAAAATGGGCTAATTGAAAATAGATTATGGTTTTGTTTGGAGGTATTGTGTGAATGCAATAATGGCAATACGCTGTTTAGAATAAATGACAGAAAGGCAAGTCAAACAAGGCAGTGCATTCGGGTCCTAAGCATTATGTCTCGATAGATGGAAGTGCCAGGGTCCAAGCTTCTGTTAAACTTTAATTGTACTTCTGCTTAGCCTTTAATCAACAAGGTGTTACCTTGCTTTAATTGTACTTCTGCTTTGCCTTTAATCAACAAGGTGTTACCTTGCTTTAATTGTACTTCTGCTTTGCATAAGAATAAACAGAATCGGCAAGATGTTACCTTGATAAAAAGGTATTCTCTATCCTGACTGACCTTGTTCAACATCCAAGTACTGATGTTTCTTGCCTTTGTGTCTCCTTTCCTAGGTTCTACAAGCTCCACTCCAAAGGACTGTGTGAAGTGATTTCTTTCACAGTTCCACGCAAGGTTAGTACCTGTGCATTCTAGAGGAATACGATACATTGTCGGCTGACAGCATGCATCTTCTGGTCTTAATATAACGTTCAGCATGCTTTTCTCCAAGTAATGGCATTCTCTTCCAAAGGTAATCACATACTGATATGTAGACCTAGCACCAATGTAGAGGCTGAAGTGGTGTGAAACCTTTCTAGCTGCCTGGCCACCTTCTGATAAAAAGCTTTATTTTGTGGCATACCTTTTGAGACCACCATTTATTGAAAAGATTGCTGCTCAAAATGTCGTTCCTTGTCTGGCTTGCCAGTTGCCTGGTGAATCTTGCCCTTCACTGTGAGGATATGTGGGAGTAAGGAAAGACCGAAGTGAGGGGTTAGCCATCTGGCAGGCACTACATTGTCTTGAAAACATGTGCACCATTTTTCCACACCAAGTAAGTGACACAATAAGAGTGGCACAATATAGTACAGTCGATTCCAGATATATTGAATTATTGCTTAGATCAAACAGTTGTGCAGGTATGCCAGAGTTCAATGCATTGGTTGTCGTGTGATGAAGCCAGCCTAGCTAACTGAAGCCTAGCTGACAGGGAGGGGGCTGTTTACTTGTATATGAAGTGTACTTCTTTTTGTCAGCAAGGGCTGCAAGTTGAGTCAACTTATACACGGCAATAGGCAATATGCTGTACTTTACTCGGGAGAACGGTTTGGGGCAAAAGTGGTGATCCATGCTGGTGCCATTTGCGACTAATTTATTCGGAGGGTCATGTGATCAAATCATTGACACTGGGATTAATTTGGGACTGACCTTTGTGTCCTCAATTCGCTTAGCCAAGCACGCTGGCTCTCCTACCCTGCCTTTGCAGTCGGATCTGTTCCAGCAAGATCTCTACCCTGAGACACCTGGTGACACACCGGCCATTTCAGCTGAAGAGTGGGCAGAGGGAAAGGATGCTGACCCAATCCTTGTAAGAATTTGTTATATAAATGCTTAGCCGAAACAGTCATTGCACTCTAGGCTTGAGCAAGGTGATATTGGGCTCATGTGTTGTATATGTGTTACCACTTATGGTTTGTAAAATGCTTTTTGTGTTGAGAGGGGAGGAGGAGTCTTTTACGAGTGTCCTACCAGCATTCCATGTATTCATTAGGAAGACCTTACATGCAGCTTTTCTGTTACAGATCAGCCTGAAGGAAGGCTACACGGCAAGCACGAAGCAGGACTTTGCAGTCACGAGAAAGCCCAACATTCTGAACAAGATGCCCGAGAAGCAAGTGGCATCATCCAAGACGAGCGAACATTCGGGGACCTCTGCGGTGTCGGTAAGTGCAGCCTGTTCTGTTGCCTGCGATTGTTTCATGCTACATCTCCAACCTGCTAAGATCCCTTTTGTGGATTGCAGTGTCTGTAAATAAATAATAAATAAAATGTGCTTCTTAGCCATTCTCCTGCTGAACTGTGGCGGCACCTTTAGTCCAGTAAGAAAAATGAGCCTGACATTTTCATGCTAGTGTGGAAAGCTCTGCTGTTAACTGAAGTTGCCTGTGTCAGTTCTGCCTGTCTAGTGCGAAATGGATGCTATATCACTGAAACGGCGTGGTATCTGGAACATGCTGGCAAACAGATGTCAGGACAAATGTTGACAAAGGTACCATCTCTTCAAGCACACTTAGCGGTGTGACATGTTGGCTCATTCATAATCCGATTCAAGTATAGGCTGCAGCCATTGCATTTTGAAGTCTGCACGAAGTTATTGCCCTGTTTGGATGTTCTTAATAATGCATATCAAGTGCACGGACATTCTCAATTCATGATCAAGCAGCTTAGGGTGTTCACGAAACGGTGGTGATGGCCTCTTTACAGCAGTCTTGTTTTGCAACTGAAAGGAAGAAAGAGCTCACTCTTGCGGCGTTTCTCTCCAAACGTGCAGGATTCAAAGCTGGAGGAGCTATTGGACGAAATAAAGAAGCTCAAGTCGGTCATGGTGAAGCACGAGAAACGCATCAAGGAGCTGGAGTCTCGCCTAGATGTCGACAAGCAGGATGCATCTGCCATCGAGCGCCCCAGCACGCCGCCAACACCTCCGCCTGGCGAGCAGAAGCAGAGCAACAACAACCACGAAGTAGGCATCTAGTTTGGGCCTTCCGCTCACACGGTCGCATCGCGTGTGCAAGGTGGCAGTTTTTTGCTGCTACCTTGGACATGAAGGACCGTGGTGCCTTCTTGGCATTGGTCAAGCAAAGCAAAGGGGTGCCAGTGGGTGTTGTGCTGAGTTGATGGAAGTTACTTAGGTCCATGGCCTTTATATTGAATGGAATGTGTGGGAGGGATGGGTCTTCAAGAGGCTTGAGGTTGTGAAAGGAGAAAGATGCGCGTGCCCTGCTGCTGTCACGAGCTTTCGTGTTGCAGTGCACGACTACATCTCCATCGGAGCACACCTGGCGTCGCTTACGTCTCGGAATCACAATTGCTGCAGCACAAAGCATGCAGGCAGGTAGGCAGTTAGTACGCCCCTGAATGGTGGTCTACAGATAAGGTGTTCAGACTGGCATTTTTAACCTTTCGTCACTTGCAAGCGATTGCTCCTCCAAATGTTGGCTTCAAAGCGTGTAACAGTGCACTGCTCAGAAAGCTTATGTGCTTTCAGTACAAAGCACATTCTTTTGCTGATCGTTGTCCATGCTGTGGCAGGTGTGCACCTTTTTTTTTGCCAAAGATTTGCCCTGTAACTTGTGGATGTTAGCATTGCGTTGCCCTCACTTCATCATCAGTTGGCGCATCTCTGGTTGCTGTCCCTCTTTCTAGGAGAAAAAAAGACGCTTTTTTCTTCCTCCAGTTGTTAATGCAAGCCTCTCTGCACTTTAGCGTGCCAAGCACTTTTTATGCTGCATCAAGCAGTCCTTGTTGGTGATGTAAGGTTTCTGATTTTAGCAGTAGCACCTATGAATAAGGTGTTTTTATGCACCACTTGTGAAATTGGCAAGTGCCGTAGGGACGTTTGTCAACATTTTAATAGGAGGGGGGACCTGTGTTTGTAAACTTGAGGTTTTGGCATGCTTTTAAGCGCCTTGGGGTCGAAAGTGCCTTCTTCCACTTCTCTCGAGGGTGCCATATCCTGTGGCATGAGTCGGAGAATATTATTCCGTCTTCTCTTTTGAAGATCTACCTTATTACATGCTTCCTGGGGATAATTAGGAAGGGCTTCAGTCGGAACAGCAGTGTTAAAATAGCGAAGTTGCATTTCTCTCATTGCTGCCATACCGACATGTGTGGCGTCCTAGCTGCGTGGAAAATTTTAGCAGAAGCATATTTGAGCCGCAGTAGGGTG
Source organism: Amblyomma maculatum (assembly GCF_055883805.1). Taxonomy (NCBI): domain Eukaryota; kingdom Metazoa; phylum Arthropoda; class Arachnida; order Ixodida; family Ixodidae; genus Amblyomma; species Amblyomma maculatum. Next base: position 186,672,849 of record NC_139346.1, read on the forward strand.
CCCTAACTTCCTTGAATCAGTGGGTTCTTTAGAAACACTGTACAACGGTCAAAAAGCAAGGGTTTTTTATGACTTTACTCCTATCACACTTTGTGTGATTACTCGTTTGGCATGTATGCAAAGCTGCATTTTTATGAAAACCTCCTGTTTGATATTCTTGGCATGGTTCTTAGGTAAACAATATCGCAAGAAATATCTTTAAAAGTTTATATCACAAGTTGAGTGCGTGAATATAAATGAACTGTTACCGAAGTCTCTTTTGAGGTCACATTTTAACCAAATGCTCAATTAGTATTCAAATCACTGCCAAGGTGTCGGAGATATGAGAAAAAGAAAACAACAACAACTGGGAACTGTTTGGCACTGTGCAACTTTGTCTAATATGATAACAATGTTTGGGAATTGTTTTGAACCCCGCTTGCGGTGCTGATAGGTACAGTCTTATGCCTTAATTTACCTGGTTGCAGCACTGACAGTGAATACGTGGAAAGTAGTAGTCTGGGCAGTGCAATACATAGTGCTAAACAGTGCAAACATTTCACCAGACCTGAATTTTTTGGACGATATTTGAAACGAGGTAGAATGCCATGCCCTCAATGTGGCAGTCCAGTTTCTACGTGTAGCTTGCATTACATGTCATTTTTTATTTGGGCATTCTTTTAATCTGCTGCTCTGGCTTGAATCACAGCCACTCAGTTTAGACTCTTGTTCGAGAAACTGGATTGATGCTAGCATTCTTGCCAAGAGGCTAGGTTTGCCGGACTTTGTTATGGTTCGTGTACTGCTCTTTTCTTTTTCATGTGTCCGTGCGTATGCCTAAAAGGGCATTTTAATAGCAGTCTAGCCTTCATTTCTCCTTCGTTGCTCTATCTCCAAGAGCCGAGAGCTTTTACAATCAACTCATTTTTATGCCTGAATTGAGCTTTATCTTTTATTGTGTTTTGTTCTTGTCCTCTTGATTGCACAGTATGCTTCTCTGTGGATGTACGGGAGCAGTGACTGTTGAGAACGTGTTGAAATTTAAAACCCTGTTGCGTTGAGATAATGTGAAGGCAACCATGCTCAAGTATTTTATGTGCCCACTGCAGCATCTCAAGTTCTTCTACTCTCTCTAGCCCACCGTTAACAGGCTTTTTTCCAAGCATAACTCGCTATGAGTTGTACGATCTTGTTAGTGTTTTCTTATTTTCCGTCACCCATAGCCCGGGTGAATTCTTAGGCCAATATCATTCACTCTTCCTTAATTGTCACCTTTGGAACAGGTGTATTGAAATTTACATGTCGTCTCAAGGGCTCTGAACAGCCGTGTTCAGCTGTGATACTTCCTTGTGCCTTCATTCTGACGTTTCGGGTACTAATGATATGCACAGATGCAACACTGGTACAGCCAGTATTTTTCATGCTGTGATGCGTATTGGCTCTTATCCTTGCTACAGTGCATGACGTGTCTCGGGAACTGTGAATGAGATTAGTCACTGTAATCATTTGACACACTTGGAACATTTTGTATGACTGTAGCTTGAGAACGGATGCACGCGTTTCAGAGAAACAGGCTGTCTTTGCAAAAGCCTGTCATCAGTAGTTGGGCCAGACACTTTGTGGCAGGCATAGAGATTGCTTGTTACGTACTGTCGCGGGTGCATTGTAGCAGAGTGTATAGTTTCTTTTTGTGTGTGCGTGTGTGTTTGCTTCACAATTGCCATGGAAGCCCCCTGGTTTGACAGGGGTGTTCCAGTTTTGTCCTGTAAACCGTCACTTTGATGGCACAGTTTATGTGCAGACAAATGTCATTGCAAAAGTTTGTTCGATGTTAGATTGCTTTTTTTCCCCCTTGTGTACATGACAAAGGTAGACTTGCCGTTTTTTTTTTTTTTTTTTTTTTTTTTTTGCACTAGTTTTCTTTTTATTGTGGTTAACACCGACAATGTTCGAAATTGTTTTAGGGGTGAAATTCCTTTAGTCTAGTTTTTCCTTTCACTCTGGGACTTCTACAAATATTTTTTTTTTTACTGGAAAAGAAGCTCCGAGGTAATGCAGGTTCACAGCGATAGGTGAACATGGCTTGTGCAGCAGAAACTGAAATGTTAAGCATTTCTCGTTCGTGTGGAAACCAAACCCGCTTTGCTTGCTTTGGTTGAAGAGAACAGTCCTTCCACCCCTGCGCCACAAACCAGATTAAAACGCGCATCTTGGGTAATACACCCACCGATGCCAGGCTTTGTTTTCTACCATCATCATAGAGACAGTTGCCAATTTTTTTGGGACTGCCTTTTTAAAAGTCTGTTCAGATGCTAAAGCGACTGTCTGAAGCAGTTGTGCATATTTTGTTTGTCACTGTGTGCTAATGTTGTGAATTAGAAGCTTGTTCCTACCTTCAATGCTTTAAAATGTCCTGCTTTAACTGTTCACAGCATGGTACAGAAAGAAAGACAGGTGCTCCAACAGGACAACAGTGAGTCAGATAAGTAACTACAAAATTTACTAGCCCATGCTTTCATACCTATAAAGGCAAAGCATGCTCTTATGTCTTCCTCCTAATGTGTCTGCTTGGATCGTTGTGAGACATACCATAGAGAGAAATTTTTAGGCAGGACATTAAAAATTTGCGAAAAGAATGCTGGTATGTTAAAAAGAAGCTAAGCTGTTTCTTTTCACTATTACATGCCAAAACAAAAAGTTATCATTACTAGAGTTAGCCTCCAAAATGCTTAGGGCGCTCCCATGGTAGTGCACAATAATGGGATATGCTTACGGTTTTTATTGTTGTCAAGCGCCTGTCTTTTTTTCTGCTTGTAGTTGCAGGTAATCTTGTAGGCCAAATTTCTGTGCCAGATTTTTTTTTTATTTTTCTAGTGTTCCGAAACTTGTTTTAAACCCAACATTACACAACCAGACATCTGTGCACACCTAAAATGCCTCATGCCAGCTTGTGTGCATTGGTTGTGAATGTCAATATCTTTAGAGTTTGAAGTGGCAAGCTGGGAAAGAAAGAAGTTTAAGTGCCTGTCTTTTGGTACTATAAAATGTTGATTGCAGTGCCAACAAGGGTGGTTTTTACCGACTTCAAGATCGGTGCATGAAGCATAAATATTTATTACGCAAGTGCCTTTTTTTTTTTCCTTGGAGAGACTGGGTCTGCCATCTAGTCTTGTGAGTGCATTGTTCATCCAGAATGAACTCTTGAAGTGTTTCGATTTTTCTTTTATTGCCTTTGTACACGCACCCGACTGTGCATAGGAAATCGTGAAGCCCTGGCTGATTTCAGTGAAATAAAAATTATACAGTTTTACACCTCTAGCCTTAATCCTCACAGTTCACTCAAAACATTAAAATGATGGAGGAGATGGTGTCGCCTTGCCTTACTGCAGCGTACATTGTTCCTAGGTGCTCTAACACTTGCTAAGCTACTAACGCATGAAGCACTCCACATTCAAGGAACTGCTGGCACGGAGCCAGCTGATTAACTACACTAAGAACATTGTTTATTTTCCCCTCTTGATGAACACATCTGAAGCAGGACAATTCCAACATGGCCTTTATTTAATACATACACTGCTTGTGCAAGTGTGAAACTCTGGTCCTGTACATGAATATGAGATTCATAAGTGATTACATATTTTTACAGGCAAAGCTGTACAATCTGTTACACTAAGCAAAATAAAAACGCTACAATGCAAACGCACTGTTTTTAAACCTCCAGACAGGCCCTTATATGAATAATACTGAAGAAAATGCGTGGTGATTCAGGTATGCATACAGCTCCTACGAACACACGCATGAAAACATCAGAGGGCTTCAAAACTCCACTAAATAATGCAGTATCATGAAAAAAAAAATCTTTGGAAACTGGTTACATTTTTACGAGCACAATGCATAGACAAAAATAACTACAGAAAGGGGAAGTTCCACTGCGCAACCTGGAACCAAATATGACACGCAAAATTTTACCCACTGAAATTTCAAGGGGCAATTGCAGTTGGTAGTCTAGGTTACACGTATTGCAAACAGCAGCAGGAGACAAAAAAAGGATGACAGTGGCCATGCTGCAATCCCAGCAAAAGGTAAATGGCTACAAGATACTAACAAATAATAAATCTGGAAATCTAGGCTATAAAATACAGGCTGCATACCTAAAGCTTGGGGAAGCTCAGGCATTATCGACATTTCTCCTACATTTTTAAAAAATTTGGTGGGGCAGACAATGGCCACATTGTGTACTGTAAGTGCGCTTGGTTGCTTGTGGTAAACAATAATCCCTCACAGAGTATGGTTTTTAGTAGCCAGTTCAAGGCACGTGTTGCTTTTTGTTCTTTATGCATGGTTTTGCAACAGAATCCTGAAACTTTGCTAAAAAAAAAAACGGGCTGCGCTCTTAGTTGCAATATATCTGGAAAGTTATATACTGCATGTAAGTTTTTCTTCACCCGTTTTTCATTGCGCAAAAGTTTGAGCAGGTGAAAACGAATTGATTACCAAAAGTAAAAAACTGAGGTGAACAAAAGACTTTTCTATATAAATCCAACCTGGACCAAAAAGACCAACCCTATTTTAGATGTAAACTGCAAAATTTTCATGTACTGCATGTGACCATTTTGTTTCCCATTTATAATGTTTTTCATTGCACAAAAGTTTGAGAAAATAAAAGGCTTGAAAACACTATCCTATCAGTCTGAAAATGACCTAAAAATAGTATATACCATCATGAATTAACTTTTTCCAGCATAAAATTGCGCATGAAGCTGAAATGTGAAAAACTCCAGTAGTATGTATCTCAGACCAAGATGTCTTGAAAGAACATTGGTCACTCTGCAAGCAAAACAATACTCTCAAACAACTCAGCTCTGGACATACTTGCCAAGATTCTAGGTACTTTGACGTACATATGTTGTATACAAATACGTAATGGGCAACTTTTCCCATCACTTCTACCAGCTCCAACTGCCACTCTCACACAACAGTCATATAGTGATGTTGGACCACCTATTAATATGGAGTACAAAGCTCTGCTCATCTCTAGTGCCCACCTCAACCACGTTAAAATTCTGAATAAACTGAAAGAAAGAAATAAGGTCAGATGCACCACTGTTAAGCAGCTTTGCTGTTTTAGTTTCGTTTTTTTAAGCTAGAACACTGCACAGCTAAGCTCCAGTAACGAAACAAATGCAGAAATTTCTACAACACTAAGTACTAAATATAAATGTAATGATGATAATAAAACGAAGCTTTTCACCGAAATACTTTTCAGCAACTCGCTGAAAATTAGCCTCTTCAAGACTCTACGATTGACAATTATGATTACTCCCGCAGCAGTGATTTTAACTTGTTTCAGTAATTTATGCGTGGTGCAAGTCAAGTATGAAAGAGATGTACCAGAAAAAATCTTCGCCACTCATGCTCCAGAGCATGTTCTAGTCTAGTATAGCGAGATACTCGGAGAATTCCAAACATTGCGCACTAATTCTGCGCAGCTAAAATATGAAATGAGCGCAGTGTCCACAGCTAAGGATAACAAAGGAAGAAGAAATGCAAGCCAAATAGCTTTCACGGGATCAGCTATTTGTCTGTTTGATGACTTGCATGCAACTGTCATTTATTGCAGGAAGACGGCACAAAGACAGCCTGTACTGTGCACAAATCCGAGACAACTTCGAGCTTGTACTACCCACCACCCCGAGGCATACCCTGCAAGGCAATGCAAAGCGTGGTCAAAGTGGACAATGTGCCCTATGGCGACCACTGCAGCAGTGGCGGCAATGGCAAGGTGATGCTGTTCTTACACACTGTGAATCGGGCTTGGAACAATTTTATGTCCCGACCGCTGGCGCGCAGCAAAGAGTGTGCTACGAAGTCCCAGCAGAGTTTGCATCGGGATACCTCTTAAGGACAAGACAGTGAAACGTCGACAAGAGCCCCGACTTGATCGCCTCAACTTGTTGGTTTTCAGCAGCAAACCTTGAAACTAAGGCTTCGCGACAATACAAGTGTATAAAGTTGTTTTCCTCAACAGCTATCTTGTCATGCTGCTCTGAACACAGTGACTACAGAAGGGTTAATCGACAATTTTTTTTTTTTTTTACATTGATTACAGAATATAGATACCACTGCACAGAGTCAAAGTGCTTGGTCTGGCACAAATGGCACAACTAAAAGACATAGAAGAATGCAATAAGGAGAGTAACGTGCCTAGCAGGTAACTGCAACAGGAGCAAGCTAGTCCAAAATCAATCTTCCATTTGAATTATTAATATCCGTAATTATCTGTTAGTACTCCAATAGACTTTTGAGTAACAGCAGCAGGGCACAGGCTTTGTGCCTGCTTCCTTTATTGAAACCTAATCTGGAACCAATACTGTTCACTTTTCACAACCAATATGATCAGTGAGCGCAGAATTTATTGCTGCACAGCACAACTGCAAAGGACACAGCAAAGCAACACAGCTCTATAGCTGGCTGAAACCAATACTGATGGGTTTACTGGCTTTATACGTGCCAATCTCAGTAACCATTTTTAATGCATACACCTCTAATTGCGTGACTGCTATACCTGACCAGATTTCAAGGCACTGGCCCATTATAATGTCAGCTCAGGCAAAAAGTTGTTCTACAGAGGTAGAGATAAATGCATAGGTGACAGGTACAACAATACAGCGCATGTGACCACCATCATCCCCTCTTGTTCACAATTTGCCATAGTTGTATTTCAAAACACCTGCTGTATTCTACTGCACCAAGTTTCACAAGTGCATCATGTAGCCATCATTCAGAGAACGGTAAAGTTTTATCACCTACAATATGAAGTACAAAATTTTGCATGTGCTATTAATTGCAGTTTTGCCACTGCCATTCCAGTTACTCTCTTGGTTAGACAATACGGTTAAGAAGGGTGCTTAATAACAGTATGAATGATGGTTAGACAAGAAAAGAAAGGCTCGCTAGGCTTTGGCCAAAAGTGTAGACGTAAGCTATGTGAAGGGCATAAATATAATGCAGGTCTTCCACGGGAGAGGATAATGCTTCTAAGAGTTTCAAATTGAGATAAGGCAGTTCCTTTTTTTGGCAGTACTCGTAATCCAAGCAGTCTGGCTATACAAAAATAAAAAGTACTTTTTTTTTACATTGTGTGAACAACTGTAAATAAAGAAATGGCAATGGTGGGATGCCCAGATAACATTTAGTGCGTTGACTTAAATCTGTCATTATCAAGTAAGCAAAGGAAGTTCAGAAACGAATTTTGCAAATGTAGGCACACAAGTACTGGCCTCAAACAACAACTGCACACACCATTATTTTCAGCTAACTTCACTTTGATGAGGTGCCGCCACTACCACTTTGGCAACTAAAAGCGCAAAAGTAAGACGGTAGTTACATCTAGAGTTTCAGGACTTACTAGTGTTCCCAGATGCAGGAAATGCAATTCCAGAAGTGGTAACTTTGGTCACAGGTACATAATCTCACCAGATAGCAGGAGTTCAGTAACAGCATAATCTTGAAAGCTACGCTATTTACGCATTAAACATGATAGTATACTGTAGCTTGACAAGCGCACATCACAAATGGACTAGTGGTTTTCATACAAGGGGCTACCGACACTTAGTTGATACAGAAGCCTCCGGAAGCAATAACATGCAGCTCAAAAAATGGCAAGAGCTCTCCATGCAACTCGCCACAGCCTTGCTGCTTCTCCTTGAAAATTGCACCATGGACAGAAAAATAAATATGGCAAGACATATGCACTGCTGCCTTACAATCTGTGAATGGCAGCCAAAATTTACAATTTGTTTACAATTCTCAACAAGTTCTTAGCAAGACAAATTCATTATGTACAAGATATGTTACACAAATACTAATTATTTATGACATGACAAGGAGTTTGTACAGTATGAATGAATGATGTTGCTACCTGAAGCTAAACAATGCAACACACACACTACTGTCATAAGCCTAAGCATTTGGTATCCGGATATAGCCTGCAACAACTTTGTAAAGCAGGCTGTTTTGGAGCATGTGGATTTCAGAGGGAATAGTTTTTCGACATATGCAACACCAGAGATTCAAACTAAACAGAGAGATATAAAGATTTGTAAAAGGGGAAAAGAAAGTGAAGCAACTATGGGACAGGATTACACGTCTTAAGCATATATGACCTTTATAACTTTGACAGATGCGTTGTTTAATGTAACAACTGGAAAACCAGTCACATAAATTTTTCAAGTCTGAATGCACAATTTGTGATGTTCAAGTACAAGTACTCTTGTAATGAGAGCGTCACCACATATTGTGCAGAGATGACTACAATGGGAAATTGGGACCAAGGGTAAAGGGGGCAGGGCTTTGAGGTTGCTGGAAAGGGATAACCCCTTCAGAACTGTACCTGTATAGCCAAGCACGTCGTGCTCGTTCCCACACAGTTGTGTGCAGGTACGGTTAAATCAAAGGATCGCAAGCCATTTACTGCCCGTCACATTCACGTCTTTGAGCACAAAGGAAAAAAAAGTATAGCCCCAGTGTGGGCTAGTTGGTGGTGTGCCTAGGCAGGCTGCTTGTCCTTTTGTTCCCCCCCGACCTGTATTAAGTCAGTACTATACAACATACACAAATGCTTCCAATGCAGGCAAACAGACCCTGGAAGCTCATAGATATTTCACCCTTTTGGCATTGGCAAGCAGTGTTTCGATAACATATACCACTTCCAAGGCTCTACTGCATATCAGTTGTTAAAAACTGAAACTGAAAGGACATGCTGGCCTCTCGAGCCCCGTCAAGGCTATCATGTACCACAGCAAGGGCTAAAAACAAACTCACAGTCCAAGCTTATCAGATGCAAATGGACTACATATACATTAAGCAAGCAAAATGCACTTCATCCTAAATACTCATTTAATAGGAAATGCAAACTTTAGGGCCACACAACACAAATTTTCGTAGGTGCTTAGTTATATGTAAAATCAGTGAAGGCAAGTTAAAACAATGTCATAAAATTATGCCATTAGAAATAAACTGAAGCACCTTGCACAAAAATCCAAATGAAAGGAGGCCACACACTGAACAAAATATGCACAACAAGCAAAACGGAACTCTTAGCGTGAACCATTCCATGCCAAATAACTCCCTCAACAGCAGGCCACTTGATCAAGGAAATCTTGTAGCGGCTTTTGTGACCACCCAGCATTCATCTCGAAGAGATTTGGGAACAAAAATGCTGCACCGGGATTACAATACCAATTACACTACCCACGTTTAGCAAATGCCCAGCTGGCAGCAGGTCTTTCTGAACATTTCAAGTCCAATGAGCATTTTCCAATGTACTTCCCTTTGGACACATTAATCCACACGCCCAGTAAGGTTACACAGAGTGATGCTTTGAATATGTGTAAAGTTCACAAATCCCAACAATCCGTGAACTACATAAAACATTGCGGAATAATAAAACTTGCACTTTTTAACCATTCGTCATTCATTAACAACTTCAGCTAACACAGAAAAAGGCAAAAGTAAATCTCTAAAAATAAGTATGATAAGCTGATTTGCGTTTTATTCATTTTTTTCTTCCCATGCACTGGCATTGCCACTCTCAACTGCTGCCAGTCAAAAGAAAGAAAAAAGACTTCTTGAAAAAGCTCTAAAGTAATTTTACTTCATTGGAATTTCAGCTTAAAAAATAAATGCGCACTTTTTGTTTTGCACTCCCAACTTCAGCCACACAGAGCCCAAGCATACTTGCCTCACGGTACAAAACTGTCTTCAGAGCTTGGCGACAAAATGTTGACGCCAAGAATTTGTCAAACTATCACTGGTCGCTTCTTATCAGCATGAAAAATAATGGGTTTTTGACAATGAGTGCTTTGAAAATGAGAATTTCAAAATAACTGGAGCTCTCAGAGAGTGGCATAAGGTTTTGCTCACCACTTATTTCAGGTGTACTCCTACTATTGTGCCCAGTGCAGTGGCAAGAAAAACTGCACACCTATTTATGGCACAAGCAAAACATAGCGTGTGCAGCTATGGAATAAATAAAACGTACCTCATCAAACAATTATGCATGCCTTGGGTTCGAAATCCACTCTCAGCAGAGTTGCAGCTACATTTATTTTAATTTCTTTCAGGGTCAGAGCCCTTTCCCCCTGCACTGGCTGACCTCTTCTCCCCAAGAGTTGCGGCTGGCAGTGACCGCACACATACAGCCCAACTGAGGGGCTCATTTCCACATCTAATGCTAGCGCATTAAAAATTAAACACACCCAGCTATGCCACAGGCAAAGGAAGCTTGTCTTTCATGACAAGGGAGAAGCACTCGGGACGAACTTGGGTTACCTGTAGAAGGGTGGGCCCCGAGGCAAAAGTGCCTGAAAATGAAAGAGCAAAAAAGATAGCTATTAATATCTACTGTTTGTCAAACATTTCACGGGACATTATGAGAGCAGAATGCGAAAAGCACGATGGCCCACATACAAAAAGACAGTCCAGCACAAGGAATGATGTAACATGAACCTGGGTTTTATGCTTGACATCATCTTCACATGTTAGGATAAAATGTTGCCTCTATCAACTCAAAAGACATTCATTTCTGGTCCCTATTGCATAGATACTCCGCAAAAGTATTCGCACTGCACAGCAAGCGGTGCTTGAATTTCTTAGTAAAGCGCAGGCACACTAGACTGACAAACGCACAGTTTTTTGGTGTTTTTAAAATGAAAACGAGATTGTGTGCCCAGAGAAGTAACTGCTCCTGAATACTAGAGAAGTGCTCATCCATTCTGGCAGGAAGAGAAATGCCACCGCTAAGCAACAGTCAATGTTGCAACTTCTGAAAGCAAGAAATACGGAATATATTACAAAGAAGGATGGCTGATTTCAATCAACTTATATGAATATGCTATTGCTGTCTTAATTCGAGCGACGCAAATGTGACACAAGATAAGGGCACTGCATTCTCTGAGTGCCACGAACACACGGCCACTGCTGCTAGTTTGCTTGTTAGAGACGAACTGTGGGAGCAAGGGAATGGCAGCCATGCTGCTTGCCTAAACTCCTTCGAGATTCAGCGTAAAGCAACCTATTTTCTTTCTGCCCTTTCGAACTCGTGTCTTTATGCAGTCACTCCAACTGAACTAATGGACAATTGCTTCATCACGAGGTCGCGCGTGGGCGAAACGAACGGAGAAACCACTGACCAACACAGCAGCAGGAGAGTGCATAGTTTTCCCTCCAAGTTCCCCGGCTTTTGCCATGGAACGCACGCACCTGGCATGTTTGTTTGTGTCTAGGCTCGAACGCCCACCTGTGTGGCACTAACACTCCTGCTCCTGTGCTGGCTACTTACTGCGTAAGATACACTAGTGTTCTCAGTCAACTGTGCCTTCCTTTCCTCAGAGCGAAAGTCTATGTTTCCACAAATCATATGACTCGAGGTCAGGGAGATAATGACACTTTCAATAATGATGAAAACTCGGAATGCTGGCCGAGTCCCTCAGCTTGCTCTGGACCAAACTCGTGTTATGTTGGTGAAGTGCCACTCGACAGCTTAACTACCAAAGGTAAACCCCACAAAGACTACATGACATAAGAAGGCATTTTTGTCAGAACTCTTTAACAATACCAAAACACTTCACACTTCACACTTTTGAGCCCATCTCTGGTGTTTGCAATTGGCGGAAGTTCATGTTTTGAGAGGTCCTGCAGAGTAAAATTGGTGAATTGGTTTACAGGAAAGGAAAGGTGTGGTAACCGTCACACCTCTTGGTGGATACCTGAACTGCACTGTAAGGGAATAGAGAAAGGTGGGGGTGAAAAAGAGGGAGAGAAAGGGAAACTGTAGTGGAGGGATATGGAATAATTTCTACCATCTGGGGACCTTTTTTTGCACTGACACTGCACAGCCCACGGATGCCAAAACACGGCCGCCGCAGTCTGTTTTGAATCCGAGCAGAAATAAAAACTTTACTGAGCAAACAAGTTCAGAACCCGGGTCCTCCGATTCACTATTCCAGTGTATTAACCACGCAGCATGTGTTCTGCACACTTTTCACCATTTCATGCAGTGCAGAAGCCTGCAGAAACCTCTAAATTTTGGACTAACTGCATCCCCATATTTCGATCCTTGGGGGGTATATAAGATGGTTTCCATCAATCTCGTAATAACAACCACAATGATGGACTAATAGAATGCGGAAGTGGTTCTTGGTTAGCTGGTAGTCCATTGTTAGCACAAAGACTTGAGAAGTGCTTGTCTATGTCTTCATTACTCCATGTGTTTCTTGCGCGCTTTGTGTTCATAATCGGTTACCAACTAGCCTAGACTCACACATTTATAAGACACGAAGGGCTCATAACTGATGATCAAGCATCTTTCTCTCCAACATGCTTCGACAAGATATGCTGTAGTCTCTTAAATGTTCTAGCAAACAAGTGCTTTCAATCATTGACGCTGCTGAAGCTCAGAACAAATTTTTTAAAGCTACTTGACCATACTCGAAGACAATAACACCCATAACAACGGCCAACGACTCACTGAAAGAAAAGTGAGAGTATCCCACCTCAAGTGATGCACATTGACAATGAAGCCGAGATTCTAGCCAACAAACAAGTGCTCAATGTAGTGTAGGTAAGCCTCCTTAATGCACATAGATGTGTCTGGACATAACTACGCAAAGTTACAGCAGTCAATGGGCCTCTTGTTGGAGATGAAGCAAATTTTCGTACCGCTTAAATATGACACAAGTGCTACTGCAGTTACTTTGGTCACTGGAAAGTGAAGACAATATCTATACGAGCGATCAGTAAATCAAGCATACTGGTAGAATACCAATCCTATCGTCACAGCATCCATCAAGCGCGACTTTCAAATATTAAGTTATCGAAGGTGAGGAGTATGGTGGAAACAGGAGTAGGAAGTCAGCAGATTTAAAACAGCTTTTCCAGATTTCAAGGCCACCTCACACTGTCCCTTTCAACCATCTGATGTTGGTGACCAATAGAATGGAAGTTTTGACGAACCAGGAAGAAGACCGCAAACCAAAACATCAATAAGTAGCTACCCAACTTAGCTGATTAATATTTAAGACAAACTGCAGCTTATCAAGCCACTACTTTGTGGATGATGAGATGAAAGCAAGACAGGGCAGTTATGAAAAAAAGGGTGCACAGATACAGTCAAGCCCACTTATAATGGCTGAAGTTGTAGCAGGTGAGTGTGGAGCTACAGTCAAAGTATGTGTATGACAAAAAGAACAACCGCTGCCCCACCGCTTTGTTGTAATGAACATGAAGACACCGCAAACTCGGCTCTGTAGTCAAACTAGTGTGTTTCCAGCCAGTGCGGTGACCAAAAAAGGCCCCCAAGCTCAGTGATCTTGCTGAAGTGAAGCATGGACCCACTAGAAAACAAAAGGTGGCACTCCCCGACAGGCTACGTGGCCATTCAGTGTGTGCCAGCTTGACAAAGCGTGTGAAGTGCAGTAAGCGTGACAGTGGCAATGCTGAAAGCGAAACTAAGGCACATAGCCAGTGTACAACCGATGGCAATGGTCAGACAAGCTTGAACATGCCAGCCACTAGGCACGCACCTTGGCCTACGTGGTAATGTGGCGTGCTGTCACATGACCAGGCAAGATATTTGTCTTTCGTGCCGCTGCATGCCAGCAGTGTTAAACAGTCTGCATCACCCTTGTACAAAGTGGTCAAGTGTAGCAGTCAACAAAAACTGATATGACTAACCATTATTTTCGAAGAAAGTGCTAGTTCTCACTTGTGATTTAGGTCTACGCATGTCTTGTGTCTGGGTTTTATGGCCCAAAAGCAACTGAGGCTATTGTGCACCAAACAGGAGGCTAAATGTTTCTTTGTTGCATCTAAGGATTGTGATTATTCCAAATAAACAGCATTTTTCGAGCTGTCAGTGTTGATATTCATGAAGCTATTGCTTTCTTGAGTTCAAGGCATTCTTGAAGTAACATGCCGAGGTGGAATGTGTGCTTTATGGAATTGCGTAAGAGAAAGGTCGCAGATTGCAGGGAAGTCTCTGCGGGTCCATTTTCTTGTTAGATTGGTTCAAAAACCCAGTGGCTGCAGTAAAGTTTTGCCTTGTATGAAGCCCAACACGATAATCGTGTGCTTTACACAAGGTTCACGCACACCAACATGTTCTGAAGAACATACCTATATGCCGTGTTTGCATCATTACTGCATGCTTACAAGTTTGTTAACGATCAAAGACGAGGATGCCAACCTACCACCAGTTTCTGTGAATGACTTATTGCTACACAGGTATATTATAGCGTTCCTACAGCGGCTCGTCCACAGAAGGGGTCTCAGCCAGGAACACATTATTGCGCTGGAACGCTCAGAAACAGCTTGACAGGTTCTGCTTTGAAGAAACAGACTTAACACTTTAAGGAAGTAAACACCACTACTGTATGACTTTGTGCTTTGTGGCTACTACTACGAACTTCCGATACAATGCAATACCACTATATATATTGTAAGTGGGTGAGACTGCAGTACTTTTTTGAACCCGAATCAAGCATAAATATTGCAGTTAAGCCCAAAACTGAAAATTCACATAACTATTTGCCACTTGCAGAAATATTCACACAAAATTAATATTAATTTGAAATTGCAAAGCATTAAAGACACTGTTACAGCTGATGGAGCTAGAGCTGTAGCTGTCACAAGGTGCAATAGAGATGTCTGCTAGAGAGTACGAAACATGAAATCAGTACATCAACTCGTGACCGTCATGCCATGCGCATTGGAAAATAGACAAGACTTCCATGCCTGTAACAGGAAGCCATCCTAATGCTGAAGGACTTCAACCTACCAAGGCTGAAAAAGGTGGTTTATAAAGCGGAGTGGGACAGGCTCAAGATTTTCTCGATAGTCAAGACCCACAAGATTGACTGTCTGCTCTGGGCTAGCGTTACAGAGGAAAGATCCTGGCAGAAGCTGGGAAGTCAGTACCTACAGTGCCAACTGAACACAGTCACAGTGGATGCAATTTGTAACTCTGCCAGCATGGTTGAGAAACTGAAGGAAGGCTTTGTGGGTACCACCTCTGAGCTCTTTGTTGACATCTATTTCATACCCCATGGTCCCCTGCTTTGTACAGTGCGCTAATGGCCATTGTTCCGTTCTGAACATGAGTGGACTAAATTTGTGAAATAAAGCTCAATGAAATGAAGAAAAATTCTTCCATTGAGGTTTTAGCATTTTATTTGTACTCAATTAACGTAGACTTTCTAGGAAAAAAGTGTGAGCTAAAGAACGGTATTTGCATTGGTGCTAGTGTACCTCCAGTACTGTGAAATTGTTTTGGGCCAGGTTTGATCATTCTTTTTGACACCTAACTAATGAGTATGTTCTTTGCCTGTTTAAACATGTTAATTACTCTTTAATCATTCTGAAGCTTGCACTTGGTGACTCGCTTCCAACCATTGTTGGCAAGGTGTTGAATGTTTTTCATGACTGTGCAGGTGCAATGAAGTTTACCCAAGAAATGCCGTGTAGCAATTGGATTGGGTTGTCAGGCTAACTTCAATGACGGCCGTGTCTGCTGGAGCTCCCTTGCACTCTAAGCTGATCAAGAGAGGGATAACCAGCCTTTACCTTAGCAGCGCACTGCAGTAGAGATGTCCACATGTAGTGGACAGCTTCTGCCAACAGATACTTTGCCTAAGTGATGCAGGATATCTGAATAACTTGCCGAGTGCAGCTGTCGCAGAAAATGAAAACGAAAACCAGGCAGGGCTCAGAAATTTATGGGCTAGCGAAGAAAAAGTCGAGGTAGTGCCCTATATCTACACGGCATCTCGCATAACCTGAAAAGAGTGGCATAACAGCGCGTTGTGAGAAAAGTCGTAACTACATCCTGCCTGTAAGCTGTCAGGCCTCTGCTCAAGAATTGTCAAGGCAGAAAAAGAAAGCAAGTTTCCAATGGGTGCACTTTCAAGCATACCAAAAAGTTTATTGACTCTGCCAAAATGATGTCTATACGATTCTTCTCTCCTGCAGAGGTGTATATGGGCTATGCTGGTAGATCTGCGAATGATGGTGCACGTGAACACGAACATTCACTCAAGAATGCGTTGGACCAAAATATGTAATCCCCCAATCACTGAAGGCAATGTAATTACTGTGTTCCAGCTTTCTACAAATTTCAGTAATAGGAAAAGAAACAGTAGGGAGGAACAGGGAGGAAATGAAGCTTGTGGAAGCACATCATAACAGGATGCAAGGTAGCAACACATGCATCAGTGCAGGGCTGCTGTTGCTCATGAATAAAAAGATTCGAGCGTGCACACGCAGGTTTAAAAAAACAAACAAAAGAACTGTCATTTATTACATTGTGTGTGCCAGATAAGTATGAGCATGCTACCCCTTCGCCACATTGCCCCATTCATACAGCTTGGTTAAAGCGGGACTTTATATCTATGCCTGGTGGCTCTTCACAAAATGTGGTAGCTTGCAACTGTACGCTAATAAATATGTGTGAGGTAACTGAGGCACAAATAAAAGGATTAGGAATTAAGCGAATAGAGGAGTGCATGTACGTGAACAAAGACTCGCAAGGGAAACTGCAGATGGGAGCGATTAAAACATTGTCGCAATATACCCTTCAAGCGTCCTTCAAGCGTCCCTAAAACTTTATTTTGCTGTGAGAATGTGACACTTGTATGTGACATTTGTCAAATTTATATGTCGGAGCCGTATTTGAAATGTATGGCAAAAATGAGTACAGGAGAAAAAAAAATTGGAGCAAGTTACACCAAAATATGAGAAATTTATTCTGCTGCCAGGTGGCGAAATTAGTCAAATGAGAAAAAAAAAAAAAGCATAATTTTTTTTCTCAATCTGTGTGTTAGTTTATGTTGGCTGCAGTGAGTTAAAAACATGACAGTCAGATAATTTGAAGCACGGGCCCGGCTGACGACCATGTAAGCCAATGGTGTTGGACTCTCGTTAATTCGGACATGTGCAGGTACACACCAATTCGGATGGGAGATCATGTCGAAGAACGATCTATAAAGCCAGAAATCGTCCAAACAGAACATCTCGAACCTTAGATGCATGGAACAGAGGCGCCTGCACACCTCAGGTGAGCATGCCATGGCAGGTATGATGATGATCAGAAGCTGCCTATTGCTGGAATATAAACCAGAAGCATAGTTTCCATTTCCCTTCTTACATGAGTACGGCCCTAATCACAGTGAAAGAACCTTTCAAAACATCAGGAAGGCTCTACCAGGTCTATGTTAGTTGAACTAATTCATTCTCACAGGTCAAAACATTCAAGACAGGTCAACGACCACTTTTGTATCTTCTGCAGGTTTCATAATAGGATCAATGTTCGTTCTGGGAAACAAAAACCTGGGAGCATCAATGAAGACTGCCTCATTGCTCCTTCAAATCATATCTTTATTACTCACCAGCGCAATGATTTTTCGCACTGTAGCACTACTACCCACATTCTCACAAACACCTGACGTCTCAAGCAGACTGGACCTTTGCAAGCACTGACTGAAGAAAGGATGATGATAGTGCACACATTTGCGGCACAGGGAAGCCAATCACAGGCATGCGCCATATGTGATATCACAGGCAACGCAGCCAATCGGAGAGCGCTAGCCTAACAGGTAACATCGCAGACTGCTCCTCCATGGCTGCCACGCTGAGGGTACAGAGGGGAACCTCGCTTAATCGTAGCTAGACGTGTTGGAACACATTCTGCAGGTGTTCTGCTTGTTGGGTTAGCATGGGGGCTAACTCTGGTCCATCTGGGTTGCCTGACGAAGAGTACTGTAATATGCGACTATGGGAACAAAGGGCAAGTCGACAGCAGCGGGTAGAATAAACAAAGGCCAATGGTACTGCATGATATTCTGTGACAGACTGAGCTAATGTATGTGCAAACCCTGGTACTTGAGTAGAGCAACTGAACATCTTAACCACTTAGCCACCACAGCAGGTGCTTTCGCTCATTATAATCAGGTTTAGGTAGGATTAAAGCTCCACCATTTAGTAAGTTAAGTACATACTAAGAAAGTGAGAGGTCCTGATCCGTTTTGACTCAGTGCAGACATCTGTCAACACCTCAGGAGAAGTGGAAAGTTAAAAAAGATAACAACACAGCATTATGACAGTATATCGTGACACCATCCGGTCTATTCAAGTAGACCAGTCGACCGGTCGAGCGACCCCATATCTCAAGAAGCCACAAGAATCCAATTCACCAGCCATGTCAGGGCCAAGTGACAGCAGCTGCCCCAGCCAGTCGCAAATCAGCTGCTGTGGCTGCTGCAGGGGCTGTTGTCCACGGCAGACTACACTATAAATATTCTAGTTGCAGTGTAGTGCTATTTGCTGAGCCATATGACGTGGCAGCTCCCAGCTGATGCTACATGTACAGCAAAAACTGCAGTGCACTGGGACCACAGCCACAGAAAGTTTGTATCAGGTAAGTATCACGCAAAAAACAGCATTTACACTAAGCTAAACCAAGACGAAAAAAAAAAAAAAACTGTGCTTTTGCATTATAATAGGTTTGCAGAGATAACCCATGTCAATCTTTTAATTCAAAAATCATTCATTCTAATTTTTTGCTCACGTCAGTAAGTTTTGCCACGTCTTATGTATACCTATGCTGCCTTCAAGCAGAAGCAGTTATTAAGGCTCGGTTGATTACCCTTGTGAGCAAAACAAGCCTTGGCCAGGCATTTCTATTGGCTGCAGCAATTCTGCCCAGAATGCGCACAAAGCCTACGCTAACCCTCCCCAACTTTCAACAAATGGTGGTGCACCGAGGTCACCATGTAGCACCCATTTGAACGGGTGGATAGTACCTAACAATTCTCGCCGTTAGCTGCGCTGCCCAAGATTTTCGCGGACAGACCTTAGAAGAGCGACTGTCACAGCTCAAAGACTTGACAGCATAGCGCAGAACGCTGTCTACATGTCGCCGCTATATATCCATGCATAGCACTGGCATGGGCTCTCGCCGTATGCTGTTGCTCGTCAGTGCTCAGCAAAGACGATATCCTGGCAGATGCAGTGTGCAGTATATGCAGAAATCACCATACTTACTAAAATTACTGTTGCATTATAATCAAACATAACGTTCGATCGTTTGACTTATGTTAGGCCTGCCAGTCAGATTAACAAAATTTAGATTCAAAAACACGCAAGTTGGAGCAGTTTGATGCAATTTTCCCAATATTTATCAGGGTGGCACAGCTCTTCTGGCTTGATACAAAGGTAGTGTCACTGAATTAATTGACACAAGTACTGTAATACATGCTGCCCATGATGGTACAGCACAGCATTTTTTTTTTATTCAGGTACATTTTTATTTTGCTTCAGCACTTCTACACTGATCCTGATTACAGTAAAAGCCAGATACTGTCCATTTATCATGCGCACACAATTGCATACTTGAGTAAATATAACCGCATGGATAACATGCGATGCAATACTGCTGCTTTTTGTATTAGCTAAATCCCACTCCTACAAGCTAGTAGGTATCCATATAAAAGCATATACACTTATTTCTGTCCTTTTTTCCGTTTTCAGAATAAAAATTTGCATTTAAATATATAAAGCTCTTCTTAAATGACATATAGCCCAACAGGCAACATTGAAAGGACAAAAACCCTGTTGATAGACACCTGTTGTGCCGCCATGGCTTGCCCAGGCAATGACTGTGGTCCGCTGAGGGGCACGCCACCCATGAACTGAGGGTTCTGCGGTGCAAAGCCACCCCACGGAAAGGGAGGAACTGCGGCAGGAGGCTGCAAGACTGTGCCGGCAACAGGGTGCCCCACAGCCAACGTGGGAGCGCACAACTGAAGCGGAGGTGGTGCTGCCATTCTGCCCTGGAAGCTGGAGGCCTGAACCACACGGAGCCCCGGCACCGACACACATAATTGTTGATTTGGCTGCTGAGACCACTGGACTTCCTGTAGCGTTGTGGCCCGAACCAGAACTGGTGCCATGCTGCTTGTAGGAACCTGTCAAGGGGGCAGAAATGCGTGGCATATACGTCACTTCCCATAAGCATACTCTTTACAGGCACAGGTTCATAGTTCAATCTAGCAACCATTGAATTCTTAGATCCAATGAAAGACACTAGCATTAAGGAATGAACACAGATTGCTAGTAAATGTATACAGAGTTTAACTCCTGACATCAACATATATTTCTGCACAGTTTATCAAGCTTTTTATGTCTAGCAGCATCTACGAATCGCCTCCAGCAGTATAAGACCAGTGCAATAACACAAACCAGTACTGCTGTGCTTTGAAGATGATAGCCTACCTCGCCACTAAGTAGATGAAAGCATGAACGGCACTGCACAAAAAGCAGCGCTTCCTCGGACGGCACATAGATGGCGGTATCTGTGCGCTAGTAACGGTCAGGCCCTTTAACTGTTGAACATGACCCCCCCCCTGCTCACTTGAGTCCTCTGTGCTAGGTAGTGTGCATGGATTCCCTGCCTGCTTTTGGATCTTGTGGATCCTCCATCATAAGCTATTTTTCTCAGACAGACAGCAAGTTCGGCATCTTTTGTAGCTTCAGCTGCATGTGCACATGTGTGTGTGTAAAGATACAAACTGGAGTCTTGCTATTTCGGATACGCTTTACTTAGACTACCAGTTGGTTGAACTAAAATACTCTGCTTAATACAAAGCAATTTAGTAAGCTCAAAGTATCC
Source organism: Amblyomma maculatum (assembly GCF_055883805.1). NCBI lineage: Eukaryota > Metazoa > Arthropoda > Arachnida > Ixodida > Ixodidae > Amblyomma > Amblyomma maculatum. The sequence continues at coordinate 186,693,550 of NC_139346.1, forward strand.
AGTGTCGAGAGCATAATAATGCTGTATTAGATAACATCTCAAGTGGCGAAACAGTGTTCCATTAAAGGGCGATTTCACCAAGGTACTTCTCCTACACTCCTTTCGTCTTTTGTGGCAACAGCCAAGCAATTATTTATTTCCTATGTCAGCACAGCAAAAAGTTGAAGCGCAAACAGATGTAGCTGAAGGCTCATAATGATGCCTGACAGACAACCAGCAACCTTTCACTGCCACACATTGAAGCTCACCCCTCCAGCTGTTGCAGGCATGCATGTAGAAACAATCTAGTACGAACAATCTAGGACAACCACTGCATAAAGTAGCAGCTGCTACCACCACATACCTTGCCTACTCTTTCAAGTGCGTTTGGTTCCAAATTATACAATAAAAACAGACAATACCTAGCCATGTGTTCCGTACAAATGTGTGCTACACTGTGCGCTGCCTATATCCTCCATTTGTCTAATATATTTGACATTAGGTTTTGAGCTAGCACTATGACAAGGCATTCATTTTGAGAAAAAAAAAAACACTTGTCCAATATGATGGTTAAAGCCCCTAAATAAACTAAAAGTAGCGCCAACTTGTGAAGATTGCCGCCCGCCTCCTCTCCGGCGCTCTCCTTCGGCATTCGACCCTCCCATTGGCCGAGCGCAATCACGTGCTTGCGCGTGCTTTTTTTTCCTTTCTACCAGTGCAAAAAGACGCGGCGTGCCCCGATCGAAGCGGCCGTGACCAACACCTGCTCCGGAGAGAGCGCGCTAGCCGTGCACCGCGTAGATGGAGCCACGGTCGAAATGTGAGAGGAGGAGCGGCGGCGCCAGAGGAGGGGAGAGGAGATGGCGCTACTTTTAGTTTATTGAAGGGCTTTAATGGCGGCCACTTACTAGCGCCATTTATGGAGTAGCGATGGAATTGGATTTCTCCAATTCCCACCAAAATATTCAGGAAAAATAAGTTGTAGAATGGCGATACTCAGCAGTGCAGTGTTGATGCAACTATGCACTTCCAGTCCATAGCTTTGGTTTTACATCAAAGTCAATGCCCTATTGCGGTAACTCGGTGGTCAGGAAACTTGGCTGCCGATCCCAAGGACGTGGGCTCAATCCAAGCAGCAGTGGCGATGGAGACGAAAAGCAGAAGTGCGCGGTGTCAATGCATTTTAAACAATCCCAGGTGATAAAATTTTTGGAATCCTCCACTCAGGTGTCCCTCATAGCCTTAGCTGAAACCCCAAGAAGTAAACTATAACACCAAAGTTTAAAATTCTGGGGAGGCACTTAAGTATCCTTACATGCAATAATGTGAAAGCATTAGTGCTTACATTTGTTTGTTTGGTGGCCAGTTGCTGCTTCTCTTGATGCTTACGTTTGTTGATTCAACTGCGCCATGCGTTTTTAAGACCACAGTGCATTCACTAGATGCACTGTCGCTCAGCTTAAAACGTCGAAGTGTAGCGGTGGAGCGGCTGCGCCCCAGTCTCACATGCCGGTGGCCTGAGTTTGATTCTCACAGAGACCACAATTTTCTTCTTTTTATTCTATAATCAGGTCGTTGCACACTTTCTGGTGACAAATCCTAATCACAGCACTCATGAGGTAAGGAAGGCTTTTGCTTTAATAACAATGCGAGCACGCGGGAGTCGTAATTTAAACTGCACATTTTACATTTTCTTTTATTTTGCATAACATAATGGACATCGCACTGAGCTGAAACAATCAGTGCTAGTCAGAAAATATTTGACACTCTTTACCCTCATAATCCTGCTGTTTTATTTTGAAAGCCTGAAAAAAAAGACTGATCCAAATCCATCCTAGGTCCAGGTTTTGATCTCCGGAAGATGTCAAAAGTGTAGTTACAGCAATTTAAGGGTACACCACAGGCAAGCAACGTTACAATAGTAGATTACTTAATAAACTCTTCGGGTGTTATGGCTATGCAAAACAATTACCTTTTAATTTTTCTGCAATACCTTGAGGGCAAAAAGGCAGCAAAGAAGGGAATGGTCACCATGAAGAAACAATGAAAAACATGAATGTAGCAATATGAAGGCAATTATTGAACATTAAATTTCAATAGTTGTTAAGCTATGCAGACTGTTAAAAGAAGGAATGTTCAAACCAGTACATGCTTGCTTGTAGTGGTCAAAAGGAGGAAAAGGAAGCTCCGAGTTGCATTAATCCATATGCCTATTTTAAGCAACCTAGAACTAGCCAGGTAGATTCCAAAGAACAATAGCCTCTGCTGTTCTCAATAATCTAGAAGTGCGGGTTCGACAGGAGAACAAAGCAGGGGGAACAAACTAACGGTAATCCCAGAAAAAAAAAAAAAGAAAGCAGCGGTGCTTCTCTCTTTCCATTTTCACTTTACGATAAAAGAGTTGCCTTTTGATAGCACAGTAGATTAGTGACAAAAGAGCTTTGCTGCAACTCAACGCATGAGCTTTATGCCAATGATGAAGGTGTTGCTTCTGATCGTATTTTTATACTGGGCTGGTACAGTGAATTCCGCTTAAAGCTCGTTGCCTCAGCCGCCTTCTTCGTAAGTTCGGCATTGTATTAGCACCTATGCTTTGTCACTTCAGTGTGAGCCTCTCGACCACTTTTCTCTCAGCAGGATCTCTAGTTCCTCAATGCTGCCTCCAACCATAGCCAGCTAAGAGTGTCAAGCTGCCTTAGGGTCACTCACCGAAGAACTAACCGCTATTACTTGCTCGCCTTGCTCTGGATTCTCAGCCCTATGTTGCTGTTGCCTTGGCAGGATTGAGACGGGGGAGCGGTGGGTGGGTGGAGGGTGGCGCTTCTCGAGGGTGGAGGAGGTGGAGGGCTGAAGGGTGGGCAGAAAGCCTTTGCTCTCACACGCCGACACTAGAATTTTGCAAAATAGCCCTATTACTACTACGACAATAATTGTCTGCCGGCCTTTGCACCCTTGCAGCTCTGCAGTTTTTCGTAGACCCTCCAGTACGCTTGACAACATAAATATTGGACAACATCGGCCTTGGACACAAAATAGCTATCACAACTGCAGAAATGTTTTGTTTTTTCTTTTACAGAAAAATTTTGCAGGTACTAGATCTATTGTCTTCCAGACTGCCCGCAAAGTTTGACAGGTTAAACTGGATACAGTAGCTTAGTAAAGCCAGCTTTGCCTTAGAGCTGCATGCCCTTCTAGCAGCAGGGCAATAAATTGCAGCTTTTGATGTTGTTATATATATATCTAGGCAAGCTTTGTGTGCTTTATGAAGCTGAATACGCTCACATGGTTCCTACAGCAACACCAGGAGCACCTGGTATTGTTGTAATGCGTCAGCGGCAGCATGACTCGCAACTAACCTTGGCACTCATTTCTGGCTCCTCAAAATTGTTTTTAGTAAAGGTAGCTTATTTGTAAACTGACAATGATTAGCCTCTCAATGCTGCTCCATTTACTGTTCTTATTTAGTTCTCCTATAATTCAAGCACCATTATCTGCAGCTGCTATCACTAAAAATACCATATGAGTTGCATTCTTAAGATATGATGCATCCCTCATAAATAAGATCAGAGCATTGTTTTTTTTTTTCCCTTAAGTATGTGGTTTCATGTGCACATATTGTTATATAATTAATTTTTAACATTTCTTTAATATCAAGTAGTTAGGCACTTTTTGTTATCATCCTTCATACAGAATGCTCAAAACAGCTAGCACACTCAAACCGGAAGGGAATCGCAACTGTTTGATAAACTAACAATTAGACATTCAAAAAATGACAATTGATGAGCTTATCTATATCCTAGAAGCGAGGACACAATGCACCTATGCTATGTGCTGCTTGCAGCTGCTAGGTGCTGATGGCGCACCCCTCGCTATGTGCTGTCTGGCCTAACCTCTTTCACATTGGAGCTGCTGCGGGCATTGCTATGGATCTAGCCTCTGCCTGTGACAAGATGTCTAATCCTATTATCTGTACGTAAAGTAATTACTGTTTGACCACTGTAACGCTTTGACACTTTTCCATAACACTATAACTTTTTCCACAACACTATTTGCATTTTCTGGAATGGCTAATTAGGTGCAACAAGAACAAACACACTAGTAAATTCTCGAAGCAACAACTTTGCAGGTGTATAGCACTGTACAGAAGCTTGCTTGAGCCACTGTACGGTATCTGTCACATTCATACCTGCACTGGCTGTGGTCCAGGAGCACCACTCGCAGGTGGATGCGCCGCTGTGGGCAGCCGCGGCAGCAAGGGCCGGTGAACACTCGTCGTCATAGCCATGGTTCTAAGCTGAGGCACTGCACTCCTCGATGCTGTATTCATCAAGGTCACACTCCTTGAAACAGCAGCAGAGGAGTATACTGGTGCTTGCTGAGGCCTTGCATCCACCGCGTGCCTGCTGTAGGCAACGGGCCGCTGTTGCTGACGCTGTTGCTGTTGTTGCTGACGCTGTTGCTGCTGTTGATGCTGCTGTTGATGCTGCTGTTGATGCTGCTGTTGATGTTGCTGTTGATGCTGCTGTTGGGGCCGAGGCAGTGGCAAAGTCTTGGAAGCTGTACTACTCGAAGCAGTTGCTCTCTGGGGCGCTGCCTGCGCTGTTGTGGCACCGGCAGGTAGCTGTGACGCAGGCGGATGGCTTCGTCCAGAAGCCGGGGTGCTCACCGTTGATGTTGTTGGTTTGGTAGTGGGAATGTGTGGCTGTTGCTGGCTGGCCTTGCCAATCTGTATCACTGCCACTTGCTCGGATGCCTTAGTGGCAGCCTTATCACCTGCAGGTGCTCTAGGAGATGCACTCGTTATGCTCAGGCCCGAAGGAACTGCGATTGCACCATCTTTACAGAACGATGATAGTTCACCTGAAGACGCAGCACTGTCTCCAGCGGACACATTCTTGCGCAGTGAAGTGGCATCTGCAGCAGTGTCCTCCTTATTAGGCTTTTCCCTCTGTTGAACTGGCACAACGGTTAGACCCAGGTTTTGTTGGAGCTTCTGCAGAATGCTCTGTGGGCTAGCCTGAGCAGAGGAAATCCGCGGGGTGGAAATGTTTCCGCCAGCTACTGGTGAGCTGGTCGTGGTAACAGACAGTGCAGGGCCAGAGGCCGCAGTCACAGGCAAAACGGTCACAGTCACAGGAAGTGCTGTAACCTTGCTACCGCCGCTAGCACTGGCCACAGGCAACAGCGATATCTGGCGACCAAGTGCAGCTGGCGAGGCTGTTAACAAGGAAGTCGTAGTGACACTAGTGGATGTTCCAACAGATGTCCTTGGAGGCTGCACTTGTCTGGCTTCGGGAGCAACAGGCTTCTCCTTCATATCAGCACTTGTGCTTGGAGCAGTGAAACTTCCATTTGCAATCTGTTTCAACTCCTTCAATAACGTGGAAATTTGTCGGTTAGGGTACTGCTTTTGCAGAGGTTGACCATGATGTGTTTGCCTCTGTGTGCCAGGCTTCAAGTCCCTAGTAAAAAAACAAAAGTGTTTTAAATTAATTTATAGTTAACAAAAACAACAATTAAAATGGTTTTAGATTTTTCTACCCCTTCAGTTTAGCCCAATGCCATTACTGCTACTTTTCAGCGGCAGTAATACATGTGCCATTGTGTATGCAAGCTCATCTTACACAACTGCCTTTATATGGTTTGCTCCGCAAGTGGCCAATCAGCATCTATTTTGGCACCGAATGCAGAATGCACGACAACCAGCTTGAATTATGATAAAAAGAAAAATAATAATGGGACACCGCTCTTCTGCCCCCTATTTATGCGAAGGTGGCCTTGGAATAGCAAAATTTATCGCACTGCTGTATTTCTTTATAACTTCCAGTTCATTTCCCCCTATTGCAAACTGTTTGGCCGATTGTTGAACATTACTTCACTTTCCTTCACATTAATTCTCACTCCCGCTGTTCTGCTTTAAATTTAGGCCCTATATCACCCACTGCAGTTTTTTTCCCTCGGTTACTTAACACGGCAATGCTATCTGCAAAGTAGAAATGCTCATTGAATTTTATCCCCAGTTCTCTCCATGGTGGCTCAGTAGTTAGGGTGCTCGAGTGCTGAACCCAAGGATGCGGGTTCAATCCTGGCTGTAGCGGCCATTTTCCGATGGAGGCAAAAACCAAAGCACCCGTTTACTGTGTGATGCCAGTGTATTTCAAGAGACCCAAGGTAGTTAAAAGTTTCAGAGCACTCAACTGCGGCGTCTCTCACAGGCTGAGTCACACTAAAAAGTAAAAAACCCTACCATCTTAATTTAGCAGCTTAAGCTACTGTATTCAAACAATTCAGTGCCATTCTCTTGAGTGCTTAACCGTCACGTTCAAGGTTCAATGATTAGTACTGCAGTTCATTTGTCATTTGGTCATCCAGAAAGGATCTCTATCAACAATAAAAGCCATCATTGTGTAGAGACAACTGCAAATACAAGTTGGTTTCCAGTAATGCAAAAAGCAAAATTTCAGGCACTGCAGAAAGCAGACATTAGAGCAGCAAGCGCCACAAGGGATCCTGGGCTACGTTACACTGACGGGGTGCTGGCAGTAAATGGCACAATGTCATGCCTTCATGCTTAACGTATGCAAGAGTACCATGCTGTCAGCTACTGTCATCATCACCATCAGCCAGACTATACCCTCTGCAGGGCGAAGGCCCCTCCCATATTCCTCCAATTAACCCGGTCCTGTGCTAGCTGCACCCATTTGACCCCTGCGAACTTCTTTACCTCATCCACCCACCTAACTTTCTGCCTCTCCCAGCAACGCTTTTCTTTCCTTGGAGTCTAATTTGTTACCCTTTGCCGTTGCGACTATCGGTTATCCTCTCTTCACTCAACATGCCCTGCCCATTTCTAGTTGATTTCACCTAGAGTGTCATTAACTCGAGTTATTCTTCAAACCCACTCTGCACGCTTCCTATCTCAATGTTAAACCTACTATTTTCCATTACATAGCTCTCTCCCACTCTGTCAATTACTGTAAAGATTAACAATGTGCAGCTAGAATCAATATGAAAGGAAACACGGGAGCGCGCGGCCTTTGCGCTTTGCAAAGCATTGCCACTAACACAAGACGAGAATGGGTGGCACCAAAGGTATGCTCAGAAAGAGCAGCCGTCCAAGCTTACTTTGGATGCGTCTTCACCACTGATACTTATCACCTGTCGTTGACAGCGCATTTGAAAGCACGGAGGCCACGCGCTCCCGTGTTCCCTTTCATTTTGCTTCTAGCTGTACATACACTAACGTTAGATGCTTACAAAATGTTTCCACAGAGCTCCTTGACAACATGCACTCATATAAATAGGCATACACATGAAGTGTGATGAAGGTACATCATTTGCAACTATTTTCTTCTACATGAAAACTCATACAAGAGGGTCAAGCAGATGAGCATGGCTAAACATCTTGTAAAGCTAAGCCTATATAAGAGAATCAATATAAATTTTTCCCCTGTTGCAAAAGCACTTTCCTGAAAACAACTTCTTGCTACCCATTCATACTGGAAGTGACACAGATATAAAAAAACAAAAGGTGAACAATGTCACTACAACTTGCTCTATGAGTGGCTAATAAAAAAAAGGGCTTGGTGCTGAACAAAATGAGCATTTGACGCTTGCTTACTGTACCGCAACAATTTAAATCGTTCAATTTGAACAAAGGGACAAAATGCCCTATTTTGAGCAATTCGGGCAGCTTCAGAACAAGCAATGCCGTTTAGTAGGTTGAAAAAGGTCTGACCTGTAGTTTTGGCTTTTTTTTTTTTTTTCCATATAGAAAATGATTTCTAAACTCTGTACAAAGCCAGTCAATATGAACCAATAGCAGCAAGCAAAACTTTACTCACACTGACCTTGCTCAGCAATGACGGCGTTCTCATGATTTTGCAGCATTGACACCTAACGTTGTAGTTGCAATTGACAGATTTGTGCAAACAGATGAAATTTATTCATCTTGTTACATATAGTTGGGACAGAGATGACTGCTCTGCTTTGTCCCAACTATCAACAGGTACCAGTCTGCAACTTTCACTTCTACCATTACCAAGGAGATTCACTGCTTTCTGAGCCTCTCAGAAGGTATGGGGCATGTCCTTAATGACTGTGTGCCCCCAGAAGTGTACGTGTGTGTGTTTGGTTTAATGGTGCATAAGCAACTAAGGCTATCATGCGACAGACACGAGATGTATGTGTGCCCCCAGAAGTGTAGCGGGCACAGTTCTCGACAAAAAAGTTGGAGGTTGGCCATGGTGCGGCATTGTGGAGTAGCCCAAAGAGCTGCATGTAAGCAACTGATTTTAACGTGATAGCATTAAAGGCATCATTCACCAGAAAATCCAGTGTCGGTGTTGTGAGAGAAAAATCACGAGCATGGCGCTGGCAGGTGGTAGCTGGCAGCTGACATATGTAGGGTTGCCTGACATTATGTTTGGCAGGAGCTACCAACTCTGGTCTCTCCTTTCATATGGGAGGGTGATCAGAATCTGCCTGCCAGGACCCTTGCATTCATGTTACCCCTATGTCATGCAGGCACATTCATATGGCTTGGTTCAAGTGGAGTTTTATACGTGGTTTGGTAGCCTATGCTATTGCGTCATACCCTAAAAGGTGGAGCTTAGGTATCCCCATTTTCTTTTTATTTTGTGCTCATCAGAAGGTTAACATGAAGGAATCTGTAATTCAGAATAAAGGTTTCTGACAACTTATGAGGTATGCAGTCTTTCAGTGTTTTAAGAATTCCATTTCTGACTTTAAAAAATTAATTACTTTTGTGAATTTTTGTGCAAGTGTCTCAAATTTTGCCAATAAACAATCTTTCCTCCATAAGCAACACATATTCATCTTCTTCATGTCATTAAAAAGAGTTCTTTTCGCTAGACTGTGATGTGCTGCAACAATTTTAACCACACAACCCAGAAAACTGCCCAAAAATGACCATGGCCTATGTATTGGAAAGTGCTGATATAGGCTTCTTATGAATGGTACTGCTATAAGACATTATGCTGGCCTGAGCAATGAGACTAAATAAATGCAGGAAAACTACAACAAATATTTAAGTGTCTCCACCAGATCAAATTAATCAGAGATTGCAGTATTATGCACCTCTTGACTATAATGGCACCAACTTGCCCTAAGGACACAAGTTTCACAGGCAAGGGCTACAATATCACCACCTACACCTTATCAATGCAAACATGGCATGGAATAACATCAAATTCTGAGTGCTTAATTTAATCTGACGTTATTGCACTTCTTACAAGGAAAACCTGATTATGATAGAGGAGAGGGAAATCTATTATATAGTAGTAAAGTACGTCTTGTGCATCATAACGAAATCCAGATAGAGGCAGAACAACAAACTACACTTACGACACCACAGTAGTCCTTGGCTTGAGCGGCACTTTCTGGAGGCCAGATGTTGGCAGTTGGGTCCCTGATGCCTTGTCATGCTGGAAATCGTTACGGCTCTCCAGGTTTGTATGGGCTGCCGGTGTCGCAGCTAGCCTGCCAGTCGGAATGACTGACATTCCCAAGGATGGCCTTTTTTCGTTCGCCTGCGACATTGGTGGTGCTGTGGTAACACGCTGGCTCCCAGTATATACACGTCCTCTTCTGTTAGCAACAGCTACCAGGTGCCTCCAGGTTGTCCTTGCACGAATGGCTGAGGGATCGCAGGCAGGTTTCCAGCACTTCTCGTCCCCATTATGTGAATCCAAAACAACACGCTTCTCAGGAGTGGTAGTCCCTTGTGAACCTTTGTGCTCAACAGAAGGCACCTCATGGGCTATGCTGGTCTTCTGGGGTGGGACTCTGCCAGGCCCATCATCCACTCCAGCTGACAGACGCCGCATGAGTGCTCTGGTGGCACTGTTTGGCTCTTTCGCCTCTTTTACGGGGGTTCGATGGTTACTGAAAGTCTGCGATGCATTGTCAATGCCCAGAAGAGCAAAAAAGCCAGATTCTATGGAGAACACTCTGTCACGCTGTTCAGAGTGACAGAGCAGTGCTCTCAACTGTCCGAAAATCTTCTTAAACACCAAGCTTTTCTCCTGAAGTGCTGCGACAAGCATGGCCTTGGATGCTTCTTCCATCAGATCCAGGCTTGTCAAGCACTTTTCCAAATGGCCCAAGTACTCCTGAGCGCAAGAAAGAATAGCTTCGGCCTCTACATCCCAACTTTCCAAGATGGTCATGTTGGCAAACAGGTCGAGCTCTTTGGCTGCTGCCATGCACACCCCTGTCATGCTTGAGACCACAGCCACGTCTTCCACAGGACTGACAACGTAGCAGTCAGCATCATCATTTGTAAGGTCAACAATATCAACAGTGTGTGCAGGTTTGACATTTTGTTCACCTGTCGACGAATCTGGTGGAACAGTAGTTCTTGTGCATTGGCTGGTTGCAGTAACTACCGGGTCTGAAACAGCTGCGTCATCTGTTATATCGATAATGTCTATGGGACACGTGATCGGCTTTGGTTCATTAACATAACCTTTATCAGGCAAACCGCACTCTTCATGCAGGCTCTTGTCTAGCTCACCCATGATTACCCGCGCTGCAGTTTCCTCAGGCTGGGGACATACATCTTTGGTTTCTGTGGCAACTAAAGGAAAATTACAAGTTGCTACTTCCAGCCTCGCATCCTCAGCACAGTCACTACCAGAGTTGCTGTCTTCTCTGGAGAGTACCTCGTTTTCAGCACACACTTCAGACAAAATATGTTCCAATGCACTGCAGCACTCTTGCAGCACATTTCCATGGCTAGATGCTTCAGCTGCTATCTCAGCTGAGGTTTCCACTCCACCACAGTTGGCCAGTTTTGTTTGGTCCTGCTGCGAGTCATCAATCTCAGTGTCTGAGCTTGTGCAGTTAGTGGCATCAATTTCCGTTCTCTGAGAAACATCACTTTCAAGGTCGACATCACGGCTCGAATCGTATGACTCTGTGTCCTGGCTCACAGATGAACCAACACAGCTGCTCGCTTCTCTAATAGTTGACTCCTCTGACACACTGACTGTTTCGCCTTTCATTTCTTCACTTGACTGGCTCACAAGATCTCTCAGCCAGGCTTCAACGCTGTCTCTAATCTCAGTGTCCTGCTCACCAACCACAGCTTCTTTACTAGCAGCATCTATTTCTTCACAATGCAAGCTTGTGTCAGTTGCCTTTCCAGATGATGAAACGATCTCATACTTCTCTGATGACTGTTTGGTACTACCTTCTTGCACCCTTTCCTTTACAATTAGGCCTTCATTATGACTGTCTGTGGCATTCACTGGAGTGTCAGAAGATTTCGCTTCCTTGGAAACTTTGCGTATTTTGATTTTCTGCAATACTCTGTTCGATGCAGACACCTCCTCTTTTTTGCTTGGTTTGATCTTCACCTTCACCCTTGGCTTTACATTGACCTTGACCTTCAAACCTGATGTTGTCGCCTTTGCTTCTATAGGATGAGGTCGCTGCACTGAAACACCTCTGTTGTACATTGGCAATGACATCGGGAGACGAGATGGGGTCACAAGAATGTGATTTCCAGTCTCCTGTGATGCTGTTGCCCCATCATCTTCATTACACCCCTCGCCTTTGTCTTTCAGCTTGCGGTGCTTGAATGAGTTTGTGTGCTGAGAAGACTTCTTTCTTTTCTTTTGGCTGTAGACTCTTGCGATGTCATCAGGCAGCCTTTCAACCATGATGAGCAAATGCCGCTCATCAGTGGTCATGTTCTGCAGAAATAGCGAGAATGCATATACTTCTCATATACAGTTCTGCCTATACTGCATCAAACATAATGCTTATGCGTAGCCCTAATTGAAATCATCACAAGTGAATATGCGTTTTATATAATACACTCCATGAACAACAGAGCATGCAATACACAAAACAATTTTTTGTTACGAGCTTCCGATAAACTATGCTTTCCGGTGATTGGTGTTATATCCCCGCCGTGGCTAAGAAGTCAGTAAACCCACTGGCTTTACTTTTTTTTTTTTTTTTTGCAAATTTCTCAATCAACATGAATGCTCTATCCCCCCCTTGCACTATCCCTGTAACAGAATCTTGATTTGTTCTAGTTTAGTGTTTAGTGTTTTTAGAAAACATAGCGCAAAAAAAGAACAGTACGACAAAAATGTATACTTTCGTTTTTTCGAAGGCATATGATACTGACTTTGCAACGTTTGTAACCTTGTTACAGAGATTAAAAAACCAATAATGGACGCAGAAGAAAAAGCTCAGAGGCTCACTGAATGGAATGGAGGTGAATTTTCAGTAAAAGGCATACGCTCTTCACCATTCTGCTCTATAGGTTTTGTTCTCGAAACAACCGGTCACAGCGCAGAAATTCCCTCATCTTGTGAACAAGCCAATGTCGACACCTCAACTCTCGGAGCATAAACCGATACAGCTTACGTCATTTTATTAAAATATTAAGGAGTCGCGTTTACCACTCTTCCGAGAAAAAGTACGTTCCAGTGTTCATGCTCCTCTTTTCGATGTAATAAATGAGGACTTTCTCAGCTTTCACTTTGTTCGTCGGTAAAAACAAACTTTCAGGGCGCGCATAACGAGCGGGAAAGACAAGTTTACAGACGCACGTCAATTTTGTATGGTGCTGCGATCGCAGCATGTAAATATATTAGCACAATCCGTGCAGTTTTAAATGATAAAGTGCAATATGTTTGTAGAAAACAGTTATTTCTCACCGCTGAAGATTTAAGCTGCAACTTCTGACAGAAAAACTGGATTGCCAACTGACTGGATTCGCAAAAGTTGGCTTAGGTGGGAAAAGCCATTATTAACTTGTTATACCCACAGCGCCATTAGCGCCATACAGCACAGCGCGATCGTTTACATTTTTCTCGTACACTGTTATCCGCTGACTCTTGAAAAGACTTTTGAATTGTGAAATTTCAAATATTTACTACATTGTAAAGAAAGAAAACAAGAAATGAACTCACCCCTTAACACGCGACCAACGCGACGCCGCGACGTTTTAATGACGTCATCTTTCGCGCATCCATGAAGCGCACACAGCGCATCTTGATGAAAGAAAAGACCAAAATAACATCAAGAGGGGCCAACTTTGCGGAGCCCCAGTGAAATGTCTGGGAAGCCAAATTTCACCATCGACGATGCCTTCGAGCCAGACGACGACGACATCGTCCGCACGTACGGTTCTACAACGGAGAGCACACCGCTGAAACCAAGGCAAGACATGACGACCTCCGACAGCGTCGTCGTCCGGGTCGAAGAACCCAAGGACCGAAACAATCGCAGCGGCTGCGGCAAACCTCTCAGGCTGAAGCTTCCAGAGGATGTAAGTCATCGGCACTGACAAATGATTTGTACTACTACTTTTAACGACAGGCGACTCGCGCGTCTGTGTGCGCGACGTAACGTATATACTATCCGTGTGCTATCGACTTGCAGAACCTGTCAAAGGATAGCGACTCCTTGATACAGTGCGACCCGAACTGCCACAAGTACGACGCCAAAGATGGGTACGTAGTTCCTTGATGGCTGTGATCGCTCACCTAATACGAAATAATTTTGTTGTTTGCTTGTTATTTCGAACAGGTGGTGGACGCACCCAAAGGTGCGCGAGAACTGGAAAGTGATGTTGGCCGCTTTTGGTCTGTTGCTTACTGGCTTAGGTGAGTTTACACGTGCGACCTTGTTCGTGTGGAACTATTTCAGAGTTTAGAAATTTTAAATTTTAGCATGCAGCCAATAAGCCGCCTGACTTTTCGCCTGAATTCTCATAGTTTAATTTAGTAGGCAGGTTACGATTATCATACGGCGCTTACCATAGCTCGCGCGGTCTTGACTGCGTAGTTTATTTGACCTGCTGCCTGGTAGCCGTCTGTGAAGCCGCCTGAGTTTTCGCCTGAATTCTCATAGTTAATTTAGTAGGCGGGTTACGATGATCATACGGGGCTTACCATAGCTCGCGCGGTCTTGACTGCGTAGTTTATTTGACCTGCTGCCTGGTAGCCGTCTGTGCCTTTTTTTCTTTTTGTTGTTTAAACTTTCGGCACATACAATGAAAGCCTTAGCATTTTGAGTGGTGAATTTGTGCCATTACCGCGATGTGTTTTTGACAAGGTTCAGTAAAGGCTTCTTCAGTAAGTATCGTTTTCAGGCCTTAGAGTACGCCATATTATGGAAAAAAGCAAGAGAAAAAAAAGCCTGTATCACAGCAACAAATGTTAGCAGTAGAATGTTTTAAACTCAACAGCGTTTGAGGAAGCAGCTTCGAGCCAAGCAGGGTCGGGCTTGATTGCACTTGAAAGTTGCTGTGTGACAACCTCGATCTGCATTGAGTTGAATGCAGATCGAGTTCAATGATGATTGAAAGTTTTAGTGCGATGGAGGTATTAGACTCCTTGTCACTGAAAATGACCAAATACTTCATGTCAAGAGCAACTTTTACATATGAAATACTGCAAACAACTCAGCTTTTGCATTTTCTGCAATTTGCACTTGGCTCATGAAAATTTTGTCTCCCAAATATTTTGAGTGAGGTGTGGACTTGCAATTCTGCATGTGACTGACTCTGAGATAGCCTGTGCGTATGCAAAACATTTCATGCAGGAGAGGACGAGTTCATACTTACAAAAAAGAATTGATTTCGCATATTTACCCAATACTTGCCAAACATGTTTTTGCACAGCGAGAGTGCGCTTCTGTTAGCCATATGCTGTGTGGATGTGCTTCACCATGCTTGCTCTGAAATCTATCTCAACATTGTTTTGTACTATATAGCACCTCTTGTATGCATACAGGACACTACTATTCAAAACAATCTCCCATGGTAGTCTTGACATATGGGGTGTTCAAGAGGGGAATACAAAAAGCCCTGTTGCTCCTTTCTGCACTGATTGTTTTAAGCAGAGCTTTTTTTTCCCAAGAGGAATTAATGAGTGGAGCTCCCTACCTAATGCTGCCATACAGTGCACATGTTGTCGAAGAATTGATAACAAGTGTCACAGACGACCTTGTTTATTCCAGTTAACGAGCTTGTTTCATTTGCGAGCATATCCAGCGTTGCATGCCTGTTATATAATCTTTTGAGTCACTATGTGCTGACTGCAGATATCTTTGTATCTTCAAGTGTTGTTAACAGCATGCATTGTTACATATTTTTTAAATACCTCCATTAGGATGTGTTACTTGTCATTACACTTTTCTTATTGTTTTATGAAAGCCATACACAGAGCTGACAGTATAAATAATTAATAAATATATGTAACTCATTCCCATATACTTCACCGCCCAACTTTTTGTGGCTATACAACCAGAGTTACAGAGCCAAAACTCATCAGCTCACTGCACAGCAGAATATAGTTCCTTCATAAATTTCAAAGACCGTGCTCTAGAATATTACGCTGTTATGGAAATATTCATGTTATTACTACATCAAGATTGTACTATACAGACTAGCACAACATTAGTGTAGTGCATTTTAAAATCGGGACACTACACCATGCATACTAAGGAGCCTACGTGTAGTACAAGATGTGGTAGTATGTGTAGGCTTCGTAATGGATGCAGGATGGCTGCGCCATCTGTCGGGAATCTCACAAAGCATAAGTCATCTCTGCTCCTGTTCCATCTACCCTCCGGCTTCTGTACGCTATCGCAGTGCACTTGTTTCAGCAATGTATGCAGCGTGGGATACTCATTAACTGAAAATTTATGTTCACTTAGGCATTCAGTAGTGTAAAAAGCGTGTTTCTGCGTTGTTGGCAGCTCGAAAACTGTCATTTCGAGGTACTCCTTCCCCGCGGTCTCACCCGTGCAGAGGAGGTTGCACTTAGGACGATCTGGATCAAGGTTGCCCTCACACCAGCTGTCACTCGGACGTGGTCTCACTTTCGACACATATATATATCCCTGCCCAGGGTGTCCGATATGAGACGAAAATGTTGAAGCCGACATTCACCACTTGCTGTGGGTCTGCCCAGCTCTGAAACCGACACGAATCCGGCACGAATCCGGCACTTGACGATAGCCGGCCTTTCAGCCAACAATCCCGCGCGCATCTCGCTTGGACACAGGGACCACATCATCGCTCACTCCTAGACTTCATAAAATCAGCCAACCTTATTTCATTCATTTAATCATTATCTCATTCTTCATCTCATACCCTACTGATGCCCTGGGGCAATAAATATTGTTAAAAGAGAAGAACAAAAGGCTCAACTGAAACTGCAACTTATGTCAGATATGCCAGAATTACTTGGTGTAACAACACTGTGACAAAAGCTCTGCCCCTGTAACTTTGGCTGCATGCATACCCACAAAAAATTGTAAAAAGTTATAAAATTGTATTCTACTCTGTTCGCCACTCAATGTATGGGCTTGGCTTTTGCCATGTAGTCATTTGCAACATACATGGTGGTGTGAATTTTCTGTTATGCTCTCTGCAGGCCTCATTGCCACTGGGATAGTGGTGCAGATTTTGCCAAGAGTTGGTGAGTAAATGCTGCAGTGTGCATGGATTTGCAGTTGTTTGCTGTGGTCTTTCAAGTTAGCAAGAGATCTGCCATGATAGCATCAACATGTTTTCATTGCCTTTGCAGGTGTTCAGGGTCTGGTCTTCTTTATTGCTGGTGCCATCTGTTTCATTCCTGGAGGCAAGTTGGCTTTTGATTTGAGCGCTGCAAGTTAACACAAACTTATGGTATTTTAGCTGTCTATATATGCAGTCTCCCTTCTTGCCTCGATGTGCTTTCAAGCTGTGTATTTTGGCTGTTATGTTAAGTTCTATTTCTTTGGTGGGGGTGAAGACGAGTCTTCATCCTGCCAGACTTTTTAAGGAGCTCCATGAATTTTCAGGCATGCATACTACTCGAAAGCAAGCCGTGTGGTATGATTTATTTTACTAAGACATGAATGGGTATTTGTTGGCCATGTGAATATCTTTCACTTCATTATTAGCCAGCAAGTTGAATGTGTCATGTAACAATTGGTAGCCTGCTGCCCCATGCATAAAGTGCTTGGTATAGGCTTCGAATGCTGCATTGAGTAAGGCTGGCTACGCAAGAAAGGACAAGGAATGAAATTTTTAAAGTAGGGCATTTTCCTTTGCCTCATCACTAATTTTTTTTTTTTTTTTTTTGTAATGGTGGCAGCTGTAAGGGGTCTCATCCTTGGTGTAAGCAGCATCACCATTGATGTAGTGTGTTGTAACCAAAAACACATTATTAGCTGCAACAAATGTCCAGATAGGGGGCCTTAGCTGTAAAATACATGTGGTGGACTGGGAAGCATGCTGCAAAATTGTCCTGTATGTCATGTCTTTTCTTGTGGTCCTGACGTCATTGTGTGCCTTTCTTGCAGCGTATCATGTGGTGTATGTATATTGTGCTGTGAAAGGATGCCGTGGGTACGACTTCTACAATCTACCACTCTTCAACTAGACTGTGATCGGAGGTGTGCCGTTAGCGGTGGCCTGTTTTGACCAAAGTGGACCAGACTGATTGCTGTGCCATGGAACACCGCCCGCTGTTCCCCTCGTTTTGCTGTTTCCTCCATCCAGGGAGGCTTAGCGTGGAAATGGGCACTAGTGAAATGCCGAAGAGTTTCAAGCCAAAGGAACTAACTGTACTGTGTGTGTGTTGCTGTCTTGAGGGTATTTATTATTACAGGTTATATAGGGGGTGTGCTGAATATTGAGCCAGTGTCGGGGAAAAGCCAATGGAACAACATTTGGGTGACTCGCTATGTTGTGTTGCACATACATCGGGTTGACAATCTCATACCCACGGTTTCCAACAATGTGGGTCAGTTCTCCCTTGAACATTCTCACTCCACATGTGACCTACCATGGTCTTCGTTTAGGTTTTGAGGATGCAGCTGCTGTTATGTCTAAACAGTTTTGTTCGGTCCAGTTGTGCAAATTCAGTAATAGAGTCAAGAGCCTGTCATGGAAACAGCTGATGAAAAATGTGTCGAGGTACAGCTTTATTTTTTTTTTTTGTGTAAATGGCATGCTAGTGGAAACGGGTACCTTTTGCAGCTAATTCATGACGATGTGGAACAACTCTGCTGCAGCTTAGCTGATATTTGCAGAGTCCATGCTCGAGCATGAATTTGTTTATAGCTGCTCTCATTACCTAGCGTGAGTGCTACTGTCTAAAAAACATGGCAGCTATGGACCCAGCCTTGTAGTCTGCAGTAACTACCTGTTTGTCTTAGCCACAGCAGTACAGCTGGTGTAGCCTTACCTACTTTTGCTAAGCCAGTATGGTAAATACCTTTGGTGTCTAATAGCACTGACTGTTTTGCACACTCCATTTGATAATACTCCCAACTGCACAGTCGCATTTAAATGCAGCAGAGCCTCCAAGCTGAAAAGTGAAGTGGCAGTATTCTCTCTTTAACATACTAGCACACCACTTTGAAGCAGAAGAGCTCTGTGTGTTTGTCATTTACTTGTGTTACATTGTCATGACAGTAGTGTATTTAGCACTGCACTTGCATCAAAAGTAGACTGATCTGTGAAAGCTGTTGGCTTTAGCTGGGGCAAAAACAAAACAAAAACTAGAAAATTGTTTTGATGCAACTGTATGCTCTAATTGCACCACAGTGGTGCAGGGTCGGGTGTTCTTGTTGAATAGTTTTGGTGGAGTGCCAACATTTACCTCAGTGTTCCTGGGCTGACAGTTACTTAGCTGCCTAACATCCACAGCATGTTTAGTGCTGCCATTTATGCACCTCGTCTTTGAAAGTTGTTGTGTATACATACGTGAATGCTGTATAGCAGTTTTATCGGAGTGTATGTTTGTTCTTACTATTCTTGTCTGTATGATTGCATCAGTCTAGTCTTACTTCAGTTGCAACCTGTGTACCATAACTAGGTTTCACACTTTGTGTTGCCATGCCGGCTTTCACAAAGTATGCATGCTGCTACTTTTTTACTCCATATATTTAGAGGCCTTCTTATAGAGGCCAAGAGTTTGCATCCTAGTATGTATTGTGCAATGTTGCAACGGCAATGTTTACATTTTTTTTTAATATTTTAAAGTGGAAAATTAAGCAGCAGCGGGTAGGTCATTCTTAAGCCTAGTTTAATGTTAAAAGGTGTGATAGCCAATTCAAGTGCAATATTCGGATCTTATTTTATGGTCCCAAGAATGATAGCCTCTAAGCTGTCCAGAAAGTTTACTTCAACTTGCACACCTTGTTTGCGTCGCATCATTTTTGGATCAGGAAATTTACCGATATTTAGTGCTGCTGTGCAGGGAAGTGTTCTGTATGCCGTTTTACACAGTATGGCTTAGACAGCTGATGTCCAGCCATTGGATGAACAAATTCAGAGCCATTTTTATTTTTGAGTGCATCTATCTATGCCTGCTCTGTATATTGCATGTGGCTGTCTCACACCACGCTTTGCTCGAAGCGCACACGTATTGTGTGCCAGCCATTTGCAGTGACAGTATGTCTGTAAATTGAGAGCAGAAGTTGCTCATGCAGATGGACAGTGGATACTTTGGGGCAGCCTTATGAAGTCCTATGCTCCTCTTTAGGAATTTTTTTTTTTTTTTTAACCATTTGAACTTGGAGACTTTCGTGTGGCCAAATATCACAGAGTCTGGTGCATTCCAGTCGTATTATTTTAATAAAAATGCTCACTGTTCTTCAAACCTCAAGTTCATTGAACTTGCTTCACCGATTAATGGTCGTTTGTCTGGCAGGTTGAAAATGATGTCGGCGACAGCTAAGAGTTCAGCTGAATAACTGCACAGACTGTAAACTTTTGTGTGTGTCACAGTATTGCAGGTGATGTAGAGGTCAGAAAAGCTGACAGTAATTACCAATACAATGCTAGCCGTGTAAAAAGGAGTATGCGAGCGAATGAATTCTATTTTAAGCAGATTGGTATAACTTGGCATCTGTGAGTTTTGAATTGAAAACCAAAACAAAATTCAAGCCGAGAGACTCAATGTTTTGTTCAGTGCACATGCACAGTATTTTGGAAGCGCCGTGCGCTTGCATGTCAGCAGAGGCAGCCATTCTTAAAGAAGTGGTGGCCTTACAGAGAGGCAGCCTTTCTTTGCTGCCATCGTTAAACTATCAAAGCTTAAAACAGACACCCTACGTGACCTGCTGGAGGCATTACTTTATTTTCAACTAGTGACAAGTTGAAATTTGATAAAAAAAAAAAAAGGTGCTCTAAAGAAGAAAAGCACATAAGCTATGACCCCAACATCTGGTGACTAAGTAATGTTTCCTCCCAAAGTGGCCTGTGTTGGCTTTTTTTGCTAAGCAAACTTTCACAACTCGGTAGAATGTCGCTATAGAAAATTCGAATATAGTGAAGTGAAACAATGGTCCCATTCTGTCTATCATAGAGGCTATTTTTTTTTATTATTAAGCAGTCGCCATCCGAAAAAAATTGGCTGTGGTTTAGCTTCGGTTAAACCTAGTGTGAAGCGATAGCTGAAGCACGGGGACACAAAAGCGGCGGCCATCTGTGCTGCTTGTGGCTCATTCCTTGTAGCATTGTCGCTGCGGGGTTTCGCAAGACTGACGCTTGTTGTGTTGTTCCAGCGTTTCCGCCGCTCTTTTGGCTTTAAGCAATTCTCTTCTGCTCCGCAAACTTTCAGCTCGCAACGCAGTGTCCTCCGGATTGTGAGATGCAGCCAACCGACGATCGTATAGAGCAAGGCTGCTCGGTTGCTCTTCTTCAGAGTCCATGGTGCGGCTCTGGCCAGGTTGCGCAGCACACCTCTATATATACTAGAGATTGACATCAGCGATCATGTGTCTCGCTACACAGCCGCTCACACGTTAGGCTACTTCCCACGTCAGTCGAACATAGCTACCTAAAGTGGTTGTGGCTGTGCCTGGGTGCGGTGGTGTAGTGATTAAGATGCCCGACTACTGTACCGGAGTACCCGGGTTCAACCCCGACCGCCGCCGGCTGCGTCCACAACACCTTACTACATAGGATATTGCCCTCCACCTTCAAATATGAATGAACATTCTGTGACCTGCCAAACACCCTACAACATATGGTGTGGGGATGCAAGCGACTGCAGGGTATGATAACCACCAAGGACCTAACGTAAGAGCAGTGGGAGACCCAGCTGCCGAACTCCAGCCTGGATGACCGGCGTAGCCTCGTCAACCGTACTAGGGACATGGCTCAGGTCCACGGCCTCCTGGACTGAGGAGGCTGACCACTGGGGCGAATATTTCACGCCTGAATAAAAGTTTCTCTCTCCCCGTTCATAGTGAAGGCAAAGTCTTGATAAAAACGATTATAGTAAAGAATGTCTGGCTGTGGCGGCGTCCCCAAGCAACGATGGCATCATGGCCTACGCAAAGTCTGGGATCGCGAGACCAATATTCTGAAGCGTATGAATACCAAAAACAATAAAATGGCACTCTAGGTTCACTTAACCATCAAGCTCTTAAGCTACGAGGACAAGCCAGCTTTCCAAAGCTTTGGGGCCTTGAGTTGTAGCGTGGGACGCACACGTAAGAAAAAAAGTAAAGATAGCAGATAAAAGGCGCACGCCGCTGTGAATGGAGACAGTAAAAGTGCTCCGAGCAGCGCAAAGCACAAGGCAGCAGTGGCACTGCGTGAGCGGATCTGCAGAGCTCAATTTTATTGCGCTTTTTTGAACTCTTAACTCTTAAATGACATTAAAGCCGCAAAGATGATACTCTAGCGCACAGCGACACTGTAAAGTGGAGGCGCTAAGATTGGTGTTTCCAGCTGGCGAAAAAAGAAAATAAAGTTGAACGGCGCGTGCACGGTGCACACGCACGGCATGTGCTGTTCGATCCAAGAAGCTTGCCACGCTGGTCGTTTTGTTCTGGTGCTCTGCTGGGACCCCGTAAATTCCCTACAATACCGTGTCCTCATGAAACTTTGATTCTCACATGAAATATAACTGGGTTTAAATTTGTGCAAATGCAGTACTTTTACAAGACATAAATGGCACTGAAAACATGGCACTAATAAAATGTGATAAGCGAAAAAATTTATCACATAAAAGGGGACAATATGAGGTGGATGAAGGGTATTTATGGCTCTGTGTAAGTAGCTAGTTATTTAACAGAAAGCATCATCAGAGCCATGCCATTACCAACAACTGATACATATATAGCAAAAGATTTTTGCTGGTCCGAAGAACTTTCATGTAGAATGGTTCTCTGTATGACCTTTACACAGTCTGCCTTGTGGCATCCACACCAGTGAGAACGAAATTAATGGATTGGCTCACATTTTTGCCCTCCTTTTGTTGTGCCACAAAACTAAGCACTGTAAATAGAATATTCAGTGATAACAGAAACATTGGTGAATGCACTGCCCAATCTTTCCGCATGCTTATTAAGCCTCCTAAGCAATTCGGCAAGGGAAACAACATCCGATAAATGTGCACATGACTGGTGCTTTTAATTTCACAATCACAGCATAAACTTTTAGCAAATGACAGAAACAATGCGATGGCGCACTATTTATTGCAAAACAGTCAAGCTGCCTTTTAGCTGGGATGGAAGTAAAAAAAAAAAAGGATGCAGCTTATCACTTATTGAGCCGGGCAAAATCTCTGGCAAGTGTGTCTGTAACGTGTGCCACTAGTTTGATGTACCAGCTATACATAGTTTACACAGTCAGCATGACTTAATGTTACTCTTTCAAACAGCAGTTGGCTTTTTTCTGCGTGTGCAACGTTCAGATTGGTTGCATAAGTCTGCAATTACATCTCCAATGTTCTATTTTTTTTTTTAATTTCCAGTTCTGCACTATTGCTGCAACTCGATCCTGGTTTTAATGCAGGCTTTGTGAATTTGACGTTTAAAATACTAAAAAATCTCAAGATAAGCACGGCAGGCAAGGCTAGCTAACATGTCAAGCATCAGTGCAGTCACGTGCACTTTCATCAGTGACTCCCTGTGCATGGAGCTCAGCAAAGAGGTTATCCAGGTACGATGGGTCAGGGTAACCATGTCCCGTGCGGTTAGCCCCAAATTCAGTCTTGTGATGAATCTCATTCCAGGTCACGGTGTCCTGTTCCCCGGTCGTGGTTGACTGGCCAATAGTGAAGATTAGCCTCCGGTTCCACGCCTCCACCAGTAGTTTCAGTGCCTGCAAGGAGCCCTTTATCTGATATACGGAAGAGCTGAAGCACACTTCATTCAGAATAGGAACCCTGACAATGGTAACAATAGGGTACAATGAAATTGTACCATATCCAATCAGAATACAGTTGAATCCCGCCACAACGAATCCCGCCACAACGAAATTTCCGCGACAACGAATAATTTTTTATTCCCCGCGAGTATCCTATAAGAATTAATGGCCTAAATTTCTCTGCACAACGAACCATTTTTGCAGAGCGTTTCCGCTTCAACGAAATTTTCGCGTTCAAAATCGAAACCGAAACTAGTTTTATTGGCGAGAAGTCCAAGTCAAATCCAAAGCCACATTAAGCATGAAATCACGTGATTGCAGTTCCGCCATTTTGGCTTTGTGTCGTGGTCGCGTTGTTCATTCGCTGCCTTTCTCTTCGACAACGACGAGTTTTCATCCGCAGGACACGATGGCAACGCAAGTGAAAAAACGCAAAACTCTTTCCCTTGAGCAAAAAGCTCAAATAATCGCCCAAGCAGAAAGCGGAAGGAAGAAAGCGGCAATTGCTGAAGACTTCGGAATTCCTGCAAGTTCGCTGTCAACGATTCTAGGCAATAAGGACAGCGTGAGAATGGCACTTGCTTCAGGCACATCCTCGAAGCACAAAAAGGTGACGCGGCCCCTCCATGAAGAGTTGGACAAAGCAGTGCATGCGTGGTTTGTGGAAGCACGAGCCAGCAACGTCCCCCTGTCCGGAAGCATCGTCCAGCAGAAAGCCTTGAACTATGCATGCCTACTTGGCATTGATGATTTTAAAGCCAGCATTGGCTGGCTAAACCGTTTCAAGGCCCGCCATAACATCGTTGGAAAAGTGTTGTGCGGCGAGTCAATGTCAGCAGACGTGGACGGAGCAGCTGCTTGGAAGGCGAGTAACATGGCCGGAATTTTAAGCAACTTCGCGCCTGCAGACATTTACAACGCCGACGAGACCGGGCTATTCTACGAGATGTTGCCGGCTAGGACGCTCGACTTCAAGGGGCAGCGCTGTCACGGCGGCAAACACAGCAAAAAACGCATCACAGTGCTGCTTTGCACAAACATGGATGGCTCGGACAAGCGTCCGCCGTTAGTCATAGGCAAAAGTGCCAAGCCGCGCTGTTTTAAGGGAACTCGTAGCCTACCTGTGCAGTACAAGGCGAACAACAAGTCATGGATGACCCGCGCTATTTTCACCGAGTGGATGATGGCATTCGACCGCGACATGAAGCGGCAGGGCCGTAAAGTTTGCTTGCTTTTGGACAATTGTTCAGCGCATCACTGCGACGAAGTCAAGCTCACTAACACGGAGCTGAGGTTTTTCCCTCCCAATTGCACGTCTGTCTTACAGCCTCTCGATCAGGGCGTGATTCTTAGCCTGAAGCGCGCTTACCGCGGGAGGTTAATTCAGCGGCTGCTTTTTAACACTGAAACCGGCCGAGACACGAAGGTGGACTTGTACGTGGCACTGCAGATTATGTCTGCTGCCTGGAGCACACTGGGGCGCTCAGTAATTGTGAACTGTTTCAGGCACGCCGGATTTGCCGAAGGTCGACCCGTACACTCTGCTGGCCTAACACCAGGCGTTACAGACGACGACGAAGAGGCGTCACCGGCTCCGGGGATCGCGGCCGCCTGAAAAACGCTGGGAGAAATAGGAACCGTGCCGCCTAATCTCGAGCTCGACGAATACATCGGCGCTGACGCTTGTGTTGTTGTTCACGAGGATGTGAGTGATGAGCAGATCATAAAAGCTGCCCGGAATGATAAGGACTCTTCCGATGAAGACGACGACGTACAGGAAGCGCCGGCTGCGGCAACCGCCGTACAGGTGATGGACGCTTTTGATGTCATCAGGAATTTCGTTGCTGTCCGAGACGACGATGTTGCAATGGGTTTGCTGACCGAGTGCGAAAATCGCGTGACGGCGTTGCTCGCCGTGAAGCGTAAGCAAACCAAGCTTACAGATTTTTGGCATTAAACGCCTTTGCTGCTGCTTGGGCAATTCTTTCTGCGTTTCACGTCAAATTTTTGCGATAACGAAGTTCCGCGAGAACGAATTTTTTTTCGTGCACCGTGAATTTCGTTATAGCGGGATTCAACTGTATAATGAAATTTCATGCAACGAAATACAGGAAACTCTCTTCAAGACAAACTTGAAGGACAAAGACATTGCATGGACACCGCATGAGTGCCGTAGTGCGGGGTAGCTGTTGTTTGCAGTTGGTGCAAAAGGTGGTCTTAAATGAAGCACAGTTCTAGGTGGAGCCTCAGGAAAATGACATGTCACTGCATCACAAAGTGGCATCAAAGAAGTGTAGTCACCACATTTGTGCTGCAATGTCCAAAGCATCAATTTCGGTGTGCATGTGATCCATATTTGATACATAGTGACATGAGTAGATGTGCTCATGCCTCACAGAGGTTAGAACACCTCCATGCAGCGCAGACTCAGCACAAACTCTCGCAGGACAAAAAAAACAGGATCAATTAAGTGGTAAAGTGCCGCAGCTACTGAGCCACCACAGTGGGGTGCTTCGATCTATTTGTCTATGTTTTCCTTCATGCTACTAATGCACAAATCAAACGCAGAAAGCGCAAATAAAGAATGGGAATCAGTAAAGACAAAGAAGACCGCTAAGGCTCTGTACTATTCTGAGCATGTAAGACCATCTTCACAGCACTGATTTGCCACACCGACGTGGAATAGAGCATGGTGCTACTAGCCGGGCATGTCTAAATCTGCTATGTACAACAGGTGCAGAAATCTTCACTCATCTGCATGGCTACACACACCTGTGGACACCCATCTAAAACTCGGTGCTCGGGGCGCTCGACTACCAAGCCCAAAGATGTGGGTTCAATCCTAGCCACAGCGGCAGCGTTTTTATGGAGGCGATATGCTAAAGATGTGCTGTGCCATACCACTGCACCTCAAAGAATCTCTGGTCGCTGGAATATATCTCGAGCCCTCCACTACTATTCCCCCTTCTCTCTTCCTTCTTACACTTCCTCATAGTACCCAGAAATGTGGCGAAACAAACACAATCACATGAAAAGAAACACAACACAGGCGCATGTGATTGTGTTTGTTGCGCCACATTTCTGGTTACTAGGTAGCACCAACTTGCCCCTCAAGCTGTTATTTTGTTACACTTCCTCCATCATGTCTTTGCTCACGGTGCTGTCTAGGCATCCACCAATAAGTGTGGCGGTCACTGCACCTTTTTCTTACCTCATAGCCAATCTTAAAATGAAATGCATGCAATCTGCAACTAAATGCTACACAGGGGAGTTCCAGACGCACTGGCGCCTTCCGTGCATGTGCACAGAATGACACCTTACCCTCCGTCCCTGCTCCGTGTTGGGCAGGTATCCATGCCTAGGGAATCCCCTTGCAGTGTATGGCATCCCAGGATGTGGGTGTCCCGGTCCCTGGATTCCCGCAGGTATGTGGTATGTGATCTGGATGGTACCAGAGCCCTCGTGGCCAGCCAGCGAGAATGGTAACGCCTGGAAGCTCATGATACCAGGAGGCTGGTTGCCATGTTTCACACCGTAAATCACCTTGCACACTGGGCACTGCATGTAGCCCGCCTGCAGCAGAAGCACAGGATGCGTGCAATGATCAGCAATTGAAACAGAGACAAAAAGCAAGCTGCACTAGCACCCAAGCAGTGCAAAATAACACTTGGATTGCATTCTGCGTAGAATGTTCAATATTGCTTTTAAGAACAACAGGTTGCTTCCATGAGGAATGTGCATTGCTGGCAGCTTGGATGTTGTCTAGATGTTAGTTGTGCACAGGAAGTAGTTATCCAAGTGCTGCTTGCAAGAGCTCGATTAGTGGTGAATGACCTTATCATAAAGCCAGTTAGTGCATTAAGTTGTATGTTGTCACTGAGGTGCACAGGGAAGAATATCTTTCAATATGCAATGATGTGATTTATCAGGATCGATTACTATTAATTTTCTTTTTTTTTTGGCACAAGCGTCATGGCATGAATCATGCGAAAGGGGTGAAACTATTTCTTTAGACTGGCAACTAGAAACGCAACATGTACGACTACTAAGCAGGCAATTAACGTCGCTTTTCACACACTGTGACCACATTACCAGCGTACCTTCGGGTTGCTTTCGTATAAGGCTGCCAGGCAGGCATGATGGAAAAGATGGCTGCACTTTGAGAGGCACACCACCTTGCCATTGCCATTGTAAGATGAGCAGGACGCCAGAGGCTGGCAACAAATGCTGCAATTTTCCTAGAGGCAGGAAAATAAAAATTTAGCAAAACATTAGGAATAATCAAGACAAATACACAGCAGGACCGAATGAGTACTGCATTATTTCTAACTTGAAACAAGGTCGTGTTCAACCCACATGACAATCGATGCTTGATGGAAGTCCTGTTTTTTACCAACTGGAGGCCTATTGAACTATGTATCACAAGAAAAAAGATATGCACGGTTCATCTGAGAGATGTCCAAAATATACAGCCTTTTCTTGCACACGTTGAGGCCGCAGCCCTAAAACATTATAAACTTTGGCTAAAGTAATATTTCTAAAAGTTATTGAACAGCCAGAAAAAACTGAGACGTGCAGTGAAGCAGCCCTGCAGGTTGTCAGACCTAGCAACTTAACTTGGAAACAGTGCTTGAAATACAGTTCTCTTGCTACTTGTAACTTTGAATTCAATTTAAGCTATCCTCTCTTTCAATTTCATCCTTACCACACCATTTCAGCCCCTGGACACTTAATGACTCACTGCCACCAGGCAAACTAGTTTTTTGTATCTGTTCCGACTTTACATTTCAAGCCAGCTAAGGTGTAGACTCTTCTACATGCTCTGCAACAATCCAACTATAATGACCGTTTTTGGACACATCTATACTTTTATTGTGGCAGGGTTTTTTCATATGCAGAGTGCATGAACATTAAATAATCTAAGCAGGTGAGCTATGCCACACAATTTGACAACAGATATAGGCAATACGGTCGGTTTATGAGGTTTAACACACCAACGTGACTCTGGTTATGAGGGACTCCACACTGTAGGGCTCCAGGTAATTAGCTGGTTGTGGGCAAGCTTTATTTGTACTAGTTTAAAGAGCATCTGTAGATAGCAGGAAAGGCTGTCCTCTATTGTGCCAAGGCATCTAGCATCACACTGGCATGCGATATTGGATGCTGCACAAGCAATTACCGCTCACTAAAGTGACGATGGTTTTGTAAAGTGACTTCTTCACTCTCAAGAAAGTAAACAATGCTGAATGGCCTTTTTTGCAAAGTTCCAGTAACAAAAATGCAGAACTATTAGGTGAATATTTGGGTGTGGTGCAAGTATATGAAATATGCAAACCATTTCTTTATTTTCTCTCTTAGGAAAGGCATATTAGGTACATAGGTTTAAGCTGGAATCACTTCTTGAAATCTATAAATTTGGTCAACTACATGCAGGCACTGGACAAACCTGAGCATAAGTGGAATGAATGAAATGTATTGAAGGTGAAAGAGGCATATAAAACAGAAAAGTTCATCTGAGCTTCTCAAACAGAACTCTCAGCACAACTTACTGCTGGAACTGCCCCAGTGACGTCAGCTGTGTGGCCTGCAAGGAACTCCTGGGCTTCGGGAGGGTCTGAATGAAAACGCAAGGCAACTACAGAATCAGACACACCATCTTCCTTAGTGCCACTTTCTCTGCACCACAAACAACTTAGAAGTCCACAAAACATGGCATTCCAAATGCTTAGAATAGACACAAGTGATACAAAAGGTGTCTTCAATTCAGAAAGAATATAGCGAAGGCACTTGACATCTTGAACGCTAAGGTATCAGAAGCAGCTCCCAGCAGTTCCTTCTGCATTCAAATTCCATGTGCCGCTACAAGCAGACAGTCGATACGACACAACGTAAAGCACCTTATATTTGACAGAGGGAGCGACAGTTCACTAGCTCTATAGAGCATACAGAAAGAACGGTGAGCACGAAGTATCGTTCACCCGCGGGAAGCACTCTAGTGTCGTTGTCACTGCATTCAACAACGTTGCGTTAAAGCGTTCGATTCGTCGTTGTTGCCGCATTATTCCCGGTCGCCAAAATTTCCATCCCGCCGTTCTGATCGTCTGCAGAACATGGTCGCGCGACTCTTTCGATGCAGCCCGATTAGCGGCTGAGCCACTTTACATGACGTTCTCGGCGCGCGTTAGAGCGGCCCAGCGCCAAGGTCGGACATCAGGTTAGTGACGTGATGCAGCTCTCGAGCACTAGCAGCAAAAGTCAACCGAAGAGCGCGCGCGGTACGTCCGGGTACAGGCGAGTTAGGTGCCCGCGCGGCGTGCGCGAAATAGAAACTGCTATTAAACGTCGGCGCCACCGAAAGGGAAGGGTACCGCCTTCGCCGGCCGAGGTTCCTCGGCATGCTGGTGCGTTGGCGTGCCGCGGTGTTATCGCTCCCCTTTTACTTGCGCGACGCGACGCCGCGTTCCATTAGCAGAACTCAGCGGCTCGAAAAGCTTCGGGCACCTTGAATTTTACATCAGAAATTCACGAATCACCTGTGTTTAACAGACATCCATTATCGATATTTTACGTGATAGCCTAATTAAAAACCCCGTGTAGCAGAAAAGCCGGCGTTGTGGTTGCAACGACTGGCGCAAGGAAATGTCTTGCAGATCGACCCGCGGAATCGTGAACTCGCTCGTTCTTTGTGCAGCGCGCACGCGTTCATGGTGATTTCGTACCATTTCGCTCGTAAACGTAAATTGGTTTACAGGAAAATGAAGGCGCACACACGCGCACACCTCCGTGGGCACCCGACCGCGCCGCAAGAAAAGGAAGTAGGGACTGACAAAAAAATTGTAAGAAAGTGGTGCCGCAAGGGAAGGCTTCCGAATAATACAGCACACGGACGTATTTAAGTTTGGCACAATCGAAACGACCTGCTGGTCAAGTTGGAGGCCAGTTTTCGACAGGGGTTCGAATCGATGTAGGTGCTGCGCCTTCCTTTCGAAAAAAAAAAAAAAAAAAAAAAAAAAAAAAGCACTTAGCCAGCGCCGTTGCGGTGGCGCAGCGATTCAGGTCAAACTAGGGTGCCTCGATACCACTACATCGAGGCACCCTAGGTCAAACACCAGACTCTGTTCCGGGTTCGAACTCGACCGCCGGCGGCTGCGTTTCGATGACGGCGAAACGGAAATGCGTCCGTGTGCTGCACGATCTCCCTACCGCATTCTAGCACAATCTGAACAGTCCTACCATTTTCCATGAATACACAAGTTCACCTCTGCGCTTCAAATTACACGGTCCACACGAGGAATTTTTGTTTCCACCCGTACGACAGAACCCTTCACGGGATCACACGACTGACCTAGAGCATCCCACATATCAAATGCACCGTTAGAGCACTAACAGTCTACTTTTTGAGATTGCAATCCGCACTCATCCACTCAGACTGAGCCTTCGCCCTCCCAGCAGGTTTATCACCCAGGGAGCGGTCATCAATGGCAGGAACCGGGCGTGGAACCCACGGTTCCATAGCCGGCTTTGCGCTCAGGCGAAGGCTCTCGACTCCTCATCGTGGATGAGAGTGGTCCGAAATCGCGGCTTGCGACTCGGCGATCATCCTATAGAAATGATCCTATGAAGAATGATCTTGCCGAAACACCGGTCACGATACCTAGCCACCTCCTTCAGCCGTATACGGTAACCTGGTTATAGCCCGAGAAAAAGCTAAAATGATTGGCAGCTGAACTGCTAGTTAGCAGCTTTTCAAGCCAAATCGGAATTTAGTCATTCGTTCACCTTAAACTGTTATTCGAAACAATTCATATTTCGTGGCATAATTAAAATATTGGCCGAAGCAACATTGAATACAATCAACAGACATCCCTGTCGCCCCGCAAACTTGTGGCTTAGTCGCCAGGTGCAATACCCGAGTGTATTTTTATTAGCCGTACCCGGCCGTTCAGCCTCCGTGGCGCAATCGGCTAGCGCGTTCGGCTGTTAACCGAAAGGTTGGAGGTTCGAGCCCTCCCGGGGGCGGCGTTTTTTTTTTTTTCTCTTTCTTTCTTTCTACGATGCATGTTTACCAGACCCTGGGTTACGAGTCGGACAGGCTAGCGTAGGCGATCGAGGCACGTGGTTAAAGAGAAGCCTTTTATTCGTTCGTGTTATTACATTAAAACCCCTTTCGGAGTGTTACCTGAACGTGTAAGGGTGTTGGTAGGGGCGGGAGGCTACATATCACACGTTTCGAAGACATGTCACAGACGTCGTAAATAAATAAATCAAAAATGATATGCTGGGTGATCAGCATGTTTCTAAGAATGTAAAAACCTAGTTGGACGTTCTGTTGACCCACTGCTGAAGTTTGTGCTACACCTTCAGCTGATCTACTGCTGAACTTTGTCATGCTCTGCTGCCTCCTGTTCGCCCCTGTCGTTACATTCACCTCTAAAGGCAGCTCGTCTTGCTTAATTATTGTGCGACAGCGGCATCTTTCTTCGAAAATTCTGCATTTCCGGAAAATCGCCACACGTAACGCTCGTCGGGCCGCTGCCGCAGCATTGCGCCTTTCCCTTCCTGTGAACCAATATTTATTATTATTATTATTATTATTATTATTATTATTATTATTATTATTATTATTATTAATTATTACTATTTATTATTATTATAATGCGCAAGTGAATGACCTTAAACCCATGGGCACGGCAGCGATCACTTGTCTACATACATTACATTAACGCGGATGGCTTTTTGTTGGCTCCCAGCAGGCTAAAATTTCCTACACAAATTGGGAAGCTTTTATCTACACCGTTTGCAGGATCTGTCACCTAAATTATGAATCATTCATTGCAACAGTAGCATATGCTCAAACCTCGAGCACTATGCCCAAATACGCCTGCCAAAGGCGTGGTCAGCTGTTGAGGCTGAATATGAAAAACTTCAGCAATACGCCATAGTGCAGAAAGATGAGTGTGCATGAAACTTTCCAGAGATAATATCCGGGTTGCTAGGCGTGCATAAATACACATTTACTATCATTTGGACAAGCTGGCAAGAAAGGAATGAGATCTTTTTGTGCAAAATTAGCTCCTAGAAGGCCTCCTTCTAAAGTATGAAAAAATTGTATAGCTGCAAAAGTCAACCTTTGCAACATCCTTTCAAATGTGTGGCTATAAATGCCAATACTACTTGTCTCATGTACAGAGGCTTTTTGTTCAAAAATCATTTTTTCATTAGCAGGTCCTCTGGTGCCAAATTTGCTCCAGACTTCTCTCCCATCGCCCAATAATTGCCTCCAAGACGAAACTACTTACTAGGAAAAAAACTTCAAGCCGTGCTGGCAGTTATTAACACAAGATCCTGCCCGGGACCTGACCGTGTTAGCTACACTTCACTGTCTCATCTAAGAAGTAAAGCCAAGGCTCAGCTGCTGGCCGTTTGTAATTTTATATTACCTCTTGGGAGGCTGGCAGCCTTGTACAGAGCCAGAAGGCTCTGCAAGTTACACCAGTCCTTAAACCTGGCAAGCCGTCAATTGACTTTAATGCTCATCGCCCAATTGCACTGTTAAACTGAGTAAAAAACACTCATGGAAAAAATAGTCCATTCACACCTTACCTGGGACCTGACAAACAGAGGTATTAACTTCCCGTCGATGTCTGGCGTACGAAAAGACTGTAGCAATATACTGACAACGTTATTGCTCTTGCGAGTTATGTCAAGTGCAGCAAAGCTGAGCGGTCTATAACCATTGCAGTCTTTCGTGATGTCAAGAGAGCTTTCAATACCATCATACACATAGCGATTCATTCAGTCACAATTAACTGGTATGGGTGGACAAATGTATAAGTGGCTGTATGATTATCTTTGTGACAGGATGGTTTACATGTCAGTGATCGAGGATGACACATCCCTACATCATGTGTCTCGTGACTTTCTCGGGAAAATATACCCTCTTCAATATCTTGTTAGTTTGAATGATTGCTCGCCACCCACTTTTGAAATATCCCCCTACATAGATCATATCTTTGTGTGGTGCTCAGGACGAAACAGGCGCATTGTGCACGCATGACTACAATGAGCAATAGGCTGTGTTACATTGTTCTTAAACAAGTGCGGTCTCGTTACATCTCTAGAGGAATCGCAGCAATTTCATTTTCACAATACACGCTGAAAGTTGCTGGCACCCCTATACCCTACATCACCCACCAAATATTTCTAGGTGTGACCTTTAAAATGACCTTCTCATGGTCAACACATGTTCGACAGCTTAAGATGAAATTCTCCTCATACGTTCTTATCTTTCGTATGCTCTCAACTACTAGAGGAGGCTGTTCTACAGGTTCTTTACTACGACTTTATGGAGCACTTCGTGAAAACCTGTGCCATAGTCTCCCTGCTCTTCAGGCCTTCTCACAAGCAAACATAATGCTGCTTGAAGCCATCAGCCATGGCCTTGAGAGCCTGTCTTGGTCTTCCAAGGAACACCTACACTGTGCATGGGTACTCTAACAGAGAACACATCTATCTCCAACAGTGCTGTTGCCACAGGAGTTGCTTCGTGCCCAGCTTCAGTTTGTGTGCATGAACCAGCCACTCACTTGCAGAGTGCAGTATGGCAGCAGTCTTCAGCCTTCTCCCGGTGCAATACCAACGTGTAGTCACATTATTTTTGTCATCCTGGAGGTTTGTTCCATGCAAATTCAGACTACTACACCTGGCATTAAAAGTAAAGCCCACAACTCCAAACTTAAATATTTGCCCTTGAGCACATCTCTGCATACTACAGTGCACACTGCCACATCTAGAGTGATGGCTCTGTTACGCCTGTCTCCTCATCCATTGGTGTCTGGACACTATCAACGCACATCACAATCTCAGCCACACTCAGTCACCACACTTGGGCTATGGCTATTGAGCTAACAGCTCTGTGAGCAGCCATTGGGTATATTCTGCAACAGTTACCTGCAGCATGGCTTATCTTCAGTGACTGTCATGCTGCAATGCAATCATTAACTAAGGATTCAGGAACAGTTCATTGTCACCTACGAGCTGTGTAACCATGTTGTGCTACAGTGGTTCCCTGCTTACTGCAGCATCAAGGGCAACGACCATGCCGACGCTCTAAAAAAAAACAGTACCGGAAAATTTATCAGTGCAGATTCCAATTACATTCTCATGAAGAGATGCAACCAGGCTTATGGCTGCTGAATCCTGGCGGTCGTAGCACTCTCTGTGCGACCTGAGTTCGATCCCCAGTACTCGAGATTGCACTGCTTCATCTTATTGAATTATTTATGCAGATAGAATGCAAACTGTAAAAGCCGCATTAGTATTCAAACATGGGGACAGAAACATTAAAAACTACAGACCAATACTAATTCGACTCATCTTTTTTAAAAGCAATAAAAAAAGCTAATGTACGTCCAACTCTTTAGTTTCTTTATTAAGTAGTCTATTTTGCGTAATTTACAAAATGGATTCCGAAAGCATCGTTCCAGAGAAACTAATTTGAATGAACACAATAAAATAATTCTTCAAAACTTCTGAAATCACTGCTTAAAGCTAGGGATTTACACTGACTTCACAAATGCCTTTGATTCCTTATGTCATAGTACTTTGCTTAACAAACTACACCTGTAGGGCATACGTGGCATAGCACATTATCTTTCTATCAACCATTAAAGTACTGAAAATGCTATGTCTCAGTAAATGAATATTTGCCAGAGCTAAAACTTGCAACCACAGAAAAACCACAAGGAAATGTTTTAGGACTGTTTCTTTTCTCCTTGTACATTAACAATTTAAACAAAGTAATAGTATGACCACAAATATCACTTATCTGTTATGCAGATTAAACAACTTTGCTAGCTGCATGTCACAATTCTAAAGATACTGAACCATTATGGAAAGAAACATTACCTCTGCTGTAGGCCTAGATACACGAAAATTTTTTAATTTTAGTACAACGAAAGCGCCGATTTTCTGACTTAAGAACACAATTGCTACTGTACACAAAATTACACTTGGAATTGAGGGAGTTGAAATACTTAATCTGATTTAATGTTTTAGCGATACATTTCCTAAGCAATTTAACTTGGGATCCCCATGTAACACATAATCATAGCAAATAGGTCTACTAAATAAACAAAGGTTTACCCTACCAGACCATATAAAGTTACTGTTATATGATAGGCTAAATTTACCTTGGTTAATTTACTCACATTTCATAAGGGGAACTTGTACCAAGAAAAATTTGGACAAGTATAAGCTATTTTTGTTCCAAAAAGAAAGAAAAAAAAGGTGATCAGGATAACCGCACATGTTCCGTATCTACACCACACTGCACAACTCTTTCAACAATACCAAATAACAAAGATACACAATTTTTATGGATACCATTTAGCCCGGTAATTTCTTCAGGCTATAAA
Source organism: Amblyomma maculatum (assembly GCF_055883805.1). Classification (NCBI taxonomy): domain Eukaryota; kingdom Metazoa; phylum Arthropoda; class Arachnida; order Ixodida; family Ixodidae; genus Amblyomma; species Amblyomma maculatum. The sequence continues at coordinate 186,729,094 of NC_139346.1, forward strand.
GAACAATACCTCATTTTTAAGTTACTCATCAAGCTTATATAGTACTTGCCTCACAGAAAAATGGTTTACCTTGACAGCCAACAGGAATTATGATTTAAATACACAGATTACACTCTCCCAACCCTCTTAAATAAATTAGAAGGGCGTGTGACTGATACAAAAAAACTGTGCCAAAAAAAAAAGCTTGCAAGCTCTTCACCTTCAATTATATGCTCTTCCATGTAGAAATTTTCTTTGTTAATTTATTCACTCTTGTATTTTCCAGCTGCCTGTAAACGCGACTTACTATTCTGCATCAGTTATGAATGTGTGTTTTCAACCTGTTGTGAACATTGTTTATTTATCTACACAATCTGTACATGCTATATACTTTAAATGTAAAAAAAAAAAATGTGTACAAGACATCCTGCTGACCAAACAGGGGCAGTCGTCCCTTCAAGCTGCTTTGCTAGCAACTTTTCATGGCTGCCCCCATCTTTTGTACAAAAAGGAAATAAATGATCACACACACACACACACACACACACACACACACACACACACACACACACACACACACACACACACACACACACACACACACACACACACGCACGCACGCACGCACGCACGCACGCACACACGCACACGCACACACACACATATATATTTAGGATTGTTTCTTTTCTCCTTGTACATTAGTGGTTTCACCAAAGTAATAGTAAGACCACAAATATATAAAGATATCTTCTGGCATACCCTATTCAGGAACTTCCTTGCAGAGTTTGACTTCAATGTTGAAAAGTTAGTGGTTTTCCCGCTAAATTTACCCTTCAGTAGGCAACATTTTTGTATTGCAGGAAACTGAATTTTCAGCAGTTTTTAAATCCCTCTGGCTTAGTTATTTAAAACTATCGATTCTGCAAGAGAACACCACTGCGAGTGCATGACGAGATGTCAAGGTGGCAAATACAGGAATATGACATACAATCCTTGGATCGATTTATGTGGCATTTTTTGATGTAGTCGTAGTTTGCTCTTTCAGAGCATGCAGTTTGGTGGAATGGAACTTATCAAATATAAGAAGAAGTTTAGAAAAGAATGGCTGCAGGACTCTAAGCTTTGAGACTGAACACTGAAAGTTCAAATGCAACTGAACACTTCGTGAAGTTACAAAACCGTTGGTGCCCTCCATAAAATTTATGAGTACCACCAAAAATGATCGCTGCCATTGACTGTAATAGAAAAACCCACTCACGTCAGCTGGAACAACTGTGAAAGCAGACCTTCTGTGACGAGTAAGAAGTACAGAGATGCTTGACAAAACACTTCTTTGAGTTGGCCGGGTTTTTTCTCTTCATGCGACACTGCTCTGATAGAATGCAGCGGTCGGTCGCATGTTGAGTCAGTTAAACATTACCAAATGTAAACAGTGAACCCAACGCGAACACTGATGACGAACATCACCTTAATTATTTGAGCTGGACTCCTAAGACAGAATAAATGCTGTTCAAGTTACTAATTGCTCGCAAACTTAATAAAAAAAAAAAAAAAAAAACAGCCCGATATGGAGGTTTACGCTGACAGCAGTGCTGGAATCCACCCATTAGAACTGGAAGTACGAGCGAGCAATCACTCGCAAAGTGCACAGCAAGTAAGACGAATCAGAAGATGTCTTTTTGCAAGAGGATGTGCCTGCAGTCAGCAACTCCTAGTCAGGAAAGAAAGATGTGCTTTCGGATCTCCAATTTAAACCAAAAAAGGCAGACAGGATATTCCTGAGAATGAAATTATCCATAAAATGATAAAAGTTGCTTTGTAATATATTTATAAGATTGGTTATATTATTTACATATCAAACAACAAAATAAAATACTTAAGAAGGTGCTTTTTGATGCAAATATCGTATTTAGCTATTTTTAGCAGGCCCTGGGCTTCTTGCTGAGGGTTTTTTACTTTTGATTTGGCAACACTGACTTTATTAAGACCCATGACTTGATGGGAATTGCGCCACTTTATCTTACTAAAAATTTATATTTCCTGAAGTATCTATCTAGATTACAGAAACCTCCTTGCCAAGTTTTACTTGATTTGGACCCTCCCATGATTCATTGAGCAAGTTTAGAATCTCAAATCAGTATTCCTGCCAGACACCACGAGATTTTTCTGTAAACAATCTCCATAAAACTAAGCATTTATAAAGTGTCTCTTCCTCTCTCTTGTTCTGCTGAGAACAAATTACAGTGTAAACAGTAGCAAGGATGAGCTAAATGAAATAAAAAAACTGGCAGCAGTTAAACTATGGTTGGACCGAATTAGACGAGCAACAGCACGGTTTTCCATTACTCTGAGCGGTTATGATTGTTTTTGGAGTCTGCTTGTCAAGGCCTTTTAAATGGTATATGAAGATGCTGTAACATAAAGTCATAATTAACTAATTAAGGGTACTTAATCATGACCCGCAATTACTGCAGTTGAATCGCGCTCAATATGAGCTATCCAACAATATATGACGGTGCTAGAGCATAAAGTTCAATATTTAATCACAATTACCTAATTAGCTGTACTTAAGGCCTACAATTAGCCCAGTGCAATTATACTTATAAGCAATCCAATGATATATGACTTGATACGCTGTAAATTGCATTTTTATTCAAGCCAACTGAGTAACTTATTTGAAACACATATTTAGTAAAGAGGTCAGTTATGCAGTTATAAATGGTCAGTACATCATGGCTGTGCGCACTCTTCATTCATGCCTTATCAGCTTCGATATCCCAACTTGAGCTGCAATGCTCCCGGCAACATGGACACACTCCCGCCACCTCCTATAAGCATGCCGTCATGCGCTAAGCAAGCCAAAGTGCTTCTGGTATGGCTGTGCATAGTTCACTAAAATCGTCTATTGTGTGCACAGTTCATCATAGCACACTATAGACGATTTTAGTTTCGATGCCTGAGCACAGCCACCATAATTTGATGATGGCGCCCCATATGAGCCAAACTGGGAAAGTCCGCTCTGGCTTCCCTTGCCACCATCTTGGGCTGTGTGTAAAAGGGCCGTTTTGCGGTGCTCGTGAAAGCTTTCCGACACCTTGTTGCTATTTTGTGTTTTGTTTGAGTGTGCCAGCAAACCATATACTTTCCGTTTGGCATGGCAGCTGCTGTTGGAAACAGCAGGAGCAGCCAGGGCTACTGTGAAGTACTGCGCTCTGCTTCCACAGGCCGAACTCTTCAGAGTTAACTGTGAGGACGTATCTGTTGTATCTTTACTGATACATGTATTTTCAGTGATATTTTATAATTACAGTGGTAACTGTGCACACAAACGCACAGCGAGTGAACTGTACGAGCAACTAGTGAACACGGAATACAGATACTACGAGAGTCATCGCCGCATTGATTTACCATGAATGCGACCCATTTCATGTCGTGTATTTTCTCTCGGCAATGCATATTTATATTCGATGTTGCGCCGCTTGCATTTCGCATTAAAGGCACAGGCAGCGTTCACTGAGGATTACGTCACTAATCGCTGCTATCGCGTACCGAGCCTGGCGAATGCATGCGTGTCTGTGGTGCGGCGGTGCATGAGTGCGAAAAGAGTACGATCGAGCTGCCCGCTTCAACAACATACTTCCTAGTTAAACCTCGGTTCAAGAACAGCACATGAAAGAAGCAGGGTCTAGAGTACCATCTGACAACATTTTTATGCAGCCTTGGCGTACGTCTGACAGCGCAGCAACAGCGTATCCCAATCCCGTCATAGCGGCGTCGTTTTCATGGCGTGTTGTTGAGCAGAACGTCGAAAAACCTGTGCCCTCAGCTGCACCACGAACGAAGATGACAAATTCGAAGCACTTACAGCAGCGCTTACGAAAGCGGCGCCATCCACTGGCGCAGCGGACGACAGCTCTCGTCGCACGCTACTCCCTAGTCGTCACTAGGCCTAAATTGTTTCGCATCGAAGGCACATATCTAACGGTGCTTTGTATAATTTCTCAGCGCTAGAGTAAATAGTTTCTTGTGGAACTGTCTTACTGCTGATCACATTGTATGAATAAAAGAAAGATAATTTTGGTGACGCCTTAGCAGTGGAGTCAGCGTGCAGAGATGAGCCATGTGCCCCACCGGCGGCAACTGGCTGTGTTGAGAAACTCGTTTGTATTGAAATTATCAACAGCACAACAAGGGTCAGCGATATGCAAGCTTATTGTTTAAGTAAAGAACAGATTTTAGGGCGCTCTGCTGGCACTGGCGGAAGAGATCCACCATATTGTTGGCGAGGAGGGCTTGCGGGAGGCACGGCCGGTGCGGCGTGCGTGTTTACTATGGGCATCATATTCGTGAGTCCGTCGTTGGTACTAAGTCTGTCTGGTTTACACAAAACGTTCATAGGTGAGTTGCATTAGGATGGACTGCAAAGCGGTGAAGCAGAAGCATATCACAGCCCCACTCGGACTGCCGTTACATGCTTCCCGCGTATGCTTCCCGCGTATGCTCTCGGCAATCATCTTGCGATTTCTTTGATTATTTGTGCAGTCCACAATCACGCATTGCTGTCCCGATGATATTACAACTAAAAGGGGCGCTAATAAAGGTTTTTAGGTCTCTCCAATGACAATATACCAAGGTGCAAGGCCGCCCTGCTATGCATGAAGTGTGCGAATACACAGCCCAATCGGGACTGGCAGCAGTAAGCCGGCGCTGTGAATCTGGTTGGAGAATATTTTCCTTCTCTCCTTCTTGCTTTCGGTAAAACGGTCTATACTAAGCAAAACTTGTCACCAGGCTAGTCCCAGTTTGATCTTGGCTGAGCTTGAAGGTCAAGCCATTGGTCAGGTCGACAGAATGAGTTGTTTTCTGGGTTTGCACCAGGACCAATATTGGTTGTTTGGTTTGGTTGGTTGGTTGTTTTCAGAAGTGTCTTTTTCGCCCTCACTTCGAATCCCATGACTGGTGGAAAAACCAGAACCGGATGCCAATTCGGATGCCCCTACTTTCTGTTCCAGCGTTTCCACCAATCAGATGAGGGTGAAAGCGGTACTTCTGAAAACAACACAAACTGCATATGGGCCCTGGAGTAGTAGAGCTATCGCTCTAAAATCACACTCATCTAACCATTGAGAGTAGATGTAAGCATGAAATGAATTAGAGGAAAGGTGTATCGCGCTCAATCAAGCTTCCCTTTCAATGGGGAGTTTGAGGTGTCCACCAAAAAGAGAGTTAGCTACACTTTGCTGTCTTATGTAGGAAAACCAAGGCTCAGCTGCTTGCTGTTTATAGCGCCTCTGCAGTGATTGGTTGACTATACCTTATAGGAAAAAAAAAGGAGCAGTATCTGTCACACTTATCGATGGACACCTAAACTGTGCTGTAAGGGAAGGGAGGAAGGCTGTGAACTGTTAAAAATTTTCTTTACTGTCCTTTATTTCACAAGGTATTCAGAGTGGGATAATCATGACAGCTATGGCAAACATCCTCCCCTCCACAGCGAACACCAACACCACCCACGCACTGGCAGCTGGAAGAATCTACTCTTTCACAGCGCTGACCAGTTGCAACTTTACAGCAAAACGTTCACATCCTTAGCTCGGAGGCGCAACATACTCATCACATGATTGATGCTCTGGTGGGTACAGGTAGATGCCACACACTGTAACAAACCAAGAGGTCTGCTTCACATTAACATAACAGCAAGAAGAAATTTTCACAGTGCTACAACGTCTTAATAATCTAATCAGACCCACCCTGAGCAGTTCTGTTTCGCACCCATGGCTTTCTTGCTACCTCCAATATTGGCAATCACATACCTTGTGAAGAACAATCTGTCCATGAATTGTGGGGAAGCTTGATGCCCTCAAGAGTATCAAGGCTCTCTGTCTTTACAGTTGTGGTTTCCGATGCGCCTTCTGATGTGCAGGGAACTCCAAGAGCAGAAACAGTATGTCTGCTTCTCCGGCCCCTTCGTTTTTTTGGCAAGCTGAAACAGACATATAGACACCCATGCCATTAACAATGCACGCATATACATTATTGTTAACGACTTGTTTTTTTCTGCTCAGCACCTTGCGAATTCGACTAGAGTTGAAGTTTTGAAATATTTTGCAAAGAAGAATTTGCAGGCACTTTTTTGGTTCTCTTTTCTATATGGATGACCAAGCCCCTAAGTGCTGTAAATGCTAGAACATAGTTATGCAGTAAATCAACTTCCACTCCTGCTACACTGAATGTAGGAGGAATAAGCACGATGTGATGAGAAAGCATACTAATGGTTATTGCTAATGAAATGGGGCGTTTTTGGAAGTAACTCTAGTTCCTGCCAAATTCCGCAAAATTAGTTACAACTGAAGCATCTATGCATTTTTTTTCCTTTTGCAAACCCACCCTGTCCTGTGGCGACTCGCAGAATTCCTCCAAGGCTCTGAAGGTTTCTGCACTCATATTACACTTACCACTCCACTTTACTCCTTTAGTTGCAGAAAGGAGTGCCGATTTCAGAGACATTGCGCGGTTACACGATCAAATTTCATAAAAATTATTTTCAGGGCCTATTTTTAGTGAAACAGGGGCAATTTGTGACAAATGTGAAACTTTAGTTCTTTAGAGCAAATTTGTAACTGTCTACAACCTCTTGGAAGTAGGTAGTGTACCTCCATCGTACACTACGTAAAGCCCCAAAGGATACCAAACACTTATCTGCCACATTCTTGATTACGGCTGTATTGTATGGAACCCTTATACGAATTCCGATATCAAAAAATTACAATGAGTTCAAAAGGAATCAGAACGCTTCATCTTTCACAACTACGGCCTAGATTTTTCCCATTCTTCCCATTATACAGATTTAGGTCTCACAGCCCTATCATCTCGCCGTCAAATAGAATGTTTGAAGTTTTTGCACATGCTGGTTCACTCTCAGTGCCTTCCATCACTAAATAATTATTTGAACATTAGCAAGACTTCCATAACTAGAAGTTCCCATAGCCTGAATCTCATCCCTTTATTTTCCCGAACTGGGACATTCAAACACAGCTTCTTTCCTCTGACCATTGAACTTTGGAATTCGCTGCCTGGAAATGTCTGCTCGCTACCAATTGAAGAATTTTTGACAGCCATTGCTTCCTAGTGCCATTTTTTATTTTATTTTTTTCTTTGAGTTTATATGTTTGTATTTTCTTGATACACTTTTTCTTTGTTTGCCTACTCCTGCCATAGCCTCATCGAGGCTGCAGTATGTACAAATAAATAAATAAATAAATGCCAATTCATGAATGGGTCTAGGACACTAGACCGGCTGCCATCTTAGAGTTCGGTTCCACCATTTCATTTAAGAGAGAAAGAAAAAAAGACAGTGCGAGTAAAATAAAGAAATGTGACCCTGCTTACAAAACAGTTACTGAAAACAAAATACAATCCAATAGTGCACATATATATATAGGAAAGTTCCTATCCCTATCGATAAGTTATAATTAAAAGTGGGATGAGGTGATACAGTAACCTTTTCTTATCAATTGAGCAGTTACAATATGCATACAGCAGGTAGTTCTACAGTTATGGATTGTATTTACCGTGTCTTATCCAGTCACTAATTTTTAAATGGCCGCATGTTACCAATAGGGGTGGAAGCTCTAGCTTTCGCAGCAGGCATGGGAGAAGCAAAAGTTCGATTTCAGAGCATGTTTGGAGCACTTTATTGGCTATTTCGGAACGCTCTGAAGATTAAACGCTACTAAACACATTTTTCTGTTCAAGGCTCTAATTAAATTGGTCACCAATGGAGCAGGAAAAATGTTCAAAATGTTCAAGTTAACCTAAAGTTTGAATTATCCAATGTACTTGAAAAAATTGCCAGAAACGGTTTGCATTCTGATGAGCACTTACATGACAGCAGAAAAGGAATACATTTAGCGCGACGAGGAAAGAACTCATAGACACAAAAGAGCGCTGTTGCAAAAACAATGTTGCAAAAACTTAATAACAAGAAACCGACAATGGATGCAATAAATAAGAAAGAGACTGAAAAGAGGACCAAAAAGGCCCCAGGTAATACCGTACGCTCACCATGTGGCCCACAACTTAAAAACAAGTTGCCAATAAATACAAAATTCCTGTTTGTTTTTTTCAATGCACTGCAAGCTGAAAAGCCTATGCGCTAGTGTAAATGGTGAAGGAACAACGAGATGACACCTAACAAAGCATATATTTAGATATGTTGGTCGCAAGGTTCGGAGCATCTATGAAATACCTCTCACTTGCGGAAGAGTGTATGTTGGGCAATCTAGATGCCTCAAGAAGCGGTTGCGGGACCATGAAAGATGTTTTGAAAAGGGGACCGGAACGAACTTGGTTGCTCATTGTAAAGCATGTGATCGGCTGGGGACATACGCTCCATGAGGCGCGGGTAATCGGATGAGGCAATGACGAGCTATTGCGGGTGTTGATTGAGGCGTTCCACCTCAGAAAGAATGGGTCTGATTGTGTCAGAAGCCCTTCGGTAAAGCTCTGTTTAACGAGTACTACAGGTTTTTAGATAGCTTTAGATAGGCTTATCAGATGAGGCTGTGTAATCGACAGCCTCTTTGGCATGAGCGAAGTTTCTTTTTTTGATATCAGAGTGTGTATATATATATATATATATATATATATATATATAAAGTGATCTTTCGCGACTATATATTCTGTCCTCGTCCGTTCCTGGCTGTTTTGCACTAAAAGCATTCTTTTTTTACCATGCCCCAACTCGCCTAGCCGAACATTATATTGAACTTGCATGACAGCTGTGTGCATTTGAGACGAAACGCAAGGTGAAAAACGACAGTTCTGCCCAGTTTCATCTAGCGTTTCGCTTCTTGCATGCTGTCGGGAAGGTTGAAGGATTGCTCTAATATTGTATAAGCCTCCCCACCCTTTCTGCAGTAGAGTCAGTAGTATTGATGCCTCTGCACAAAACGGCCCCGTCACATTTTGAGAAGGCTTCACCGCGCAGTCTCGTGGCAAAGCACTGCAGCAATGCGGTCAGTGTGGCGAAACTGCGCGTGATCAGTTGAAGTAGAACGTGGATGCATGCGAAGGACAGCGCGACGCCACCCCAAAATAAAAATAAAAGAACAGTGACGCCTTGAACAGCATCCGATGCCCATGACCACTCACAGCAGCAGGACACCATGGAGTAAAAAATTCTGGAGGGCACTTTGGACGACTAAAGGGGTAGTATTCACACGAGGGAGAAACCCAACCCTCTCGACCGGGATGTTGTGAAAACGAGCCGTCTTCGACTGCTGGGACCGGTTTCCCGGGGGCCCCTCGGTGGTGGAGGGCTTTTTGTCCGCTGGCACAAAACCTCCCCCGGGAGGAGGGGTGTCTGCGACCTTTTTCGTTTGGCTGGCTACTTCGAGGGGGTTGCGCGCTGCGGGAAGCGCATGATTGTAGTTGGTGTTTGGTAGTTGCTGGTGGTAGGAGAGTTAATGTAACTGGACCGAAGGTGCGACCAGCGCAGGGTGAAATCTGGCTACTAATTTTTATTTCACTCGCAAGAAAAACAGCCAGATAGGAAATGCTACAGGTGACACCGTAGCGGCTAGCTGCCTGTGCCACTGTCGGTTGCGCGACAAGTTGGGAGCCAGCGAATTCTAAGCAATGTTGCAAATTTATTTCCTTTTTGTCCGAAAACCTAAGGGTCAACGAATGACACGCTGGAATGGAGCAGCAGTATGAGGATGGCTGCACAGGCGCACAGAAAGGGTCCGAGATGACCAGGATGACAACGAAACCCGACGGTAGTGCACAGGTGGGAGAGACATTTGTGGAGGCCGAGAAGATACAGAAAGAATTGCCCATCCGAAAATTAATCATCTTTTATCAAAGCATTCATTTCTCTTCGAATGCCATTTTGGCTTGAGACAAAACGATCAGATAAAAAGACTATTATTTCAACTAAATACGGTTTTAACAAATGCTAACAAATAGATGTTCCTCGTAATTTACAATTTTCAAAAGCATTTCAATTGTTCAACCATAGCCTTTTCAAAGCAGAAACTTGTCTGCTTTGGCGTCAGAGGCATTAGGCTATCATTACGCTCATGCATCGCTAAGACATGGAAGCGCTAGCCAGGACTGTAATGCCTGTCCGGTGAAGACACACTTAAATGTCTGACATTCCGTATGGATCCATTTTATGCCCTCTCCTGTTTCTTTTGTATACCGATGATTTATATTTACAAGTGCGTTTCGCAGCGCCTGCTGACAATCTTACTGCGCTCGTAGCAAGAGACGCAGTAAAAGAAATGTTACACCAGGATCAGCTTTTTGGAATGCTCGAGTCAGTGGACTAAAAATAAATTTATAAATATTATTACAAAGAAAACAAGAGCTGTACTATGCTAAACTTAAAATATATAGCTATTCGTAATAACAACAGATTAATGCTGGGAAACAACGAGATAGACATATTTCCAACAGGGCGTCGTATTCGCTGAAAGTGTGGATGTGTGTGCCACTCGGTTTATTTTGTGGCTCTGGTGCTTACCATGTGCTTCTATGCCCTTATTTTTGTGTTGAACATGGCAATCATGCAAATTTGGGTACGAAGTTCTCAGGCAACTTCGTTGTAACCCATCTCCACTTTCCTCATTCATTATCCGGCGTGACCATGCTATCTGCAAGGCCGACTGATTGAATCCGGCTGCAGCGAAGCAGGCAGCGCAAGCGCTCTCCTCGGCACACTCCGAGCCTCTGTCATCTGACAACAGTGATACCCCTCTCGTACTCCGCCGCTCATGTGAATGCGGGAGCGAGGAAGGGGGTTCCACCGGCCGGCTGTGCCCCCACATCCCCTCCCCGAAAACCTCCCCCGTGTGAATGCCACTTAAAGTGCGATGAGGCGAAAGCCATTATAGCGCTGTGGATCGTAGCCCCAACTACGGCACCTATATCTCCCTCTCTTCTTTCACTCCTCCCTTCCTCCCTTCCTTTGTGGCGTGGTACATGTGTCCGCAGAGAATTGTGACAGATACAACGCCATTTCTATCCTGTAAATCAATTTCGAACGCCGCTCATGCCTGCTGTACTAATGCCTTCTAGACATCTGGATCTGTTTCTGTTTGCTGTGTGGTACGCCGTTTGAGGAAGCTGCAAATGAAGGGCACCGCACAGACGCCTGGATCGGACGCCCGGCGGGGTCAGCTTCATATATGCATGAATCGCCTAGTGATGCCGTGACCTCTCATGACGGTACATTGCGCGTCCCTTGTCAAACCCAACCAACATTTCACTGAACGCATCAAAGTTCACCGACATTCTATAATTCGTTTGCAGGAAAGGAAAGTAGCAGTATCTGTCACTCGCAGAATCCCGCCATTATCCTCACGGTAGACAAGGGGAATTTTGAAGAGCTTTTCAGGATCCGGGGCGTGACGCAGTTGGTAAAGCGCTCAGCTGGGGATCCAGGGGATGGAGGTTCGATTCCCGGTGGAGACAAGGTTTATTAATTTATTTTTAACTCTCGCTCTCGAAAGTGTGACACCTCTGCTGACAACCTTCTGTTGACAATGATGAGGCATTAGAGGCTTTCGCCTTAAAAGTGAATCCGAAACTATGAGATTGACCTTTATTTCGGAAATGGCAAATTTATGTTGGCTGTCATGGCTACAATAGCATGCATAATGTGCGCGGACACAACTGTTACATGGAATTCAGGCTTGGGCAGGCTTATTTAGGTGATTGCCGGTGGCCTGTGTCATACCTCAACGTGATCCCCCTTCTGAAATAATCAGAGCGAGCACACCCATGTCCGAATTACCAAGCAACCGACGGCATAGGCTTACACGGGCCGGCATTGGCCGAGACCGTGCTGCTGGCTCAAATGATTCTAAGTTCCAAATTAATGAGGTCAAAATATTATGACTTTAATTAAAACCAAAAACTACATGAAAATTGATTCTGTATCCTATTGACTAGGATTATTTAGGAGTACAGTGATTATAAAGATTTTTGCTCGAGTTCATGAAAGAAAAACAAATGACAGCTGTTAAAAGGGGTAGTGGAATCAATCAACTGCTATTAATTTCAATTCAGAAAGACTGATGCCACCAGTCTTTTGTGAAAGCTATGGCAAGAACGATAACACTCGACTAAATCTGGCGTCGTATACTTGTGACGATCAATTACCGCGTATCACGTAAATTACCATTTAGGTGCAGCTTGGCTCAACAGGTCAGAATGGCGCAAAATGGCACAAATGGCGCAACACTTGCACCCCTGTATCAAGCATTGTAATGAGTGTCAACTACTTAAAGAGTGAAGGTGTGAATTTTTTATCTTACTGCATTCATGCTGTTCTTTTATCTACATATTTAGCACTTACCTCAAGAACAACAAGAAATGCAAGATAACGAGGTTTATTACCCAGATTGCCTGTCCAATAATATGCATCACTTCTGGATAAATGTCAAGGTGATTACTCTTAGGTACATTCACATCAAAATAATGACCAAGGCATAAAGGACATCGAGTAGCTACAATAAGAGTATCCTTATTTTTGCTTTGGAAGCCTTTCTTCCAGTAACTACAGCACTGAATATAAGAAATTGCAGTACATCACAAACAATTTTGGCAGCAGTTTTAGCAGACAATCCTAGCTCTAACTGCTAGCAGAATTGACTCCAATGGGATATTGTGCACAAAGTCTATACAGCCCACAGGCAGGCTTGCGAGGTTTAACACCCCGAGGCAACACATGAGGTATGAGGCACAGCAGTGGAGGGAGGACTCCAGACCACAAGGGTTTCTCTAAAAAGGCCCCTGCAAAGCTATGCAGTTTTGGAGCCTTCCATGCAGATGGGCAATCTCCTAACATTAAAATAAATTTATTACATAATAGTTCATGCACAATGAAAGACATCAGTATGTACAACTGCCCAAGTCTTTAACTAGTTTGCATGGCAGCCATTTTTTTTTTTTCTGTGCTCTTGAACCTTAGGGGAGGATCAAACTTGCACAAAAGTCAAGATAGGCAAGGGCTTGGCAAAGCCTCTGCTTGGACATGATCTTTCCGCAGGACATGATCTTTCTGTGTTCCTTTGTGATGCACAGGAACACAGAAAAGAAGACCGTTGCACAAGCTAGTTAACGATTTGGTTGACTGTACAATCACATTTACCATCACATTTATCACGACCTGGAAAATAATATTCATAGCTTCTCCATGAATTGTACTTGTAAGTACTTTAGCAAACTCCAACGTAAGGTGCCAAACAGGCAGTAACATTGCAGAAGTCTGTTCTTTCTATTTTCATCAGAACCATGCTAAGCACGTGCCATAAAGTAAGTATACACCACACAAGCAAAATGGGTTGGAAAGTGCATGGCAATCAAATTATGACAACAAGGATGGTTGCTGCTGTAGTGACATTTACAATACAGTAGTTCTCGGCTATCCCTTCCCTTGCCTTATTTAACTGTTTCTATTAGTTAAATTCTGGCTCAAATTTTCAGAGGGCAATAAATCCATTTCCACTCCGAAGCGGTGGCCTTGTGTAAGAGCATCCACCTCATATTCAGGAGGTACCAGGTTCGACTTCCGGCGCCGCCGGGCACCCACCAGTTTTTCAATGGGTACCAGCTTCTCTCCGGCCTGGTGCTCGCCTCTTCTGGGGTCAAATGCTTTGGAAAGGCACATGGACCGAAAAGAAAAAAAAAAAAAAGGGCCACATACAGGCTTCTACCACACGAGGCACACTTATGGTTGTCTGATGGGGGAACGAATCTCTGAACCGTCGGCACAATGTTCATCAGGGCCAGTGATTTGTTTGTCATCGGACAACCATAAATCAGCCTCGCACGGTAGAAGCCCATATGTGCCCCCCCCCCCCCCCTCCCCTTCTCCAAATATGCCACGACTACCCATTCAACATGAAAAGGCAAGCTATCAAAACAGTGTACACACCTTATTGCGATCACTGTGACCTCAGAATCATCATCATCATCCTCACTCTTGAGGGGCATTAATACTGCTGGATCTGGCTTCCTATTTGGTAGGAAAGGACGGTAAAGTTTCTTGGGCATTTCATAAATGAGGAACTGCTACACTGTCAGTTGGACACACAAAAGCACAGAAAGTGTCCTTTTCAGTGAGTGAGCGAATCAACACTGGGCATGAGGACAACACCATCCATTAACAGACAGCCCTTCTTCAGTGTATTTGTGTAGGGCCATTTGCTGTCGATTACCTGAGAGTCTCCAAAAAAAATCCCCTATGTTTCCTTGCACTTTTAACCACCTAGCGGACTTGGACGAGCCAGGCTCGTCAGAAGCAGACTGTTATTTCTGGCTCCTGTTAGGTCCTGGTATTGTTTTGTTACTCTGTTCCCAGTTTGCAGCCAATAAGGCTCTTCCAAAATCAATTCAGCTGTCAGATGGTGGAATGGGTGCTAAAAGACCACTCTGGCTAGAATATCGTCAAAAAAAAAAAAAAAATGATCTCAATCAGTGGTTGATCATGCACGATTCAGGATGCTTGAGGCAATTTCCACACAACAGCAGCTTTTCATGCCAACACACTTGCTTTCTGTCATGTCAACAAATAGCAGTAAAAACATGAGAGCTCTAATTGACCAAACTTCGTACCCCACAGTCTGGCATGAATGGCATGGTTTCTTTATTTATTTTACAAGAAACAGAAGCTAGTCTTGACAAGGAAATGGTAAAAGCAATCAGCAAACTTAAGTTGCAAACTTGAGACGACACTTGGGGTCATGGACAACTCATTTCTGAATGCGACTTTCTTCACAGTAGCATATATACTTATTCTCCAGGACATATACAAAAGAAGAATAACAGTGAAGTTATAAGTTAGGGAAATTTGTGGCCTTTCTTTAAGGACAGCGATGACTTTCAATGTTAAACAGATTTACAAACTTATCACTTTAGAATTAAAATCTGCATTAAAATCGCATTCAAAGGATTCCACAAGTGCAAAGTAGCATGTTTGCATGTATTGTGTGTGTGCTGATCTAGGTTTATGGCGCATTAGGAACTAAAGCCATTATTTGCCAAACACAGGGCTAAATTGCTTTTTTCCATTAAAAACAAAATTATTTTCTATTTATTAAGTTTCTTTTGTTTAATAAGGTTCCCTTCTTTTCAAAAGACAAGAACACATGAAAATCCCACAAAGACATTGCCTTCTAAAAGCAATATGGGATAAAATGGAATGTGTTTGTCGTAAAATAGAGTTAAATGTTTTTTTCCTTTTAACTTCACAAGTTTTACGCACGAGAGTAAAATGTGATCAACTGTCGCCCGATACTCACGTGCTCCATTTGTTCACATACTTCACGGTGGTATGTTTAGTAAAAGCCTACGTAACCAAAACAATGTATCCTAATTCTCACATGCTCCACTTGCTCACAAAATTTACGGTGGCATGTTAGTAATGTAAACACCTACACAACACAAAATATGTATCCCGGCTGCCACAGAGAAGTTTCAATCTATTTGCTGCTAATGAAAATTATTAAAATTATTACTAGCATAACACGTTGCACAAAAATGTGTTCCAGATCTCTGTACGAACTTTAACAGTGCCCCTTAACCCTTCATGGGGCAGCGAAGTGCCCGCACCCGCTATCTCATAGAAGGTTAACTGACACAGGCAACTGAGAGGTAAGTAAACTGCACAGGTGGCCTGTACTTTACATTAAAATTAATTATTACCAACAGATAATCAAAGGAGTAGCATGCTATGACAATTACAGCGTGTCCTCTAGTTGGCTACTTGTGTTGAAAAATGTCTAAAACAACAGGGATGAGAGTATCACCTTTCAGGAACAGGAACATTCAAGTTGATACCAGGGCATGTGATGGCATCAGGCGTCAGTGGGTAGTTCTTTCCCTCAACTCTTCGAATGACGCGACAGAAGGAAGTGAAATTGTTCCTTTGATGCATAGGTGGGAATTCCACAGTGTATATGCACTCAGGATAATGCTCCTGCAGGTTGATCTTTGTTAGTCCCTAAACACATAAACACAGCGTGTTAGTGAGTACGCTGAGTTGGTTAGCAAGGGTTGAAACCCTGATGACAGTTCCAGCAATGCTTTCAACTGTTTCAATGCACAGCCATTGTTGACATGAGCGACTAGCGAAACAACACAAAAGCAGCTTGAGTTCCTTCACTGCAGTTGCTTTTAACCACAATGTGCTTTTCATGCCAGCTGAAGTACGGAGGTTGTAGGATCTACGCACTTGGATGGATGGGGATGGATGGATAGATGAAATATAGGAGCGTCCCCTTTGAAATGGGGTGGTAGCAGTTGCTATCATGCTCGTTTTTTGCTATATCTTAATTATTGTTTTAGATCGGTTAACTATATCATCGTTCTATTTATTGATATTTTTTTGTTTCTACATTACTAACATTGTTACTTTTCTGCTTTTAAGCCACCAATCTCCCAATCGCTTTTTGCTAGCTTCCACCACAGGTTCAATTACCCGACCACTGGTATCTCTAAACCCCAGGGCCTCAGGAAGAGTGACTTATAAGATGGTCAATTGTTTCTGTGGATTTACCACATACTGCACATGTGTCATCTTCATGCTTAAATTTCTTTTTGTGGCTGAGTGTTCTAAGGCACCCTGATCTAGCTTCAAATAGTAGAGCACTGCCTCTTGAGTTATCAAAGAAAGCTTCCTTCCTGATCTGCCTTTTCCACTTTCGGTATAGTTCCATACTCTGTTCCTTTTCCATAGAATTTATCCAATTTTTACCTTCTGTGTTTTTCACCTGTTGCTTAATGCTCTTTATGTCTTCGTCCTTGTGACAAGCACAATTACTGGTAAGTTTTCTAGTTCTTTTCCTCCATTGTGAGTCAACGCTTTTAAGGTATAGGTATTTAAATACTTTTGTTGCACTTGTTACTGTCCAATTTCCTCAGGCGTTCCTCATATAATATTTTACTCTGAGCTTCCCATACTTTGAAAGATGCCCAGCCCATATCTCCTTGTACTGCCTCATTTGTAGTTTTGCCATGGGCACCCAGTGGTAATCGTCTGACAGCTCTTGGATTTATTTCTAATGTCAACTGTACCTCAGCTTTAAGGCACAAAACCGCATTTCCGAAAGTAAGCCCGGGCACCATAATTCCCTTCCAAATACTCCTCAAAACCTAATACTTGTTGTATCCCCACAATGCCCTATGCTTCATTATCCCGGCATTTCTTCACCCTTTTGCCCTAAGTGATTGCTCATGCTTTTCAATGTATGCCAATCCTTCGTTTACCCATACCCCGAGATATTTACATTCTGCCATTCTGGATATTTCATGGCCTTGTATTTTAAGACCCTGATCACTTGAGCCGTTGAAAATCATCAGACCCGAATTAACTGCGCTAAAACTGAAGCTTAGAGCGTCCTCTTCGTCTCTGCAATACTTCACTAGAGTTTGCAAGTCTTCCTGGCTATCTGCTAACAGCACAACATCGTATGGATGCATACATTAAGCGGGGGAGATGCTGCTCTACCACCTTTCTGCCTAATCTATATGACAGGTTAAAACCTAGGTTACGTTCTTGCATTCTCCGTTCCATATTTGTCATATAAAGCATGAACAGCAGCGGTGATAGAGGACAACCTTGTTTTAGATCTTTGCTAGTTGCCTTATGGCATCTTGGCTCAATGTTAACGCTACAGCTAGTTATCAAAAGCAAGGTTCGTATTCCGAGTGTGCGTCGTTATCAAAAGTGTTCCTATATCCCGGACGTCGAATCATCTGTTCCCGTGTTTCCACCAATCAGCAGATGATTCGAGGCCCGGGAGATAGCGAAACTTGCGATAACGACCCAAACTCGGAATACGGGCCCAGATGTCCGCGAAATTGTTGCCAGAAAATGAGGGATGTCATGGAAATGCGCTCTGCACATTGTTAGGCCTTTCCGAAAAAGACGGAATACTACATCAGAGAAAGCTCGCAGCATCTGGAGAGGCAGTAAAAAACAGCAATTTAGATTTCAGTTACCTGTTCCTTAGCTTTCTCAATGAGACAAGAAAGCTGGACGCTGTAAGGGTACCACTTTCCCCCGTTCGTTCTCCATTCCCAGTGCACACCTTTCGCTGGAGCGCTGTCGGGAGGGTAGACATTCCTCCGAACCGGAGAAGAAGTGCCTGCGATGTCATTCACGTATAAAAACTGAATCTCGAAAGCATCTCGAAAGTAAAACACGAAAAAAAGACATGAAATAACACAAGCAGATACCTCGATCTGCGTGTGCTGCTGGCATAAGAGTGAAGACAAAAGCCGTACTTACAGTGATCATGAACGTCTCCAAAGACCTGCTGCATAGCCACAATATCGACAAAGTGTGCCTTCACGTCTTTGCCCGGCATGTCAACTGGCACTTTTGTTTCAGCCTTGGTTTCCCCCTTTATCCTCGCTCGTTCCAGTGTTTCGCAAATGTCCGGCGGGTATGCGATCCATGTTCCAGAGAAACGGACGTATTCCCAAACAGCTACTGATAACGGGGAAGCACATGCCATAATCAGATAATCTCGGTCTCTCGCTGGCAGCTCACGAAATCTAAAAACTTACTTCCGACACATTGCACTGACGGCACTGACACACACCGACCAGCCCACTACCTTCTGCCGCCTTAACTTTCGTTTGCTATGGATAGATAAATGGACGCATGCAACTGAACTTGCTCTTTGTATCGAGCAGCAGCTAACGCCACCTAGCCTATAATCCCTTTTTTCCCCCTGTTTCCCCGAGATTGTCGTCATTGCAGCCCTTTGCATTACTCCATCAATTTTCCAACAGCTCTTAACGCGTTTCTCGTCTATTTGGTCATCTTCTCCGGTAGAATCACTCTATATTTTCCTGCCAATCCCAGCGCCCCCTCTGTATCTCTCGTTTTTCCGTTTTTCCTTCTCGAAGGGCCGGCTGACTCCCATGAAAAAATGAAAAAAAAAAAAAAAAGAATCCTTCATGCTGACTTCTCAGATTAAACTTACACAAGCTTCCCTGGCGTAGCAGGAGCTTTGCTACACTGGTGCAGCTGTTGTAGGCTAAAAAAAAAAAAAAAATCGCTCTATAATATATGTCTAACTTTGCCCTCTTGTAGAACATTAAGGTGAAAGCCTTTAATGCCTCACTATCGTTAGCAAATGTGGACGAATGTCCACATTTGCTAACGATAGTGAGGCACATTTGCTAATATAGTAGAAATTTACAGACAAAGCAGAAAGCTGGTGCCACCCCCGGATAAGCGTCTGAGCAACAGAGGCAACCGCATGACGGCGTCTACGGGCAGGAAATTACACTCACCCAGTTTGGGTAGGAGATACTCCCCTGATGGGGCTGGGACAGGTGGGTCACCGCCGCTTGCGGCGGGGGCTAGCCTGCCGCCGAATTTTTATCTGTTGTAGGCCGTCACTGCACCCGCCACCGCTTTGGTGCTGGACGACGGCTTTGCTGCGGCGCGCGCCTTTCTCTCCCTCTTCTTTCTTCTCTATTTCTACCCCGCCGGGGTGGTGCAGTGGTAAGACGCCCGACTACTGTGCCGGAGTACCCGGGTTCGAACCCGACCTCGGCGGCTGCGTTTCGATGGAGGCGAAACGAAGAGGCGCCCGTGTGCTGTGCGATGTCAGCGCACGTTAAAGATCCCCAGTAGGTCGAAATTACTCTGTAGCCCTCCACTACGGCTCCTCTTTCTCTCTTTCCACTTTAACTCCCACTTTCCTCCCTTCCATTACGGCGCGGTTGAGGTGTCCACAGAAAACAAGTGAGACAGTTACCGTGCCTTCCCCTTCCTATAAAACAATCTGTCTTGAAACGAAGAGGCGTCCGTGTGCTGTGCGATGTCAGTTGTTGTTGTTGTTGCTATGGCTGTAAGAAGAAGGAAAAGAAAATGCACGGCCCTGCTACTGGCACTGTAGCTGAGCCACCTCCGCTGCCTCGTGCAGACAGAAGAGAAAACAGAGAAGAAAGAAAAGGAAGAGGCAAAGAAAGACGCGCGCCGCAGCAACAGCTGTCGTCCACCACCGAAGCGGTGGCAGGTGGAATGACGGCCTACAACAGATCAAAAATCGGTGGTAGGCTAGCCCCCGCCGCAAGCGGCGGTGACCTACCTGCCCCAGCCCCATCAGGGGAGTCCTGATCTGCGATGTCAGCGCACGTTAAAGATCCCCAGGTGATCGAAATTACTCCGTAGCTCTCTACTACGGCCTCTTTTTCAACTTTCACTTCCACCTTCCTCCCTTCCCTTATGGCGTGGTTGAGGTGTCCACAGAAAAGAAGTGAGACAGTTACCGCGCCTTTCCCTTCCTATAAACCAATCAGTTTTTCTCTTCTGTCTGCACGAGGCAGCGGAGGTGGCTCAGCTACAGAGCCAGTAGCAGGCCCATGAATTTTCTTTTCCTTCTTCCTACAGCCACAACAAGAACAGAATATCACGTCCAGAAAGATGAGAGACAGGACGATAAATGTAAGCAATGTGGGGAGAGAGGGACCCTCAGCCACGTAATTTGGGAATGCGCTAGCTCCCCAGGGGCTGACAAAAATAGTAGAGAAGCCTGGGAAACCCTTCTGCGGAGCGAAGGACCCAACTCTTCAGAAACAAGCCGTCCGCGGCAGATGGTCACCATTGCATGCTGGCGGCGATCTCTCTGGCCTACTCAGTGACCCCATTCTTGATGTCCGGATCCGAGCAGTGCAGCATGGCCTCTCACTCCTCCAGAGATGGAGCTAGCTGACAGCAAATCGGCGGTAGGGAGCAGATGTTAGGGAGCAGCCGAGCGCTGCGGCGCCCGCGGCACAACATGTAGGCTCCCTAATCGGCGAGTGGCGGATAGGCCGCGCACCTCCATGTATTGTGGTCTAAAGCGGCGTGAACGCCACACTGCATTTGGAGCCAGCCTGCTCTTTTAATATATACGAATATAATTTGGTGCAGAGGAAGGAGTGGGTTTGTAGCTTGCGCCAGAGTATCTTCTGCACTTGCTTAATGAATTGTGTGGGGTAAGAAAGATTAGCCTTTCCAGGCTAAAATGGCGAGTTATATCATGGAATGAGAGCAAGCCCTCCCTCGCTGCCTTGGGAGACGAGGGACTCACCACCCGGCCGACGAAACCTGGGATATATTCGTGAGCCTTGCCTTTCCTGGGATTGCCCGAGTAAGCCAGAACCCATACCAGTTCTATCGTCCTACCAGGGACTAGGCGGTAGCTTTTAAGGCTATTCCTGGCGGCAGCTGACATAGACGGTCCCTCCCGAAATTCCGTATGGCTGCTTTGAAGTCATTGACTATAATTTAACAGAGCACGTTGTTGGGCTAGTCGGTCATACATACTTAAAAAAGGGGATTGCGCTAAAAAAGACACGGACGAGAAGAGGACATGGATGGGCACCCGTCCATGTCCTCTTCTCGTCCGTGTCTTTTTTAGCGCAATCCCCTTTTTTTAGCATTGACTATAACATCTGCTTCGGTCGATGGCTTCCCCTGTAGCCTCGGATGTTATGGTGCATACAGGTGCGTACAGATTTTGGAAGGCGCGGACTCACGGGCCCCAGTCACCACACAGATCACGAAACCTCGGTCCGTCTCTTCATGTTGATTGAAACTATTTTCCATCGATTTAGGAGGCCCCCTACTCCCCGCTCCTGGCCCGCAGATCTAAGGAACGGAGGCTGGGACCTCCACGACTAACTGGCGAGTATACACACGGCCGGTCTCGAGGGAGAGAGCGCGCGCGCTCTCCCTCGAGACCGGCCGTGGTATACATTGCTTCTTCGCAGCCTCAGCCGCCAGGCGGACGGCTCGTTGCTGGTCAGCGGTAGAGTCCCTAGAAGTATTTGCTAGTCTGCCGTCCGAGCGTGGTTCCCTATGGAACCGGTTGGCCGTTTCCCGGATGAAAGCGCAGGGGGCGCTGTACGCATTCGGAGCGTGGTCGCGTTGTGTACGTGGGGCTGTGGCGGTTGTGCCGTACTGCGAATCTGCGCCGCGCTGATCCGTTTGTGCCGTGACAAGGCTCGTGCACCACTTGCACTTTTTTTCGCTCGCGGGCCGGAATGCGCGCAAATTAGCTAGCATGTGTGCAAGTGTGCCTTTTTTATGGATATGTGATCGTGTCATGTCCAGAAAACGGGGTAAGCGTGATAGCACATGTTTCTTGCCCGGGTGGCTTATTAGCAAACCATATCCCGTAGGAGCACTCGAGCAGACGACGCTCTGGCGCGTGATTCCTCTGAGCAGCGCCACCAAGCGACAAATAGTGGATATATTGTCTAAACAAATAAGAACATATTTAAAGCCCGCTGTTCCCGTCGTTTTGGTGGCTCAATGGATTAACACCACGCATCTCTTCACTGATGCCAGTTAAACATGCGTTCGACTCCTGTGTTTTATTGTTTTTTCTGAATATTTTTTTTTTTTTTCAATTGTCTTCACTGTAATTATATTCTGCCTTCAGTGAGCGTAGGTTACCTTTAGGTTGCGTTTATAGACACCTTTAAGTAACAATCGGTATGACAACAGTTACACTAAGCAATTACCTTTCCCACAATCATTTCATGCCTCAGTGAGTGTATGTTACCTTTAGGTTGCGTTCACTGACATCTTTCAGCAACAATCGCCCTTTACAGTGAGTGTATGTTACCTTTAGGTTGCGTTCACAGAGATCTTTCAGCAACAATCGCCGTTTAACTCGCTGAAAGCGTCGTCTGTTCCAGTGCGCCTATGGGATATGGTATGGCAATACGCGCCCGGGTGCAAGACCGGGTAGCGCTCGTGCAAGGTGAAATGTTCTCTCTTCAGGACACCGAAAGACGCAGGGAAGAGGCAAGAGTGGGAGCGCAACATCAAGCGCGGCTGCGAAGGCAATAACATTGTTTATTGTCTCAGCTAGGGCATAAAGGAATATGCAAAACGAAAGTTAAAAGGCGTAATGAATGAAAGAAAATATACTGGCTGTGTTCTAATAAAATTCAAGAGAGAGCGATGATAAGGCCCTTGCGCGCAAGCAATGTACGTAGATGGGTTGCTCGGTGAAAGGCCCACTGCCGTCAGGTGCCGATATTGTCGGCTTCAGTGGCGGGCAAACCCACAAGTGGTGAATATCTTCCTCATTATTTTGTGAGTTGCAGACAGGAAATCCTGGACGTTGATATAAATATCGGTATAAAGAAATATCGGATGATCCGGATCGGGGTTGCCCTCACATTACTGTAACACGAATAAGCTAGTGTCGGCATTTGTGAGCGACACTTCAAACCCTGCTTTATTGAGCGAAGTTTTAAGACAGGTAAAGGTAATTGAGATTCCACGGGATGTTACGCAACTCACGAAGGATGCCATCTCAACGCTGTTTCCTGACACTCCAAAATACTTGTTGAAACCCCTTCCTCTCAAGAGAAAGGAGCGCAACTTGTACGAGCAAAAACAGTCAGCAGGGAGACCTGCAGAGAAAGAAAAAAAGTGCACTGATCCTGGAGCATCAGTGGAGCCAGTTGAAGAATACAGCGGTGGTGGATCGTGTGACGCGAGCCTGCCCCAGGAATGCAGAAACCAGCATGCCACCGCCACTGGGGACAAATGTCGATCTTTCTGATGTTGAACAATGAACATTCGAGGACGAATCTCCGGAGGCAATTGCCATCGGCGAGTTCTGTTCCATCGCAGTGGTGAAGCTGCCATGAATGCTGCTGTGTGCATTCGAGGAAACAAAGTCAAGGAGATAGCTGTAAAGTCGACAGAAGAGGTAATTAATCTTATTCAGGACATTGCGAAACTCAGCTTGTGTCCTGGCAGCGGATTGAAGCCTATTACCAAGACCTTTCCCACCTACAATGGGCGTTGCTTAATTTGCGACGAACTGTACCATTATTTCTGATGCAACATGCATATATAGCCTGCAAATACTTGCGAAAGTTAACTCAGAACACCCTGTCAAGAAGAAGAAAAAATTAAGAAACAGACTTCTATGTCTCGAGCAGTTTGTCGTACGAAGGACAATGTGGCAAAGCTGGTAAAAGCTCTCGGTGAAATGAAAAATGAAAATGAACACCTTCAAGGACAGAGTTTGAAAGAAGTGTTAGTGCCCTTCCTCTCAACTAACGGCTGGCTGTAAAAATATGTTTTAGAGGTTGCAAAACGGAAGTCAACAAAAGTAATGGCACATTCTGATGAGTGGCTACTAGGCTTCCTAAGTACATGCCTATCAGCAGTTTGCCTGAAGCGCGGTGCGATTTGAAGGGCTCGGGTTCCCATCTTGCGTGCTTTAATTGTGCATGCATCCGAAAGTTTCTAGTTCTACATACGTGTTATAACTTAGCTAAGCGTCCGAAGAAGTTAAGAGGAAACTATAGCGTGAATGAAAACGCCGGCGACAGCGCTCTGTTGCTCGCACACATGGTCCAATTGGAGCCTAGAATGTGCGTCTAGTATAGTTCTCCATGCAATCGCAATTGTTTGCACAAAATCCTCAGAAGTCTTCATTACAATACGGCACGGCGGTAGCTTCAGCAGGATAATAGGGTATAAAAAGCAGCTTCGTTTCTACATCGGCTCAGGGGCATGCGCGCAAAACTTCGCTCACGAAAAAAAAAAAGTCGCATCCGTGGTTATGCCAACAACTCGGCTGCGAATTCAATATTACGACTAAACTGAAATCAAAGACTAAAGAGCGGCATCGCATGTACAAGGCACCTGACAATGAGCATGCAGCGAATGCATTTCGAAGCGCACGGGCGCGCGCGTCGTCTGCTCCGTCAGCAGTGGCGCACTCCGGTTCACCGCAGCGCCACCACGGCGATCATTCAGCGGCAGCCCCCGCCGCGGCCGGCGGACGACATACTAGCAATATTTCTAGGGACCCTATCAGCGGGGACCTCGCTTTGCAGCAGTATCGTGACCCAGGTTGCGTGTTGTAAGTGCGGTTGAGTTGTCGGGGCAGGAACAAGGACGAGGCGGCTGGAGACGGACTTTGAAGTGAGATGGGAAACTTCTATATACTGTATATACATGGTAGCGTTGGTTAGTGGGAGACTGACTAGAGGAACAGTCTCCTTTTTACGACCCTGGGCACATACTTGTCACCAGTTTTTATAGGGTTGAATCCCTATGTTCCCTAGATGAGAGGCAGGTCACATTATGAGGGAGTGTCTTTGTCACCTCAATCTCCCGCTCTCTCACACATACGCACCAACACTGCTCGCACTCGTTGACACGCCCCTCTGACTGGACCTGGCGAGGAGCTGGTTGTCGCCGTGCGTGTTTACACCTGGGCTGGCTCATCGGTCCGACGTCAACGGACGGCATTCAACGAGGCACCTTAGCCGAAAGCTGTCCTCGTGGCCCACCACGGGAAGAAAGGGAAGAATGCACGCCCGCTCTCTGTAGCGAGACTCGACACTTGAAGGGTCCAGAAATTGGTCGTTTCCTCTCCTTTGTCCGGTCGTTGACTTGTTGGCGGAACCACTGGTAATTGCCGCCATGTGACGAGCTGTTCCCTTCGGCCGGCCTGCGTCTCACCGGCGCCGATTTTTTGGGTGCTCATAGCCGGACAATCCCCCCGCTTTGGCTTTGGGGGGGGGGGGGGGGGGGGGGGGTCCGTGACACCTGCTTCCAGTCTCGATCGTTGTCGCCGTTCTTAAGATCCGACGCGGCGGTCTCCGCAGCTTGTCCGATCACAATAGCAGGGTCTCGCAGGATTATCTACTTTTAATGTTGTCCCTAGCGCCCGAAGTTCTAGGGCGCATTCCCAAATTATATGGTCGAGGGCCCCCTCGCTTCGCAGGTCTTACATTTATCATCTTTTCTCTCATCTATCTGAGTGTGAAAGAACCAAAAAGGGTTTGGGAAGTTTCCGGCTTGTAATCGCCGCCAGGTTAAGGCCTCTTTATTATTTAAGCTAGGATCCGGGGGCGGCATCAGACGTCTTCCTAATCTATAATTTTCAACGATTCTTTTATAGGCCTGCAAACGTTCGTCCATCTCTTGGCAGTCGGGTGGGTCCGCGTTTGCCCGGAAGTAGAAATCTCGGGCTTAATCATGGCCGCCTCGTCGCCGGGGATGGACGTATATGCT
Source organism: Amblyomma maculatum (assembly GCF_055883805.1). Lineage (NCBI taxonomy): Eukaryota > Metazoa > Arthropoda > Arachnida > Ixodida > Ixodidae > Amblyomma > Amblyomma maculatum. The sequence continues at coordinate 186,755,147 of NC_139346.1, forward strand.
GGAACCCAAATTAGGGCAATTTTGCGATCGATTTTAGCTGCAGCTGATAGAATGTGGGCGGCTTCTTGTGAAACACTGCCATTTCCGACATTCCAGCTAGCAGTTTTACTGCCGCTAAATATCAATATATAGCCTTCATTCCAACGCAAGTGAGGGCTATTGCGACCTCTTTAGCCTTATTGTCTATGTTTCTGCTCCGGATGGTAGCGGAAACGACTGGTGCGCCGCGACTGGCGACTGCCGCCCCCGATCAGCCGCTTGCAGCGTCTATACGTAGACGACATCTTGTACTCTGAATTCTTTTGCTCTTTTAACCAGTGCTTCTGCTCTCTTTTCTCATCTCTTCTTGTGGTAATCTGGGTGAATGTTGCGGGGGAGAGGATTTGGCCACATCCACATAAGCGACCTATTGTTTTCCTTTGTATTTGGTGTGTAGTGCACGTGCGCGTGCTAGTCGCCTGTCTTCGTGGTAGATGGGGTGCATATATTCTTACGGAGGGGCTTGATTACAACTTTTACAAGCTCCTTCCTGATAGCTGTGGATGTTTGCCTGGTATTGTCCGCCATGGTTTCGGTATTGATGCCTATAGCTTTAGCAAGGCAAACCTCCCTGCTTCGGTGCGCTCTTCTGCAGTACTGCGATATAAAGTGTGCTACTCGGACAAAAACAGTGCTTTGTGCATTCTAAGCGATAGGAGCCTATCAGTTGAGGTGTTCCTCGATAATCCTAGTGCTGTCTTGTACGGAACCTGTACGGCTTCATTCTTTGCAAAACACGTATTTTCGCCGCAACTCAGATTTCTGGGGCGTTTTGAGACCATTGTTTTGCCTGAAATTCAAGAAAGTTCAGGTTTTACTTTTTAGTAAAGCACAGCCCTATGCACTGTAATGCACTGTGTGCATTAAATACATTAACCAGTGACTCATTTTTTTATGAAATCTTTTTGCGCCTAGCAGACCAGTTCCGCTGGCGCGTGGTGTAACTTCTTTATTTAACGGTGCGCTCATAATCACCACCATCATCGCCATAAGAAAAATGAAGTTGAGACCAGGAGGGCACGTTCCTCGAAACAAAGACACCGTCTTCCGTGACACGTCGTTCGACATTCACGAAGAAATGGCAAATCGGATGATGTCCCCGACTACGACGACCGACGAAAGTGGTGGTGAGTGAGAGCTAAAGCCGCGTGTGCGGGAGGATCGAAACATGCATGCAGTGAAGATCGGAGTGGCGCTTCACCACATGTCAGCTTTCTAAGCACACCAGGCGTTCTGGTCTCGCTCTCTCACCTCTTAGCAAAATTGTCGGAGCGAAGCACTAGGAAATTGGTGACGCCTGCAATTTGCAAAAAGCCGCAACAAACTGGACAATTGCCGAGTTTAGTACCGACTATATGCGGCAGCAGTATATATGTAAAAGTTGTCACGATAAGACTGCTGGCAACTGTATCTGGTTGCCAGCAACGCTGTGCTTATGCTACGGCTTACAGATTAGATGGCGAGACGGCGTCTCGGTGAATAACGATAGCCCATTTCGTAAGCTAAATTCCCTCAGTTGTACCCAGAATTCCCAATTTAAAGCCCCTTTCCCTGCATCTTGAAATCTCAGTTAATCAGAAAAAAAAAGTAAGGATTGCGATTCTTAAATTTTCATAAAGCTCCATAAAAGTCCCTTTTCGCCACATTTTACTGCTCAAATTTCTTGAAAAGGATCAAATTCTTCGAATTGATCATCACTGTCAGTGGTTCACTTGTAGTTTTGGTGACAAGGATCGAGAGAGAGACTGCTTATATCAACAGGTTTACATAAAACCGGCGTCATGAGCTAATTTCTCCTTCCTTTTCTGTGACGTCATCCGGCGTCGTCGTTGTGGCAGGTCGCACTCGGCAGGTGGCATAGGTCGTGCAAAGATTGGTGGTCGGGCTGTGTGACGTCACGAGGCCACGTGACATGTCTGAGACTGAGAGGGTGGGGTGAGATGGGAATCAAACGTACGACCCTTGGATTCCAAGTCACACACAGGCACGTTCCTACGACTCGGTTAAAGCGGGATGTTATGTATATGTTAGGTGGTTTCTCATATAATGCGCTAGCTCATGACTTTATGCTAGCAAGAATGTATAAAATAATAGAGGTATAAATAAATTACGGATGTAGTCATTAAGCGAGTAGCAAAGTATCTGTACGCGCACGAGGATTCTTAAGAAAAGCCACGGACGGGCGACATTAATAGAGAGATTTAGCACACCGTGATCCGCGATCCGCTACCATGATCTGTTACCGCGCGTTCCATTGCGCATGCCCAGATCACTTTGATGCCGATAGATGGCGCCACATGCTTGATGTCGGCACACTGACCTGCCGCATCGGAACCAATCAGCTTGTGCACCCAACCCACGAGCGGTAGAGGGTCACGGTGGCGGATCGCGGATCACGGTATGCTAAATCTCTCTAATGTTGTCGCCTACGTGATACCTTTAAAGGCGGAGCTGAAGTGTTGCTACAATTCTGCCATGGAAGATCGCGCCTGTCATTAGCTTATGTCACATGACAGATTTTTCCAGTGACTCTAGCGGCCACTGCCTTCATATGGAATCTGTCGATGTCACGTGAAAGCATGTACGACCGCAGAGAGAAAGGGATGAAGCTACGGTAAGAAATGGAGAACTTGTTTGCACTCCTGCAGGAACAAAGCGCTGCGCTTTAAAAAAAAAAATTGCATTTTGACTGCAGTGTTCACAGTGACGTACTTCAGTAAAGTTTTATGAGGAATACATGAGCCAAAAATTCCTTTCGTGCTGATGCCAATAAGCGATAATATTTACAGCGGCACGTCCTGATGCCTGAAAAACAGCGGGTTGTATTACTTTGGATAACCCTCCTTAAGCGCATAAGCGGGCACTCTTCACACTATTGCTTCACAGAATTCGGAGACAACACGTCAGCGTTCGGCACGTCGGCGTTCGGCATATTCGATGGAGACAGCAGCATCGCCAGTTTTTGCTTGGACGACACGGCCATCAACATGTGAGTTCGCCATGCAGATGACCGTACTACTAGCCCTGCATCAGCGTGACAGTTCGAAATGCTATAATACGTGTAAGCGGAATATCAGGCTGGTGGCATGGTGTTGTCCAGGGGGTATATCTACCTCTGATTTCCGCTATCTTCTCTTCCGTTTCAGTATATTCGTTGTTTCTATATGCGCATAAATAAAAATTATTTGACGCAAGCTGCATAAATTACATTCGTCGTCAAAAGTTTACGAACTGCGAATTTGTAAAATAAATTTAATGATCTGTGTACTGGATACTTTCTTATAATGTGCCGTGTAATTTGAACACTCATATGAACGCTGCATATATACATATCCGTCTCAAGACGTGTATGAAGACAGGAGATAAATTAAAATGTTAGTTAATTGATATTATATTGCGTACATACGCATGTGCCAGTGTTACTGCTGGGTTCAAGCAAAGCTCTGCTAGCGAAATACTGGGTGAAAATGCCTTCCAAACGTCTAACCCGGTTGTGACGAAAAGTCTCAGTATTGATTCAATGTTCCCATCAGCGATGCCCGAAAACAGATTATGATCGTTTGAGGGGTTTCGATTGTCGTGTATGATGCCCTAGCCTCAGCCTCTGGCCAAGCGCTTGATGAGACCACCGACGCACTCTAGCAAGCGAGGTTTCTCAGCGACATATCCTTGCATATGTCGAAGGAGTCAGAAGATAATTGAAAACATGGATTGGATGGGTGTAATGTCTGGCTTGGGCTATAAAATTGTATTTCTGCGTTTGCAGGCTGTGGGTGTCTTGAAAGAAAATAAACCAAAATGCAGCATGGCACAATTTATGAATAGTGCACGCCGAACCTCGAATATCACGTGTGGTGGCTCAAGGAGTACCAGCTTCTGCTTTAGTTCTCCAATGTACAACCTAATCACGAGGACGGTAGCCATCCTCTCAATTCTGTCCTGATCTTCGCTCATCCGCAGTGACTGATACACATGATCGCATTCTCTGATGAAATGGTCCTGCGAATCTCCCGCCCTCACCCACAGGGAATCGGAGAGCGCTCCAATGACGACGACGACGACGTATGGGGCCGCGAGCAGCTCGGAGGACGAGGACACGCGAGTGAGACGGCGGCGCTCTTCGTTCTCGTGTCCCTGCAGCGGCAACCAGGTGCTGGTGGCCCTGGCCGCCGTATTCCAGGGGTTGCTCATCCTCGTCACGCTCACGGCCATCAACAAGTACGGCATCTTCGCCGCCGGTGAGTGCAAAAATGAGGGCGGTTCTTGAACACCGGTTCTTGCATGACGTCGATGCGCTGTCACTGCTGTGTGCCATTCAAAAGATGTCCGCATATTCCCACCCTTCTGAGGCGCTTTGTCTTGGCTAGAGGGTTGCTTGGAGAAGTAAGCGAGATATGAACCAATAACTCGAATATATTTGCTTACACAGTAGCAGCTGAATTGAGCGATTCCACGCGAAATTAGATTATCACGTAATTGAAGATTATATAGAAGCGAACTTGTATACTTACAGTGGCCAAACGCAAATGGGTGTTGGCTGGAGGACACTGGCCTCACTGGCACCACGCAATCGCTCAGCAGGCGCAATGTCGGACGGTGGATGTGAGACACTAAGCGATTGGTCAGGAGACTATCTACAACGTGCGCTCGGTGCACACGTTCCATAGTCGTCGTTAGATGTATCTGACACACCCGGATAGACGATGAGCAGTGGGCAAGGCGGCACAACAAAGAAAACTATATATAGCTGTCCAAAATGTATGCGGCAGTAGAGCGTCAATTCAAGCAGCTAGAGCCTCACTACAATGTAAAGTGGGCGCTGGTTGTTTAAACTGCGCCGTGCGCAATGTTATCAAGTGACTGCTTTTTCACTGTGGCTGCGTGGTAGCTGAGAAACCACCTTCCTTGCACGGCGTGAAGCGAGTAGTGTAACGTTCCTGCGTCGAAGGAAACGAGTGTGTGCATATATGCGCTAATTTCGACGTCAGTGACGGGTCGAAGCATTTCCTTACATGCTTCCGTGACATCGTTTTTTTTTTTTTTTTTTTTTTTCGCGCTAGTAAAACAGACCAAATTGAATAAAGTGATAAGTTTAGGGTGCAGCTCTGCCCTTTGCGGTGCTATAAACTGGCGAGAAGTGTACCCCTCCTGAAATCATTAAATAACAAAAAAGAACAAACAGGACTATGATAATATAATAAAATATAATGCACGCAGGCCCAGTGTATAGCTGTCGTCAGCGGTTAGAATTGTCGGCGCCAGCATGATAAAGATATACCGAAAGATATACCGCTTTAAAGAGTCACTGGTGATTGGAGGCAGCAATTTCGAGGGTAGAATACCGATGAAAACCGCCTGGTGCAGTATAAAGACGAAGACAAAACTTATGAATGCATGAAGAATAGCCGAAAATAAAAAAAAAGTGAATAAACGCACTGGCGTGCATATAATGAAAGTAACGATTTACTATTTTTACACAAGCCGCTTTTGGTCAGACGATATGCCGCTCGGCTGTTGAGCAAGTCGTCACAGATTTAATTGCGGTCACGGAGGCAACCGCAGTCAAATCAATTTTCCAACGAGTGGATGGTCGCCTGGGCTAAAATCTGTACAAACAACTTGACGAAGGCCCAGGAAACCCGTGCACAACATAGCAGGAGCAAACAGCAAATAACAGAAGTTCATTAACAATATGACCATGGCTTCCAAAAGTGTTATACAGTGCATACGTCACTGCAGCACGATATGAAAACAAAACAAGAAAGTTGATTAGTAATAAAATCAATGGAAAAAGCTCAACAAGGCAGAGAGTTCGTAATGCGAAAGGTAAGGAAGGAAGAATTGTGTCGACAGTTTGTATGCGTTAAAAAACACTAGGCTGCTGAAAAAATTTGATCGTTCAAGTGTAGCGGGCTTGTTAGTTCTAATAGTTAGTTCTAAAAGCCTAATAATGAGTCACCACTAATTACAATTCTTACTTTCCAGGTCCTGGTCCTATTGAAAGTGGTAAGCTATATTTCCCACAACGCGGACACGCTAATATAGCTCGATCCCATTTTTGAAGGCGTCAGTAACAAAACTGGAGACGACCTATACTTGAACTAAGGACCGCTTGATCACAACTGTGGCGAAACTTCTCACATGATTCATGTGTTTCAATATCTTCACTTTGACTTGTACAAAACTCGGAAGTTAAAGGAAAATGGGTTCATGTGTTGTTGGTAATGTGTTCAATGCGTAGTACGGAAGCTTTTGAGTATCCCCTCAAAGTATATATAACTTGTTAAAACAGAATCAATGATTTATCATTAATTTTTTTCGAGCCGTTTTTTTTTTTTTTTTTTTTTTCAATTTACGCACCGATTGTTCAGCATATATTGTGCCGAATCTTTCCTTTCCAGACATCGAACCCGCGAAGTATTACGAGAAGCCCGACATTCTGCAACCGGAGAACTGTGAGTAGAAAGGTTCTGCGTTCTTCAAACAGAGCTGCATTGTGGTTGCCATACCCTGCAACTATGCTTAGGGGTTGGTGCACGTGTACAGTTTAAACCGTAAAAAAAAAGAAAAAAAAAGCGCTATAAACGCACGCATCAGTTATCGCCACAGAGAAAAATTTATCATTGCGCCTTACTTTAGGATCTTTTCACTAACATAACATGAAGCATGCTCTTAACAGGACACGTGGAAATTTTCGAGAGACTTACAACCGGACACTGCGCAGTTTTTAACCGTACTTAAGCCGCGGTCTTTCCATGCAGCGCAATATATGTGATCAAGAGACCCGTACGGGCACTAAAACGTCGTGTTTCTTTTCTTCAAAACATTTTTGGCGAGTGTATGTTTCTGCAATGCTTGCTCCTCACCAGACGGTATTCCGTCAAACCCTATGACTATAAACTTACGCCAAGTGCGTATTTAGAAACTCGGCATTAACCGAAAAAAAGCCAGTATCCTTCACGCGGGCTTGAGGACAATTGAGCACGAGTCACTATTGGTCTCAAGAGAGAAGCTAGGAGCGTGGCGTGACAAGTGACCTTTTAACTGAACACTAAGGAAACACCTCAGCGAGCTCATTATACTACCGCTTAAACTGAGTGCTGTTATAATAATATAGCATATATATAACTCGATCCGCGATCTACTATACCGTGATCCACATTCGAATGGTGGCTGGCACCGCGCATGACCAGGTCGTCTTGAAATGCTTGGTGGCGGCGCGCACGAACACTATAGTGGGGCAATAGCGGAACATGCACGGTAGCGGATCTTCGAGCGCACAGTTCTACAACGCTGTATTTTCCATGGATGCTGCCGTTCCAAGCACCATGAGATCGAAGGCCCGCTGCCTTCTTTTGATTCCTAGCTTCTGGCCGCGTTTACTTTCTTTTAGTCCGAAACTTTGTTCTTATGAAGCGTTAGCTACTCTCTTTTTATTCTGTCACCGAACGGTTGAACATGGTGACGTAAGCAACATATAACGCGAATTTATCACAAAGCTATTCGAACATAAAGCAGCTGGAAATAGAGGCCTGACTCCACTTGACTACGCGAAGCAAAAGTATATGTGCGCCGCTACTCCCTGACCCTTTTTATTGTTCTAGTTCTTGCTTATTTATGTGTTTGCGCCACCCAGTTTTTAGAAATGAACTTGTACTTACGTTTGTCTTACGAACCTATCACTTAATTTCAGGCTGTTACATTAATGCGGTAGTATATACACTTCACGTACATTATACGCTCTTAATTTTAGTGGCCGAAGACTACGGCGGCGCGTTTGAGCACGAAAGGAAAAGTCCGAAGTCGGCCACAACACCTGACTCGACTGCGGGCCCCGCAGGTACGTAAAGCGAGCACGTCACACACACGCAGAGCATTGGTTACGTCACTTTCTAAGGCACATACAAGTATGTAAGCAGCTCAGTCAGGCTTGAATGGGATAATCGATGTTACAAATTTCCTTAAAAAAAAAAGATAGTGTTATCAGTAGTTATACGTAAGGTCATCCAATAAAAATTACGAGACACTTTGGCGACTAAAATGGTGAAAGGCGAAAGCCTGAGTGTCGCATTCTGCTTCGCATTTGTTGCGAATGTGGCGGTGAATGATGCTTCGAGTAAAGAGGGTGACTACTGTTTCACAATCCTCTCTTCTTTTACGGCATGGTACATGTGTACGCTTAGAATTGCGACAGATACTGCGACTTCTCTATCCTGTAAATCAATTTCAAACGCCGCTGATGCCTGCTGTACTAACGCCTTTTATCAGTGTAAGGCCTATCAGTGTAAGGCGCTAACTTATTGTTGACATTTAAGCTCATCCTTTAAAGGTATGACGTGAGAGCGTAAGCTACCAGCCCACATATAAAGTCACGCTTCAATCAAGCCGTATCAACGTGCCTGCGTGCCGTAGGGGTAACGAGAATGCAGATTGTTCTGGCTGGCTGGTTCTGATATCACCCTCTCGTGTGAAAGAAGCGACCCGAGTTGGCAGCTCCTGCTCGTGGCATAGGGGTAACGTGAATTCAAATGTCATGGCAGGCTGATTTGATGGCAAAAGCGGGACACTTCTGCTGAGGACAACGATGAGTCATTAAAGGTTTTCGCCTTAAAATGCAAGACCATCTTGCCGTTAAATTAGCAGACGAGCGCATACGGTCATTGCAAGACTTGTGCAGCGCATATTTCGAGAACCGTGTTGAATGCTGACTCACGCATTTCTCTTACCCAATTGTTTTTTAAACGTTTACTTTTAACACGTGCAGTTCTGGCTGGCCCGGGAGTATCATCTGGCCCTCTGCACGGTGGAGGAGACACCTCGCGCAGTAATCCCTCTCCAGGTAGGCCCAAGCTAGGGGAGTATTCACATGACGTCATGGGCGCCATTTTGGCGTGTGGCGCGCAGCTTCAGTATATAGCTTCAGTAATATGTAGCTTTAGTAGTGTGCGCTGAAGTAGTGGTATGTACACCTATAAAAACGCGCGATGGCCTTTCGCCCTGCTTCGCGGACGTCAAAATTATGGACACTGTGGATTAAATGCACAGGAGAAGATGCTTTCGAAAGAGACTAATTCACTTCAGAAGGTTTGGTTAGGTTTACGGAATTGAAAGTTGAGCTAGTTGGTGCGACATTCTGAACAAGACACAGCGCAACGAACAAAGTGTTGTTTAGAATTGGTTTGTGGGGTTTAGCGTCCCAAAGCGACTCAGGCTATGAGAGACGCCGTAGTGGAGGGCTTTGGAAATTTCGACCATCGCACAGCACACGGGCGCCTTGCCTTTCGCCTCATTCGAAAAGCGACTACCGCGGCCAGGATTCGATCCCGCATCCTTGGGTGCAGTAGTCGAGTGCCCTAATCACCACCACGGCGGGACTTCAGAAGGAGGCAGCAGTCACTTGCCGAGAGTTTAGCTGCCTTGATAAATATGCAGTTGTATAGCTATTGTATAGTTGTATGCAAAAGTATGTGTACAGGGCTGAGATAATCATATACCGGTTTAGAAGACATAGTGTCTCACAGCAGTGATCCAGGAAGTTTAGTAGTAACCTTTTCAGAGCGTTCTCTGGAGGCGGAGGCTGCAGTGATAGCAAAGCGATTTCCGCCTAAATTGTTCCAAATATTTGCCCAATTTCTTATTTATTATAAGTCGGGAAAGATTTATCTTACTAGGAGCGGTGTCGTTCTTGCAGCAAAGACAAAGGGTCCTGCGCTATAGAACAAACAAGCGAACGAATAAATAAATCTGCGCAGACAACAGCAGCCGTGCCCTGCTGTGCCTGTTCTCCGACTCCTACGAGGGAGACTTCCCCGCGCACCTCTGCACGCACCTGGTGTTCATGAACGCCGTCATCGACCTGCAGGCGCAGATCATCCGACCAAACACCGCCGAGCAGGGCCGAGCAGGTACTTTAACATACATGCCTCGCCAATGGGCATGACCCGCGCCTGCACGGGCCTGCGCACTGGTAAAATGCTCAGTTCTAAAACGAGTCCTATTTATGTATAGTACATGCTATGGCACGGACTACAGCCCACGACCTACTGCACCGTAGGTCGTGCTACAGCCCTGTCAGAGCTGCGCAAAAGTTGTTTTTAAGCGTTAATCATGCGAAATTTTTCAAGCCCGGCGCATACTGACTTGGATTAGGCGACGGCTTGAAAATTGGGCACACTAAATTTTGCACCTTTAAATCTTCACGAGAGAACCACTAAGAGGATGTCCACAAGAGTGCGGCAACCATCAGGACGAATCACTGCACTTTCTGCAACATGGCGGAGACTCCTATGCTTCCTAAGTGACCGCGTGTTCACACGCGCAGTGCTGCAGCGGTTCATCAATCAGCGTCGTGAACAGGACGAGGGTCTCAGCCATTTCCTCGTGTCGCTGTGGGAGGCTCGTGTGAGCGACACGTACCGCGACCTTTTCCTGGATTGGTCGCGCGGCACCCGCGCCGCCACTCTAGCCATGGGCTGGCTACAGCGCACGGGGCTGGACGGGCTGGCGATGCTCAACCTGGCCCTCACCTCTGACAGCGCGCCGGACCTGCTCAACATCTTCAAGGTGCGTGCCAGCGTCCTCTGTCGTCCGGAAGCCTGCTTTTCAGTCTTGAGGTGGAAACCGTTTTGGCCTCAGTTTCGTGACACTTACCAGACGAGTTAGAGCAGATATCGCTTTCGTATGCTGCTACCGAAAAACACTTCGTATTGTGGTGGTGGTTTATAGACTCAAGCTACGAGAGACGCTGTGGTGGAGGGCTCCGGAAATTTCGAATATCCGTAGTTCTTTAACCTGCACTGACATCGCACAGCACAAGGGCGTCTTGCTTTTCGCCTCTACCAAAAAGCAGCCACCGCGGCCGGGATTCGGTCTCGTATCCTTGCGCACAGCAGTAGAGCACCCTAACGGTTCATTTTCATATTCAGTTGTTAGTCCAGCCTTGCCTTCTTCTCTTCTTTCCTGTGTCTCGTCTTTTGGCTCTTTAAAATGAACCGTTACCAACTCGCCCAGTCGTCAGCCTTGTTGAGCACCCAAACTACTGCACCACTGCGGCGGTGCTCATCTACGCATGCGCATTGACAGTTGGTGGTGGTAGTTTGTGTTAGCGCTGCGCTAAGCACTTGTTCTAGCATCAGCGTATCGTTGCTATTGCTGCGTATACACTGCCAGCATAGACATGTCCATTTTCTTGCAAGTCAGGTAACGGTCATGCTTGTGCCGTTTGCGCGCATCTCTCGTCGCTTGTATGCAGGTTCTCCGCGCCGTCATGGGCCGGGACATAATCCTGGTGTTCGGTTTCTACCTGCCCGAGAGCTACCAGGGCAAGGAGGAGAAGATGGTCATCCGGACGCTGCACAAGATAGCCATGTAGGGGAGCCGACCACTTAGAGGCTATTCGTTTATAACAGATTATTTGTGGATGGGAGGGAGTAGATCAAACGCCGTGAAGAGAGTGTCGCCCTTAAGACAACGACGGTACGACCGCAGCGGGCATCATCATGCTTTTGGTGCGTCTTTCACCGAGATGGAAGGCGCAGCGTCCATATCTACTACGACAGCACCCGCTGTACGCGCTGCTTGAGAAGTGTGCCGCCCAAGACAGTCGACGTTTCACCGTCCAAGCTACGCGCTAGGCGCATCAGTCTAACATGCGCTTGCCGACAGGCAGATGAGCAACTACGACAACGCGAGTCGGAGGCGATGCTATATACACAAGCGACATCTTCAAAACGTATCTGTTTCTTGACACTGAAGATCTTAACATCTGAGAATGCGCTACTGCAGGACTCTTAATTCGTCTCCTTTCACTGTTGTACACCATGAATCACGCAGACGAACCATGTCGCAGAAAGATATTTAATGGAGGAAACTCGCTCACGCAAAAAAGCAATGCTTTCGTATTCCCACGCGTAAGCAGTCAAGTGGCTCTATCGAATTTTTTTTTGCCTTTTAAAGAGCTATGGTACAGCACGACTGACACGGTTAATCTCTTTCGCAATTAAAAAAAATAAATATGATAAGAAACATCTGAAAGAATCATGCAGTACGACATCATAATTCATGCTATTTCATATAATTCTTGCGAACTTCGGCTCAAGCGATCGTTTTTAGAGCACTCTACTACTCTATGTGCAATGACCTTGAAACCAGTCCAAGGTCAAACGAGCCCACTCCCAAGACTAACAATGCGTGCCTTGTATGGTTGTGTCATGTAACCTTCACGTTTGACCCTTTAGGTGACACAGTGATAGCTGTCGCAATGACGTCACATTGGCGTACGGCGGAAGTTGACCATGTATACACTACTTGTGCGAAACACGGGTATGTGCGGGGGTGCGTTCAGAGTACCCATGCTAAAGAGCGCGCTTGAACGTCGTCGAGACCTCAGTCGTACAGAAGCAAGTGCCGGAAACACTAAACCTGCTTCGATCACCCAGCGGACGTTTTGCGTCGTCCAGCAGCTCTCGCTAAGGATAAGGAACTACTACTGTCTACTGGCCCCGCGGCTATCGGTCCAAATATTCTTTATGTATTTCATTGCATACAAATAAAGATCGCTTTGATTGGTTGATTGATTGAACGTGACAATGCTAGAAATGCTGCTAAAACACCTGAGCAGCACTTTAGCCCGTTATAACCAGGTATAAAAAGGGGTCAAAACTCTGAAATTTTCAATGGCTGCCTTTTTCTGGTATCTTCGGGCTCCTTGGACATTCTATGCACCATACTTATAGCATACTTATATAATACTTAATGCTCTTGCGGCCGGTAACTAATATACAGCTGCAAACCGCCGCGTCAGAAACCATTTTTAAATCTTATATGCATCTAGATATTCGTCACATTTTCGCTGTTTTCTTATGCGCTGTTTTTTTTAAATCCATTCAAGGCTCTAAAACATCTCCCAACATCGCCGTCTCCAGGCATTTTACTAAGCCGTTCTTCGCGCTCGGTTTTTGACGACAGTAACTGCCTTCACTCTCCATCTCCTTCAGCAAAAAAAAAAAAAAAAAAAAAGGAAAAGAAAAAAAAAAGAAAGAAAGAAAGAAAGAAAGAAAGAAAGAAAGAAAGAAAAAAGTGCGTGCGCAACATTTGAGGCATGCAACTGTGAACAACGTTGCCCGAGTTTCACAAACTTTTTTTGTGAGCGCAGGTCGGGTTGCCGCCTCGTCTAGTATCTGTCAGATTCACACTGTCGCTGTTTACTAGTGTGTGTCCTCTTGTCGTATTTCTACGCTTGCAGCCAGGTGAACTTCACGGTGTTCGAGATGCACGACCCACGACCGCTCTCGTGCAAGGTGTTCGTGCCGAACGCCTACAGCAAGCGCAGCGATGACTCCGACACTCCGGACAGCACGATAGTAAGGATTGTGATGAAAGCTGCCGATAAGTGTTCTCGTCCCACAGTTATGCGGTGATAATAGGCACATTAGAGAGCAGTGTGCGGCCATGTCATATGGGGCATGTAGAGCGGGAGGGAGGGAGGTTGCAGAGGGTTGTCGCGTGTAGAGAAAATGCGATAGGTATTTTTCGTAATCACCAGAGTAAAAAAAAAAAAAAAAAAAAAATTAGAGGGGGCACCTTTAGAGGCTGGGAGGCACTGAATACTGTCTTTTTCTTTTTTTTTTAATAGAGTTTAACGTCCTAAAGCGACTGCGTGACTGCAGCGGGGCGAATTCACTAGATACAGCTTTAAAAAAAGAAAGCAGCAATTGGTAACAATTACTGCGATCCATGGCGTCCCGTGGGTGAAGCTTGGGTAAACTACGGCGCTCCTTTGAACTTAAGCTCGCAGCCGTCTTGCCATAAGTGCAAGGACGCCGTTCCCGCACTGAAGAAGCATCGTAGGCTGGCATAACTTCACATTCCTTTCATGTCTGATGTACGGAACAAACTACCTACCGCAAGTCTTTGAAGTTTGTTGTTCATCCATCGCTCGGCAAAGAAGTTCAGCTGAGCATTCTTTCAGAGCCGAAAGCAATTTTCAGTAAAGATGCTCTAGTACTGAAAATCGCCGCGTATTTATTTCGAACTGCAAATGTAGTTTTCTGATATTTGGCCGCTCCTTATTTTCAGATATAGTTGGCTCCTTCAACCCTCCTCTCAATATACAATTTCTTTGGGAGAGGTATCCCCCTTAGAACTTCATTCAATATTGATGCTCCGCAACAGATATGCGAAGGAGTAAATGAGACTCCTGAATGGCACAACAATGAGAAGACTTCCCAGTACAATTTGTGTGCAGGCTAATTGGGAGTGCACTTCACCGGTGTTAAAGTCTTTCTGCGTTCTTTATTGTGCATGTGATGAACTATGCAGCACCAGCTGATGACAGAGAAGACGTCTCTGTTAAGGATAGATGTACGACGTCACAAAGAAGGCGTACCCCGTCCAGCAGGAAGCTCGCTATTTTCGAGCTTATTCACGAACAGATCGAGCCCGGATGTGAATAGCTTTCTTCTCGCTATTCGCAATCAAAGGAATTCTTTCTGTTCACAGTTAACAGGTTCATTCAATGACGCCGAATTTCTTAAAAGATGCTGGTAGAGGAAGGCCCAACTGTTGTCGACTGAAAACAGAACTATATTCTAGCTACTCCTTTTTGCGGCAATGAAGAGCGCATGTTTAATGCTTCCATAAAAACAGAAGGGGACAACGTGAGTATCTCCGCGCAGTAAAAAAAAAAAAAAGAAAAACACACACACCTGCTTAAGAAAGTGCAGCAAGCAGCCTGTTGCCCCGGCCGTGCTCCTTAGCCTTTAGGCTTCAGATGAGCTGAATTCTTTTGTCCGTTTTGCAGCTCATCATGCGACTGCATCAACTTCAGCTCTTTCTCTCAGTGCGCTGCTGTGTCGTTTACCCATGTAACCGCGGATCTCTCTTCGTAACTTCGAATTCCATCTCTTTTTCTTCCCGTCGTAGTTGCAGAGCTTGCAGTGGAGCGCGGGTCCTGCCGAGCTGTACCAGCGCATGCCCGGCCGGCTCTGTGTGTCCTTCACTCTGGCCACGTTCCGCTTCATAGTGCACGTGGCCCCGGGACACTTAGGAGCACGCTGCTACAACTACTACCCGGCGTCGCTCAGACAGGTGTGATGAATATGGGCGCTCTTCCTGTACAGTCGAGCAAAATTTCTCTGAAGTTACAGCGAAGCTTTTAGTGTAGCGCTGTACGTCATAGCCAGTGCGCTCTATTAATCTCGGCCATCGTGACCTTGGCAGGCGTTTCTTTAATCGAATACTGCTTCCCTATAGGTGACGAGTTAAAGGCGAGGATATTGTAAATGTAAGGGCCGTTCCGTCAGTAAAAGAATGTGTAATCGTGAGCAAACGTTCTTCATGAGGATTTATTTATTTATTTATAAGAATTACCTACATCGTGCATAGGGCTTTATCCTAGGGTATTAATTGCAAACTACAAGGTTAAAAAAAAAGCGGAACTAAACAATCAGTTCTACAGCCAAAAAAAAAGAACATTATCCAAACTAATTTTAACAAACAGGACGGAAACACAATCAGTGTCAAGTGTAAAAGACCCACAGAACAAAAAAATTGTTACTCAGTTTCACAATGAAGTACACTGCATGTAAGGCAAAACTGGCTCAGATAATGTTCTCGATGGCATGGTGAGGAACTGGGCGCAGATTCTACCTCATCCGGGAGTAAATTCCAATCTGAAATTGAGTGCGGAAATAATGAAAACTTAAATGCATTTATGCGCTTTGATATGGCCTGATCTATTTTTTTTAATTGTCCCGTCTCTTAGACTGATAACGAAATTGTTTTAAATGTGTGTTCCTATCGATTCAATCTTTAGTTTCCTACAAAACTACTTCACTTTTGTACATAACTGCCGTTCATTTCTAAACTGTTTTCCTCACGTTGCACGCTGTACTAGCCCCTTGAACGCCTCTGCTTAGTAGTTCGCCGCACGGGAACTGAACCCGTTGACAACGGCGGTCCAAGAGTGTTTGTTGTTAAGCAAATCGGCCGTAGCATATAAGCATATTTTAGAAAGACTGTACAGTATACAAACGTGGACGTGAAGGGCACAAGGACAGGTGCAAAAACTCGCGGCTGTGCTTGTCACCCGCAGACGAGTCCACGCCTCTCCTTTTATCCTTGTGCTTGTGCTGAAAAGTCTTTCTGCTTGACAATGGAGGCCTTGAAATCTCGCTGTGTTCAAAAGGCTCTCCTCCAAGCCACGCTGCTGTAAGTGCGCTGTTGTGACGATTATAATAATTTACCCCAACTCCCTCAATGGGATATAGAATGCGTAATAACTTGGTGTAACAAATGTCTAGTGCACTTAAAGACGAAAAAAAAATTATCCTATCTTTTCATCGACGCCACTTTTTACTGTCTTCAAAATACATTCTCTAACTCGGAAATGACTGCTATATCAAGATAGTGATATTTAGACGTTCATCTAACTGACGATTTTAACTGGCCCCATCACGTAACGCAAATTACTAACGAAGTTAATCGTGACCTCGCTTATTTTCGGAGAATCCTGCGCCTAGCATTTCTGTCAGTGAAGTTACTAGTTATTTAACATTTATTCGACCGAACTAAATACGCGAGCGCTAATTGGGACCCTCAATAAAGTAACCTTACTAATACCCTCGATTCAACACAGAACCGCGCGGCAAGATTCACCTACTCGTCCTACTCCTGCCGTATAACTGCCACCGAACTAAAACATTCCCTACCTTACCTCACCTTACAAACTTAGCAGCCCGTCGTATCACCGCAAGACTGTGCCTTTTTCTTTTATTATCATCCCTTGCTTAAGTTTGCTATCAGCCCTACCTATCGCAATTCCAGCCGCATGAATCACGCGAAGAGCGTTTACTATCCCAGTGTCCGGACACCTGTGCATCTCATAATTTTTTGTTCGCACCGCAAAGGAGCTGAATGATTTGGCCAGTACCGTCGTACTTCATGCTGGCCAATCATCCAGGTCATTCATTGAAAGTTTTAAGTGCACCGAAATCCACTTCCTCATGTAATGGACCTTGATTGGGGTCGTTCGAGGTACTAATAAATAAAAAATAAATAATAGCTAGCTGAAAGGTTGATAGCGTAGGGAAGGTGATTAAAAAGTTGCCAACTAAAATCTTCAACATTCTTTTTTTTCGGGCAGCGATGTGAGCTTACGTGCGTTGTCATAGAGGGGGACTATAACAGACGTCCCGACGCGGTTACGCAGTGGTTCAGACGCTCCACTATTGTGGCCAAGAGTGTGCGGGATCGGATCCCGGCCGCGGCGACCGCTTTGAAATGGAGGCGAAAAGCAAGGCACCCGTGTGCTGTGCGATGTCAGTGGACGTTAAAGAACTCCAGGAAGTCGAAATTCCCGGAGCCATCCACATACGGCGTCTCTCATATAGCCTGAGTCAGTTTGGAGAGTTAAACCCCATAATGTTTGATCGCACGTCTCAGTTTGGTGAGAGTTTCACAGTACGCGTCATTCTTGTCCCGCGTTCTGAGAAATCAACCAAAAGAAAGAACGAGTTTACATCCCAGAAAAGAGGAAATTTATCAGCTAGAGCACTAATCGTCAATCGCCGATTAAATCCAAGTTCATGGTCCAGTCTTTGAACGATTTCTGTGGTCTGGATACTGGGCCTGGCACTCCTTTCCTGACTGTGCAGATTTGTGTTTTTTATATCTCAGCACCATTGTCGACCCTTTCATTACTGTAGGTGTGTAAACTAGGTAATGCTGCCGAGTAATCGGGGCAAAATTGGGGAAAATCGAATCCCAGCACGCACTTATTTGTTATTGGTGGCATTGATGATTTTCGCCTACATTGGCATCTTCATTCAAAGACAGACTGACGCCTACAGAGTCTATAAGATAAGCACTGTGGTTACGGAAACAACCGTTAGATGACACTTCATGCGGGCAACCTTGTTCTCAATCGCCAATATTTGAATATAAGCAAACAGTCCTTAATGCTCTGATTCGCCTACATGATTGAAAAATAAATTGGCGTTCCTAAATTCAGGTATGTACGTGACTCGCTCATTCTACTTTTATCGCATCTGAACGTTTGAATGAATCGTATAGGAACAACTAAAATATTCGGTTATCACGTCGAAAATTGGAGCGTGTTTTGCCAAGGCCTTCGGAGGCTCGGTATTAGACTGTCAGACTCAGAGCTACGACAGCCGCACTTTAAAGAAGCTTGCCCGAAATAGATTTACTGGATTTTATTATATTCATTCGGCTTGTTTGTCTCGTCTTTTGGAGGGGGTTTCGAAGAACTACTTTTGTTCGCTGGCCTCCTTCAATTTCGATTGCGTGTCTGCAGATGATTTTGGGTGAGCGCACATTGTGATTTGATCAAGGTGGCAACGAATACAGATCAATTTGATCGCGGCCCCCACAGTGCCACTAGGCTTACTTCCTGTGCTTAGCGAAGCATGGAACTATTTGGTATGTCCGCAGCACTGCCGGGATTCGCGGCCGGTTCACTACGCTGAAGAAGCCATCGGCAACTACGCCGAAGTACCGGCCGGCACGCAGCTCCAGTCAATCCGCCTCGAGGCCTTCGACACGGTCTCCACGCTCAGGAAGAAGGTAAGCAACCCTGTACTCCGAAAAGGCGTTTGCACACTGACTATTCGATCGCGCCTGCGTCCGCGGGTGCTCGACATTGTGCAAGCCTGTAGACAAGGATGCGTCATGACTGTATATTACTAACGAACCAACTTCAAATTGGAACCCTATACCGAACCCCAAAGCGAAATCTGCGCCAAACAACAAAACATTAACTGAATCTCTGAGCATAAGTTTTTCTTGCAACGATAGACAGTAAGACTTAAGCTGAGGTCCGACTGGATGTGAAAAGAAATCGAAAGATTTTTATTTTAAAGTAGATTTGTAAATTCCACAGTGAGGCTATGATGTTGTTGCTATAGGGGCAAATCAACCATAAATATCCTAGAACAGGTTATGAAAGTATGAAACCTCATTATAAAGGAGAAATATTTTTTGCATTGCGACACGTATGAGATAGATAGATGGATTTATTGAAAGGAAAAGGCAGAGAGGTTGGCCCGAATAATTCAAATCTGGCCTGCTACTCTGCACTGGGGAAGGGGAAGGAGAGAAGAAAGAAGGTCATGATGGGTGACGATGTGGGACAAGGCATATGAAATATATATATACAGACACAGCAGCTTGCTTTACAAGCGCGAATCAAGTCCATTGGCGCTCAAATAACGGCAAAGAGCACGCACTGCCTGGACGCCCTTCCCCTTGTCCTGCCAAGCGCCCAGCAGCAGTTCCTCCGACAGAGGCCTCTTGTCCAAATGCTTCAAGGAAGCAGCTAGCACATTTCTTTCGTTCGCATACTCTGGGCACCCCAATAATACATGAGGGTATTATTGACACGTATGAGGGTGCGAGTCGAGAGCGCTACCCTTAGAAATACATGTAAGCAAAACTTACTCTAATATTTTTCTGGTTTCGCAGAGCACAAAGGCCGGTCGTTAAATGTTGGCGAGTGATTTGAATAAATGCGTATCAAAGTATATGCTACGTCATTCCAATGGCAATCTATTTTTAAAACACCGCTATGTGTTATCAATCCAGATATAGCGCCGAAAGGCTGACTATATATCCCCAGAGTTTTTTGGAATCGTGCAAGCTTCTCGTGTAGTAAGACATGCTGCCGTGCAGGCTACGCTTTCTAGTAATTATTGCTGTTAAAACGATGCAAAACTTTTGCACTGAAGACAGCCTTCACACACTATGTGTGCGTGTCTGCCAGGAAGTCGACCGAGGCGCTCTCAATCGAATCGCAAGAGACTCGTTCGACATGTGTGCATCTTTGATATGCCCGCTTAATGCATTTACTCAATCTGCAAGTCGTGCAGCTTCAACCGGGGCCGTGCATAAGGATCCTTTTCCACTGCTTGAAGGAGATCCACTCCGGCACATTGATGTTAAACATGGCCGTTCTTTGCAGGGCCCCTTTACCTTGACATTGTTGTGATGCAGCATTCTGATGAGTAATCAGTCACAAATGAACCCACATTACATAAGACACGCACCAGAGAAATGACATGCACCAATGAATTTACCCACTCATGTACACGGCAACGCCAGCTGCACGAGCGATATCGTCTGCTAAGAGAAAGTATCTGCTAAACGAAATCGCCTGCCTTGGGCTGACGCTGATACTATGGCCATTCCTTTTTATAGCGAGAAATCATAAAGTTCTAAATTTAAGCAATGGAAAAAAAATAGAAAAATGAAATTTAAAGCCTTTTATATCAAATATGTTTTGATTTACAATGATGATAATGACGCCTCAGCGCACGCAGTTCCCTAATTGAGGACTGGTGGCATTGCAAACGGCGCCACCCCTTTCTATGGGGAGCTGCCGCCGCACGGCACTCTAGTCAGTATATATATATATATATATATATATATATATATATATATATATATATATATATATATATATATATATATATATATATATTCTAGGCACTACCCCGGATCTGCTGCGGTGACCGCAAGCGCCCCCTTTCTTTGTAAACACGGCGTTGTTCTATTTAGGGCCAATGTGCAGCGCACACTTATTACTTGCATCATCATCAGTAGCAAAAGCCTTCTACTACAAGACATGCGTTACACCCGAAGTGGAATGGAGGGAGGAACAATGTGTTTTCATCACTTTGTAGTTTTGACTTGGAATACCAAGAATTAAAGCGTGTCCTCGCGATGCGCACCTGTCCAGCTGTCGCTGATCCTGGACGAGTACCCGGCCGTGTGCGTGGCGCTGTACCACGCGGACCTCGAGGACTACCGCGGCGTCTGTGACAATGGAGAACCCTTCGCTCGCATCACTGCCGTAAAGCAGGTGAGCGAACCGGCCTTGTGAAAGTTCCGAGCTATCGGAACGAGGATCGAATCGTTTCGGAACGAGGTTCGTTTACAGACCTTGTCAGTATGCGTATTAACCAAGGATCCACTAAACGATCACCTCGGGTTATCGTGGCATATCCATTCAATCTCATCTGTAAACAGTTTTGGGGCGAATTTCGTCGGGCACAAGGACATTCTGTCTCTTCCATGTAACATTTTCGTGTACTCAATTTATACCCCTTGTAGCGTCCGCGCAGCAAAGCTGTGGTGTTCAGATATGAATTCTGTCCATGCCTTTAAAGTAAACCTCAGCTTCTCGAGCTTTCAAAAATTTATTCCCTCTCTCTTTTATGTTATGCGTATGCGTAGAAGAATAGGTAATGCCTGTTATCCAGGCGATCTTAAAAGAACCGGAAGATGAAGACAACTATATATAGCCTTGATGTACTTCTATGAGCAATCTTGACAAGGCGCCGATTGCACCTTGTGTTTCGCAGGTGTATATGCATTTGTATGGCACGATAGCATTACTATTAGAGTTCTCGTGAGCAGAAGTTTCCTCGTTCGATTAGAGTCACGAAGTTCCCTTACTGGCCGAGAGGTTGATGAAGACCAAAGTTATTTGGCTGCGGTGGGGTGTGTAACGCCATTAGACAACGTGACGTGATTGATTGGTCGGCGGGGTCTAACGTCACAAGACCTGGTGACATGGCCAAACGATGATTGGTCGCCAAGGTGTGTGACGTCGTGAGACTATGTAATCACGTGACATGACCGAGCACTGATTGACCGGCGGGTGTATGACATCAGGCTAATGATGATGATGTATGACGTCATGGGACATGGTCAAGCGATGATTGATCGACGGAATGCGCGACGCCATGAGACCAGTGACATGGTCAAGTTTGCCAGGTGCGCTGTTCACTTAACATTGGCGAGAGCGGTGTTGGTAGATTGCATCCGACGCCTACTATAAGTGCTAAATAGTTATAGATCAATAAAAAAGCGAGAACGGGCCCGATGGTCTACAGTGACATCTGTAGCAGCATGTTGTCGAATTTCACTTTAAAGGAGAGTATAGCTTCTCCCTGATTTTTTATTTTTTTTTATTTAAGCCATGTATGCCAAGTTCGCAATTTTCGAACGCTCGGTTGCAATGCTGACGCGCATAGTTGGCGATCTCGTAACCGTTCATAGATGTCACAGTCAAGGTACCAGCAGAAACGTACGAAACAACCTGCCTCACCTGGCTAAACTTTTACGTGTACTGTGTCAAATACTTCATTTTTATTGTATTTTGTCTCTCATTGCGACAAAACATGCTTTTTTTTTTTCGACATAAAAGCGCCTGCTGGTGACAGTAGGCGTTGTTTTGTATTCTAAAATCGTCTTCTATTGCAGGCTTCTCTCATAGCCTGAGTGAGTCGCTTTGGGACGTTAAGACCCATAAACCAACCAAACCATCTTCTATTACCCCTTTTAAGCTTGGGTCCCGAAATGCTACTAAATTTTGTGTTGTAAGGAGAATAAATTTTTTGTTCAGACACCTATTCCCTGTAAAGCACCGAACAATTTCTGTTTAGCGAATATACACGGTAGATATAGTTATCGGATAATACTTGTCAGAGAAGGGTGAGTGAAATCGAGTTAAGTGTACTGCTACTCCGTTCATCTTCCGAGTGGAGTCTTTTTCTGTTCGTTTATTGCCTCATAAAGGGGGATATACACATGACGGAACGAGCTGCGGTTTTAAGATATACAAAAAAGGCACTTGTTTAATACCATTTTTTCCTATGTCATTGCTGGACTCTGCGTACTGATTTATTTTCCGAGACGGAGCGATGCTTCTGTTCATCTAAATATGTCTTTTTGTATATAAAAAATGAAAAGGCTTCAACGCTGCTGAATCGAATGTGGAGCGAAAGCATTAGTTATCTTCTTCTTATTTGTTTTCTTCGTCTCCTTCTTGTAAAGCCATTATGGCTATGCGCAAAAAGGACAACACAAAAAGCAGAGGCAACGACAAGACGAGCGCAAACTAACAACTTGTTTATTCAGAAGTTTAACCCCTAAATATAAAACATATAGGCGCATGCGCACTGGAAAGACCCACAACATGCCTGATAAACGCGAACCACCGCCATACCCTACAAAACAGAATTCAACAAGGCAGTCTCGCTTCCGTATAAGGCGATAGACGTATACGCTGACACAATTGAGCGCTTTGTTTATCAAAAAAGACTCAAATATTTCGTGCACTACTGCGTTGCTGCCCCGGCCAAGAATCTTAATCTCATTCAGTCGCGGCCGGCACTTGCAATCTCGGCAATGTTCGGTCAAGTTTGCACTACATTCCTTATCCCCTAACGTGCGCACATGCTCCACGCGTTTATCAGGCATGTTGTGGGTCTTGACACTGCGCATGCGCCAATATGTTTTATATTTAGAGGTTGAACTTCTGAATAAACTAGTTGTTAGTTTGCGCTCGTCTTGTCGTTGCCTTTGTTTTTTGTGTTGTCCTGTTTGCGCATAGCCATGGTGGATTTAGATGATCCTAGCCAACTAACCCGACAACTCTTGTTGAGGTTCTTCTTCTTCGTCGTAGTCTGCTTCTCCTTTTTCGTCGTAGTCGTCTCCTTCTTCCTCTTTTTCGTCTTCTTCTTCTTCGTCGTCGTCTTCTTATTCTTCTCGTAGCTACGCCTCTTCACGACGTAGCTGCGGCCACCCGAGATCTCGAAAACATACCGAAGTGTAGCTTTCGCTACAAAATAAACTGTTGAGCAATGACAAAATACGGTATTTTACACTGCACACCACAATGTCCGCCAATTTCGTAGGTGCTATATTGCCTTTATGGATACTTTGCATCTTGAGGACTCATTTTCAGTGGATCGGCATTACTGGTGTCTCGTAATTACTATTGTTGCTTTCGTACCCACAAAAAGCGCGCTCAAACGTGGCTTTCCTTGCGTCACTCAGTATCGTCATCACTGCCAAGTAGGATATTCATCATTCCGTATTTAAAAACGCATTTGCTTCCTTCTACAACTGTATGGTTATGTTTTAATGATACAACCAATTAAGACAAACAGCATCAAAAGAAACATTTCAAGAAAATCGCAAGCACTGCTGCTAGCTATCATAAGAACTAGCCAACAACCGTCCAACAGTTAGTCATAAATTAACATACCAGGATGGCTATAAAAAATGTTAAAAGCCGTAAGCCATTCTTTTGAACGCTTTGGAAGCCTCTGGACAATGGGCCACTTTGAAGGAACAGGACATGAATATTAAGCGGTTATCACAGCCGATGAGCCAGTCCTCTCACCGGGACCTCTCTCACTCTCTCACCGGGACAGACCTCTCACTGGGAAGTTCTTGAACAACTGTTCCTCGTTGACGAGTGTTTCAACACAATTCGGACAATTCGAGGAACTAAGATGACGCTTAGTACATACCTTCGATGAAACTGCGCGCGCCATGCGCAGACGTCGCGCAGTGCTTAATGACCGCTTGATCGGTTGCGTTGAAGAAGGGACGCACACGGAGCGGATACTGTATACCGTGGAAGGCCGCTTTGGTTAAATTGCGCTTTGCACTTCATGTTTCTCGCTCTTTTTGACACTGATCTTATGTTTTGTCTAACGCAGGTTCTTGACTCTAAGCCTCCTGCAGGAGCCAGATGATGGGACAAGCCGCAAGGGCAGACCCTCGAACCATGCATCCGACATAGCACTTAATCGCAATGCAACGTTTATAAGTCATTTTTAACATTATCGAAATGCAGTTCGCTTGTATATGAACGACAAAGGACGCGTATACGTCGCATAATTCAGTTTTTATTCATTGGTACGCGATTTTGTGTTTTATGTCCTTTGTATTCCTCGACACTGAAGAAACGAGAACACACAGCCAACCGTGTCGAGAAGAACGCTTGATTTGGCATCACGTTGGATTATGATGTGATGTATGTACTGTGCACGCCAGCACTCTTTTAATATACCTGGTGTGTGCAGACACTTGGAATTGTCAGGCTGCGCAAACTAGAGCTAACCTAGGAAGTAATACGACTGCAAAGTAGTTCGGCTTGGTATTCAAAGAACCGAATACACGGGGACCGAACATGCAGTTTTTATAGCGCTATAGCTGCTGTATCTGCTAGTCTGTAGACTGTCCAACAGATGGCATAATTTGATATTAAGAAAGGTGCTGAGATTTGACAACTTTATCCGATACATGCATTTGTGCTAGAGTGCAAGACTGGCTCTCCCATGCTTCTTTTGCATTTCGTTTTTCGTGGTAATGAGGAGCTTGCCCTAATTCCAGCGCGGAAATGGCCGTGTAGTTTTTCCATGGGCCATTTAGGCCTATAATAACTATAATAATATAATAAAGCAAGATGCACTTTTACTATCGTTTACAAAAAAAAGGTGGGGGGGGGGGGGGGGGGGGGGGGGGGAGCGAGGTACAGTTGGCATGTAGCGAAAAATTTTAGTACACTGCAAGATGGGAAATAAAACATTGCCGCAAAAATCCTGGGGCACATGGAATCTCGGTTTCAACACGGAAAAACGTAATTCCGTTCTCTCAACGGTAAGGTCCCGCAACTTCTTTCTCCTCACTGGTTGTCTCTCAGTTAAACGGCGATAGTTGCTGAGCGGTGTTTCTGAACGCAACCTAAAGGTAACATATACTCATTGAAGAGAGGAAATGATTACGGTGAAGGTAATTGCATAGTGTAACCGTTGCCATATCGTCACCTTCTGACTTTATTCAAAGCTGGTTTGGCGGCTATTAAGAATCAGAAACATCACGTAATGCAATCTGAAGGAAAACACCGAAGGAAAGATGTTACTATTTATGGGAATGTTGTGAATTGCAGAAAAAAAAAATTCCATTCAGAGGATTCGAACAGTTCATTCAGTGCTGATAGCAGTGTTAATTAGCGTTAATGTATATTGCACCACAGAAGCTTTTTTTTTTATTGTATGGGAAAACTTACGCACAAAAAGAACTTCATTTACCTAAACATGCATGTCTGAAGTTACCGGTATCCCTAGCCCGATACTGTACCACCATCAAAATATAAAAATTCTGGGAGGCACACACATATCTAGGTACGGCAGCCGGTTTGGAGGTTCTTCGTATGCAGCATATACACTCCTCAGTGCTCACCAAAGCACACTGCTCATGAAACACGGATTTGAACGATCTTGGTGGCTCGGCATGCCTGTCCATCATACGGCTTTTCCAAAGACTGAACAGTCTCATGAACACAAATAGATCATAAGGCACAACAGAGTTTTTGTCAAGAGGCAAAAATCTAGTAGTATATGGTGTAATTTTAATGTCCTCCTTAAGAGTTCGTTGTAATACGTCCCAAAAGAACATAGCATCACGGCACAGAATAAAGCAATGATCAATTGCCACAGGCACGTTATAGAGACGGCAATTCACAGTCCAGGGCACGAACATCTTATGAAGAAATAAGATAGGTAACGTCGCTGTTAGTTTGAGAAACAACGTTTTTGTGGCTGCCTGAATGCACATTCGCCTAACACGCTTTGGAGCAGTGATGTCCAAAAACCCTATAGATAAGGCTGCCGATACAACGGTGTAGGGAACAGACTCGGTGAGAACCTGGTTCATCAGCTTTCTCAAGAGGCTATATAGGTAATCTATACAGAAACGCACAGTGAGAAAATTGAAAGTGTCAGCAACCTCCTTAAGGAATCCCCATAAAGCTCCCTCACGAGCCTGCCCAGTCGGTGCGAATAAGTAAAACAAATGACGCCTAATGAGCACAGCTATAAGAAACGTGGGGTTTGCCGATTAAAAAAAAAAAAAAAAGAAATCGGGAAACAAGTTGATGCGCGAACAAGTTAACAAGGCCTACTCCAACAGACTTTAAGGGAAGGAACAAGTCACGCCGCATGGGTTCCTATTGAGAGCGCCACACAAATGTTGCAGATATATTCTGTGTATTACTTGTGCCTTCCTCCTCGCACAATACATGACTTGAGGGACATACGGAAACTTTGCAAACAAAAATATGTTACAGACCTGTGCCCTAGCAAACATTGAGAGTTCCCTACCCATCTAAGTCTGTGTTTGTCGCTACATATATGTACGATTTGTGAATCCCAGTAGGCTGCACTATTGCGAACTTGGTGCAGCGGAACCCCAGGGTACTGAAGAGGGCTACAGTCCCAGCATATTACCCAAATTGGCTTGGCCTAGTGCCCCAACGGTCCAACCAAAAGCCTTTGGATTTATTGAAATTAAGAGCTGCTCCTTATACATGGCATAACTGTTTAGTCAAGAGTAAGGCCTCAAGTGCATTATTTTTGTCAGAACAAAAGAGGACGATATCATCAGCGTAGACTAAAATCTTAACTGCACATTGAGCCAGAGAGAAACCACGGATAGCTGCGCTGTTAATTATACTGATACAGAGGGGTTCCAGATATAGGGCGAACAACAATGTAGACAATGAACATCCTTGACGAACAGATTATTCCAGTGGTATTGGTTGCGTTAGCTCCTTAATTATTAACAATTAGTCTTGTATACGAGTTCATGTAGCACAGCTTTATGCCTTTGTGCAAAACGTCGCCAATGTTTGCATGCTCCAAGACTGCGAACAAAAAATCGTGCCGAACCTTCGCCGGGTCAATTTGAATTAGAGCTACTTGGCCCGTCTCATCTAATACTGTTTCCATTACTGAACGTGCAATATTGATGTGCTTTTGAATACGGTGCTCTTTGATACCGCATACCTGATGCGAACCTATTAAGTTCATAATGACTAGCTGCAGACGACAACAAAGAACTTGGCAAAATTTTGTAATTAACATTACAGGGGGAAATTGGACGATATCCTTAAAGAGTTTTCAACCGATTAGTATCTTTGCTTTTATTGCGAAAGCAATACTACTCTAGGGTTCGAGCCTTCAGCGTAGCGCGGCCGTAGCCACGACTTACCCACGTGACGCTGTGACGTCACACCCCACGTGACACTAGGGTGAGATCTTGGCTACCAACTCAAGCGGCTGGCAGGAGCTGAACTTGGGTCTCTCGTTTCACAATGAACGGTTATATCAGAATCAGCCTGCTAGGACCCTGGCATTCACGTTATCCCTGTAGGCCACTAAGGCACGTTCATACGGCTTGGTTAAAGCGGGGCTTTATATGTGATCTGAGGAAGAAGAAAAAGAGAAGAAGAACGCTCGGTCATCCGCAGCTAATGCTTTCGCTCAATATTTGGTTCAGCAGCGTTATTTTGGGGAATTAATATTGTGTGCCCGAAATAGAAAGTGGCAGGCAGGAAACCCACATCATAAGATGCATCCAAAACTTCCACCAAGACAGGCGCTAGGCAAGTAGAAAATGTTTTATACAATTCGCTAGTAATACCATCTGGGCCAAGAGATTTCTGACTCTGTAGCCCAGAAATGGCTGATTTAATTTCGTCCAAAGTGATGGGTTCCTCAACTACAGCATACTTCTCATCGTCTAGTCGAAGAAAGTTTTCGAGTATGAAATTTTAATCTGAACCCTGATTTGGATCTTCGCAACTGCCAAAGAGCTTTCGATAATTGTCAAAGAAAGCAGCAAGAATACCAGGAGCATTGCTGTATGTGCAATATCACCATACTGAAGTTCCAATATTTCCTTCGCAAGAGCATTCTCTCTCTCATCACTCGGGGCCTGACGTGAAGGCTGCTCGTCAAGAAACCTTCGGGACCTAGATCTTATCAAGGCCTCCTTGCATCTTTCTGTCGCAAATTGTTGAAGCTCTGCTTACGTTATTAATTTCTTCGGCATAGGCAGCCGGATGTCTACAGAAACGTAAATTCTGTCAAGGCGGGCATTAGAGAAAAACTATCGACCTTTTTCCTGTTCTACACCCGCAATTAGATTTTATTCACAAGCCAAATCGTTGAGTAATGCAACACTAAGGTCATATCACTTACATAACACAGATCGGTACTCATCCCTACAACGCAATTAAAATCACCCAAGAACATAATTTTGCGATCTGTGCGATTACGCCACAGAAGCGACGGGAATGGCGGGCTTTAAATGCACTCTTGTTCGTTTTGGCAACATTTCCGCTATTTGTAGCCAGGTGACGCTGCTCAGAGGACCCTACTAGAGTTACTATATAGGCTTTGTCAGAGTTCCGCGTTGCTTTTCTTTCGCCGCCAAGCAGCTGTGTAGCACCATTTTACCATTTTATTCGCCCCCTCGAACTGAGAAAAAAAAAAACATAAAAAAATTGAGGGGGAGCCTGGACCAGCAAAAGCTTTGCCAGGCTTAAACCAATTAAAAATAAATAAAAACGAGCAGCAGCTCGAGATAAAAAAAAAAAAAAACTTTTTAAAAGCGATAGAAGGTATTAAAAAAAAAAAAAAAAAAAAAAAAAAAAAAAAAAAAAAAAAAAAAGACGAAGTCCATGTCGAAAGGTGGTCCACGCTGGTTTAAGAAGAATAAAAGGAAAACCCCAGAAGGTAGCATCCAGACCTGCAAGTGAAACAAAACACGAACCAGAACCAGAAAGAACAGCAGCAAAACCACCATCACGCAAAATGACAAAACAATACGGGGAGAGAGGCAGACGTACGAAACTCAAAGCATAAAAAAAAAGAGAGACTGGGGTAGAAAAGTAAACAGGACAGTCCCCAACAAAGAAATAAAATCGGGTGAACAATAGAGAATTGCTGTCTCCTACGGCATTGTAATCGTTGGTCCACGAATTAAAGAGAGAAAATACTGATGTTAGGAATAGAAGAATCAAGCAAAAGAAAAAAAAAATTAACTTCCGACACCACAGACAAGAGGTAGGGGATGAGAAAGAATGGCAAAACCTAGATAAAACATTAAGAGAGAGAAAAAAATTATTAAATCTAGTCTGATGCGAAAAGACGTCCGTCACTATGCCAGATTATATCAACCGCAAAATGCACGGGTAAGAGAAACGATGGAGGAAGGTTCATATATAAAAAAAAAATAATAATAAAAAATAATAATAATAATAAAAAAAAAAATTACAGCACCACTATACCGGACTCGTGTGACAACCGCAGCAGAAAAGGCAAAATAAGTAAAATTTCAGATATCACAGAGGAACAAGAGAACAAAAAATAACTCTACTCATTTCATAGCAGTATGCATGCTGCCCATACGGACCTGGCTCTGTAGGCAAGAGTGCCTGCAGTCACGAGCACATCCAGGAAAACTGAAAGGCATGCCTTAAGCACTCTGCTCAACACAGGAGCACGGAGCCCTCCCCTGTGCAGAGCGTGGCAGGGGGTCTTCAGGACCCTCCGACGAGACCCTCGCCCCCACCACCATCAGGCTCAAGCACAGGATCAGCAGGTCATCCGCTGGTGCTTGTAAAAACCAAGATGGAGAGTTGGCGGCATCGAAGGGCACGCCACGACGAAATACCAATGGACACGTAGAAACGTGATCCAGTAGGCATAAGTGACCTGCGCACTACAGCCATAGGCGCCTCCATGCAGGCACGTGGGCGTGTCCGTATCAGACAGGCTGAAAGGAAGAGCAATCTTCCTCCTCTGTACTGAGCGTGGTTGGGGGTCGGCAGGAAACTCCGAGGAGTCCCTCATCCCCAGTCTCAAGTACAGTACGGATCTAACGGAAATCCACTGGTGCTTGTAGAGCCAGAGATGGGCTGTTGGCAGCAGCAGCGTGCACGCCA
Organism: Amblyomma maculatum; assembly: GCF_055883805.1. NCBI lineage: Eukaryota > Metazoa > Arthropoda > Arachnida > Ixodida > Ixodidae > Amblyomma > Amblyomma maculatum. The sequence continues at coordinate 186,785,793 of NC_139346.1, forward strand.
CAACAGGAAACAGGTCAAAATTGCACCCAAGGAATAAGGCAGCCAGTAAAAAAAAAAAAAAAAAAAAAAAAAAAAAAGAAAGAAAGAAATAAAGGGTACCTGAGAAGAAAAACAAAGAATTCAAGGAAAATATTTGAGAGAAGGAAATCAACTCTAAATGATTACGTACATAATTGGAACGCATGTTTTGAAAAGAATATATATATACATATATATATAAATTATTAGGACAGAAATAAAAAGAAAAAGAAAACGCATAGGTAACCTTTCAGAGGAGATACGTAGAAAAATAAACCCTGCGGCATAATAATTTAAAGAATGCGAAATAACAAGCAAATAGTTTACTTAACAGAATGATGTCAGCGACAATAGTCAGGTATAGTGCTGCTTATGTGTTTAACCATTTGAATTAAAATTGCACAAGCGACAGGATTTCGAAGCAACGTCGGGTATTGAGACGTTGTTATATCTGATGAGCAAAAAGACTTCAGGCGAGAAACAAAAGGAGCAGTAAGGGAGCAGTCTTGGAAGTAGTGACGGACGTCATTACACATCTTGCCACAGGAACAAAGTGAAGAGGAGGATAGACGTACTTTTTTAAAATAAAAAGGAAATCTGCCATGCCCTGTAATTAGAGTTGTAATCGCATTACGGGGCGGACAAATGCGTGGTATATTGAGGGTATCGGGTATCCAATTAAATAATTCTGTGCCGCCATTATTTTCGCGCCAATATGTGCTCCACAAAACAAGGGAAGAACGATGTAAGCGTGAACGGACATAACGTTTTGAAAGAGTAGAAGGATGTAAACAGCCGTACTGTCCTGCGGTACCAGCTGCTTGGTCGGCTAACTCATTGCCATAAATGCCGGAGTGGCCCCGGATATGGAATAACATGAATTGAGCGAGAGACGATAAGCGCGACAGGTTCTTTTTAATGGTAAGAATTGTGGGGTTAAACGAATTTACTGAAGAGATGGCAGAGAGCAGAGACAGAGAATCTGTATAGAAATGAATAGGCATAGTGGGAGGGTTGTTAAGAGCATATTCAACCGCAGAATTAAAGGCTACAAGTTCCGCTTCATACGCACTGGAAGGTGGCTGCAAAGAAAGGCGATGAACAAATAGTATGTTTTGGGTTGAGTTAAGTACTACAAAAGCTGCGCCCGCGGAGTGAAGTGTGAAGGACCCATCAGTATAGATATGCAGTGCGCGTTGGGAAGAACAAAACATGGCTTCCTGGTAGGTGAGTTTAATAAAATGAAATTTAAACTTGATTGAGGGATGATCAGCCCAGGGATTGAACAATGGTTGTATTTCAGCAGGGTTGTATGTAACGTTGCCATAAACTATAGGTTGCCGGAGTGTAAAAAGCTTGAACTCGGCACATAACTGGTCTAGATGAATAGGCAACGGAACAACATTTGCTAGCACGCAAAGTGCGGCTGTTCGCGTGGTAGCGTAGGCGCCAGTAAGAGCGAGGAGTGGTATTCGCTGTAGTGATAGGACGCGATCTCTTAGTCTAGAAAGAGGACAGTGATACCACCATGCAGGGGCAGCATACGTAATCGAGGGGAGAATGACTTGGTGATAAAGTTGACGCAAATGAGAAGGTGAAACGCGAAAGTGTAAATTAAACCAATTAAGGAGCTTAGTGGTAGAGGCCAAAGTTTTAATTTGCAAGTGATTTACATGGGGAATAAAGGTAAGGTACGAATCAAAAACGACTCCTAATAATTTGATAGTTGGCTCGCACTTAAGGCTGTGAGTTCCAAGACGGATGGTGGGTTTACGCTTATGTAATGCTGGTACTCCATTATGAAACAAAACATAAGAGCATTTTTGTGCGTTTAACTGAACACGATTTTCGGTGCACCATTGCTGGACTAAAGTCAGAACGCTGGTTGCCCTTGTAGATAACTCGCGACTTGTCTTACCAGGTACAAGGATAATGGTGTCGTCGGCATATGCCTGAATGTGAATTGGGGAAGGGAGAGATATATTTAGGAGGTCATAAAGGACAATGTTCCAAAGTAATGGGGAAAGAGGTGAACCTTGCGGACTACCAAGAGTAGAAGGAGCCGAAATAGAACAAGAAGGAGATTGATATGTTAAATGCCGGTCATCTAAGAAGGAAGCTATAAGGGAATATATATTTTTTGGACATCGATGCTGCCTTAGAAAACGCAAGATTAAAGGGTGCCAAACACTATCAAATGCACCTTTAAAGTCCAGAGAAATTAAAACCACAGGGTGCTTCTGTTGTTTGTAGTCCTGTAATAATTCACGTAATTTATAAATGGCCTGGACAGAATTTCGGCCGTGAGTGAAACCATACTGATTCCTGTGAAGCAAGTTATTATTTGATAAAAAGTAGTACAGTCGACCATAAAGTAAGCGCTCGAGTACTTTACCAAACGAAGAATTAATACAAATCGGGCGGTATGAGCTCGGAAGGTCCGGTGGTCTGTTGGGTTTGGGAATAAAAATAACTCTGCCTATTTTCCATGGTTGTGGGAAGTGACCCAAAAACAGAGAAGAATTGAAAATTGAGGAAAAGAAGAAGGGATGAGCATTAAACAAGGAAACGACAAAACGAGGAGAGATAAGATCGGGGCCAGCAGAAGACGTTAAATCCATTGAAGTTATAACAGCCTCAATTTCTTCGAGAGTGAACGGTGGATCCTGGATCGAGTTATTATAAGGCTGCTTAATATCATCCCTAACGTGAGTATGTAAAGGTAGATCTAAAGAAGAATCGTCCGCAGCGATATGCGTATTCATCAGAAGCTTTATAGTGTCTTGAAACGTCTCTGTATAGGTACCGTCAGGGTATCTCAGCATAGGAATTATTGATGGAGTCCTGAGCTTTCCAAAAGCATACTTGTATGGTTTGCCAAAAAGGAATTTCCTTGTAGCATTTGAGCAAAGTTCCTTTACATAATTGTCGTGTGTACGCCTGATGTTAGCTCTATAGACAGCAAGAGCTTTATAATAAATTGAGCGGTGGTAAATTCTCTGTGTAGGATCGGAAATACGTTGAAAACGACGTCGAAGAGCCCGAACACGTGAGCGCTCCATGCGCAAATCAACCGACCACCAAACAGATCCCTCAGGAAATGTAGATTTAACAGAACGTAGGTTTTCGTTGTAGAGTTTGATAAATATCTGATTAAATTTTGAAAGGACGCTATCTAGGGCAGGCGCTGAATAGATCTGATGATTGTAAAAATGCTGAAACCAATTCAGAGACGCTAACTGGGAAATTAAGCGACATGAGCTGGCTCTAGTAAGCCTCTTAAACTGTGATGAAGGTTGAGAAATGAAAGAAAAAGAAATAAATCTGTGCTCTGAAAGGGATGAATCTGGCAAAACGTCCCAAAAATAAGCCTCGCTTAGTAAGTTTGGGGAAGCCAATGTGATGTCAATCCAACTTGAAGCGTACGGAGTTTCATATGTTGGCAAGGAATTTGGATTATTAATAACAACCAAGTTATTGGATGCAGCAAATGCTTGAACGTGAGTTCCTCTCAGGTCCGTAACACTTCCGCCCCAAAGGATGTTTTTTGCGTTAAAGTCACCACAAATGATAATATTATCTGTAGGTGAAGTCTGTACACAAGTTGCCAGTAAAGCAAGAAAGCTTTCGATATCTGCGCGAGGTGGTATATATACTGCTATGAAAAGAAATTGATAAGTCGATGTCGAACACAAAATGGCAACAAGCTCAGGTGAAATGAAAGTAGGAAAAACATCAAAATTAGGATTGTGGAGCAATACAACGCAGCGGGGATTTTCAGTACAGTAAATTTTATGAAATGAAGGAGGAATTCCTGCAAATTCTTTTTTAGGGGTAATGTATGGATCGCAGACAGCAGTTACTGTGATGTCATTATCTTGAATGCATTTAACCATGGGGGCAGTCGCGCAGCGTGTGTGATCCAAATTTACTTGTAAGAAATTAACATTAAGGTTGGGACGAGGGGTAGCCGTGGTCCTAAAAGCCATAGTTGGTTCTAGCCCGTATTCGAGCCTCTCGATCCTGCAAGATAGTGCAGGTGACGTCACCAGCAGGATGCGCACAAGGGCGACCTGCCGTTGCGCATGGGGCGCATTTTACGTTTGGGTCCTTAATCGATCTGGGACACTGTGCAAGGGGGTGCGAACCGGAGCATCGAGTACAACACGCCTTATCCGGGGAAGTTTTTTGTGTACAAGCTCGAAGGGCATGACCGTACTGTGCACAAAAGGTACACAAAGGCACATGTAGATCCTCTTGGACTTCTACTGAAGTCCAACCGATCGTGACCCTACGTGCGGCGCGAAGTCGGGAGAAGGCGGGAGGGTCGACCTCAATGATGTGCACTCGCTGCCCAGATCGCTGAGTAAAAGAAAGTCTGACCTTGCATGTTTCTGGATCGAGGCATAATCCGGGGTTCCTGCGGTTGACGACCGCCACCAAGTCATCCGGGAGGGGAGGACGTCCGGGTCAACACCTGATAGCCGAACGTGCGGGTTCCTCCTCGCAGGAACCCGGACTTTAATTGAGGCATTGGTGGCCTCAATGCGGGTGATGGCTGCCCTCAAACGCTCAAGATCTCCTGGGTCCTTGGAAGTTACTACCAAGGCACGACGCGTGGGCCGGAGGGTGAGAGCGCCAATCCCCTCGGATTCTGGGTCTATTGATGCCTTGAGCAGAGTTGCAACTTCCTGCCCCACATGATTTGTAGCGGCCGCAGACGTTAAGACCATCTGGTGAGGTTCGACAGTATGATGCTCGTGAGGCCTTATAAAGTCCTGGATACCATTCGTGGATCTGCGAATTGCTTCGCGAGGTGCCACGGAATCTGGAGCGGCCCGCAAAGTTGCTGCGAAGGTCCGAGAAGCATTATGTCCAGTCCTCAGCGGATTAACTTCGCAAGCAGATGTTCTACAAGAAAGCTCCGCGTTGTGGGCCTTAAGAGCTTCTATTTCCCGGTCTCGAGAACAGATTTGGTCATGTAAAGAACGGATACGCTCCCTGTCCCGTACAGCACAACCAAAAAAGTGCATTGCCTGTGCATTAAGAGACGAAGCCAGGGAGACGAGAACAGCGCGAACTCCAGGGCCAATCTTACTTTTGCTGGCGTTGATCGTAGAAATCAGCTGCTCGTGTGCCCTCAAAATGGCAGCGTCGGAACCCAGCGGAAATTCATCAAGATCTGTGGACGGCTCAATGGCCGCAGGATGCTGGGAGAAGCCAGGTAAGGTAGTCAGATGAGTCAAACTCGTCTCCGAAGGCGAATGCGAATGGCAATCAGCATTCACTTCCGGGGCAGAATCTTGCAAGAAAGCAGTAACGTCCGGAAGGTCAGCCTTACTGTCGGAAAAGTCCGCTGTGGCTGGAGGGTTCGCGGTAGAATCAGCAAAGATGCCAGCGTTGCCAGCAACAGCACCCGTGTCAGCCATGGTTGTTCGAGCTACTGTCAGGCCTACCCAGGCTGCCAGCTGAGCCCTGAAGGTTGCAAAGTATCGCTGCAGCGTGGACGGACGCCAGTAGAGGTCCCCGGAGGGTCCCTGGAAGACGACAGGGGCCCTCCGAGCAAACGCACTTGCAAACGAGACCCTGAGGACTCGATAAAACCAAATATTCCGGAGCACCAAAAGCTGCTTCCTTCTTCTTTCGTCTTCGTCTTCCACCACCAGTCTGTGTAGCACCATGAAGCCAACCCGACGAGCACTCTGCGTTGCATCATCCGTCGCGGGGACGGCGTGCCGAGCTGTGTGCGAGCTGTAGCGACAGCGACATTCCAGTGACAGTGAAAGCCTATATAGCAACTCTAGACCCTACCGTTGAAAGAACGAAATTACACCACTAAGAAATGTGCACGGTTCAGAGAGCTTGTTATCTGCGATTAATATTTTTTTCAGAAGAAGTATAATGCTGTCTAAAAAGCACATGACGCATCGTTGCTATGATATACTATTGACCTGAACTGAAATACAGTTACGACCCCCGTTAATATGGACGACTCGAATTATGGACAGTTTTTCTGGGGACCAAACTTTTTTCATGCATTTAAGTCTCGTTAATATGGAAATTCGCTATCCGGACAATTGACAAGGAGAAAATGCACAGATACCATTAGGGTTCGTGCATTTTTATCCCGTTAATATGGGCAGTCATGAAAACCAAATCGTTACATTGCTTTAAAGGTAATATCACTTCTAGATTTTGTTGACCGGCACCACATGAACATAGTGCCAATGAGTGACTGAATTTAAAGATGAAGCTTTCTTGCGCCCATCACATGCCGAACTATCCAGTTTAAACGCGTGATAAAGCGAAAAATCTTCACTCTATCATGCTTTTTGCGTGTACTTTAAAAACAGCAGATGTCCACGGGTACCAATGCAGTTAGTGAAAAATGTACACTGCTGTGCAGGGCGCCCCCTGGCTACGCTTATTTGCCAAAGTCTTGGTGCCAGAAGCTGCTTGGGTCGTTGTGTGAGCATGTGTAGTGAAAACTGTTGCTGACGCAGAGGATGCCGTTCTCTGTGGCGACATTGATCCCCACGAGCTGTTTATTGGCTGTCCGGGCAACAGAACAGGCTTAGCTGTGCTGCAGTCGTTAAGTCCTTGCTGCCAGGTGCGGACGGGCCGCAAAGAACTCGTCCGCAAAGGGATCTTGTTGTCTGCAGCGGCTAAAGATGTTGCTGCTGGACGAGAAAGTGGCCGAAGACGTACCTGTAATGGCGGCATCCATGGGCGGCACAGATGAGGGCACTTGTGACGCGTTGCTTCCGCGGCAGAAGCATGCTTCTAGCGCGGTCAGTGGTGGTGGCGGCGGCGGAAAGTCGGGTGGTTGGGGACAGTCATCCTCTTCCTTCTCCTTGTCCTCAAGTCTCTGCCAGCCTCTGGTCAGCTTGAACAGCTCGGCATGTGGCTTTGGGGAGCTCTTGAATTTTCCAAAACCAGTGCCCCTCTTGCCGCTGTTACCCTCACTCATTGTATCACGGTCGGCAGAAAGATCGGGCAAGGGCTTGGAGGGCAGCAAGGCCTTCATTTGAGACAAGGTGATACACGGCAGGTTCCGTGGCGGCGGCACTGTATCTAGATGTTGCTGATCTGTCCCTCTGAAGGCGAATGATTGTAAAGAAAAACAGGCAACACGAGGCGGCGGTGGCAGCAGAGGACCCACTGCTGTTGCAGGCTGAGACATATAGGCACGGGACCCAGGATGATACTGCTGCCTGGGGTTAAACAACACAAGTGACGTGTCGCACGGGTCGTGTGATGACAGCGGGACCACGGCGGCCATCGCAGTCACCATCTGCTGGATACCTGCCTGCAAGCAGCCCAGCTCCGACAGCAAGTCGAAGTGATCCACCGCGAGGATTGCTTCCGCCGCAGGGGGATCGCCACTTATCGTACCCTGTGGGCTGCAGATCGCCTGCTGTGCGTCTCCGTGCTTGGAGAAGTCGTTTGTAGGCGTCCCGGCCTGCAGCTGCTGCCACTGCCACTGCTTCTGCTGGGCCATGTGCAGCTCGTGCTGCTTCATCTTCTGCACCACCTGTCACGCAGGGTCATCATCGGCTGGAAGGTCGCTTTCTCCGTCTTGATGGCGATGAGGCGATAAAACGCGTCCTGGGTCATGCAGTCGTAGCCGAAGGACCGGACGTCGTCCGCACCTCGGGAAACGAATGAAATGCGATGCACAGGATATGGTGGCACACCAGCACCCCGGTCTTGTGATCGCGTACCTTTACTTCTTGGAGGGAGACGGTAACCTTTACGCGTTTCTTATGCGCCCCGAACGCTCTGACAACCATCTTGAGCCGGGTCATATCCTGGAACATGCGGGTACAACCTCAGGTACCGCTTGGCTGCCGATGAGCTTTTTCCCGGAACATGAGCGCCTCCCCCTCAAACCGACATGGGTCGCCATCCTTGAAGCTGCTGCTGCTGCCACAGCACCCAAGGCTGTGTACGTACTCCTCCTCTTTTTCCTATGGGCGCGTTCTGGTTGGTTGGGTGAACCGGGGCTACACCTGGACGGTGACCGTGATAGGTATAGGTAAGACAAGGTGCCAGTAGATCGATTACGTGCTTTACAGGCTTCATTTGAATATTGCAGGCGCCTACGGCTTTACTATTATTCAGAGCTAAAAATGTCGCTACAACCTCACTATTTGAAACTGGTTCTAAAAATATGGTTGAGTTCATTTCATTTCAGTTCAGTCGTGTCCGACTCTTCGTGACCCTATGGACCATACCACGCCACGCTTTCCGGTCTCTCACTATCTTCATAACATCACATAACTTCATCTGCAGCGCCTCGAGGATGCCATCTAACCATCGCGTTCGCTGCCTACCCCTTCTCCCGTGACCCTCAACCTTTTTAAACATCAAATCTTTCTCCAGCGACTCCTCTCTTCTCATCAGATGACCAAAGTAGCTGAGCTTTAACTTTATAATTTGACCCTCCAATGAGTAGTCAGAGTTTATGGTCGACAATATCGACTGATTTGATCTTCTGGCAGTCCAAGGAACTTTCAAGAGTCTCCGCCAGCACCGCAATTCAAACGCGTCAATTCCTCGGCGGTCAGCCTTCTTCACCGTCCAACTCTCGCATCCATACATCACAACTGGAAATACCATAGCACGAGTTATACGGATCTTGGTTGGCAGACTAATATCTCTGCTCTACTAGGCGGTCAAGGCTAGCCATGGTTCTCTTTCCCAGAAGTAGGCGTCTCCTAATTTCATGGCTGCAGTCTCCTTCCGAGGTAATCTTGGAGCCCAAGAAGAGAAAATCTGTCACAGCTTCCACTTCTTGTCCATTGATGCTCCGGGACTTTATAGGGCAAGACGCCATGATCTTTGTCTTTTTAATGTTCAGTTTAAGCCCAAACTTCTCACTCTCTTCTTGTACGCGCATCAGAAGTCTCTTGAGTTCCACTTCACTTTCTACCATTAAAGTGGTATCGTCCGCATATCTCAGGTTGTTGATACGTTTTCCAGCAATCTTCACTCCAGCTGAAGACTCGTCCAGACCGGCCTTCCTCATGATGCGCTCTGCATATAGGTTAAATAGGCAGGGCGACAGTATGCAGCCTTGCCTCACTCCTTTCTCAATCGGAAACCAATCAGTAAGACCATGCCCAGTTCTGACTGTGGCCTCTAGCCCTCCTACAGGTTCCTGAAGAGACAGATGAGGTGAATTAGAACTCCCATCTCTTTGAGAGCTTGCCACAATCTGCTGTGATCTACACAGCCAAACGCTTTCGCATAATCAATAAAGCAGAAGTAGATGGGTTTCTGGAACTCTCTTGCTTTTTCCATGACCCAGCGAAGGTTGGCAATCTGGTCTTTAGTTCCTCTGCCCTTGCGAAAGACAGTTTGCACGTCCTGAAGCTCCGTATACAAATACTGCTGCAGTCTACCTTGGAGGATTTTCAACATCACCTTGCTAGCATGCGAAATAAGCGCGATCGTGCGGTCATTCATATAATTTAGGTCAGAGCTGTAGGTGGTAGTGTCACCGATTGAAAGAAAGAATTCATTGAATGCGTTGACTAACTTAGCGCCTTGAATTTCTACACTATCTTTAACAATTTTAATTACTGATTCGGATGTACTATTAAATACACTGTTAAGTGCCTTCCAAGCATTGTCAGTGCGTCCCTCTGTAGATTTAAACAGGTTAGATTAATATTGCTTTTTTGTATTACGAAGGTGCTTGGTTACAAAATTTCTGTGTTTTTTTTTTTTTTTTTTTTTTTTTGTACTCTTAACGCTTCGGGGGATTTGCCGACTATAAATGCTTTGAACAGTTGTCCCTCTTTTTTATAAGTTTGAGTCTTTCTTTATTTATCCATTGTTTCCGACTTTTTTTTTTTTTGCATGTTTTAAATGTCTTCAACGGAAAACAAGCAACGTATACTTCAGAGAACTTTTCCATAAATTAGATCATATGCCAAATTGGGGTCGCTCACTGCAAACACAACGGCCCAATTTGCACGGCTTAAGCAGTCTCTAAAAGCAGCGTTTCAGGAGTAATAAGTCTGTATGAATATTACGAACGCAGCTGTTTAGGTGTGTTAATAACTTGATTGAAAAACATAAATATGGGCAGGTGGTCACTAATATTGTTATTTAAGGTTCCAGCACTAACAAGGGAAGAATCTAAGTTGGTTATAAACAGATCTAGAAGTGTTGTTGATTGCGGGGTGATCCGCGTAGGGGACAATATGTAGTTTTGACAGGTTGTTGTTTTGGCTGTAGGAAGAAGAAAAAGAAAATGCACGAGCCTGCTACTGGCTCTGTAGCTGAGCCACCTCCGCTGTCTCGTGCGTACAGAAGAGACAATATAGAAGAAAACGAAGAGGGAGAGAAAGACGCGCGCCGCAACAACAACGGTCGTCCACCACCGAAACGGTGGCGGGTGCAATGACGGCCTACAACAGATAAAAATTCTGTGGCAGGTTAGCCCCCGCCGCAAGCGGTGGTGAACTACCTGTTCCAGCCCCATCAGGGGAGCACCTTAGTTTTGACAGGAATGAGAGTTTAATAGTGCTAGTTCTATCTTAGCCTTGCTACCTGCTAATATGTTAATGCTGAAGTCGCCACCCATAAATAATGCATATTTTCTTTCACTGACGAATTCTAAAAGAGAATCTAAAAAAGAAAAGAACAAACTGACATTAATTGAGGGAGGTCGATAACAAGAACAAAAAATGTATGTACCACATCGTACAGCGAGCGTCTCATATAAAAGGGTGTGATGAATCAGAATTCAGACAATAATTCAGAACCTATTGAGTTTGAGATTGACATTGCTACGCCACCACCTCTCTTTCCTGTGCGATTCATGTAGCAAGACATGTACTACGTTAGAAATGCAAACACATCTTCAGAGGCAAACCACGTTTCTGAAAACATGACATCAAAGCGTACTTGCGCTTCACTAAAAAAATGAGAGTTCATTCTGCTTATTTCTACCTGATCTAAGTTTAAAATGAACACAACTGAGGCATTTTTAGCAATCGGTGTCATACAAGTTTTTAAGGTTCGTGACGTCTACTAGCTCAGTTGAAAAAGGAGACATGATGAAAGGAAACTAAAAGAAAGATCATAAGGCACTGTCAAGTGAAACAGTGTCAGAGCTTATCGAGGTCAGCAGCACAACGAATGTGAACAGCACTATCACCCTCTCTTTTCCTTACAAGAATCTTGCCATTGCAATGCCAGGTAAAACGGTAGTCATTGTTCTCTGCCCATTCTTTACCGCAACGAAGCAGCTCTCTGTTTTGCTGCGTCATGTTCTCAGGAATTGAAACACTCGATGAATTATTTCTGAGAGCTTTCCGCATTTCCAGCCACTTATCCCGAGTTGACTGCTGGGAAAATCGAACAATAATTCCTGGCACTTTGTTTGGCTTTGATAGGAGCCTGTGCATAGCGCTAATGTCATTCCCTGTCAGGTCCGTCAGGTTTACCGCCTTATCCACATCATCAACTTAGCTAGCAAGTCCTCGTTTAGCGAAGCCTGGACGCCATGTACTTCTATGTTTAGCTTCCGGCTATGAAACTCAAGATCGTTAACAGTCGCTTTCAGTTGCTGAATGTCGGAGGAAGCCCATGCCGCCTCTAATTTGCCTACACGGCTGTTCAAACCACTGATGTCTTTTTCCCGTTTAATCTGCCAATTCAAGATGTCATCGTACTTCTGGGAGAATAACTCAATTGAGTCCTTAATCTCGCTAACCTGAGTAGGCAGCCCAGCAAGAGCATCGAGCCTTCGATTCAAAGCTGCCAGAACAACAGCTCAGAATCAGGGTTCGTTTTGTCCCCACATTTGGCTTTTGAACGGCAAGCTGCACATCGCCATGCCCTGCGGCCACTCTTGCCTCTAGTCTTAAATGATGACTCTGACCAGCCAGAACAACTACCGATATGGCAAGAAGACTCACATTCGATGCACTTCAGGAAGCGTCCGTCATCTGGCAGGGGCTCGTCGCAGGACTGGCATGTGTTTGCCATGACAGTTGCTCCAGATACGCCCCGTAGCATTCAGTTAAACAAAACGTACTACATGTAGCAAACAGCACAGAGCAAAATCACGAAACACGGTGGCGACGGCGATAGTAGCGAAGCAGCATTTTATCAGGACAGTAAGTGAGTTTACCAACCTGGATTGGCAAAAACAGAGCAGATAAGGCAAGAGCCCTTCCACCACCGCCGCCGCCGCCCGTGTGCCCAATCGCAATTCCGGCACCAGAAACACGACAATACCTCCACGATTTCCGTGACGTCAAACAGGGAGCAGTTCCGCAGTCACCGCAGCAGATGAAGTCTGGATAGGCAAAAAGAGAGCAGATAAGGCAAGAGCCCTTCCGCCGCCGCCACCCGTAATTCGTGATGACATTGCCTTGTCCTTAAGCGCATACATCTGATTTTTGTTTGTGCCTAATTTTCTCTTCACCTTTTAAAAGCTACCGCTGTTCTTCGGAGCATGCTTGATTTTCACCATGTTATACTTCCTTATGTTAGACACTTTGCAATTATTATCTTTGATAGCTCTGCCAGTTCTATCCTATTTGTTGGGTTGGAAGCTGTCATACTTTGGCGTCTCTTAATCAAATCTTTCGTCTGCTTAGACAATTTACCAGTATCCTAACTATCCTACCACCTACTTCAACCGCGCAACCATCGCTTCTACAATAAGGTCGTCTTCTTCGGTTAAAATCGTAAGCTTCGCTGAATATCTATTCTGTTGCGAGATCCTGAATCCTTCTACATTTCCTCTCGGCATGTTTTTATCGATGAACTTCTTCCTTACTAATCTGTTTCGTTCCCTCTTCAAATTTAGGCTAATTTCAGATCTTCCCATCCCGTGGTCCCTGCATCGCACCTTTCCGATCACCTCTACATCCTACACAATGCCAGGGCTAGAACACAGTATGAAGTATTTTATTTTTAGTCTCCTTGTTAGGGTTTTCCACGTCCTCTTCCGGTTCTTTCGTTTGCTAAAGAAGGTATTCATGATTCGTAAGTTACTCCACTCTGCGAACTCAACTAATAATTCCTCCTGCTATTCCTAGAGCCAATACCATAGTCACCCACTGCCAGGTCTCCAGCCTGCTTTTTGTCTGCCTTCGCATTGAAGCCACCCATCAGTGCAGTATACTGCGTTTTTACTTCCCCCTTTCCCGATTCTACGTTTCATAGAAGCTTTCGACTGCCTGGTCATCATGACTACATGTAGGCGCACAGGCCACTATAGCCTCCAGTTTATGCAGCCCATTAACTTCATTGCGATGCATGCCACCCTCTCATTAATGCTATAGAGTTCATCCATGTTGGCAGCTATATGCTTATTGACACATGGAACCCTACTCCTAATTCTCATCGGTCCGGTAAACCTTGATAACACGATACATCTATGTACGTACAGTATACAATATATGCCTTGTTAAGCCTCCGAAACCTCATTGTGCTTTAGATATACCATTTCATGCCCGCTAGTTCCTCAAAGAGGACTGCTAAACTAGCCCCACTAGATGCGGTTCTAGTGTTAAACGTTGCAAGGCTCTGTTTCCAATGCCTGCCTGTCCGGAGCAAGGCATTCTTAGCATCCTCCGCTGCGTCACAGGTCTGACCGCCGTCGTGGTCAGTTTCTTCGCAGCTGCTGGGGACTGAGGATCGGGGGTTTATAGGAGGATGCGACCAATTACACACCACGGTGGCCAAATACTGTTCTCGTGATGGAATGCGTTTCCGGAAGTGTTCACCGGCATCAAACCCTCAAACCTGTTTATCCAATTCAATCAACACATCTTTTTTTAATCCGGTGAAGACTTGCGCGGCACCAGGATTCGAACCCCGGTCCTCTTGCCCATGAGGCGGATTTTTTTTTACCTCTACGTCACCGCTGCATATTTTTAACTACCGTATTTTAAATTTTGATTTAGCCCCCTTGCTTCCCCGCCCTGCTATTTAGCCACCAATCCTCCGAATGCATCTTGCTAACATCTACTGCAGATGCATTTACGTACCCTTTGTTATATCCAAACCTCAGAGCCTCGGCTAGCGGGTCTGAGTCCGCATCGACATCTGGATGGATCTGGATCTGGCCACACTCCAGCATAAAATGTCCAATTGTTTCTACGCGTCTACCACACATAGCACAAGTTTCATCTTCTTGATTAAACTTCCCTTTGCAGCTTCTCATTCTCAGACATCCTGATCTAGCTTCAAGGAAAAGGCCGCTTCCTCTCTTGTTGTCATATAACGTTTCCTTCTTAATCTGCGCTTTCCATTTTCTACATAGGTCTAGGGTCGGCTTCTTTTCCATTGAGTTATTCCAGTTTGGCCTCTGTGTTCTTTACCTGTCTTTTAATGTTCTTTATTTCCCCATCTTGTCTTCCTAAATACTTACTGACCGGTTTTCTGGTCCTTTTCCGCCACCGTGAGTCAATGCAATTTCCTTATAAGTATTTCAAAACTTTAGCTCCCCACCTATCAACGCGTCATTTTCCTGAGGCGTTCTTCGTACTATTTTGTGCCCTTAGCCTGTGATCGCATCCATCTGAGTAGGGCCACGTTGCTGCGACGAACTGTCATCAGTTGCTACACGATTTCTTTCATTCCCTCTCAGCGGTCTTCCCACGCCATGAACATCCTTTTATGATCAACCGCGCCACACGAGTCACTGCGCAGAGAAGCACTGCTTCACATGCAGCACTGAAATTTTTAAATTTTGATAACCAAAATCATCATTGAGTGGAACCGGTTGCCATCTGATATCGCAACCCAAACGTTTGCAACGATATTCGAAGAAATCTTTCAAAAAATGAAAGCAACCCGTACTTTATCTGCCAGCTGTTTTGCTCATCATATAGTTTATCATTTTTATTTTTCTTAGTTTTCAATATATTGCTTTTTAACGTGTTTATTTCAAGTCTAAGCGGGGCAACATTTTGGTACATACATTTCTTACGACTTTCTAGCTTTGTTTATTTTGTTGGTCATGATGGATGCTCCGTGCTGTACTTCCATGTTGACGTTGCAGTACTACTTCCGTTTTGCCATTCCTCTAATATATATATAGTGTATATCGTAATACACTCGCAGTGAGGGCAAACGGATGAGTGACGGATCTGCACAGTTTGATCCGGATCCTCTAGAACCGAATTGGAAGTGCCCGTTTGGCAGTGTTATAAAAGGCACATCCTCCGCGAGACTATTCGTGTAGAGGCGATTAAGGGACAGAGGCAACTGCACACAGAGACACCGGGGTGCTGAGAGACACAGGCAAAGATCAACTTTATTATTATTTGAAAGTAGAATAAAAATAGTAATATGAATTCTTAATATCAAACTTACACAGCTTTCGCATCATCCTTAGCTGCTTTTCGAGACACACACAAAAAAAAAAACATGGGGTGGTGCGTGCACGCGGGCTGGGGGAGGGGAAGAGCTGCAGGAGGAATGGAGCAATGATCAGCCACCCGACACTGGCACGCGCAAAGAAAAAAAAAATAATAAGGGGGGGGGGGGGGGGAAGGTGAATGACCGCCAAGCTGCCGCTGTCCACACGACGCGTCAGCCAGCGAATGCAAGAATGAAACCTCGCGGCGACAAATGGCCCGCTCTTCGCGACAATGCAGGAAAACTACATACACGCAGGTCGCACGGAGACGCCGCCAAAACGGCATACAAGGAGTCCTTTGGTTCTTGGAACAACGCGGGTGAGCGAGCGATGAATGAACGTACACACACACACAAAAAAAAAGAACGCGGAAAAATGATGTCTCATAAATTACATTGCACGAAATTGTAGTGGGAGAGTGGAAGATGGGGGGCGGGAAGCGGTGGCAAGATAATCGGTGTGCTGTCTTGTGTGGAGTGTGGAGAAAGAGAAAGCACACCACGATGAACGTGGGTGGCATCACAGGGAAAGGCATAAACTGCGCATCGCCGCCATCTTGGTTTAGACGCAGCCCATCGGCGGCGACTTTTAAAAATACATACACTCACGCGCACACACGCACAACAGGAAAACAAAATACGACGGAAAACACGGGGACATGAAAAAACAAAAAACAAAAAGAAGACGGCACAAAAACGAATCAACGCGAACAGGGTGATTTGGTTTCCGCTGCACCTTATATACACGTCGCGGCAATGCGGCCTCGAACGCCGCAATTCCGAAACCTTGTGGGTCAGGACTGGCGGCGATTAGCGGCCGCTTTTCCGTCGGCACTCGACTCATTCATTCACACGGTCGATGGAATCTCATGACTGTGTACGCACTCATGGAAGGCAACAAGCAATGAGATATTATGTATGCATGTAGATTTATGTATATATATATATATATTTATATTTTATATATATATTTATATGTATAATGTACACGCAAAGTGGCAGTTGATGTATCACATATTCCACACGAATGAAATGGGGACTAATAAAAAAAAGCGCGCACGAAAAGAATTAACAGTGACATTTTCTTCAGCATTTGAGGGGTATCACCAGGCTTAAGAGTCCAGACTATGATTCTCCGACTACTGCGCTCTGGCTTTACGTAACAGAACAAGGCGGCATTGTTCAGCACACAATTAATTTCTTTGCACAACTGTACCTAGCAGCTAAGTGAGCAAACAAATGCGAAAAAAAATATAAAGAAAAGGTTTCTGCTCAAGATAAAAGCTTCCTTAATTAGACGAAAGCAGGGAGTGCTAATACCCAAACTCCTACGCAAACTTAGGGGCGAAGGCAGCTCCAGTAATAAAAAAGTCCTAGGCAAACTTAGGGGCTAATAAAAAAAGTATCGATTGTTGCGCGCCGCAGCGGGGAACTTGAGAACTACAGGCGGGGTCCGATTAATGTACGTCGAGGGTATTCGCTCCGCGATAATTCGCAACCCACCCCGTACGTCCCAGCTTAGAAAAGAGATCGCAACAGAGAGAGAGAAAAAAAAATGTGAAAACGAAGCTGCAGGGAGATCGCGATTGCATCTACTCGGCCTGTCTTGAAGTACGAGCTCGCACATAAGCTCTTCCTGTCTGAATAGAAAAGAGGCAATAACGCCACATGCGTGGATGTGAATGCTATGGCAATAAGAGAAACGGGTCTACCTGCTACATGCATGCGGCTGCAAGTGTTCACACCAGTTAATTCGCGTAATCTCTTCTGATATTTAGGCTTGTTCAAAAACTTGAGTGATGCGCGCAGGAGGCGTAGCAAAAACGGGGAGTCGGAGGAGGCAGAGGAGGAGGAGAAGGTTTGAAGATTCGGCAGGTTTCGAAGAAAGAATCCTCACATCTACGCTACATGTATGTGCTACAGTATGTGTATGTATGTATTTATAGTATATTTACTAATGTCAGGGACTGGGGACCTCTATATACAAATAGCCATCTCTGGCGCGTGCGGGGTAAAAATTAAAATTCGTTAAGATGACAAACAGGTGTCGGGAAACAACATTGCTTTCTTTCCTCTAACCCCTTTCTAAAAAGTGCGCGCGGACCCTCAACACCGCTTTTGTTTTCAGCACCAGAATAAGCGGATCCACAATCCGAAGATATTACAAAACACTAAAATAAAAAAAATTAAAGAATTCGGGGGTACCGGGAATTCTACATTGCAACTATGGCGTTTGGCGATGCACATCTGCGCTTCGCCGTTAAATCACCATTCAAACGGTTCGACGTCGGTAATGTGATACGCGCACCGACACACGAGTGCAGATGCACCCATTGCTGCTTGAAGCTTTCAGATTGGGTATGATACACTGCTTGCTCGTAGCGTAGGCATACTTATGTATAATATGTACACACGCCTCTCTTCGGTCATATATATTTATATATAATTATGTATATATTTATATAATATATATGTAACATTTGTCGATCCTTGCACGTGCAAAAAGAACAAGAGAAAACAAAAACAAAAGCAAAGTCGCACTGTCTGAGACCAAACATTCAAAAGAGAGCACAACAGCCACATCATCACACGTACACACGCGCAAGCACACGACTGGGCATTTCAACACGTATATGTACAGACACATGGAGTCAGACTCCCAAAGCTTCGAAGAGGGGGTGGGGAAAAGTCGGTGTGCTCAAAAATGAAGCCCGTCGCAACAAGCGCCGGACCAGGTCGACAGCCAACAGTGACCCGTCCGCGCATGCGCACTCGAGCTTGTGTGCATCTCAACGGTGCATTGAATGCACGCTTTGAGAGTGAGAGACAGAGAGAGAACAATGTCAGCCCCGAATGTATGCGCTTCTTTCGCACTGTGACGCCAAAGAAGGCAGTATAGACTGGAGTAGCCGACAGGTCTGCCAGACTGAAATGAAGGTGGAAACAATGCCGCGACTACTGAGTACTGTGCGTCCGAAGATTCCTCCACGATATTTTTTCACCATTGGCTGTACAGCATAGGTTCAGGGTTGGAACGTGTGTCCTTTTCTACACCCCCTTGGCACTTATCGAGCACAAAATGAGGCTGAGCAAATGAGCGCTCCCCTTTTAAGGGGCTGACAACCTGCTACAGTGAGCGAGCAATCAGAGCTTGATTCATAGAAGGGAATAAAGACAGACAAGGAAGGTAGCTAGACACCCGCAAAGAAACGCCGTTTTTCCCATAATGCAAAGACATAGCAGTTTTTCATGTTTTTCAAGATTTCTATGCCCCTTTTCTTAAACCTGCTTCCTGTCCAGAAAGAATTCAGTGCACTGTGCTGTGATGATTTTCTTGATATATTCTCCTTTTCGGTGATTCCAGAAGGGAAAGAAAGGAAACCGAACTCAGACACATGTGAGTACATACATTGTTCGTTATGTTATCAGGAAAAAAAATTAAGGAAAGTGAGGAAAACCACTTGAGCATCCCCAGGGGACTAAAAGATGCCGACAGTCCTATCTCAATGAGTCATACATTATGTGAGACACAAGAACAAATCAACCTGTCAATGTTTGCATTTGCGAGTGCTTGAAGAAGCCAGCAAAGCAGGCGGATGTGAGCGGCAGGTCTTGAAATCCCTGAAGACACACACCACGCCTGCTGTATCTACAGTGTCACCGGGGTCTATTCGCTAGATCACCAGGGCATATTTGCCGAGGCATTGCCGTCATCAACCGCTTTGTATTATGCTACACGTACAAAGCTTTTATCACATGTTGAAAGAAAAAGACTGTCATCACAAATAGGCTCGAAACCAACGCTAACTGTACAATTACATTGCTGCCGGTACTGGTGCCTACGTCCATAACAGATGTCAACAAAAACTGACACTCACCAAGTGTACAGCTTATTATATTTCAACTAAGTATCTGCAATAATCAGTAAGCCAAAGGTTAATCTCAGCTGTGTGCCAAATAACATACGCTGCTCTTTTAGCACATTTAGATTAATTGTACAATGTAGGCCACAATCAGAGACTGTGAACGGAAATCAGAGAAGCAAATAGCGGATATATGGCCGGGAGCCTATTTTGCTCTAGGTCAGCTATTCCATGACAATGCCGAATTTTCGTGCCAGAAGGATATTTACTAGAATTTCTACTCCATGTGCGATTTAGATGACTGAGCGTAGAACAAAGAAATAAGTCAATGCTGTCTGTTGCATATACGGCTGCAGTGAAAGATGTGTATTCCATGAAGATCCACTTTTTTTAGAAAGTCACGCAAGGAAGAGGCTTAATTCTTTACCAAGAGGCATTCATGGTTGCTTGTTGGGCAAAGGTCGGGACTAGCACGTGTTGACAGCAAACAGAGTACAAATCATAGGGGGACTAGGTGGTAACAAAGGCGTGACTGAGTCCAAAAAAAAAAAAGAAATATATCTGTATATGTGTGTATATAAATACCACTAGCTACGAAACAAATCACGCCAGTTCTGTGTTACATGAAATGAATGCTCTCTGTAAAGAAGGGTCGTCTCCAGATCTTGTGATCGGGAAACACATGCGACAACAGTGCCTGCTACTAAAGCTCTTGTTCACATCTTTGGCTTAATGTACGTCTTCTCTCGCTGACTCTTAGCGGCTGATTGGGCATTGTTCACAAACTTGTGTATGTTTTCCCACCGTAAAAAGCAACAGTTGGTGTTCTATGTGTTAAGTTTCGTCAGTGCAGGTTCTTCAGTTGCAAACGCCCAGTAACGTCCAATGAGTAGCACTAGGAGCAAATACTGGGGCTTAGCTAATTGCAGAGCATCATGGTTTTGAACTGCTGTTAGGCAAATAACTTCATAAAACTAGCCAGTTAATTTTTCTGGCATAATTTCTGCTTAAATAGTTCTCACATTAGACAGAACCTACCATCAGTCAACTCGCAGGCACCAACTTCTAACAATCAAAATTCTTGGCTAGCAAATGCCACCTCTATCTATGTAAAAAGCACCAAATAATATAGGTTTTTCAGTGTACAAAGAGTCATGGCATGTAGCATGAATGTTCTGTGTGAGGCTACAGAGGAAAGATTGTAATTGTTACAATTGGTGGGTTGCATGAGACCTTTGGTCAGCCAAGTTATTCAACAAGTGCTCTCAAAAGACAAAACTTGATGACATTCATTGACGGTAGAGACAATAAAATAAAACTGGCGATTTAGCAGCGGGTACTTTCCACTTGTGTGCCATAATATGTACGAAATGCCTCTCAGCTCACAGAGAACCCTGGGCTCACGCCACGAAGATTAACTCGTTACAGCTTGAAACCCTCGCCAACGCACTTTGTAAGGCTGACGCGGTAACAATAAAGGTCACCGTAAACCGTAAGAGGGAAAAAAAAAGAAACATCACAACGTCTTAAAAACGTACAAACGTAAAAACAAAGAACGTCTCCAGAGCACAGTTCTGCACGCGGACACACAGAGACAGCCTCGCTTCAGCGTTCTGGTCGTTCGAAGTTCTGCTTGCATTCGCGGTAAAAGTTTCGTCGTCGAATACGTCAATGCTTGAAAGGGAAACAACACGACGAACACCAGAAGCGGAGTGTGTGAGAGCTAAGGCCACATTGCACCGGGCTCGAAGAAGGTCTGGTGGCTCCGGGTGGGCAGCGTGCGCGAAAAGTTCCACAGAGTCATCCCGCGGGTCGCGCTCTTTTTCACTGATCGCGGTTAGCGTCTTCGCAGAGGTCGCTGCGAGCAGTCCGCACCACTCACGGACTCCAGCCAGAGTTCAGCTGTCACAGCTGCGAAACTTGTTCTAGGCGATGTGTTCTTGAGAAGCAATGAAATGAAGTGGACCCTGATCGATTGGCCACACAAATCCGGAAACAGCCGGGTGGGGCGCCAATTTCTCGGCGACCCCACACTCAGGCGATGAACCCTTATATCAACACTTGTGGCAGGGACGGGCTCTGTATAAGTCGCCAGTTCCCGAAGCCGACCAAGATTCACGGAGTTGGCATGTTCCCCAAGCGGCGCAGTAGCGGAGGCTCCGAACGGGCCAGGACTGGATTGGGACATCTGAACGCAGTCGAGCGTTCCTTTCTAGAACTCCCAATCCTCGCCGCGTTCCTCACTTCGGTTGTCGAGCCTCTGCTCCAGCTTTCGAATGCCATCGCCACTGCTTCCACTCGACTTCTTTGTGGTAGTGCAGAGTTCCAACGCCGTTTCCTCCTCTTCCTCGTCGTCCTCCAGCTCGTCCCTCTCGGCACTCTTGCGGGCCTCGTCAGATGCCGCCACGGGGTCCACCCGAACCGTCTCGCGGAGCCGCAGGCTGAAGTCTCTGGCGGTGGCGGTCTGGCGCACGCAGACCCCGTTGATGATGGCGCTCTCTGAATCACCTCCCGGCGTGCCGCAATCGTCATCCGCGTTCCCGCCCGCCTCTTCGTCCTCGGCGTCGTCCGAGTCCGGTGACAGGCCAGGGTCCACCCACTTGGGGGCCGCCGGTTTCCGCCGCCGACTGCTGTAGCTGTTGTGCTGACCCAACGCGCCGCCACCGAGGGCGCCGCCTCGCGGCGCAGAAAAGGTGGTTGCCAGGCTCTCTTCCTTGAGCGAGTCGCGGTCGCTTCCGGTCGGCGGTTCTTCTTGTGACAGGTTCGAGTCGTCTAAGTCTTCTGTCGGCGTGCCGCCTCGACCCCACGTCTTGCGACCCGACGACGCCTGGCTCGACATGCTCAGGTCGAGCGTACCTTCGTCATTGCCCTGCTGCGAGGACGGGGAGTAGCTGTTGTAGGCGTTGAGGTTGATGGCGCTGTTGCCGGCTCCGCTGCTGGCGCTGCCGAAAGCGGCCGGTCCGCTTTTGTCGCTTCCCTGCATCTCGGACAGCCTCTGGACGAGGAGTCCACGGAAGAGCGCAGGGTCGAAGGAGCCCGTGCCTTCCCGTGAGCTTTGCGGAGGACCTAGGAGCGACGGTGGCGGCTCGCTGCGCGGCTGGTTGTCGTCTGGTCCGGGGGAGACGACGTGCTGCTTGAGCCGCATGCGGTGGTTGTGGAACCAGTTGGTGATGGTGCGCACGGAGAGGCCCAGCTCAGCAGCCAGGAACTCGATAGTTGCCGTGCTCGGGTATGGGTCCATCGAGAAGGCGAGCCGCAGCGCCTCCTTCTGCTCGTCAGAGAAGAGCACGCGCGGCTTCTTGGCCGCCGGGAACGGTGACGACGGAGCCGCGAACGGGAAGCTCCCGGGACCACCCATAGCCGGCAGCGACGGCGGCTGTGCCTCCATAGGCCTGGGCGCCGCCTCCAGGTCCACGTGCGTCCGGCGCCGCTTATTCGCTGAGGGCGAGACGGAGTGGTTAGTGACGCCTATAACGCGGCTGAACCTCTATAAACTTGGTCTACGCCTATAAGAAAAAGCAGGGCTAAAAAATAGCTTAAAGTCTAGGTGCAAACTAGGCAGCATGCATCATTGATCGACTATCGCATCATTGACCGACTATCGCTGCGCTATTGAGGATTACAGTAACAGTAAGCGAGCATAAATTCGGCCTTGCGCAATCAGTAAACATAATTATATTGCACGCCTATTTAGACTCCTTGATTTCTTAGGGCCGGGAATACTGACAAGCGGCATCTGCACAGGAAAGGTCAAGAATGGTAGATGTGCTCACCTTCCCGGCGCTCATTCTTGATAACCTGCAGCTTCTCCACGTTGTGGGGGTCGTTGAGCCAGAGCTGCATGCGGATGAAAGGCTCCCTGCCCTTGATGCTCAGCATGTGCCATGGCTTGGGCTTGGACAGCAGTTCACTCACAGAGCCCTGAGACAGCCCCAGCACGGCCTCGCCAAAGATCTGTGAACGTCACCAAAAAACAGGCAGAGATTTCTTAGAGAGGGAAGACTAAATTACAAAGAAATTGTAGGCGAAAAAAATCTCCTAACTTCGCACTTTCACTGTGCAAGAAGCTGTTTCGGGCAGTTTTGGATTCTTCGTGGGAAGCTTTGGGAGCTTGTCTCGCGCTTTTCTCAAAGACCTACTACAGTGACAGCAGTGAATCAAGCGGCCATATTTTTTTTCTAGGCCATTCTCTAGTACACAATAGGTCTCCACTTTCTCTCTCTCTCTTTTCTATTGTTTCAGCACTAGTCCCGCAAAGTGGCAGCGCTCATTTTTTCATTCCTGCCGTACTACGCTTATATTTTTCTCTCACTGGCTTCCTTCCCAATGTCCGCACCTAACCCGCTCCTTTTTCTTTTTTTTTCTTTTCTGTTACATGACTTATTTCGCCACCGAGCTAATGCCAGCAACTTTTTTCAACGACTTTGCTCATCCCTGTTTATCTACTGTATCTCGCCCAAGTTCCAGCTCAGTTTCCCCTCCGCCTTTTGCTATCATCATCAGCACCTCTCTCTCTCTCATCTCGAACCCAGACGCATACACTTTCAGTTCGAAATAAACAGTCTGCCCCGAGTTGTCACCTGCACCTGTTCGTTCCTTGCTACGAACACCGAACCCTAAATACCGAACGTCAAACTTTAGGGTAGGCTTCTCCGCAATAAGAAGCTGCTTGCAGTGAAGCACGCTTTAACGAATAACGCTTCGTCTGCTTCGTTTCATCTGCCAAGTGTACAGCGTGTTGCAAGCACAATCTACAACCAACAAGGCCCCGTTCTCGTTCTCTTAAAAGCGCTGATGTTTTCCGGTTGAAGCTCATGCCGAATAAGTTAAAACAGGAAGACATCAACACCTCACGACATGAAAGCTGCATGAACAGATAAGGATCCTCAATATACGCTGACTAGAGCTACTTTAAGGACACTGGCAAACTTTTTTTTTTTTTTTTTTTCAAACTTTCATCATGCTTCAGCAGCATCTGTAGAGGGATAGCCTTGGAAAATCTGAATACGCAGGAACACACACTCTATCATACGATAGTGGCTACTAAGCAATAATCGCCTCAATTATGAAGTGTTTGCAGTGCACCTGTTCCTGGAAATGATGTACATACAGTACATGTGTGTCATATTAATAAGACCTCTGCTCTTTTACTCTCTTTGGCTTTCATATGCCCTGCATGTGTTAGCTACAGCATTCCCCCATTACTTTCTCAGTGAATCCCGAGACCAAAAGTCTATTTCCATTCCGCAGCATAGTAGGCGCTCACGTAAGGTAAAAGACATAAATGACAGGGTGTGAAATAGCCTAATGGAGGTAAAGGCACGGCATGCACGAGGTTCAATTGGCGTCCTACCTTCTGCCCAATGTTGTGTGCCATGAGCGTTTCCTTGATCTTGGCCGTGATGGTCTGCGTGTCCAGGTCGGTAGTGAGCGCCGCCATCTCATACACCGACGGCTGCACGTACGCCAGCGAGCGACCGCCGCTGCTCGGGTGGTGGGCGTGACTCTTCCGCGCGGCAGCCGTAGGGCTCGAAGGCGGCGCGTACAAGGCCACGCGTGAGTCCTGCTGCTGTTGCTGTTGCTGCTGCTGCTGTTGTTGTTGTTGTTGTTGCTGCTGCTGCTGCTGCTGCTGTTGCTGATGGTGATGCTGCTGCTGCTGCATCAGGGCCACCTGCAGCTCGGGCGAGGCGCTGAAGGGCCCCTTGGCTAGCAACGGTGACGAGGCGGAGCTATCGCAGTGGCTGTTGCGGTGCGATTGGAGGTCGCGCGCCGCTGCCCTTGCTGCCGCCGCGCTCGATGCCGGAAGCTTGCTCGATCCGGCTGCGCGGACGCCGTACAGAATAGGAGGTGAGACTATAAGAGACACATTTGATTGTTTGTTAAGCTGTCTATAGTGTGACCAGAAAAGATTGAAAAAGAAAACATGCACGGCTTTAATGCTGTTTTTCTTCTTCGTTATCACCTTAATTTTAACTGCCGCATGCAATGCCGGTAAAGGTGTGTGTAGCAAAGCTGAGTGAAACTTGCCATACTCAAGTGTGTGCAGGGAACCAGAACAGTCTGTCGGCAACGTTCAGGTACAGAGTTCAGCAAATACGTTTCGCGAAAATTCGAGATCACTGGCAACATTTAGAGCTTCTCATATTTCACAGAATTAGCGCTGGTATGCGCTCCAAGCAATCAAACAAGCGTTCATAAACGCACAAGAAAAGAACAAAAAAAAAATCAAATAATTAGAGCTTTTAGAAATGCATCTTTGACGACACCACTTTAAGCACTGGAACGCGATTACCGCGACCCCGTCTTTAAGCCTCGCATGTCTAAGGAGCACACGACGAAAGGCTGTGCTCTTAGGCATACAACTGTAATGACAGAAAGGAGCGCTCACCGAGCGGGCTGGACGCGGCGGTGAATCCCGAGGTGCGCATCAGCTTCTCGGGGGCGATCTTGTACTGCGAAGCGACCAGTTTGTGCACGGCATTCTCGTCCTCGAGGAAGATCTTCATGCGAATGAAGGGCTCGCGGCCTTTCTGCGTCAGCATGTGCCACGGCTTGGGCCGCGCCAGAAGGTCGGACACCGAGCCCTGGGACAGGCCCAGCACGTTCTCACCGAACAGCCGCTGGCTGATTGAGTACTGGCTCAGCTGCTCCTTCACCTGCGCGGCCCATGAACGCCGGTCAGGACGAGAGACAGTAGCCCCTCGCTCGCGAGTGAGACGGAAACAATTTTACCCGGTACGACGAAACGTCGTACAGGATGGCGACTGTCTGATCGCAACTGAGGAACGTAATTTTTGGTTCGAGAAGAATGGAGTGAGCTTAGAGTATTATTTTCAGTGCTGCTAGGCAACCTGAAGCCATATAAACCATGTATTGTTTTCAAGAGGTGCGGCCACTCCTACACGTTACGCGATCAATTTCGGAAGGCAGTTCGACTTGTCCTCAGTGCAAGCACTCATTTCCGATGTCAGTAGCAACGAAAGATGAGTGCATTAAGAGGCTTCCATATATTTTCGGACACTGTAACGAAGACTTCAGTTCGGCTGAGAACATGACGGCGTGGAATGTTTCGCACGACCCGCTTCTCTAGGATCTGAGACCGCCGATCGGGCCCAACGGCCGACAGTCAAAGCCCTTCTTTCAGCACATCATGTTTTCTCTTTATTGTGACCAGAATGCCGTTAATATTGTTTTCTGCAGATATTGTGAGAAGTGCAACTTTATCTTCGCTATACCCTTCTCTTCGCAATAGCGAACATAGGAGTATGGCACCTGTGGGGGGCAGTGTATCCCCACTGACCTTCTTGACGATCTCCTCGGTGTTGAGGTTGTTGTACTGGTCAAACTGCTGCTGCGTAATGGGAGGAAGGACAGCCTTGTTCTGGCGCTGGTTGGTCGACGGCATGGAGGGAGCCGCGCTCTGCGTGAGCAGCGAGTTGGTGATGGACTGCATGCGTTGCAACGGCGAAGATCCGAGGTCCTCAGCTGAGGCGCCGCCCGGCGGCGTCTCCGAAAGGCCCAGCACGCCCGCGCCACCCGGAGGGCTCGGAGTGGAACCCGGGCCCGGGAACTTGACGCCAGGCCGCACCAGCGAGAACGCGCTGCCTGTGATTGAAAGCGAGGAGGAGGAAGAAACCAACACGCTAGTTAGCAGGGGTACACCAAAACCTGAAAGTCTTTGACAGTGCGGAAAATAAGCGCGACAGAACGTTTCCGACTGCTGCCTTATGAGGTGTGAATTCTCCAGGAAGTAATGAATACAGACTCGTGAAATGGAGTCAGTAGTGCCACTTACGTACAACGTGTCTACCGTGACTACGACTTGGAACGATGTACAGACATTCGAAAGCGTTTCTACCGGAGACGTTTAAAAAGATACTAGGTATGTGCCGCTCGTACACATTCCTGGAACCGTTCATGGCCTATAAACTTTCTTTCTGGCGGAATATTGTTGTTTAGTCTTAATGTTCACCTAAGTATGAAACAAGTTTCCTAAACATTGCGTGTTGATTACATGTAGATCATTCCAAATGGCGCTTCCCTGACGTCGCCATATTGTTCTTGGACTGCTGTGTGCGAGCATCCGGCTGTCCGCGCCCTTTAGTAACTCAGTAGATGTTACGCTATTTACTTGCACCCAATTACTAGGTTCATGTAACATAGCGCTGCGTGTTCGACAACGGAGGCGAAAGTGTGTGCGTGAAGGCGCGCACCATGCGCGTGCACGCCGTCGAGGCCAAAGTAGTGCTCACTGTATTTGTTGCCGCCGCGCTGCTTGTGCCAATCCCTGGGCGCCAACTGCGCTGCGAGCGAAGATCCTCGCCTCTGGTGCTGGGACACCGGCGGCTGTGGCTGCTCGTGCGCCGCGCGCATCGCCTCGACCGAGTCTGCGGCGGCAGCCCTCGCAGCGGCGGCAGCGGCCGCTGCCGCCGCAGCCCCGGGTCCCCTGAGCTCGGGCCCCAGCGAGAGGCCCGGGAAGGCCCCGTTGAGCAGGGCTCCCGGCAGCGCGGCCGCTCCGAAGCGCGCGAACTCGTGGCCCGGTGTAAGCGCCAGCTGCGAGAGCCGAGACAGCTCGTGGTGGTAGATGGAGAGCGCCTGGCGGATCTCCTCGTGCGTGCGGTCGTACTGCTGCTGGCGGAAGCTCTCCTCCACGCGCTGGCCCATCAGCTTGGCCAGTTCCTCCTGGTAGATGCGAGCCACCATCTCCTGCACATCCGCCCCGAGAGAGCAGGTCAGCCACGGCATGTGATGCACGGGTTTCCAATCAGATGGAGCCCAAATGCGCTAAAGCGGTAATTTCGCTACACCGATACAATAGAAGCATCCACGAAGCTTGCGAAGAGTTTTAATAATTGCATTCTGCCTATTTGTGGTCATATTATACGTTTACGTAAATAATATTGACATTTTTTTCCTCACCTAGTAGCACCTGAAATGTCCACTGTCAAACACACGTAATGAAAGATACAAAGTGTGGCTATGAAGTTAAAGCGAGGAGGATTAATAATTGCACCCTTCCATTGAGTTTTTGCTCAGCTTTATTTGGATGCCTTTCTCGCTTTGGCTCCCTGTATTTATGTTACAAGGCGTGCGACTACATTTCTTACCATAGTTTTTTGTTCCTTTGTGTTTTGAGTAGGCACTAACTACTCTAGTCCCAGGTAGTCCCGAGGCGTCTGCTCTATGCTAGGCCTTTCGTGCTCGATTCTGAGTACATCCCACCAACCGACGCAACAAGACCTTCTTGGGAGTATGACATCTCTAAGAGGGCGCCTATAGCGATGGCCCATTTTACGTGACGCACCTGTGGAATGTCGTCGTTCTCGTACTTCCGGCTGGACCGCTTGGCGTCCTTCTGCGACGCCGATGACGACTGGTTGTTGTTGTTGCCACTGTTGTTGCTGTTGTTGTTGCCTACGCCGTCGGTGTCTTGGTCGCTGTCGGCGTGCGAGTCATCGGCCGAGCCGTTCTGCGCGCCCGCCGCGGTCGGCGCCGGGCTTCGCTCCTTGCTCAGCGGAAGCGCCATGGCCTGCTGGGCCTCGTTGAGAATCTGCGCGATGCGCTCCTCGGCCGCCGCGTCTTCCTGGCGGCTGGAGGCGCTCGATCCGCCGGACTCCTTACCTGTTCCCACAGGGAGACGCGATGTTAATGATACCCTCTCTTAAAGCGGCTAAGAGCGAGCACAGGCTACCCTATGGCCGAGATGAATCAACCGACTCGTGTATACACTAACGAGGAGTCAGTATACGCCTCTGTTTGTAGCAAAACGTTCGGCACGCGTACCGTTACTTCAGTCATCGGAAGAAATGTCTGACACGGTCCAGCAGGCTAAAAAATGAAAACAATGTCGCAGATATAACTTAGAAATAGTCAGTTGAGCCGCGCTGTCCTTCCTCCGTCACTTGGTGTTCGTCACGTGACGTTCATTTCCTTACACTAGAAAGCTACTCAAACACAAGAGCCTATAAAACCATGTATACTCCCGGTTTACACTAATCGAGGTTAATAGGAAGTGTACGTACGACACGCACCCTTCTTGGGCACCAGCGACTTGAGCATGAAGACGCAGAAGTCGTCCGAGGCCCACGCGTGCATCTTGCGGTACGAATCGCGGCCCTTCTCGGTGAGCTTGTCCCAGGGCTTGGGCTTGGAGAGCAGCTCGCTCACCGTGCCCTGCGACAGGCCGAGCACGAAGCGCGCGAACAGCCGCTGGCCCACGTTGTGCGCGCTCAGGAGCTCGCGAACCGCACGCGCCACATTCTGCGTGTTGAGCGCCTCGCACGCGTGGCGCTCCATGTTGTGGCGCAGGCAGTCCTGCAGTCGCTCCAGTGAGGCGCCGGTGACCGGGTCCGGCGTCGGTGGGGTGGCCGCGGCACCGTCGTCCGCCGTGCCGCGGCCGCCGCTGCCCGTCGAGGTGTCGGTGCCCGTGGACATGGCGTCGGCGTCCACCGACTTGGGCGTCGCCGGCGGACTCGTCACGATTGGCATCGACGGCACGGGCGGAGGCTCGCTCTTCAGCATCCGCGAGAAGGACGAGACGATCTCTTCGCCCAGCAGCGAGCCGAACGCCTCGACGTTCTGCAGCCGACTGCGCGGGGAGCCTGCGAAAGAAGCGTGGGACGCCCCCGTTCAAACGCTACCAAATCGATGGCCCGGCAAACGACGAATTGATTGGTTCGACTGTTTGAATACGAGTGAAGGCAGGTGGGAGTCGGAAGGGAGGGAAGGAATCGACCGGTCAATCAATCAATCGATCGCTCGATGTGAAGGCGATCAATCCTCCGGGAAGACAGGAGTGATCGATCTAGTGATCGACGTCTCGACTGATTGAATGATTCATCGATCGGTCCACTGCACTGCTGTTTGTAAATCGATCATCCGGAGGTCATCGAAACGATCTATCACCACACGCACGCACACATACGTAGAAACACAAATTTATTTATTTTGCTTAACAACCTTAATTCACGCGCCATTACTATAGGGTCACCGGTAATTAGAATATAATTATGAGAGACCAGAGAGGAAATCGAGAACTGCGTCTACTCCCAGCGCATAGAGTAGTAGTAGTATAAAACATCTTTGAGGGTTACATGAGTTATGGGTCCACAGTCCGGGACTCCGTTGGCTGATATGCTGTGCCCGAGCTCTCGCCAGCGCATAGAGAAGCGGTTGAACTGTTGTTTTTGTGATTGTGTCAAGATAAGACAATAGCGAAAAACCTGACGGAGCCGCTCGACACTTTCTCAATTTTGTACAAGGGCACTACACTCTTTGCTCTCGACCGGTCCGCGTGAATTGGCTGCGCAATACATTTAAGTCGAAGAAGATTTCTCACGCCATCGATCTCTAAGCTATACTCGTATACAGCCGGGCAGCAGGTAAACCATGCAGTTGGGCAGAAACTCACCGGCATCGTCCGAGGGGAGCTTCGCCAGAGGCGGCGAAAGTCGCGTCCGGTTCTTGCCGTACAACACGAGGTCGACACAGTTGTTGTTCGGCGGCACCAGCGTGGGTTTCTCGTCCTGGTCGTCACTGGGGTTGTCGCTGTCTTCCAGCATCTTCAGGTTCCTGCGTCCGGGGAAGATGAGGAAGAGATATACAGGGTCAGAGTGCCGGCACTTAAATCAAAAATACCATGTTACCATTTTTATCCAACCCCATACACTTCGTTCGTGCACAATAGCGCAACTCCGGTATCTCCGCAACAGTACATTAATACCCTGCATATCAACAAACTAACGAAATAGTTAACTGACACAACGAAATATGTTATATACCATATCGGGCATATAGTGCTAGTTATTAAACTCTACCGTATGTGTTATTAATTAATCGGTCCACGAAAACCAGGGACTCACCGAAGTTCATTCTTGATGTCCTCGTAATCTTTCTGCCTGTCCAACCGGTCTTCGAGTTCTTGGATGATCCTCGACTTTTCCGCGAGCATTTCTTCGAGTTGAGCAATCTGTGTAAAATAGAAAAAAAAAAAAAAAATAGAGCCCGAAAATTAACGCCAAGTTCCAAACTCGGCGAAAATTCGCAGTAGTAGAGGAGCCAAGAATGCTACGATTGCGGTAGCTTAGTTGGGCTGCTTCGACGAGACAGGACCACGATAAGTTGACTCACCTGTGAGGCACTTGTCTCTTTTAGAGAATCGACTGCCGACTGCAGCTTCCTAATATCTTCGACTAGTTGAGATATCTGCATCGAATAAGAAAAAAAGAATAATGCAGTGATCAGAATCAGAAAACGGTTGAAGGAGAGTACAGATAATAGTGAGAGGGGGACACGTGGGAGAGGGAATAAAAGGTACGCGAAGATGCCGGGGGCGACTTAAGCAAGTCGCACAGCACAGAAGAAAGAAAGCAGCCTTATGTGCTCGACAAAATCTGCGACCGATACGAATTTAACGGCCTGACGCGCACACCTTACAATATTGAATGACCTATATTGCAGTGTTCTTGACTTTATTCTTTTCAGTTAATTTAAACTAGATCATTCAGCTGGGCTGTATTCAACATAAATGATCGACTGCTTCATTCGACTGGCTGACTGAATTCTGCTGAATGTAATTGATTGGATAGAACATGAATGATGAAATATTATCTTGATTGGTCACTACGACTGCACAAGAGCAGGTGCACAGTATTATGCGGTTGAAAGAAAAACTGTAGATGCAGCAGCCGTAGGGGCATTGACTCTTCAAAAAGAGGGATCTGGGGAAGAGGGAAGGGAAGAAGGCGCGCATACCTCTTTGTCCTTGGAGGCGAGCTGCAGCTCGAGGGTCGCCCGGGAGGGAACGGGCGACGCGGCGTCCAGCGCCGACGACGGAGGAGGCGGCGACGAGGAGTCCATGTCAGACAGCTGGTCTCGCAACAGCACCGAATCCTGCTCGGCCGCCACGGCACGCTACGAGCAAGAAAAAGAAGAAGAAAAAAATTCAGCTATTGTAAAAGGCGAGAACAGAAAGCGCCAACAGATGGCAACGGCACAGTGCGCCCGCCCCCCCCCCCCCCCCCCCCCCCCCCAGTTGATTTTTAAAATGTATACAGGACATAAGCAACATAAGGACTACCCCTACCCATGTAGACATTGTCCGTTCGTTGCGCGGGCACAGGTCCCTTTGCACACTCTACGCATCAACAGACTCAACAACGTGACGAAGTTTATTCAGTCAGCACGCTAAGTGTTCGCATGGTCCTTGGCGTCACGCCCGTTTGATGTCCTGGAAGTGAAGCGCTTTGCATTGGTAGTCGCTGGAAAATTTATCCACTCCACTTTGCATACAGGCTAAACGTCCAGTTTCTACAGCTTCAAATTCACAAAGTAGCGGTACCGTCACCCTGTGCGCCCACAGTTACCGCACAGAGCTTCAGATAGGCAAAGGCATCACGCGTATGCGCACACCTTTACATGATTGGAGTGGCAACAGTAATGCGGTAGCGGTTAAGCGAAAACGTCGGAACACCGGGCACGACAGTACCGTTAAAGGTGGCGGTGTACAGTGTTAACGGTATGTTAAATGCTCCAATAAAAAAACCGAGCGCTAAAACTTTCCTACGCACACACTCCGTGTGAGTGGTTGCTTATTACTAAACGCGTAGGAAAGGAGACGGTATCCACTCAAGGAAAAACGACCTACTTCTGGGTTCGCGTTTGGATTATAAGCTCCCATTTAAGCTTAGTTGTACAGCTCTAAGAAAAGCATTTTCGCCGCCGTTGTCTAGTAATCAGGCAATTAGCCGGAACTCGTGACACGAATGACCGGTTTGTGGAACCAGCGGCGTCCCCGCGGCAGCGCGACATGTTATATGCAAGGCTCCTTTAATGCGCACAAATTAGGGCACTTCTAATGGCGCCACTTTCGCCAGTTCGGGCATACACTGCATCTCGACTTCGCATTGTCATTCCAGCCCTTATAAAGCTGCCATCTTCCCCACCTTGTTTTCACTAACTAGCGTCAGTGAAAGCGAAAAACGGTACTTAGGTGTAACCCTAAAAACTCTGCAAAGTTTTCGCAACCAGCTCTTATTAGGCAACCTCGTTCGCACGCAGCGAAGACGAAACTTTTAACAGCTGCGCAGCGAAAATTTTCGCGCCATATTGCGAACGTCGAGCAGGAAGAGAGAGGCGACGGAAGAAAGGCTCTAAGGCAGATAGTGGGCGGAAAGGTGAGCTGCAACATCCCCGATAAGCCGCGAGAACGCGCGCTTTTTGGTTCCCGCGCTATATTCCCAGCTTCGCGGTCTTCTAGCGAGTGCAGCGATGCCGCATTCGAGAGCTTTCTCGTTTCTATACAAACAGCATTTTCTCGAGGCTTTTCCCCGTAGCGCGAACGCAATCAAAAGGTTCGGCGCTGCAGATGCAACAGGCGTCGCTGCTGGACGCGTGCGCCCAAGTTTTAACCCTGCAGTGTGCGCGTACACTTCTTCCCCGTCCGTCTTAATTCTCGCCGGCGCCGCCACCTCATCTGCTGTTACGCGCGCCTTTCCAAGTGCCCCGCGGTCCACGCGCGTGGGGGCCATTTGACAACTCGCGCGTAATTCGAGCGGACGCGAGGGCCGAATGAAAAATTCAACAACCGCTTTGCGCGCCCTCGCATCGCCAAAATTCACTGCTCGCGCCGCCGACCGCGACAACCGCGCGAGTTAGAACACGCCTCCTCCTCCAACCCCACCCTCGACCGCTCGTTGTTTGTCGAGCCAAAGTCATTTGGTCTCCAAAACTCGGCGGCGCAGTGTGGTTTCGGAAGGCGCGCGCTCCCAGTTCCGGTGGGGCTTCGCAGCTTGTTTTCTTTGTTTTATGTATTCGGGATTACGTCTGCTGAGTACACATGCCCTCGACGGAGCCGCCGTGGACGAGCGCGGGCTTGCGAGTTCGAAACGCTGCTGGCAAGTAGCGCGCCCGGGTGGTGTGCATTATTACTAGGCCGTCTATAACGGTACACACAACAAGCGGCCCTCCGCACTCGCACAAATACCCGATGAGCAACGGAGGCGCGCCTCGCGCTGGTCGGAAGCGGAGGACCTGTCAAAATGGGTCGCCGCTGAATTCGTTACGCAGCCTACTAGTTTCCAAAGATCCCCTTCTCTGAAGAACAGAATACACTTGCGCGCGCGTCCGTGTGTGGGAAATGACAGGGGGAGGGTGGTGAGGGGAGGTAAAACAACGCGCATTATTGAGCAAACGCGCGTCCTTACACCCTTTGTGCCTCGCATTAATACTACATAAGCGAAGGTGCAGTTGTCGAAATCGTCGCAGCGGTACACGGTAAACGGGGGCGCTGACGACGGCACTTCGTCTCTGACTGAATTGTTGATAGCGAGAAGGACAAGCCGCGCTAGATCAGAGCGTCACTTGAACGAATGGAAAAAAAAAAAAAAAAATGGCGCGGATTGTAGTGGTCTTCGTGAGCGAGCACTTGTGAGCAACCTACAGAAAGGCAACGGTGCAGAAACAAATCACAAGCATGTGACTTAGTTCCACCAACCTTGTCTCACGCGGGCTGCAAGAAAATCACTCAAAAATATTCAGCCCGAAAGAGATGTTCAATACTCATTCGATACCCTGTCGAAGAAAGTTTGGTTTGGTTTTGTGGGGTTTAACGTCCCAAAGCGACTCAAGCTATGAGAGACGCCATAGTGGAGGACTCTAGAAATTTCGACTACCTGGGGTTCTTTATTGTGCACCGACATCGCACAGCGCACAGGCGGATTGCTTTTCGCCTCCGAAGAAGAAAAAGCTTTGAAAGTATCGATCAAATAACCGTAGTATCGAAGAAACTTCGATAGTGCATTCAAAACTCCGGTTATTTGTCGATACTTCTCTACCCTGGTCGAGAGTATTGAAAATATCAGAGGACTATGCATTAACATTTTCTCGATGCAAATGACGCCTGCTAGAACCCAGACATCCAAAAGTAGTTAACGCTGCATATAATTTTGAGGAGGCAGAAGATAAAAAAAAAATGAACTCGAACACGGGAGGTGGCCACAAAACACGTGTCCCCAGGGTGAAAGCACCAATAGACAGCAACGCTGGGAGAGAAAGCATCGGGGACATTGCCAATAGACAACAACGACTTCCAAATTAAATCCCATTTCGAAGATGAGAGCTGCAGGGAAAAACCAAACGACGCGGAAGAGACGGCGTTCGCAGCCTCGAGCAAAACTCGGCCCGATGCACACGCCGGACGAGACGGAGCGGCTTTCTCGTAGATTAATCGCGTCCATCTAGGCGCGGACGACCACCGCCGCTGTCCGAATCGACAATTACGACTAAAGCACGACACAAGCTTACTTTAGCTTTTCGCAAACGCCTTTACCCGGCTCTGCAAAGCATTCTCTCTTTTTTCTTTCGCTCGAATAAGTATTTGCCCCAAACGTTTAGTGCCGTGGCTTCCCTTGCAGTAAAAAAAAAGGAGACTAATCTTTGCTTTTTCCGTATCCCTTTCTCGGGCGTGTGCCCGATTCTCGTTTGTCGTTCACGCTATTATTACCACGCAGAAAACTTCGGGACCCGGAGGCAGGATCGACGACATCTTTCCGGCGTCACTCGCGTTGATTGAAGCCTGCGGACATGGTGCAGTGCCACGGAGGGGGAGCAGGACTTGCTCCACTCCTCCTGCGGTCGCCGTCTCCGCGGAGCAAACTTTCCAATCTAGCCTTATTGCGATGGAATTGAAACCGTCGCGAAATCTCGGAGAATAGTCAAGATTTGTGGGTGAAAAGAGAAGACGTCCAAAGTGGACCAAGATGGGAAACCCGAAACGGGAGGAGAAGGATAACAACGAAACTTTGAAAACAGTGCGAGGCACAGTTCGAAACGTTAACTGATAAGATACACGGCACAGGAAGTTATACAGAACAACGCGAAAGCCAACTAATGAGAGATTAAACACCGCCAGCGACCCGCGTGTCTATATATAGGAGGAGGTTTTGGGTTTTGATGCCTGCAGCTGTACGTGGTTGTTTTTCTTTTGCATTATACTGACCAATAATCTTTCAGCCATAAACTGACTGCGTCGATAAATTCTCATCAATGTCGCTAATTTAAAAAAAAAGATAACATGAAAACATTCCTCTCTTTTTTCTTTTTGTTTTTTTTTCGCTGACATATGGCTTCCTTAATTGGTTCCATTACATATATAACAAAATCACAAGGTCACATTCTGAATAAATGAATAATGTTAGCTGGAGTCCAAATAGTCCGTGGGTCCTATAGTAAGTCAAGAAAATGAAATTCGCAAGCTATCAAAACAAACATTCCGGCTCTTGCGGTTAACGTTCAAGAAACCAGCAGAAACTAAATATACTTGATGAATAAAGCAGCGGTAACTTTTTCGTATACAGCGTGGTGTAGTGAATACCTTAGTAGGTACTAATTAAAACTCGCGCTCCCCAGCGGAGCTTTGAGACAAAAAGGCTGATACTCATCGTACAGTTATGGTTACAAGCAATCCCAAAAGACTGCTCACAATCAAAGCTGCAAAAATAACTGAGAGACATTTTCTCTATGCTTGCTTATAAAGTGCATCTGTTCTTATTTTCCGTGTCGAAGCAGGAAGTGGGACTAGTTAAAAAATTGATTTAAATAAAGGAAACGGAAACTAAGGCGGTAGCATGCGGGTCACTGGGTCGTGACAAAGACTCTGTGGCAGGTTATCCGACAGGTGTCGTCGACCCAAGCGCCGACGTATCATCATTAAAGCGTGCCCAGGAACACCACGAG
The DNA here is from genome assembly GCF_055883805.1 of Amblyomma maculatum. Classification (NCBI taxonomy): domain Eukaryota; kingdom Metazoa; phylum Arthropoda; class Arachnida; order Ixodida; family Ixodidae; genus Amblyomma; species Amblyomma maculatum. The sequence goes on from NC_139346.1 coordinate 186,822,803, forward strand.
CTGTGCGAGCTGCAGGGATAACGGCTTGAGAGGGCGTGGTGGATGTATAGAGAGGCAGAAAATAGTGTCCTGTCTCAGCTATCTTAATAAAGATATATATAAACGTGAAATAAGTTGAGCATTTAGCTTTTGTTTCCCTCTTCGAGAACTGGCAGGCAAACGCGAACGACAGGAAACAAACAGCGAACACGACAAGATGCGCGGTGGGCGAAAGCGCAGAACAAGCTCCATGTATGAATGAAGACGCCGGCGTGATCGGAAAGGTGTGAACACCGAGGGTCGGAGTCGATAAGGAGCGCGCGCACAGCAAGGAACGCGAAGACGCGCGCACAAGGCTTCATTGGAAAGTGAACAAATCGAAGCGTAGAAAAAAGGCAACAATAAACAATTAAGAGCAACTAAAGCGACCGATTGGCGAACGAAGCCCGTTTTCGGGGACACCGAGCGATAACAGAACTTCGAGCCGTCTTCGACGAGCGAGTGAGAAAGAAAAAAGCGAGAAAACTGGCTTCGTGAGCTCCGAACAACGGAAGATAGCAGGATCGAAGAGCAAAAGCGCTGGGTGCATGGCTTCAGTGCGCCCGTCTTGACGCAGCATTTGCCTTCATTATGTTGGTTTTCAAACAGGGTGTACGAGAGAGTGGGGGGTGCGTGTATTTTTGCAGCCTTCGACCTCTTGGCCGTTTACGGAGCGGCTGGTTGGGCTTCGTTTCTTATTAGCTTGGTTCTTTTTCCCGCACCTTTGTTTCTCCTCCCGTATATTCAATCCCCAAGAGAGAGACAGGGCTGCGGAGGAACTTGGGTAGGGAGTGGGGTGGGGCGGTGTGTTTTGTGTTGATTGCTGATGCCGTTCTTTTATAACAGCAGGACGACGATTAACAGGATGTGTTGATGCTGACGTTACGAAAGAAAACAAAGAGAGAAACAGAACACTGCGCGTCGCACGCGCCTTCAGCTTTGCCTGGCGAGCACAATAGCACGCATCGAATCCCGAAAACAAAAAGAAGGTGAAGTAGAATGGAGCGCCGCATCTGATACACGCCCCGTCATCTCTGAGTCGCGTCGCAACGAACAAAAAGGATTAGCAACAATACTTAATAAGAATGGAAGAAACGGTGCGGTGGCAGCTAGGAAAGACGACGAAGCAAGCCCCGCTAGCGTTCCACTAAAAGTCGGGGCGTGTGTGTACGTGTGTGTGTGTATATATATAGCATATATCGGGATGCAGCTTACTAAGCAGCAAAGGCAGCCATGGGTGACGAAGCCTGAACGATATTATAGGGCGCCGCCGGCCGAACCCGACCGCCCCTCAAGCTGTTCCCCTAAAAGCTAACGGAGTAATTTGTGAAACAATACTCGAGAGAAAACAAAGCACGCTAAACAGCGTTTGACGGGAGACGCAGCAGCAGTACAGAGTCAAGAAATAATACACAAGACACAGTGAGACTGTTCTCTTGCACTGTTTCTGAAGCTTCACTTTCGCATCCTGTCCCCGCCGACCGCTTGTCGTGAAAGGGGAAGGCGCTAAAAACAGCGCGTGAGAGCGAAGCTCGATGAGAACGAAACTTGGAATGAGCGCCGAATGGCGCGTTTTGTTGCACGCGCGGAAGAGCGGCTTATCTTGGCGTCCACACGTCGTGAAATTTTTCTTATTTTTTTTTTTTAGGGCACGAATCGTGCGAGGGCGAACCCGCTCAGCTTTTATCGTGCAAAAGGCAGAGCTGCCGGTTGTGAGTGCGCGGAGTAGCCTCCAGCCCAAGGAGAAAACGCTAAAAGTCGTCCATTATGAACAACTAAACAGAAATACTGGCCCCACGCTTTGCGGAATCAACAGTTGGGATGGCTCCGAATCTGATAGTACGGCCGGTTATGATGACTTCCCTAGAGGAATGACTGGACCCCCCCCCCCCCCCCCCACCCAACACACGCACACACACGCGTACACAGAAATGTGAGACGTCTTGAACGAATTCGGATGTGGGTGAGTATACACTAGCTCCTTCCTAAGATGGCGCGCAAGGCAAATAACTTGATATATCAGCAATGTTTCAGCCCTGTCGTCGAAAGTAATGAAACATATTATTCTTCAGGGCCTTTCAGCGAAGGGGAAAAGTGCAAGCGCGAAATATTACGTGTATGACGTGAAATGTCAACAGAGTAGAAGTAATACCGGCAGCTATAACCTGTTCGTCGCACGACGGCATAAAAAGAGGCGTGCCGAAAGCTCAGAATGTCCCCCCCCCCCCCCCCCCCTCCCCATTCGCGAGAGCGCTACGGAAGTTCTGCATTAAAGGGTGCTTCACGGTGGGATCCCAGACTTGGCAGGCAAGCTGAACCAGCAGGGTTTGTTGATTCGCATTTATCTCCTTTCTTCAGCTAGATTTCCTCAAGACGCGGAAAAAACAGCTCGTTGCTTGTGACAGCCGGTAGACCGCAAGAGTGTACGTAAATACCACGTGCGCGCCCATAAGCTGCTCCTATTTTCACTTCGAGTGCATTGACGCCCAGTGGAAAAAAATATGGAAATCTTTAATGAAAATGGGGACGCCGCCGGGAGACAACGCGTGCGCCAGTTTTGAAAAACAAGAGATACAAGCGGAGCTGCGAGAACGCGGCGGCGTTCTTCGCCTCGGAGATTTGCGAGCGGTAATACCAAATTCGATTCCGCCAAGGCTTTCCGGAGAAGCCTCCACGCACGGCTTCGTGCGAACAGGATGTTTGTGGTTCGCGAGAGGTAGAAGCCTGAGACCAGCAGGGAAGCTTTGACAACCCGTGGATGCAAGCAGAGAACACAATAAGCCTAGTGTCAAACCTGTCTGTCGTTTCTTAGCGCCAAAACTGCGAATTCCAACTCACTCGAATTCTCTGTCATTGCGTGTAACGACCATAAGCCGTACAAAAACAATAGGGGCATACAAAAATAGTACCCCAAAAAAAGTATTAAAAAAAGAAAACACCAAGGCAAAAACACGACAGGCGCAGAGCTCGAAAAAGAACTGAGGAGGTCGTGCTATAAGTTATATGCACTATCGGCGGTGGATGTAGATCAGCACCTGTTGACACGAATTGCACTAACCAGACGAAAATGGGTCAAATCTTCCCAGATTATTTTTCTTTCTTCAGTTTATCTTCGTATTTTACAGCCTATTAAAAGAGTCGCGCGCATTCATTTTTCCCTTAAATATTCTCGGCGAGGTGATGGGGAGGGAAAGGGTAATAGTTATGGGGCGATTGACAGTCACGGGCTTATGTATGCCTCGAACACCCCTGCTAGGTAACACCGCGATATCAGCGATATCAGAAGCTAGTCGCTCCGAAGTGAGGGTCGCATTCGCTGCGCTCGTCGGCTGTTGTGACCGCACAACCACTCGTGTACTATATTATGGTGATATAAGTTTTTAAACTGAGAGCAACGGGGTATATATAGTACGTGTGAGCGTAAAAATAGATAGGACATGTACACCAGAGCTAATTCCTTCTTTCAACTTGTTCGAGTGCAACTGTGTAAATATTCTGTAAATACTGGGCATTTTCTCGCTGTATTTTCACCAGTTATTTCCAGCCTTTCTTTTTGTCCTCTCATCTATCAACTTCTCCTAGTCCTTTGTTTGAGTAAAAACCACCGCGGATTTCGGTGAGACACTACTCGGTCGTACGAGCCGTACGGGAAAAGTTTCAGAATCTGACGCGCCATGCGTAAAATACCGGGCGAAGAGTCACGAAAGGAAAAACAAAAGGAATATGAAAAAAAAAAAAAGAAATAAAAGAGGAAAGGTGCCCGACTGTGAAGATAGTTTAAGACCTCGGCGCAAGAGCGACAGCTCTGCATGTATGGCGACCGAACTCGCCACGGTGGGCCGGAGAAGTCTGCCACTCTCGCTTCACAGCGTCCACCGTTATATCAGACACGCTAGAGGTACAGTCAACGCCGCGGCACACGGTTGACGCTATCAATTTCGGAGCCGAGATGGAAAACAAAACGCTCGCGCACACACGCACGAGCACATTCATTAAACGGCCTATGCAGTGAGAGAGAAAAAGTCACGCGCCTTCGCAGCGCGACACACGAGCCACTTCACTTCCTAATTCACGAACGACAAAACAGGCGGTCGCTGCCGCCGCTGCGCGGTCGACTAGACGATGATAGTGGTTAAAAGCGCCGGGCAAGGAGGTGAGGGGAGGGAGGTCGTATATCAGGCCAAAGGCACACGCCGCGCGACTCTAGTCGCGCTTAATAATCTTTGGCGGGACCCAAATACGAGCGCGCCTCTCGCTCGTTGGAGGAGTAGGCGCGTGCGTCTCGTACGTCACGGTCGTGCTTCGCCGCTGACTTCGCGGGGCATAAATAGGCGCCAAAATAAAAGCCATCACGGCGTTCGGAAAGGGTAGTAGAGTACAGTCGACCGCGCGCAAGCTGCCGTCACCGCGCGAACGAAACGCGCGTGCCACGCGGCGGCGCTCCACTCCGCGAGGCGATCGCGACATCATAGCACCCGCCGCGACTGCTTCACCTCTCCTCGCTACAGTTAAGTGCAGCACTGCTGGACGCTTGAAAGGCGGCGAATACAAGCTCTCCTCGTGCCGTGAGGTGCACTGGACAGTGTACCGGGCTATACAGCAATTGATACCTAATCGCCCTCTCCCTTTCGTCACCGGTTTCCAGAAACAAAATCATTTTTATTGTGATAGCAATACTGCGCCAGGTTTCGAGACGTCGCGTAGCTCACGGCCGATCGTCACGGTTGATCTTGAACAGCCGCGAAGAAGAGGAGGAGGAGGATGAAGAAGAAGAAGAAGAACGCTTGGTGACCGGCAGCTAATGCTTTCGCTCCACATTCGGTTCAGCAGCTTTGAACCTTTCTCATTTATATGTGGGCTGGTAGCTTACACTCTTAAAGGATGAACTTTGTCCCCAGTAATGTAGCACCTTACACTGATAGGGCGTGATAGGGGAATAATGTAGCAGGCAAAAGAAGCTTCCGCCGTTGCTATCGCAATTCAACTAGCGTTAACCAGAGTTAAACCACAACTATTTCTTTATTATTGTTTAGATAGCGTAAACGATATTCAAGGGGCGCAGCCGAGAGTCTAAACTGGACGCATAGAAAAAATTTTGGAAGAAAAACGAAGAAAAACAGAAAAATCAACACGGCTAGGAGATCACCCTACAGAAGTAGGTGAAAGGGGGCAACAAGTGGTACTTGCGCTGGCTTCATGTCACGTTATATATGAAGGAGTTTTCTGAATAAGCATATTAAAGCTCACTGTTTGCTGAAGCAAGCCGAAACAAAAAGGAATAGCAAGGCGACGCGTTTAAAAGGAATGGGAAATAGAGTGAATCGAAACGACTATCACACGATCAACATATATACATCGGCCTAAAGGCGCAGCTATGCGCGATCGATTAGCGGGCGGCCAGGGCCGGATTAGCCTACCACAAATTCTCCCGACTCTGTAGGCCGTTTATCTCACCTCTGGTACGAGTGCATATATATATTTTGACCGCAGCCTTCTTAGCAAGTTCAGCGGTGGTCTTGTACGAGCTTATCAAAGATGTACTCGAAGAGCGACAAATATATTATGCACGCGTTGCAAATGCCACTCGATACACGTTCACGTCAATCACCACGCAGGCGCCCCCTCAGAGCCAGAAATGACGCGTGTTACTGGGCTTTCCTATTGGGGAGTAATCGCATTGTCGCCATTAACCTCTCAAAATGCAACAGTTAAAGATCCCCAGGTGGTCGAAATTACTCCGCAGCCCTCCACTACGGCTCCTCTTTCTCTCTTTCCACTTTAACTCCCACCTCCCTCTCTCCCTCCCCCTACGGCGCGGTTCAGGTGTCCACAGACAGAAGTGTGACAGATACTGCGCCTTTTTTCCTGTGAACCGATTATTATTATTATTATTATTATTATTATTATTATTATTATTATTATTATTATTATTATTATTATTATTATTATTATTATTATTATTATTAAGCCCTTAGACACTAACTGCAAAGGGATCGTCAGCCACAGTAGTAAATGCACTAACGGTTTGTCGATAGGAATAAGTGGTGCAGTTAGTCTCATATGCTCATTTTTTTTTACAGAGTACGCCGCAGAAATCAAGATTATGCATATACGGTGCACACGGAAGCTTATTCCTTCCAACGCGATTCACGAAATCAGAAGCTGCCTTCACTGTGCTGAATGTAACTGATGGGGAAAAAAAAAGAGAAGAAAACAGAAGCTAGCGCGAAGAGAATGTGCGCGGCGTTCAACTTATCAGAACGGCGTGGCAATTCGGCCGCCGTCTTCCTAATTAGGCGAACGCTGGGGGCCGAACGGCGCTATATTGGTCGCGACGTGGCCCTTTGTCCTGCGCCGAGCCAGCTGCTATTGCGGCAGTGACGCGCGTAACGAGCTGAACGGTATAGCGTGCTTGTGTGGTGTCGCTCGCGTTAATTAGTGACCGACGGTTCAGGCTCGTTACCGCTGCGGTGACGCGCAGTCACTCGCTCAGGGATCGGAATCACGCGCGTGTGTCGCGCGCATGACACGGCGCTCGCGTCCGTGGCTCGGACACAGCGGTGAAGCATCACGATGAACCGAGTCTTGAGAGTATGAAAGATAACGCCCAGAAATTAGTCCCCCCCCCCCTCCCCCTTTTTTTTTTCGTCTCCGTATTTCGAGAAAGATTGCCTTAGTCGCTTAGAGTCGCCTTAGGTAAACGATGTTCGCTTAGGGTAACAAACTTTCCAAGGAAAGGAAAGCGTATAGCAGGGGGCGGCAGAAAGTTAGGTGGGTGGATGAGGTTAAGAAGTTCGCAGGGGTCAAGTGGATGCAGCTAGCACAGAACCGGGTTAATTGGAGAAATATCGGAGAGTCCTTCGCCCTGCAGTGGGTATAAGTCAGGCTGCTGCTGCTGCTGATGATGATGATGATGACGATGATGATGATGATGATGATGATTTCGGGAGAGTCTGCGGAAAACCTGTGCGCCCAGCACAGTGACAGTGACAAACCCGGACGTATATTGGGAAAATTGTGAAGCCATTTTTGCTGTCAGGTCAGTAAGAAAATTGATCACCTCTGTAAGTGGTCTGGATTGGTTCGAAGGTTTCAGAAACACTGCTTTCTCGGATACTAAATAAAACAGGCCAGCCATAAAATGGAAAGCTGGACTGCTGAACTGCGGAAAGCTGAAATGAAGCATACGACGTTTATCGAAGGCGTGTGCCCAAGGCACGCCCTCTTAAAACGCTAGACGGTGTTATACAAATCATTTAAGTGGTGAAGTGCCTTCTGAACACGACAATCGTGCACCCCAAATCCAACAGCAAACTTCCGAACGGAAAGTCGCTTCATCAGAGTGCGTTAACCTTGTTTTCAAAGCTGCACGAATCGAACGGAAGCCCGGAACAATCTGGGCAACCAGCAGCTTACAAAACGCGCGCAACGCATATCGACAATCTGTCCTTCTTTATCAGGTTACCATTGAAAGGGAAAAAGAAAAAGAATAGATTGAAAGGGAGTCAGATAATAAGAGATCTTGGTGGCAATGCAATCCTTCTCGGAGAGCGGGGAGACGGCAGCAAGCTCACGCGGCGTCATTTGTCCTTTTAATCGGATCTTTTTCTTTCTTTCTTTCCAGCCCTCGGTTTCGACCAGCGCCCAATCACAGAAGTTTCATCCCGCACGCCGCCAGAGCGCTCCCCCACGCCGCTTCGACTTTTGTTCATTGTCCTTAATTGAGGAGGCTCCGACAGCGGCTCTTTCATCCCGCGCTCTCTCCCGCTATTCTTCCGCTTCGCTTTGCTCGTCCATTTTTTGAGAGAGCGATCATCGGCGCCGGTTACGAGAGGCGCTTCGAGAGAAGACCGCCCGCCCGCGCACGCACAGGCAGGCTTCGCTAGCGGCTTCTCTTGGCTTGATGCCTCCGTCAGCGGGACAAATGCAAGAAACGGCAAACAACAACAACAGCGTCCGCGCACCCTACCCTCCCTGGGACAGACACTCCCCGCTCACTCGACGCGCAATCTTCATTTCTCAACATGCAAATAAAAACAAAGAGATACACAAAAAAGCTGGGGATAAGCGAAAGACAGAAGAGCGCGAGAAGCGCCCAGTCTGCGGTGGATTGGGCCAGCCGGGCTGGGGTATAGGGTATCAAGCCGGTCCGAGACACTAGACACAAGCGCGCTTGGCCGTACCCGGCCCTCAAGCGTTATTAGACGCTTACTGAAGCGCGACGCGAAGAGGAGAGCGCCGTTGTATCTGCGTCGCGGAGCAGCGCGCAAAGCGTTGCCGCTCCCCTGCGCTGGTCGGCGCCGCTCTGAATAACTACATCCCCCGCACCCCCTTCGGGAAACAACAAACACGACGACCGAGTCGAAACTAGCAACGACGACTTCGGGAAGTATAGCAAATGCGCCGGGGCTTCGTACCGAAAACGAGTGCGGCACTAACAGACGGAAAAGCCGTGTCCATTGGTGCCCGACTTTCTGCTGCGTGTCCGACGGCGCGTTTCCCGTTTTTAATCGTCCGAACGCGAAAGGGAAAGAGAAAAAAAAGGAAAGGATTCCGTAATGGCGAGCTGGGGGCGCGATGGGTCCTGGGGGAAGAAAAGAGGGATGGCGCTTCTTTTCCTTCGGGAGCGTAGACGACAATAGGGAGACGCTTTGTTGGGGAGCGAGGTTTTCTTTCTCAATGGGGGAAAAGTCGATCGGGAAGCAAAGGCAAGGGTAGAGAAACAAAAGAGTGCACTCCGAAGCAAAAAAAAAGGGGGGGGGGGCGGAGATGCTTCTTTGTTTCTCTGCACTGGACTGCGGATCCCGAAGAAAAACAAAAATTTGAAAGGAACACGCAAGCCCACTGTCGCCATTCTAGCTGCTCGTTTTCGCCTTTCTATACAGTGCGAACTGTACGAGCGTGTGACGGGACAGTATGAGGGAGGAAGGGACGGGTCTCTCCCGCCGTAGTCGCCGCACGACGATCCCGTTTGGCGAACTGCTGTGCCGGCTGTATCAAGGAAAACAGACGTTGCGCACGGCGGTGCCGATGAGAAGGAGCAGTAGCAAGAGCAAATAAACAACGCATTGGGGCGAAGGAATGAGACGGCACCGATTCGGGCGGAGCGGTATACAGAGGCCTTACGCTCTACTCCCAAGGGCAGAAAGGTGCACCTCTCCCCATCTTTTTTTTTTTTTTTTTCGTGAAGTGGCAGTGACTTCCGCTGTCGGGCGTAATGTGGCGTGAGCTCGATGAGTGTCTGCGAGTGTCTGTTTGTCTCTCTCTCTCTTTCTTTCAGCAGCGGCGCTCGGAAATAATGAGTATCGCCGGGGCGTGTGGCCTGCGCGAGATAAAGGTTTATGATCCACATAATACTGACGCGCCCCCGCGGCCCTTCGAAGAGCGCGCGCTCGTGCACTCGTCGGTGCGCGCTGGCGTAAGGTTTTAATTGCGGCACGCGCCACCCCCGCTTATTGCTAGCGTTTTGTTGCTCAGTCGTCGCGCGCCCTTCTCTTCTTCTTGATCCACCCTATACTATCTATTTTCTTTTTTTTTCTTTCATTACTGTTGTGCCGCTTCCTTCTGCATGCAGCAATTCTATCGCTCGCTCGAGTCGCGCTGACTGACGCCGCAATACTTTTGATGCCACCGTGTCGCCTGCGAGCGACGCCCTATCCTCTTTACCCGGTTGCTACCCTTTTTAATTTTCTTTTCGACACTGCCCCAGCTTCCTCTGTATGCTCTTCGTTATCTCTCTCTCTCTCTCTGTCCATATTTATTTAGATAGGAAAGTGCGTGCTCCTGTATCTGGCGGAACAGTACGAAGCTGCTGATGTTACTTATAAAAGTCGCACGCGCGCGCACATCCACGTCTCTGCTCCTCCTTTTTCTCCTCATTTTCCCTAGTTTGAGGCCGACGCGCCTTTGTTTTAGTGGTTTCAGAGCCGATAGCAAGGCTGTGCGTGTGATTACAGTAAAATATAAAAGCTAACAGGAGACATTCGCTTGACGTCGCGCGCGCAATCTTGTGGTAGAACGACGCGGCGCAAATCGGAGCTCGTGGTGATTAGCCGATCGTGGTGATCGGCTAATCGTGGTGATTAGCCGATCAGAGATGCGTACAATCCGTCGCCGTGCTCTATCCGCGTAAGGTAGCAGAAAATGTGGCTTCGGCGCGCAAATTTCGTATACGAGGAAGCGACAGCGTAAATGAAGGCAATGGTATGGGAAAAAAAAAAGAAAAAAAAACAGGATTACACAAGTGCGAACGTGACTTGAGGTCACTTTAATGCAGGCAACTTTAGCAATACCAAGAGACAAAAAGGCGGGCCAGGCAGCGGGATAAAAGGTCATTCACTACACTCACACGTAGTAGCCAAACATCTTGGCCACCTATAGTTGCCCAGAGTCTTAGAAAGAGATCAGTTATTTGCGCGGCTTGTTTGTGAAGCCACTGAATCCGTTGGCCGTGAAGCTTCGCTTCTCTCCGAAGTTGTCTTATATTCAGCGAATTTGCGATCAGGCCACGGCAAGTGGCCCGGACTCGAAACTCACATCCGGCAGGAAACGGCGGCCGTCTCGCTCCGGACTTCGTGCCGACGTCCCGAGAGCGCTAACGGGTTATACGCGTTTGAGCGCGGGCGCTCTATAGCCTCGAGCAATTAAGATCGACACTTATCGCCGCCGGCGCCTTCAGCAGCTCCCGCACGCAGGGAGGCATACAGCAGCGTCTTTGCGCCAACGACTCGGTGTATGTACCCCCACCCTCGATTTCAGGCGGGGATATCAGTCCGGTAGAGGCCGGTCGTAAAGAGTTCGCCTTTCGGCATGCGCTGATCGCTGGCCGGATGTTCACGGCAGGAAGAGGAGATATCATATTATATGCTTCCTCGAAGGAATATATTCACCAATCTCCGAAGAGTCGGCGTTATAGATGTCCGGAGTTCGCGGCGCAATGCTTCTAAACAAAAAGAATAATGCATGGGCTTAGCTGAATTGTAGAGAGCATAAATTACATCTGACGTAGAACACAGTACTGAACCTTTCGGCTTGACACCGCAACCAGACAATGCACGCTGAAAAAAAAAATGACAGGCATTAAAGAAAGTTATTTTGACCGCGAGGAGAAATCGCAAGCTGCGGTAAGGCTCAAACTATATGCAGGCAACGTAGAGTGTCGTACATCTTCTCTCAGCAGACCATTTAGAGCCAATAGTTCCCCCTGAGTGAGTGATCGTGTGACGTTAAATGAGGCGCGGTGCCCAAGTTCGATTAACGAAGCTTCGCCCCGCGCTAAGTCTTTAGTTTTGATATGAACTGTATACCCCAATCGCGAGGTGGCATTCAGTTCCTTTACTCAGCACCATACAATTAACGCATAACGCCCGTTAACTAGATGACGCAGGTCACGCTGACTCGTGCATATGACGCACAGGTAAGCACGCAACATTAGCCGTTATAGCGCAACGCTGAGAGTGGTTAAAGCGATCACGGGAGATAGGAGCGGAGCGAAATGCGCTCAGGCCGATAGCGTTTGTAATCCAAAGCATCACAAATTGTAGCATCCAACGGTGCATAGAGATGAGATAACAGACGCAACGTACATGCGAATCCGTGTGCACCCTACAAACAGCTGCGCGAGCATCAACGTTCGCGAAACGACGAGCACGCGTCTAAGAACACCCCAGCACACCGTGAATATACATATATATCGCCCACAGTCCGTGCATCACTCGAGCCTGGCGCAAGCATATACGAACAGACTTAAATTTCGCTCGGAGAGAAAGAGCAGGAAACGCGAGGACTGTTTCTCGATTCTAACTTATTCAGCGTTCTCGGGACACCCTGCGATCCACAAAAAGGATCGCGTTGGCGATAATTGTTTACGAACGCTTGCCACACCCGAGGCAGCCGCCGCGCTACAAAAAGCGAAGCAGCAAAAGGTATTACGTTCCAGTGATTTCACTGCGAGCGCGGCGTTTTGCAAGAACGTTATCTGGGTCGACTTTCAGTCGGGGCTCTTTTCAGCGCGCGAGGACAGTTGATGAAGGTGAAACGAATTTCCAGACGAGGCATTCTATACTCGCCCCAAATAATCAAGACTGCGAACGCCCACGTGATGATTCACTACGCATACAAACACGATTAACGAAAGCAAGGCAGTGAGTTGCTTTAGTTTTTGTATTTAAGCGAGGAAAAGCGCAGTCTATGATGTCTCCTCCGTGGGGGCCGCAAACGTACAGTGAGGGAAAAGAGGAAGGAAGGCAGTGAAAGAAGTAAGATAGAGGCACGGACACCTCACACAATGGTAGCGAATACTCGCGACGAAACATGAAGCACAGAAAAAGAGGAAACAAAGATTATATACAATATATTTTCTGCGGAATCGTTACTTTTTTTATTTGTCTCGCTCAGCAGCACATCCGCGGACAACGTATCCCCACTGATCCAGCATAGCATCCTTCTGAACCTGAAGAGTTATATAGGCTTTTTAGTATATAAGCCTATATAGTAACTCTACTCCAACTTACTCCAGCTTAGAGTCACTGGAAAATGTTTTGCTCCAACTGCTCGCAACACGCCCTCTCGCGGGCACTCATGGAGCCTCGAGTGGCGCGGAAGCGCGCACTGTTGCGTGTGGCTCGACGCGTCATAGCGGAGCATACGGTAGTAGCATCGCTTTACAGGCCACACGCCAGGCCACACAATAGGATGACACATTGCACGCCACACCACTGAAGGCGTGACGAGATAATAATAATTATAATAAATTGGTTCACAGGAAAGGAAAGGCAGAGTATCTGTCACACTTGTTTCTGTGGACACCTAAACCGCGCCGTGAGGGAAAGGAGGAAGGTGACAAAACGATTTCAGTGAACGACGCGACCGACAGTGTCTAATGAAAACTGAATCATCCAATCGACGTTCTACACGGGCGGCCCGTACTGCGACGTCCGCTATACGGCCCAACCGTCTACGCAGCGCGTGCACTAGTGTCGCGCAATGCGTCCCGCTTTCGTTTCGGCAGGCGCGCGCCGTACGGGCGTCGCCGTGGCCCGAGGAAGCTGTTCGGGCCGGGCAACGTGCGTGCAGGCGTGGTACGTAATTGCCGGCCGCTGTTGTTTGTTGCGATGCACGACGAAGGGGCGGCGTGCGCGCGCTTGCTCGCCCAGCCCGCTGCCGCCGCCCACGCAAGATTTGGGCGCACGCGCCGCCGATCGCTGCACACACACCGCCCCAGAGCCCACCCGCCGAGCGCATCCGCTTCGTGGCTTCTCCTTCGCTTCATTGTCTTTTCGAGCGCGTCTTAGAACGTGGTAGAACGAACGGAACTGCTCGCCTTCTCTCCTCCTGCGACCCGACAAACGCGCCGGCGATGCATGCCTTCCACACACGACCGGGTCAAGAGTGACGCACTCGTAAACTATGCGGGAGGGAAAACTGATGATTTGCGCGCAGCTGCCTAAGTAGTAGGATTAGATGGTATTGACAACCGAATGCGACACTCATGAGAAGGCTGGAACTGGGACGGCGCTCTTGGGAGTCGTACACTCCTCACGGATTTTTATGCATTGTCTTTCTTTTTCTTTTTTTCTGTAATGCGCTCGCCGGAAGAACGAAGGCTGAAAATTACACCGGAGGGAAATCTCCCATCTGATGCAGACATAACAGCAAGAACAAAATATTGTCAGAGGTGACGTACACGAGTGAAGACGGTGAGTAATCAACAGATCCATCTATCTAACTCGAACACTTGCACATAACAGCCCCGAAAAGCGTGGAGAGCAGCCGCGAGAATAGACGGCAATTAGCTAGTGGTTGACGTAAACACGACATGTTTAACGATATCGACGTGTTGTTAATCAGAATTAGCCCCCTCTCCTTCCCCTTATGCAGTGCCTTCTGTGTACAGGCATTTAGGTGTAATATTACTAATGAAAACATAAATGCCTGCTACCGTCTATGCCCGATCGGAGAAACCACAGTGATGACACGCCGACACGATAGCAACAGCCTTAATGCGGCAGAATAGGCGCGACAGAATAATTCACTCTGAGCACGGGGCGTGTACCAAACTAAACCTTCAAGGAAATGAAACGAGAGTAGTTAGTGGCTGTCTTAAATCCGAGCATGTGTTGAAGAGCAGGTGCATAAGCGGTGCATTTAGTGCAGCCGAGCGCGCAGAGCAGATCGGCCACAGCTTGGGCGAAGACAACGCTGTACAGCCACCAAAAAGTGAGAGGCCTTATTGGTATCACACAGGACAGCGGCCATGACATTACACTATGCGGCACTGACCATAAAGGATAGCAAAGCTCTTTCACGTCGCAACATATCGACGTGTTCCGTCCACTTCGCCGCGCGAACTTTACCTGGCGCACCACAGCTTGCGAATGCGAAATGGAAAACGGCGTCGCGCGAAAGACGTCAAAAGCGGCTCGCTTACGCCTGCGTGTGTTCCTGGCAGGTCGCATGGCACGCGTCTTCTCACCGCACGTCGCCACGGTGTCGAAAGAGGAGGCGAGAGCGCGTGCCAAGGGCAGGGAGGAGCAGTAGAAGAAAAGTAAGAGGGGAGGCGTATATACGCTGCCAATAACTCAGGCCCACAGCGTGCGGCGGAGCTGACGTTATTTAGCCGGCCCATCTTTGACTCGCGTGTTCATTTGCGTCGCCCTGCGCGGCGAGAAGTTTGTATCGCTGTCGACCGACACCTGTGCTTTCAAAGGAGGGGCGGAGTGGCGCGCGTTCGGCTTTCGATTTAGGAGACGTCGACGCTTCATTCAGAGCACGAACGTGACGGCTGCCCTCGCGTCGTGCCTTGTATACGCCTCGCACGCCGTCGCCGCAGGCTACCGCGGCGTCTCGTAGTCTTGCGCCAAGCTATTGCTGTCGTTGTGGTGACGGTAGCTGAAGCGAAGTGTCGCTCATTTCGACTTTACGGCGTACTTTCTCCTTCGCAGCGTACTCGTTTACACAGTACTCCCTTTACATCGCACTCCCCTTCAGAGCGTATTTCAAACGTACTCCCTCGATATTACACTCTCCATCGCAGTCGTACTCCCTTTACCGGCGTGCTTATCTTTCCAGCATGCTGCCCTTCACTGCGCACTCTTCTTTTTAGTGTACTGCCAATTACAGCACACCCTTCATCACAGCGTACCCCTAGCACACTTCTCCTTCCAGCTTACTGCCCTTTACAGCTCTGCTAGGTACAGCGTACTCCTCGTTTCAGTAAGCCCCTTGCAAAACGCAACGTGCCAGGAGATAAAATTAAGCAAAGAGGCTTGTTGGGCGAGTTGGTTGGACATTATGTTGAAACAGCGCTAGAAACAAGGACAGCAATGTGTGCTTGTCTTTCTATCGGTCTGTGTTTCTAAAGCTGTTCTAACATAGTGCCAAGAGCCTTGCATCAGGGGCATGGAAGCGATCGCGATGTTCGATGCTCTCAGCTGATCAAGTGACTTCACCCTCACCATTTGTAATATAGAATTGTTTTTAACCGCATCGCCCGCTGCTCCTCGCATTTACTACTTTTTCTTTTTTTTTTTTATTTCGGGACGAGGACAAAAGATGTTTTTGCATCCGCACTGGTTACGAAACCGCCGAGTCCGTGGCGATGTGCTCACAACAAACAACGCAGCGACCATCTCTACAGTGGCTAGCTGATAGCTAGGCAGCATAGGGAAAAGGATGAGAGAGAGAGAGAGAGAGAGAGAGAGGATGGAGTTGGGGAAGGAGGAAATAGTCATGGGTGGGGAGGGTTCCGGATTAATTCTGACCACCTAAGAAGAATATGCCAGTATATTCCAGGTATTGTAATCCGGGATCTTCAGCGTGCACTGACATCGCACCACTTCCTTTTTTTTACAGTTCGTCGCCTTCATCGATATGTGCGGTCGCCACAGCTGAGATTCGACCCTGCGACCTCGTGCTCACCAACATTATGCCACGGCAACTATACTAGTCGCCATTCTTTTTTCTTTTATTTTTACCCCCACACAGCTCATTATGCCGACAGCAACGAGGAGGTATACGGTCGAAAGGCACAGTGAGCAACGTGGCATGCGCTGAACGCAATTCTAGAGCGTACTATAAAACATCAGAATTTCACGGAGATTCGAAACACCGGTACGAGTCTCGAAACACGGAGGAGTGCTCGATAACCACGCGAAGTGCACCTGGTAGGCGAAGCTTTGAAACGAGGCGCGCGCGAACCTATACGTAACGCTATCACTGCAGAAGTGGTCCACATACCGCTGCCAACGTATACGGGGTGTCACGACGAGACAATGCTCGTTACTTCTATCCGCTGCCTCCGATTTCCTTCCTGCGGTGTTGAAACACAAAGCGACTAGAATCAGTATTAATCAAGCCTTAACCAAATTCTAGTAGAGGTTAACCCGAAAACAGTGTCTTGCCACGCACTGTGTATTTTCACTTCGCGTATTCCGTGTTTTCCCTCGCTCAATCCCTCCTTCCAAGGCGAGGTTTAGATGTCAACCAAAAGTACGGTAGTTAATGCCTTCCGTTTCCTCCAAGCAAGAGGAATCAGGCAACACTGATCGAGTCTGGAATCGAACTATTGATCTTTCTAATGATAATAAGCTCGACGTCCAATAGCAATTTATCATCATTTCTGACGACGCGAACTTACACATCTAATACACGGAAGCTTGAATAAAACAACGGCTGAACTCCGTAAAGAAATACGGAGATCCCTGTCGTGATCACCTGTGGCCATTCTGCACTAGGTCTTATAGGACGGCGCCCAGTCGAGAAAAATTACAGAAAATTTTCGGTTGTTACGACAGAATTTCTGTGCGGAATTTTGACAGGAATCCTGTTGTGACAAGAGAACTTTCTATAATAACGTCAGAATTTTCTGTCGCTATAAGAGAAAAGTACTACAGAACTACAGGCAACATAAAAAACTAGAGGACTACAGAAAATACTACAGAACTAAAGATCTGACGTTTACGACAAAACTACAAAATATTTTGTCGTAATTTTGCTTCGGTTATGTAGTTTTTTCGACCGGGTGTGTACATCTTTTTTATTGTCATTCTCTTTTTCTTTTCATTTTTTTATTTTTTGCTAAAACAACGCCCTCTGGCTTCGAACGTAAGCGAATGGGCCTAGCTGCGAGCGCAATTAACTTTCGAGCTGGATGCGGCTGAAATTATTCAGCAGCAGCCCGCAACGCATTTAGGGCCAAAAGCAAGAGGCTAGAAAAGGGGTGGTGGCGGTTGGGCGTGCGGAAACAAAAGGCGGATCTCTCGACAGGGCAAACAAGGCTCTCGCCGTTGCTAACGCACAGCCACACGAAAAAGCGTGCTTTCTCCGAATTTTCATCGCTCGCTGGAAACGCGTGCACCTATGCGCGCACATGCGCGCCGCAGATAGTCGAATCAGGCGTCAGGGACGAAATTAAAGGACGAGGGTGGAAAGTGGAAGGGGCGCACGAAAGAGGCGCTATAGGAACAGAGGGGTTGAGTTAATCAAGGAAAAAGAAAGGATAAAAAGCTGAAACTTTTCTCGGTTGCTTCGAGACGCACAGCAAAGTGCACGTTCGTGCGTGAGCGTTGTTTGGAGGATAGTTGCCAAATGCGCGCGCGAACGCACGAACCAGGAGGCGCTGGTGCGCGAGCATGAAAGAGGAGAAAATCGCGCGCGAGATTATGCGCAGACGTGCTCGTCCTACCCCTCACCCCCCGCGTACAGTTTTGGGGTGCAACGCTTCAAAAAAGCATACGCGCGACTGCGCGCCGAAACAAGATCAGAGTGTTGCGATCAGGGAGGGACAAGAAAAGATGACAAACCCCAAAAAGCAAAAATCTATAAATAACTTGGGACAGAAACAAAAATGGCAAGGGGCATGGGGGAAGCGCTACAGTAACAGTGTAGACGGCGCTATAGGGCACGTTTGTTCTATGCACTTGCAAGGTGCTATATGAGCAGTGACAGGGACAGAAGCAAGAAATCAATTAAAATAACAAAAACACAACACTACTGTCCGTACTACAAAGAAACCTGCAACTAAGAGGACGTGCGACAGATCGGCTTCGAGAATCCCGCTATACAGCCTTCGTTTTCAGCCCCTCCCCCGCTATACAAAGAAAAATAAAAAAAGGCTGGCCGGTGTATACAGTATACACTCCCTCACACAAGGCGCACGAATTAAGATTCCGCGTACAAGCGGGACAGCAAGCGCGCGACAAGAGCACCGCCGAACGAAAGGGTCGGAGATGGAATTACCGCGTTGTACTTCGCGAAGACGTGTCCGCTGATTGCGTCAAATCTCTTTCCACTGCATTTTTTGTTTTCTGTTCCTCGGCTCTTGCGTCGTGGCTCTTCCACTGCCTTCTACATTCTGCGCGCTGAGCACAACTTCAGTTTCGTTCTTAGGCGCGGTTGCCCCTTTCTCTTACCTATATTCCCCCTACGCTTCCCTGTATGGCTCGCAAAAACGGCCGCGCTTACTTTCTTGCTTCTGACGTACACCATCTTTCCACACCAACGCACGCGGGCTCTGGAAACGAAGAGCTGACTGCCACTGCTACTGCTGCTGTTTTTGATGCCCCGGGAGCGAGTCCGTGGGGAGCGAGCGGCGGATATCTTGTACCACTCGAAATTAATATTGAATGCGAAGCTTCCTAGAGCGTGTAGTACAGCATGTCTCTTGCAGATAGGCGTGTGCATTTCTCCCCAACGCGCTGCCCTTCGCTTTCCCGCGCGAACGGCCGCTCGCCTATTTTTTTTTAGGTAAGCGCGAAAATTAATAACGTGGCCTATACGACACGGAGGAGGCGCGGACCACTCGTCTCCTCCTCATTTTTGCTCTTACCTCCGCACAGTGCAACTTGCTGCTGACGCGGAGCTTTGGGCGCACCCTTCCTTCCCTTTTCTTCCCTCATATCTCGGTGTTCGCGCACTGCAATGTCGGGGCAATGGCTGCTGCTCTTTGGCAGAGCACGCTCAACTTTTTAATGAGTTTCGACGGGACGCAAGCGCGACCGGGAGGGGAATACACGGCGACACGAAGAAAAAGACGAGGGAGCAAGATGCAAGATTAAGACGCGTATAGATGCGCGAGGATATAGCAGCATGCCTATCCCTCATTTTCATCTTTCTGCAGCCCGCTTTATCAACGCTATAGCTGGAAGAAGCAACGACAATGAAAAGAAAAAATAAAGAAGGGCCGCTAGTAAAGGGCGGAAGTGCTCCCAAATAATGGCTTTCTGCCAATATAGTTTGGATCTGGAAAAACCGGGACCAACAGAAACTCGTAGAAGTGGAAAAGACTCCGCTGTATGTATAGGGGGTTCAAGGCGCCGACCGTTCACTTTCCACTGCATCTGACTGACGATCTAGGCTCCGTGGTATTATATCTACAAACTGCACGCTTGAAGCCTCTGACATATAGCAACGACTCTGGAATCTGCCGTTAATGTCCCCTTATCTTCCTCAATATTGTAGAACATAATCTTGTAAAATTATGTAACATTTTTAAAACGAACAAATGAACGAACAAGTTTTATTTTTTCGCTTCACTGCAGTTGCGAGTCAGCGCTGGTGGTGTCTCCCTTCTTATGCTCTGTTTGGCGCCTCGGTGTGCGCTGTTTTTCATCACGAATCTGCACCAACTCGCCAAAACAACTGCTTTCCTATACAGCTAATATTGTCCACCATGAATGGGGGAACGAAACTGAAACTACTGCAATGCAGCGCAGGCCGCTCCTCAATCACAGTGCTCTTGAATACAACACAATAGGAAAGCCTGACACTTTAGAGATTGCGTACACTCGTCAGCTCACTTTGCGCAGGCATATACTATAATCATGTAGACTGCTGGAGTTAAACCAAGTGCTTTCAAAAATAAGCTTCTTCAAGGGACGGTAGGCATGCAATGACGGAAAAAGCTGCAGCATGCTTTACGCACATGTTATACCAGCATCCTAAAGTTATCTTGTGAGACTTTCATTCATTCATTCATTCATTCATTCATTCATTCATTCATTCATTCATTCATTCATTCATTCATTTTAATTATTTATTTATTTCGTCCCTCCGTCCATCTGTGTCTCCACCCTTCTTTTTTTTTTCTTTCTGGTGGTTACTCGTGATTGTTACTTTGCCTTCCCTACTTAGCCGGTCCTTCGGGCGTCATTATACCCACTTGAAGTAACCTATATAAAAGCTTCCGCGAGCAACATTAAGCGGCACTAGCAAATTAGCGAACTGACGCCCACGTCTTCAAACTATATAATCGCGAATAGCAAACTCAAGTGAGGTTGCACCGACGCGGAAAGTTGGCAAACCACACGGGGTTCTCTTTCAGGGTAAAGGTATTCGGAAGCGTATTTGAAAGGAAACGCGCGCATTACGAACGGCGCAGTGCGCGACTCAGTTTCGTGCCGCGGAGCTAATATAGCCCGAGGAAATTATTTTGTTTGTATTGTTTTATTTTTATTTTGTGCTCCGACTACATGTTTTTCAGCTAGTTCAGGGCTCCTGATGTCGTCGCATGGCACTGCGCGAGAAATGCTGGGCCGCAGAACCTTGCAATCGCGTCACGAGCGAATCGGGATCACATCGCGCCCTGGGCGTGAGAGGACGGACGGTCACGGGGGTTCGTTGCGTTCGCCCCGTGCACGCTCGCCTCATTCCTCTGATGAGGGCGGAACAAGGCGGAACCGCTTTATTATTTCCAGAGCAGCGCGCTTACCTGCCTAGGTGCCCGACAGCGCAGCAGTTCTGCCAATGCACGGCACGTCGCAACTTCGACTTTCGACCAACAGATGGCGCCACCTGTCTCGCTTCTAAACTTTGCTTAAATTGGGAAGCCGCGCGCTAGCGACCGCGCTGTGGCGTCGTTCGCTAACCATAGTTTGGGTTCACCCATTTGCTGAGCCTAAACAAAGAAAGGTACGAGATAAAAAAAATAAAAGTAGAGAATTTCTCTCTCTCTCTCTCTCTCTCTCTCTCTCTTTTTTAATTTTTTTAGGAGCGTATGAGGAGCGACTGCATCCGCGCCTGAACGCGCGTTTGCGTAGTAGTAGCATAGTAGTAATAGTACAGTCACTCGCGCCACGGGAGGGAGATGGTATTTTTACGAGGCACTCGTACAGCGTCGGTAACGGTTTCTGATCCGTAAAGCTCCCTCAACGAACGAAAGAGAAAGGACGTATACTGCTCTATAGGCGTGCTGTGAGAATACCGGGGCCGTGTTCGCTTGCGTAAACGCGGGACACCTTACTGGGCACACCGGGCGTAGAGTGCACCGGGTGCGCGAAAAAAAAAAAAAAAAAAAAAGCACGCGTCGGCCGAATTGCCGAATAAAACTCAGCTTTCTTAGCCGTGCCTCATTGTTCTATGACGCCATCAAAGCAGTCCGCTGCACATCTATGGTTTTCTACTTCTTGTTTTTAGTGTTGCCCGCGAGAGGCAGTGTTTACGGTTTGGGAAATGTGACGAGCGCGAGTCCACATGCTGGTAAACCACACGCGCTGCGGCCAATGAGTGAGCCGAGAGCAGCTCGGAAGGGAACGACATGTAATAGACCCGCGTCTAATAAAGCCTCTACAATGCCTTCAAAGATTATAGGAGAGACGAAGAAACAATTCGGCGGCTAGTGCGGCGCGAAGAGGAGCTGCGGAGAAGCCCGCTTAATGGGGCGTTACGGCGGACGATATGCTTGCTCAACGGCGCGGCGACCGCGACAAGTAAGGACGGCGTCCGTAAAACACGCTGCTAAACAACGCTCGAGTCGACCACCAGTCCGGCAAATTCTATGAGCTCTTAATAGCAGGGATAACTTTATACGTCGCTGTTAGTGCCGCACTAGAGGCGAGGAGAGGCCCAGATATAGCTTCTCCTGCCGTAGGAGAAGCGTATATATACAATCATCGCTCGCCGAGAGCCCGCGGAAAGGCAATATATCGCCATGAAGTGTAATGAACACGGCCCCTTGCTTGTATCCTGACCACTGGAGCGACCGAAAAAGTGAGCTGTAAAAGCGAAGAGCAGCATGACTATTTGCCCGATCGTAAAGATGCACGTGTTACGGCGTAACAACTTTCCCAATTCTTGGTTACGCTCAGCTGGTGATGAACGACAACCAGAATGAAAAACGGAGAATAATTTACGGTACATTGCAACTTAAAAAAACAAACGGCAGTTGCTAATTACGACCCATGGTCCTCAACGTGCCGTATTATACTCCGTCGACCAATCAGAACAGTAAACGAAAATAGCTTCAGATTCAGAAGCACCAACATTCTTGAGCATATATATTTTTTACCCCGGTAGTTAGAGTTTTGTTCGGGAAAAAAAAAAAACAAAAAAAAACAGGAATACTTCCAGCCACAGAGGGTTTCTGCGTGGCGGTCACTATATAGACTTATGAGAGCCGTTGAGTGGAATGTGCATAGTTTCATCAATGTCTAAGCTCGTTCATGCGTCTCTCAATGCGAAAAAATGCGACAAAGCTGGTCCCCGCGCATCTTCAGTTTAAATTATCGTGACTGGGCCGTTTTATTTTCCCGGCACTCCTTGCAGCGCGCTGAAAAGTCCCGTTTTCGGATCGAAAAGCCGAAGGTCTTGCATAGTTCACATGATCCAATCGACTATTAAAATTCCCGTCCAATTCTGCCGGAATTAACGATGCGCGACGCTTCTTCGTTTTTTTGTGTTTGTATCCAACTGGTTGCGACGTTCTAGCAGTCTAAGAAACTCTTCCGACGAAATCCTGATTGTGTATATATGCAAGTTATTGCCTTAAGCTCTTAACCACCAATTTAACGCTCAGGAATCGCGTCAATATCGCCAATTTTCTTAGCAGTGATATTTTCCATATAATTCAGACTGTGCAAAAAATATTGCTTCACTGGCCCTGGTTATAAATCAACACGATTTTTTTTTAATTGAAAAATATAAAAGCTGCGCTCCAGGGCGCCTCTCCCCGGGTGAGTGCCGTTGACCTCGGCCGTCAGCATTTCCTCAGTGCATGCATGTCGCAAGCGAAGTTGCTGCCGGGAACAAATTCTAGATCGTCAGCGACACTGGCGTCAGAACTGCTTCAAGAAGCGGCTGCTTCGATTGGGGCATCGCCGCCAGTGGCATTCTTCACGTGTGACGCCGTTATGAAATGACTGTTGTCAGGCTAGAAACACGCTGGATGCGTGAAAAGTTTTTTTTTTTTTCTTTTCGTGAATGACTACCACCTTATAAGCTCTGAAAACCGCAACCAGCGCAATTCTAGGCCGTTAACTGTCGTCTTTGGCGTTGCAAATAGCGAGACATCGGGATGAACGAGTGCGACCCGCCATTGGTGATAGTATATGTAACTTATATCAATTCTCTTCAATAGCATATCAATAGCAGATCAATAGCATATCAATAGCCAGTGACAAGTGCACCGCGCTGAGCGCGGAGTTGTCGGTTTTAAAGGACTGACGTGTCAAGTTACAATAATTTCGACTGCGATTAGAATATGACACCGATATTCAGACTGTACTTTTCAGACACACCGCGCGCGTAGAAATTTTGCTTGCCCTAAAAACAGATATTCATTCAAACGTGGCTAGTTCCAGCTGTTTGCCGTGAATTAAAGCGGAGTGTGCAGTGAGACACAGTTACGCTTATTCTTTTTCCCTCTCGCCAAATTGATGTAAATGAATATAGTCACCGCGGATCGCGATAGTAAAGGCGTCACCACAGAAGGAAGAAAGGGGGTGGGGGAGGGGGGTAAAGTAGATGCGTTGGGCGAGGCTTTATCTGCTTTTCTCGGCTTAGCTTCACAAACCTGGATATGTGGCTCGCGCGCGAAACATCATTCTGTTACGTACTCCTGCATTACCAGTAGTTTCCTGCACCAGCCGCTCTACTAGATAATCCTCAGCTCAATAATATAAACCAATATTATCAAAATATTCTTCTTCGTTACGTGGGAAGAAATCATACAGATATAGACTGAGACGCCATAACTTAATAAAATCCGAACTTTCGAAGATAAAAGCTAATAGCACTCGGTCAGGACTCAGAAGAATAAAAAATATCGCCAGTGTCGCAAGCCCTGCACGAAAAAGACGTCTGAGAGCGTCTCTGTACTAAGGTTTAAGAGAGAATTAATCCCGCTGCTTGCACTTAAGCACAAGTTCGACAAAGTGGTCTCTGCACCGTCGCCAAGAAAAGAAGGAAAGTGTGAAATGAGCGCAGTCGTATACACACCAATTCTCGTCTTTTACTCGGCGAGGTTGATGAACTTTCTTTTCTTAATGAGAGACACCGCGACCGCTGCGACTCTGTTGATTTCGCTCGCATCTGAAGCCAGGATACGTGTCGAAGATTAGCGACTCGGAGTTAAAATAGATTCCTTCTCGAAGACGAAAATCTCCTCTGTCTTGGGCTAGACACGTTCGGCGCATTAAGCACCGATGTTCCGCAAAAGGCAGACGCACCTTCTCGATGAGGTCTGCAAAATCACGAAGGTTTATATATCTGCAATGCATTCAGCCTCCAAATACATCGTTGATCGCGCATGCGCAGGCGTACAACCCGCTGAAAACTTTGCTTTTGGAGGAGCAAAGCGTTAGCCTCTGAACTAGTAAAGTAGAATGGAATCTAGATAACTTCTAGATAGCTAGAACTCCCGGTTTATTCGAAATGACTCCTTGTTTCAGTCAGCACGGCATCCGCTGTCAAAAAATTAAAAAAAATGAATAAATAAATAATGAAAGTAGCAAAAAACGTTCCCCACGACTCCAACAGCGCCTGATTCTGAGAAATGCTCGGTCTCCTTGGAGTCTGAATTTAATGTGTCCAAGCGTATGCAGCTTGCACACATGCAAAAAAAAAAAAAGAAAAGAAACACACACACACACACAATATATATATATATATATATATAATGTACATAGAAGCCTATAGAATCAGATTTCCGCTGCACATCATTGTTTGGCATAGTTACTTTGTTCACTTGGGCGGTCTGAGAAGGATTTCAGCTCGGAAGCACAATAACACGCAATGATCGATAGAGAGAACTAGGGAAGATGTAATGTAACGACTCTACGAACGATTCCGTGCCATTTTTTTTTTAATTTCCCGCTGATCACCGTTGTTTGAAATGAAGGCATGCTTCGTGTTTGCTATTCTTTATTGAATGAGCCCAGGAGAGCGGCGTCGCATGCACCATAGCGAAGGGTGGCAAATTAAAAAAAAAAAAAAGTAGAATTGATTTGTAAAGAACCGGTATATTTTACCGACCTAGACACACACGTGCTATATGTACAGGCAGTGTTTACAGCGCTTCGCGCCGTCTCGACGCTGACTGAGCTGTCGTGCAACGCCCGCAGTCAGCGGTGCATAAAGTTAGAAACTATCGGCCTTCCTTCGGTCGTGGGGAAAAGCGGCGCAAGGAATAAGCCACAGCCGACAGAGGCGCGCGCGACACTCTCCAAGTAGCCTCGAAGGTCGGAGTCGCGGCGATAGGAGGAGGGCCCGCGCTTGCCAAGACGGAGGAGTTCGAAGCGCGCGTCAAATGCACTCGGCATCGCTTGCATGCCTGTTGCCTTTCCGCGGGGATGATGTCGAGCAGGAGGGGGGGCATTATTTTTACCGCTCTGACGGCCATCGTGGCGACAGCGCGAGTCGCTCAGCTATAGCTAGCTAGGCTCTCATATTCCAGAAGCCTACAATGGGAAGGACGCAGACTAGCGTCGTTGGAGTTGTACGGAAGGCGCGGCTCGGCGCCGTCCTCCGGTTCACGAGGTCGCGTGTGTATAGACTGACGCTAGATAGGTGGGTCAGCGACTCGCTGGAAACGGCGACAGAGCCGGTGCCAAAAACTTGCGGCAGCGAAGAGGCTATAGGACCGCTGAGATCAGCTTTCGCACATAAAATTGGCGAATTTCGGTGCAACGCGCTCGCCCATTTCGAAAATTACAAGTCCGCGCGCAATGGGTGCCACTGTAGAGTCCATAAAGCAGGAAACTGCGAGGCAATTAGTTGGGGACATCTGGTGTAGAGACTTTGCACGAGCGGCGAAAAAACCATAAGCGGAATATGTTTCGGCGACAGATCTATCACTTAGTCATATATTAGTGCAAATTTGGCAGCCTCCTTTTTTCTGCAGCCACCTCGCACTGGTGATGATGGTATACATTCCAGTGGAAGCGTTTCGGCAAGAAAGGACGCGCATGGAAAAACAGTATTGGTAAGAACGTTCCGTTTTATGCCACTGACAGCAAACGCGCTAAACAACGATGCTATCCGCACAGTGCCGCTTTGCCCGTGACCTGCTGTTATGCTCAAAGGTCCCCGATAAACAAGCAGTTGGGAAGTTTTTTCGAGCGCTTCCGGGTGTCAATGTTGAGTTTTGCACGTCGCCCGTTGAAAAGAGAGGTCTCGAAAGGCTGTTTGCCCTGCCTCTTCGATGTTCGCCAACGCGGTCCCAGGCGATGGTTCCGGGGACCACATGATCGGCACGCGACGGGGAAGACTGCGTTCTCGCCCCGATCAGTTCAGCTCTCTCGCCCGCGCCGCGGTTTCCAATGACGCAGACGAGTGCGAAGAACCAACGGACAACTTGACGTTTTTGGCGCTTGGGGAAGGAGGCCCGTTATAGATAGTAGGATGTCCCCTCTTTCCTTCAGACCCACTCGCGCCACTGCTCCGTACTCGTCTGGTGAGAAGATTCTGGCATTGAAAACCGAACGTCTATCGCTGGCCTCAAAAGACACCGTCCAGCATGCCGATGTCGAGCTTCCACTCCTGCGCCTGTCTTCGCTGGTTCAACCTTATTTGTAAGCATTATGAACCAACCTGCCAATCAATTTAAGCTCTTCACTCCTAATGACTGTAAACGACCGCATTGAGTGAAGGGCTAACCGGTGGTTGGCAAGCTATAGTTTATTTCGTCAGAACGACGCTTGTTGTACACTATAGCAGAGCTGGTACGCTATTACTAATAAACGTTTACTACTGAAAGTAATTATTAGTTTCGTGCTCTTTGAGGGACTTCCTCATTCTAGTCACTTTTATGAAGCCCTACAGTTCGTTCTGCGGAAACAGTGGAATTATTCTGGATGCTTAGACTGGTTGTGCCAATACTGCGGGTGCACACGTTGCCACGGTGACATAAGTGTCCATGCCGTTCTACTACGGAGCACCAGGTAGCGAGTTCGATTCCCGAATAAGATGGCGGCGGCATTTCGTTGTAGGCTAAATACAGAACGACGCCATAACGCTCGATAACCGACATCCGGTTCGCATTAACAATTCTCGGGTGGTAGGAACTAAACTTACCCCATTCCCTCCATCGCCACGTATGCGAACAGATTTTATGGCAATAAAGTGGTCCTCCGCTATACAATATGTCCCATAGCACGCACTGATGCTTCGGCGCGGACGCACGCACGTGCGCACACTCACGTAGATACATAAATAATTAAACAATTTCTGCAACTTGTGCAACGACGATGAAATCAGATTTCCGAGCCCACTGCAACAGGTGTGTCCGTTGCGCCTCTACCGGCTATGCAGCTTAAAGAGGGCGCGCCACTCCATTGCAAAGTGCGCGACAGACTAAAAGAAGTGCTGAAGGACGATATATAGTTTTTATCGCAATTGCCAGCCAGCCGGTCACGGTTTACAGCTACAGACGAGCGTTGATCGGCGATTTCCGGAACTACGGCCGATGTATACGTCCTAGATGGAAGCGGTTCTTTCGACAGCTCGAAACAAGGCCACGCCGATCCTCCCGCAACGACGACGCGGAACATGCCACCAGGTGCAACAGAGCGGACGCCCACACAGTCGCAATTCCTTGAAAGCGCTGCTATACAATATAGTGGCAATCGTCCGCGTCGACTACGGCGTCACCGCTGCGTTGCGACTTTCGACATCCCCTTGCCCGGATTTTGCTAAATGCCGGAGCTAGCCCAGCAACGACCAAATCGCCGATATCGGCTTGACAGTGGTGCGGTATACAGAGAGAGAGAGAAAAGAGGAAGGGGGCGGAGCGTGATTCAGCTTCGCCGTTTATAGGGCGATTACAACATTGCCATTTTCAGCGCAGATTAAAATTTTCCGCTTTTCCGAAACGTTAGAGAGTTTTGGCGTGATGCGGACATGCACTAGCGTACATGCACATTGTATGCGAAAATAAACTCATTGATTGATTGATTGATTGATTGATTGATTGATTGATTGACGTTAATCAGGGCAGCCGGGTGCTTTGCTACCGCACATACACAATTGCAGGTGCACGTCGACAAAGTATGGGCAGGAGAGAAAGACGGTTGGTCTGGTGCGTGCGCCGCTTCACTAGAACTCCCCGTTGCACCAAACACGAAGAGATCCCTGGGAGGCGAAACCAAGTGGCGTCCGTGTGCTGTGCGATGTCAGCGCATGCTAAAGATCCCCAGGTGGTCGAAATTAGCCCTCCACAACGGCTCCCCTATCTCTCTTTCCACTTTCACTCTCACCTTCCTCTCTTCCCTTACGGCGCGGTTCAGGTGTCCACAGAGCAAGTGTGACAGATACTGCGCCTTTCTCTTCCTGTGAAACAATCATTATTATTATTTATTATTAGGGGTCGTATTTCAAGCAGAAATAAACTTGGAAGCTGTGTGCACGTAACATGTGAACGCCGACCTCAAGAAACAAAATGGCTTCTTCTGAACGGTTGTCACCACGCTAAACAAAGAAGATGATGCTGTGGAGTGTGGTGTGGAGAGTATACGAGAAACGAGAAAAATGCGCCGCCCTGGCGTCAATACCAGCTGCAACGAGGGCCGCCACTAGTGCGTTCGGTGTCGGCGCCGGCGGTCGAGCCGTGTATAGGCTTCGGGCTTTGATAGCAATGACGCGGCCCAAAGGCTTAAAACAAACGGCTGACTGCCATGCGCGTGGAAGAAATATAGAGAGGGTTGGAGCGACAGCTGCGATGGTCCCGAACCTAAAGGGGCAGGGAAAATAAATGAATAACCGCCATTCAAACGATAGAGAAAGAAAGAAAAAAGAAAGGACGAAAAAAAGAACGCGGCCTAACGAAGGATAAAGAGAGAACAAAGAGAAAATGATAGCAGAGACGACAGTGTCGCGCGGAGCCTTGGGGGGCGGCAGACAGGGATTGAAATTGACGCAGCTGCAAATTCGAGCTCTAAAATATATATAGGTGCGTGCGTGCGTTACCGATCGGGAATAAACGCAAGGAGAACGCGGACAGCCGCGGAGCGCGCACAGGTGGCATGCGATGCACGGAAAGGCAGAGCCAAGTGGCGCCCCTGAAAGGGGAAAAGCCGAAACGGGCTGCGGACGTCGTAGTCAGTGGGTTTATCGAAACCAGCAAGGACCGCGCGTGCACATTTTACAGACCCCAGTAAAAAAAAAGTAGCTTGTCCTGAAAGCACGTCGAAATGCATATCTCGAGCCGCAATGTTCCCCACGAAAGCAGAGGGCAAAAATAAAAAATAAAATGATGATAAAAGTGCAGCCGCATGTATAGCAGTCCTTCCCTTCTGAAATCTCTCCACGATCTGGATGGCGGCGTATATGCTTTGAGAAACTCTCAGAAAAGCCTTACGACGTATACTCAGTTGAATACATAAGTAATATATATATATATATATATATATATATATATATATATATATATATATATAATTTTACAAATGAAATCGTAATGAAGTGCGAGACACTTGGAAGTGATTTGACGGCTGGGAGTAGGAAGTTGGTACAAATAAAGTAATCGATTTGACAGGCAGATCACAGCTCGCCTGCACAATCATTTGAAATGAGGCGACGTGGGAACGCAACGAGCACTTATGAATTCCGATACTACTGCGCGAGCGACCGGAAATCTCTCAGCTGACGAGTTCTGTTTATTTGTTTTTTTTTTTTCTAGAGCACTAAATCGAACCAACCTAAACAACGTCACTTCGATCCATATGCCGCCGTATTTGGTCGGAGAAAACGCCTCAGAGCGTCTGCAGTTTTTCGGGCTCGCTCTCGGATTAGGCAAATAATATGCAGCCTTTACGAGGGCTAGTGTGAATGCTCCAAGGATGGAAGGCACGGACCGCTCTTAAACGTGCACCCCGCCCTTCTCCCCTCGTGTCGCTGAGAGAGCTTGGAGCCGACCCTCGCAGGCAACACGAACACCCAAGCTATAATGACTTAAATCAAACGTGGGTGCCAGCCAAGAAGTAGGCCTCTAAAGGATGACGTACGTGCTGTCAACGTCATATCGAACGAGAAAGAGAGAACTGAAGCAGCAAAAGGCGAAGGTTGTAAGTAGGCAGGTTACTAGAACAGTTGGTTTTCACTATATGGAGGTGAGAAACTGATGTCAGAAGTCTTAATGAAGCCCGCTTGTATTTCTTCTCTAACAACAATCTTGCTTCTGTAGGCGTTATCATTTGACGCTTGTGGTATATGCCAGCCCCAAAACGACTGGTACTCCACGTATGCTCCGCGACCCCTTGGGTTTGAGAAAAGCGCAGTCCGGGGCTGCCGCACTGCGACTCGCCTACTGAGCGCTAAGATGAGACAGATCTCCGGAAGACCATAATATTACTGATATTATTACAGTAATCGCAAAAGCCATTTGAATAGTCAAGTGTTAACACACAATGCTAACTTCGGCCCACACGTCGCTTGAGAAAATTTGCCCTTTAAGCAAATTTAATTTTCACAGGATCCGGCCAGAGCAGTTTTTGTAACCAGAAGAGCAATAGGAGCCAGATAGATATAACTTGATCATAAAAAAAAAAAAAAAAAAATAATCCGTGATAAAGACCGGCAAATGCGCCACAAATTATTAAAAAAAAATAAATAAAAATGAAGGCTGTACAACGGAGGCATTCTCTCCTCTAAGAGATGCTTTCATGAGTGCACAAGTCCCATTAGCACTTGCGCAATTATCCCAATTGTTCCCGCCCGTGGTTAGCGCGCTTAACCTTTCCTTTTATTCCAGACTTCTGAGAGCTCGCCGCATGTATTCGCGTATATCGGCTGGCGTTTGACGTACTTTTCTCAGAATCCGCGTTGTTTTCCGTTCGAGACGAGGCCGCCCGAACGATCGGCCGACCAGACATCGAAAACGAATATCACCCATGAAAGAGAAACAAAAAAAGCGAGACGAAACGAATAAAAAAAGAGCAATACGCTCCTTGTTCTTTGCGCGTTCGCCAGCGTTGCTTCGGCGGCGGCCTCGCCACAAAAGGGGATCGCGCTCGTGAAAGCGCTCGTATCATTGTATCGCCTCGGAATCGACTCTCAAAAGGGCGAGCCCGAATTACAACAGACAGACCCCGCGGGCGGACAATGCTCGGCTCCTCTCGAGTACACAGCCGGCGGAGTGCGCTTATGTGTAGATCAACGCGCGCCCTCTGGGGGACAGCTGCGGTGACAGCGCGCCGCATCTTTGAGGGCGCTAGAACAAGTGTCGAAGAAGAAAACCGTTATATGTATAGGGCTGCTGCTGCTGCTGGCTCCACATGCATTTGTACGTACATGCGCGCGTTCTCCCTTTCATGTCGGCGCCCTCGTGGGCTGACCTATTTAGCGCTCCGTCGCTGGCAAATGGCGATTCCACGAACAACTGAAGCCGGCCGCAAGAAAAAAAAAAAAAAGAAATCTAATGCATTATTCTTCGCCATCGATGACGAGTCTTCTAACTCAGCACGTGGTAAACGCTTTGTTTCGGAATTCAAACCGGTTACGATGCCGCCGGGATGTCGCATTGTGTAGTTCGGCGAAGGCAGTCGGCAAGCATGCGTGGTTGCAGTACATCGTTTATGAGAGCCTGTCGCGGCAAATGGCAATTAGCTGCTGATGTATATTCCAGTGCGATATCTGTGAAGGTCAAGTCGTCGCTTCAAAAACGCGGAACCTGGAGAGTTCTCAGGAGGTTTGGAAAAAAAAAAAAAAAAAAGAAAGCACTTACTGCTGCCACATTTCGGTATCCAAATACCAAAGGCTCCTAAAAAATGTTGTAGAACAAGATGCTAGACATCGTTTGGTGGAGACTCCTTTACTACAGTTGTCAGGAATGAAGCGCTAAACGAAGGATGAGCGTGCATGTCCTGACGCCTCTCTGCTTGTCCTTTATTCACGCACCAGAAGTTCTTATGTATGAGAGCAGCTCCAGTGTAGTTAAGCTCACCACACGCCTCTACAGACGAACCACATTAGACACGGCAATCCTCGGTGCCCCTGGCGTCAATAAAACAAGATCGTCGAAAGCTACAAGTGTCCCCTGACGCAATGACGTAACAAGGTACTCGGTCTCCATAGGCCACCAAAGACTGTCTAATGACCTCCGGCAGGCTTTTTCCGACTGTCGTCGTTCGCCGTTTCGCAAGAGCTTGCGCCTAGCCACTCCGTCCGCGGCGTACCTCTCTCGGCGCATGATAGCCGCAGTTGCTTATGCGCCATAAAACTCCACATAACTAACCTAGTTCGTTAACTGATTCGTCGAACGCCGCGGCTGCGCCACGTAGGGCTGTATGGCTCGACTGGGCGAGATAACGCGTGGCCAACTGCCATCAGCGACTCATCGACAGCGTGGGGTGACTCAATCGCCCTAACGAGGCGCCGACCGAAGGGATGCAGCATCGCTTGCATTATCGAGCACAGATGCCAACCTCCTGCGTCACTATAAGGCACGGAGCAGCTCGAAACGTGATTGCGTCGGTAATTATTGCGCGCGCGCATGTCCCAAGCATCGAGGGGCCGACCTCCTCCCTCGGCCCTCACCCCTCTCATCTATGTCGCGACGAGTGCGAACGAGAGAGGCCTCGCCAGTCGCAACGCGTGCAGACAATATGTACCTATATACACATAAAACGCAAACGGCAAAGAGCTACGGCACAAACGTGGAATCGATCTCGTCCTACGAATTATCGCGCGTGCAGTTGCCACGTCAACCCCTTCTTCGCACTTGGGGTTTGTTTTACTTTCGGGAGCGTCGCTTTTTCGACTTTCTCCCCACGCCACTCCTCCGGGTTCATAACTTTTGCCGCGGCGGCTGACGCGGCGGGAGGTGTGACGCTGTCTGCCCTCTCTCCACTTACACCCTCCCCCTTCGCTCTCTCAACTTCATTTTAATTCCTTTAATTCCTCGGCCAGGCACCCTCCGACACGGCGTCCCGTTTATTTATTCCTCAACGCTCGAGGGATATGTGCTCCGCTCGCTGATGGGATTCCGACCGACCGAGCGGCCAGCCAGCGACCGAGGGAAACCGGGAGGCTTTCTGGCGCGCGCCAAAGGGTTGGCCGTCCCCATCGACCCCGTCTTCCTGATGCGGTTCGCGCGCGCCTGGCCGGTATAATAGCCCCAGGAGCCGCGGCACCGATTGGGACAAAGGCGTCCGATCAGCCCGCGCCTTCTCTAGCCACCGCAGCAGCAGCAGCACGGTTCGAACGCGCCCGAAGCCTTCCCTTTTCCTACGTGCTCATTTTCATCCCTACGCTTCCCCACGCACCCAACCCTTTGGTGATGGCGTTTATTTATTTCCGAAGCCCATATTCCCGAAGCTCAATCCCTTCCGACTGCCTCACCCCTTTGCTCCCACCATTTCCATTCGGCCTGCTTTCTTTACACTCCCACCTTTTTTTCCCCCGACCTCTCATCTCTCTCCCTTTCTCTGGTTTTTCGGGATGTTTGTTTCGAGCAGGTCGGAGCGCTGAGTTTGTAATGTGTACCCCTCTTCCCCGAAATTGGAGCCATGGCGTCCTCGTTCTCCACGCGGCCTAGCTTCTACCGATCACAGCCACTCCCTTGCCGCCCATGTGGGAGCTACCCTTTCTCCTCGTTCTACTCCTCTCCCGTCAAACAAAGGCTCGAATTGGCGGCTTAGTCATCGCCGCGGCTATTCCCGAAGCTTGCGTTCGAACGCCCGATAACACGGGCAGGCGCTGACGCGGCCGATGGCGTATAGCTCCACGCCCGTAAGGCAAAGAAAGAAACAGAAATGTGATGAGGAGCGCAGCTCAACGTGTTTAGTTCCTGGTTGCAAATTTACGGCGCTTGCGAATGTAAACTACATAGTATATGATACTTGCAGAGCGCTGCACAAGGGGGGGGGGGGGGGGGGGAGAGGGCACTTTCTACTTTCGCTATATCTATTAACGTAAAACTCATAAGGCCCGCAACAAGTGATAAAGCAAAAATAAAAAATATCGGAGGACGCTTATCCACCGCCTATCCCTTGCGCGACCGGCTTCCGGTCGTGCAAGGGGTAGGTATCTATCACCTCTATGTGGCCATTTGTATATGCACTTACAATTACCGGCATGCAGTCGGAGGTACTTACGTAGTCGTCAGTTCGAATCCCATTCGCAAAATATGTCGCCTCGAACCAGACCAGCAATTGGATGCTAAGTGGGAAGCGAAATGGTACGACCTCACTCAAAATATTGCACAAAGAACGGTTGCCTCACAAATCGATATGAAATCAAGTGCGTATTTTTTTTCTGAAACATTTCTCTCAATTCTGGTTTACGATAACGGGAACGCTTTGACAGACCGAGCTATCGTACAATAAATTTGTTTCTCGCGTTGCCATGGCGTTCTGCTGTGGGCAGAGTTTAAGCACCGTGTCAAGCACAACGGATGGCTTCATCTTATTGCGGAACTGCTAATAATAATAAAATGCTTATTTTTGTATTACCCCCAACACCGCGTCACTCGGCATCGTTTCCCCACTTGAACTGAGGTGCAGACCTTCTACGCACACCTGTTTCCAGTGAGCTGAGTTGCACGTACGCGTTCCAGTTTTAGGCGATATACATAATAACATTCGCTGCCTAGATCTCTCGTCACCAACCTGTTTGGGTTAAACTTCGAGATACTGTGCCAGACGGAGAGGCGCGTCAATGTGAATAAAGATAACACGCACAGGTGCGGACATAAAAAGGGAGCTCGCTTTTCGATTGAAATTAAAATCACGCCTCCTGCAATGGATATAAGAAAACGATATTTGTCCAAGTTAAAGGGCACTGGCGTCTACTACCGATCCGCATATACCCCGACTGCGGTTTTAATTATGCAATACGTGAAAAATGTTAGAAAAAAATATCATGCTCCGTTTACTTTTGTCCGCACCGGCACGTATGAGGAGGAGTGACTGAAAACACCACTTGTACACTTATGTCGAGGGACCAATGGGGTACACGGCGAGGGGAAGAACGGGCAGTCAAATATTATCGAGATTTAGCATACCGCACTCACACTGCTAAGCTAATGCTCGCTTAAGATTTCGCTGTAAGCCTCTGTCTTTGGACTCCATCTAACATTATGTAAGCCTGTAGCGAGCAATGAAGAAACACGGCCACGGTATACTGCTTATCAAGAATATGATGCAACGATGGTGGTGCAGCGTCTGTGATTACACCTAAAGGGACGCTGCGCGGGAACTCGATTCAGTTATCATTCGAAGCAAAAAAATGAATGGTTGAGAAAATTGAAGAATTTCCCACCAATTGACAGAAACTCACGACATTTAAGCCGAGAGGGACCAGCTGCCACCGTTTTGAAATGGACCGTTGTGTATAGTTTAGACTCTGGGCTCGAAACAGTTAAAAAAACAAACAAAAAAAAAAACGCAGGGGTAGCGCAGTGGTTACGGCGCTCGACTACTGTTCCCAAGGGCACGGGATCGAATCCCGGCCTCGGCGGCCGCTTTTCGATGGAGGCGAAAAGCAAGGCCCCCGTGTGCTGTGCGATGTCAGTGCACGTTAAAGAGCCCCAGGTGGTCGAAATTTCCGAAATCCTCCACTACGGCGTCTCTCATAGCCTGAGTCGCTTTGGGACGTTAAACCCCACAAACCAACCAACCAGTTAAAAAAGAAAAAATTGATGTCGACGCAAGAATTTTGCTTTGAAATCAGGCGATTATGGCGACACCTGCATTTCGTTTTTTTGTTTTTTCGCCTCTTAAAGAGCACAGAAGGTACGCGTTTCGACGACACTTGTCTCTTTGTGACTAGCACGCGCCGCCTTTGTTAATACAGGCCCACTTATGTTTGTCATTTTCAGGGAAATAACTTGCGAGAGTGACCAAGTTGTTTTATACGGACGGCCTGACAAGCATAGTAAAAATGGCGTTTCCCTTACCTGATTTGCACGCTCCAAGTCGGTCATGAGCATTTCCATTTCATCGGACCGGCTGCAAGGAGAGGAGGAAACCACGCATCAGGCATTAGCAAACAATGATAAGAGAAGGACAATAATAACTAAAATTCGCCATTTCTGTTCCGTCTTTTTTTTTTTTTGCAATAAAAAATTCACAGATATGCAGGAATATTGCGCCAAGGCTAATAACGAGCACGAAACAAGAACGCCGGATCGTCCCAGAGCTATGTAGTGCCAGCGAAAATTAATGTAAAACAGGCAAGAACGTATTAAAAAAAAAATACGTTGAGCGGTACTTTAGGAATCTTATTCTGATAGAGACTCAGAAACTGTTCCATGAAAACTTTGCGCGGTTTTTACTCTGGGGTAATACGTCAAGGCAGAGTCTGGGAGAATCTAGATAAGACAGAGTCTGGGAGAATCTAGATCTAAGGATTTGAGTTTTCGTGCGCAAAGGGTAGCGTGGTCAAGGAGGGGTCTAATCTAAAGGAGGGGAAGGGTTTAATCTGGTCAGGCTTCAATGACGACTAGATGCGCCGCCAAGAGCTTCAGCGAGGCCCGTGACCCACACACACGATACAACTCACCCTAAGGTTTACTGCACGCGGGAGCGCGGAAAACTATTTTGTTGCATTCAAGCAAAAGCCGCAGTTTAAAATCACTCTAGGGGTGAGCACGCTTCATCCGCTGGTGTCGAAACCAAGCGACATATATCCTGAAGTCGCTCTGAAATAACCGCGTTTCGCCCAATAGCACACTCCCGTAAGATTTTGCTGCCGACTGCGTATATTTAGTAGGTTTTGCATAGCCTTATCGGTACATCGCTACTGCGTCCCGCAACTACCTACTGCGCCTGCGCAGATGGCATCGAAGCGGTCACATGCGCCCGCGCACCTGGACCTTCTGGGCGTGCGCATGTGACCGCGGCAAAGGTGGCGATTTACGTCTTGGTTTTGCTTCTGCCGCAATAGTGAGTTTTAGCAAAGCGTCACCTTTTTAGTACTACTATCAACAGCGGAAATGGCCCCGCGGAGACAGGTGACCCAATCCTTAGGGGCTGCTTGCGCAAGCGATGTTGCATGCTAGGGGCACCCGTGCAACGTAACGGTATGCTAAAACTCCCTACTACTGGCAAAACGAAGTGATAATACGCATCGCTGCAGTAAAACAAGGCGGCAGGGGGGAATTAAAAGTCATGAATAAAGATCTATCGACTGTATAGCGGAGGCCCCAAGGATAGGATACACACCCAAACTGAGAATGGACTGGAGACGCGTTGCA
This sequence comes from Amblyomma maculatum, assembly GCF_055883805.1. Classification (NCBI taxonomy): domain Eukaryota; kingdom Metazoa; phylum Arthropoda; class Arachnida; order Ixodida; family Ixodidae; genus Amblyomma; species Amblyomma maculatum. The sequence continues at coordinate 186,860,223 of NC_139346.1, forward strand.
AAGGAGGAGACTCGCGGAGAAGGAATCTATCCGCGCAACTACACGAAACGAAAAATCGCGCGCGATCTCAATTAGTGCACGTCACGACGAGTTTCGCGAAGCAGCAAGAACGTTGTGCATAGCGCCGTCGTCTCTATTATTCTAAACTGATAAATATGGCAGGTGTCCGGCAGGCTTCAATCACGGCACAACGCGCCTGACACACAAAGACAAGCATTGCGCGGGCATACACTACACCGGAGCGAGCACACGAAAGAGCCACGCGCGACGAGGCCCCCCTCAATTAGTCGTTGGCATTCACCCCGGTATACTCTGATCACCAGAGCGAATATGTCAAAACAGCCGGGACATATTAGGTCGGTCCGCAGAAATTAACCACGTCTGACGCCGTGGTGAAGCGCGTCTCAAGGACGCCGGGATAAACAGTTCGATCAAGGCGCGCGACAGGCGCATGTATACGCCACACGCGCCGTCCTATACCTGCCCGCGGCCCCGAAGCAGGATATCGGCAAATAAATTTCGCCACGCGTCTGTAGATATGAAGCCATATGAGAAGGGTCACGTTTTAACGCAACGGTAAAAAAGCTGTCTCTCCAAACTATTTGTTTCATTTTGTTCTTTTAGCATTCCCGTATAACCGCCTATCGTTTTACCCGTTGCCTTTCCGTTTTAATGTAAAATGCTCTAGTGATGTCGGAGCTGAGCTTTGTATTCCGCTTATCGCGTGTAGCGCATTGTAGGAAAGAAAGGAAATGAGCACTAACAGCAGGTGTCACGATGCTTCGACCCACTGCAAATGCCGCTCACGAACTATACTAATCAGCCCGCAAAAGCGTTCTGAACGCATGCTTCGTTGCTTGCACGAAAACGAATCGGAGAAACTAACATCACGCCCAGGAATACTAGTACGGTGTATCGTTCATAATGTGCGGTACATGGCACATATGACGTGGGTGTGTGGTGTACGTGCATATAGGTTACAGGGGGCACCGTTGTGGAAAGCGACGGCTTAACTTGGGTAATCAGTCATTAAATAGCCCATGAACACCTCGTACTTCATCGCCATCAAAACGCGGCCGCTGAGGGCGCGAAAGAACCCGAAATTCCGGGTACTTTCGAGCGCCCCAACAAATGAGCGACCGTGGCAGGCCACTCTTCTCGAGAATCCTTACCGAAAGCTGAACAATTAAGCTAGCTTCATTGAATGCATGTCGATTCGAAAACGACGCTGAGCACGCGATCGAAGGCAGATGGAGGCGACGCACAGACACCTTCGTGGTGTCTTGCTCATTTTCTTTTTTGTCGTTGTTTTGCAGTCTGTATGCTTTGAATTAACCTTCTAGTTACTTAAAGCATCGCATCGCAATCCATCATTATCTACCCACAGTTTCCACATAAGAAGCCTCAGTATAACCTGACAAAAAACACGCGCACAAAATGTAGGCGTGCAAACCAGAAGGAGAGCCAGTAAAAGCCAAGGCGAGCATTGTTTGCTTGGCATTCTCGTTTTTATTTCTTTTCATTATCGCCAATATATCTTCAACGTCGTCGATCTCAAATAAGGTTATACCTTAACCCTAAGATAAAAAAATCAGTGTTCAAGAAACAAAGCGTAAGTGCTCGACAGGCGTTCTGATTCTGACATATCATTAAACGAGTCTTGGAACATTTCTCCTTAAAGAAAAGAATCAAAGGGCCAAGGAAATGTCGATCTCGTTATTTAGACGTGAAATTGGTGACTCGACATTTTAACGCTAGGGGAAATCAGCGTCCAGCTACGGGCGAACGGCTGCAAAGGGGGTCATATAAGGCGAATGGTGTGTCAGGAAGGAGACTGTTCGAAAATGCCCAGGGTAATCCGCGCTGTCTTCAAACCTGGAACATTTCGAAGATGATACCGGTGCATTCTCCCCGTTTACGGACAAAATATGGGGGACACTTAATTACACAACGTGCTGTGGATGCGGTAACAATAAAGTGCGACACGCCTCTCCTGCTCTGTCAACGGTGTTCGCCCCTACGATCCTGTGCAGGCGTCGACATTAAGTCTTCAGCGACATAGTACAGTGGCGCCACCTTCTCCGCTTTCAGTGATTCCTTACTGCGACAGGCACAAGTATAGCTCTTATCCCGGCTCCATTTCAACTAGTGATACGCCGAGCTGTCTAGGCACGTCTGCGCACACCCAAGCACAGCTCACCATCACGCTGAGTCATGTCACGTGACCAGAGCGCCTGCCAACTCGGCCACGCCCCGTGGCCTCGTGACGTCACAATCCCCGTCGGCCAATAGAGAAATTTCATGACAGACGACGTCGGCCGCCACGTTTTTTTATCCGAACGGGCCTCCTAATGTTTTCGCATAAACCATGTCCGTTATCTCGAACGCTGCGCTGCGCTCGTCTTTCTTACATAGACAGTGATCCTTAGACCCGGAAGAGAAAGCAGCGACGCCTACCGACTTCGTTCAAGCCCCAAAATTACCAGAAGAGCAGCGCATGAACGATGCAGAGCGAACAAGTAATGAGATGACTATTTGTCCTCGTTCTGTGTCATCCCTGCGGTGTTCTTTCGGTGATTCTAGGCTGTTTGGTTTTTTCTCTTGTGGCCATCAGTAGCGCGATATACAGTCAGAACAAAATCAGCTTAAACAGAAACGGCTTAAGACTCCGTTACAAAGCGCAGCAGCTGAACGTAAGCGTGATCCTCTCCTCAAGGGTATACACTCAACTCGCGTGTACGTCCCAAAGTCGTGTGTCACCCACCCGTTCGGTGCCGGCGGTAGCGGCGACGGCGGCTTCTCCGCATCGCCCTGCTGCACGACCATCGCCCACGGGCCGTCAGCGCTGCTGCTGCTGCTGCTGCTGCTGCTCAGGTAGTCCAAAGCAGCGACGAGTTACGCCGGCTGGTCGACATGCACTCGAGCCGCGCCACACAACCAATTGACAACGCTTCGGGGCCGCATCGAAACGAGCCAAGAGCGCGCGCAAGCGCCGTGTGTCGTTCCGGCATAGGCCTTCATCAGAGTAGAAGGAGGAGAGCTACACCAGCTCTCCCCCTTCCACGATCATATGCTCGCAGGACGCAGGCATAGAGGTATAGGTATATATCGCCGTCGCGACGCGATTTGTTAAAGCGATATAAGCGAGTGAAAAAGAAGAAAAAAAGGCGAAGTCGAAGCAAGAGCAACAAAAATCATGCACTCACAGACGCACAAGCGTCGAACAGCGCAGGCACTGGCTCATACCGGAGAGCACCCAACTGCTGTAGCGAGCACCCAAAGCCGCCGCTATAGCAGTGCGCGCAACTCTCTACCCCTTCCGACCGGCTTTCGCGTTCGAGAGGAGGAAAGATGGATGGATGGATAGACGCGACAACTGTGCGATAGATAATAGCTCGGCGCTGTCTATTCGATCCATTTATCTAGTTTTGTTCTTCTTGTCCAGCGCTCCTCCTGGGTTCCTGGGTTCCCTCTCTGCCGGCAGGCACGGCGCTAATTCTCTCTTCTGACTGGCTTCCGCCTCGCCACAGTTCCCTTCCTCATTTTTTTTTTTTGTTGTTTTGCCTGTTACATGTATACTCCTGCAAATATGGATGGCATATTCTTTATTTCGGCCCAACCTTGTTTTGTCTTCTTTTTTTCTTTCTCCCCCTGCCTATCGCTCCTGTCTATCCGGTTTCCAGTTTTTGAGGCACGGACCCTCTGTGCAAGTAACCAACTTGGGGCTCGAGTTCGGCTAGACTTTGCGGACCCTTGTACTCTACTGTCGGCTGACAGCGGCAATATCGTCGTTGACGACGTGGTCGGTGTAACAGCGAAACGTATACGAGACTTGGGGCCCATGTTGACGATAAAAAAAAAAAAGAAAAAAAAAACAGGCGCACAAAATGAAACGGTTAGAGTCAAATTGAGACAATCCCGCAGTTTTTCCTTTGCTCAATACAGTTTCGGATCACGTTATATTTTCGCTAGGACAGCTGCGAATAGCAGTTTTAATTGCATACACAGTGTACATACATTCCAATTTCGCAACCCGATTATACAATCGCGTCACCAGACCATCTAGCGCATGTCCGGCGCCGAAGAAACGGCAGCGTCTAATCAGCAATAGGTTGAGAATAGAGAGCAAAAAGAAAATTATGTAGCGTGCAACAACCTTCCTTCTAACGTGACAGCCGACACGTATTTCTCCTTGTCCATTTTTCTTTTTTTTTTTTTTCATGCGCAGCCGTCCACCGCCCACTCCCATTTAACGAACTTTCACCGAAACTTGAGCACTGGACAGGTGTATAATATACTTTTTTGTTAGCAGCTACACTGCATTTGACACCTTCTATTCTATTCTACGTGCGTTCGTTTTCCGTGTTTTTATTTATTATTTTATTCCCGTGCCACCACAAACAAATGCTGCCTTTAAAACTTGAAATTGTGCAGGAAACATGCCTGGGAAACATACAGCTACATCGTGCTCTGCGTAGAGGACCAAAAGATCAATCATGAGCAGTGACCACGTGTAATCGAAGGTGCTTCTGGAGCATTGGCTGCTTCAAATTCCCTGCAGGGTTAGAAGCAATCTCAACTTCCCTCCTGACGTGATCGGTAAGTGCCCGAATATACTGCTCAAAAGCACTGCGGGCCTAAATTTCTTGAAAGCATTCTGACCAACCCTGCTCCAGCACTGGTAGCCAATGATGAGCGTCATCCATATATAATCGGCGAAGCACGATGTGATGAAAACCTCTAAACTGTTGGCACCCTGCTAACTTCGGATAACAGTAATAGTGATATCGGTTGAAGTCGTTATCACCGTAATAGCTCAAACTGAAGGAGGCCGAAGAATGTGGACGCTTAATTTGTATTCTATCCCTCAATGTTACGACTGTACATGTAAGCTAGTTAACGCCAAGCAGAGGGTTGCGGTTCAAATAGTCCTCCCAGCGCCTTCGGCGACGTGGTTTTTGTACTGTTAGGCGGGAGGGGGGAGTAAGTTATGAATGAGAAGCACGGCATATGTCTATATGCTCACAGCACTCACAGTTTAGCAGGTTACGACAACACGAAGCATGATTTCCCGGCTCGGAAAGAAGATCGCTGCTGCCGCAAGCGGCGAGTGTAACAATAGTAACAATAGTAGCTTTCATGTTGGCAATAAGAGTTTGCTTTTTTCTTTTTGTGTGAGTGAGACACGCTTCTCACATATGCTCATCCTCTATCACTATACTTTCCCAGCATAAAAGCACATATTGCATGCAGCAGCAATATGGGAATGCGCACTAAGAAAAAAAACCTAACTAAACGATAAATAGAATAAAACGGAAATTGTAAAGAAAGAAAGCCTCGAAGCGTCCTTCTTTCTCATCGGAGGCATCGGGACCAGACATGCAGAGCGCGTTATCCCGGCTGCGCGTATAGTGAGAGTTGACGCTGCGCTTTATACTTTATGCCAGTGTTGTTTACCCGTTCACCTGTGCATGAGGGCAGCCTCGAAACACGAGCAGCGGCGCTATAAAACAGGCTCCGATTCGAACAAACGAAACAGAACGCGTGTAAAGTCAACCTGATTTTTACGTCGTCGGCGATTTGCTTTCCCCCTTTGCGGACTCGTTTCAATACCGCTGCTATCTATAATACGCCTCTCTGTCGCAGCGACAACTATACAGCGCGCGCGCGCGCACGCCATTGGCGGTAAAAGTTGAGCGTGAAAAATTGGGTTGTGCTCCGTTTTAAACAGGCCAGACTTTCCGGCTCAGGTTCGGCATGTCGAAGCAGATGGTCGCGTACGAAAGGATTAAGTACAAAGAAAATAAAAAAGATATGTGCACGCCGCCGTACATCTACGCTTTTCGGCCTTAATTTCTTTTATGCTGTTATTAATTTTTTTTTTTTTTTTTTTTGCGGCGATAGCTATTTCTTTAATATGTTTCCCAATTTGGATGCACTCGCCAGCTGTCACAAGGTTCGCCAATAGCAGCGCGAAAAGGAATGCCGGTTATTCGGCACGCTGTGACGACACACATAAACGGCCTTGTTTCCCGCCAAGCAGAGGTCTGTTCGAGCTGTTCTGTGACCGCCTATACATTTATGTAAAGCAAAATGAGACACGCTCGCACGTACAAACCCGCACACCTGATGTGTGCAAATGTGCTAATGACAGGGCTAAATATGTTTTAGCGATCAATCGTGCGTAATGACTGTAAGCGTGGAGGTGTGCTAACAGTACTTTTTCAGGACCGAACTGAATACGACTGAACATAGGTGATATCATAACACTTTTTACTTTTGATTTTAAGAGCCGAAATTATAATCAGGCATTGAAGGCAGTCGACATAGAAGCTGAGTCTAGTTTTAATTTTTTTCTTTAACGGCAATGCAGTTCGAAATATTTAACGTCAAAAATACGAAATTTTAGGCCATAAAGTCGGCTTCCAGAAAAGCTTATCTTTAAAATGGCTTCACTCGCATTTCTGATATAGCAAATAGAAAGACTGTCTATTTTATGAAGCAGTTAACGTGATTTCCGCGACAATACTTTGCCCAGAGACGTTATTATATATATATATATATATATATATATATATATATATATATATATATATTGCGCATTACGAGCAGCCAGCTTTGCGAGCTAGAAAATGCATATTTCTGACGATAAATATTTCGAAATGCATGGGCTGAAAAATAACATTTAAAAGCGGGACTAAGATTCGGCATTGGCAGCCTTCAATTTCTTAATACAAGTATAATGCTGGACCTCGAAATCGAAAGCAAACAGTTCATTAGTTAATATAAGTTGATAATTTAGTCACTGAGATCTATCGTGTACATAATGTCCGCCTTGCTTTACAATCTACCTGCGCAAACCGCACCGACGTATCTCCTACGGGGTTTACAATAACGATCTGTAAAAGTAAGCAAAAAAAAAAAAAAAAAAGAAGAAAACACGCTTGGTATATAGAGGAATATGCCCATGTCCGCTTCAATAGATTTCGATACGGAGAAGCAAGTTGTTGGGCGAGTCCGTATTGAAATTCTTCCGCAGTTACAACGCCACAGACGGACGCAACGCAGCGCAGTGCCGCTTCCCCCTCTCTTGTTTTGGTACGGATTTTGGTACGGATCGGCTGGCTTCGCGCGTTGTTTTTGATGGGGCGAGAAAGGTTGGCGCCACAGCAGGCAGTGGTCGCATTGATTACACTCTCTGCATACACGGCACAAGAAGCACACGTTTGGGACATCTATTACTAGAAGTGTAGCAGCTACGCATATACTATATTACTACACTTGCTACTTCAAACCGGAAACAACGGCAATAGTGCTCTGCATACTAAGGCTGAAAAAAATCCACTAAAGTCCAATTGCGCCTAAGTATGTTAAGGTTTACGCTGTCGATGTTATTTAATGAGTTTGCGAAGAATGGCGACATAGATGCAGAGCCTATCTCCCGAAAAACATGCGCAATACAATCCATTATTGTTATGCTTTATTGTCATCGTGCTGTTCATTTTTCCTTCAAAACTTATTGATGAAATCTACATAAGGCTGCTGCGTTTCTCCCGCTTATTCACTCTGAGCTACGCCGAGGCTTGTTGAATCTGCTATTTAATCCACTGACGAATGATCTTATATTACCGATATTATATGTGTGATGTACTGAATTAGTTGTTTCTTTCCTTTCTTACAGTTCTGTATGCGTCTTTGCTCAGCACTATGTGTTGCACTTCCGGAGTTCTTCAGATACTGTCTCGTTGGGCAAAGGTGGTCTAAAGCTTTTCCTTGATTTCATTGTGCCTCGTTCTACGAAATAGATCCAATCATTCCCAGTACAGGCTATCGTCAGTGCTCCCTCCGAACATGCTCGGCTGTTGAAAAAAAAAAAAAATAATAATAAAATGCAGATGCTGACCTCCCTGCTACACCGTTTACTTCTACTTTATGTGACATTTGTTCCGAGGTCCTGCCAGACAGGACAGAGAGCGGAAGTGTTCGGCCGACAAATTCAGCCTCAATAGAGAGCATCGAGAAAGGCTACGTTAAAACATATGAAATAGTCAGCAGCAGTCACCTTCCACGAGTGCTGATCCGGTATCATATTGAATGACCTTAAGCATTTCCCTACCTTTTACGTGTCACACGCACACAAAAAGGAAAATAGGTCATTTCTTTAGACGCAGTAGATAAGTCCAAGAGGGCGCGATGCTGGCTGACCGCTGTATTACATAATGACGCTAGCTTGCTTCACTGAGAATGCTGATCAGTCATCAGATGAGAAGCGACAATCAAATGGACTCTCCAGCTGGATATGAACATAATCGTAGAGGCTGAGAGGAGAGCGGTCAGACTGACAAATCAAACTCACCTTCCATTGGTGTCCGATTTGCCCCTAGCTTTCAGCAGTTCACACTGAGTGTGTTCCAAGGCTGCAATGGAGAACAAGAGAAAATAGCACCTCTGTTACTTGCGTGCGTTGAAGAAAAAGTAGAAACCGCACAGAAATAAGCTCGCTAGGACACTCTGTATACACACATGAACTTAAGAAAAAGAAATTAAAAAAAAAGGGGGGGGGGGGGTGCTATACGATGCTGCTGTAAGAGCGACTACACTGGCCCGACGGCTATCATCTTTTACGAAATCAAATGACTAACTAGCCAAAAGCAAATTAGCTCTTAATTCATAAGCGTCAACTCCATGGAATTGTCGTTACTCCTCCTCACCGTTACCCGCGCCACCCTGTTATAAGACGTTATCCGACGAGTCTAAATTTCGATGTCGCTCAGACAACAAGCCAGCCACCCAAATGATCAGTGCGTCAAAATAACTAAAACGAAACGTCAAAAATATGAATACACTTACTCTTGTTAAACAGACTGAAAGTGCTTCCCATCTAAAATCGGCGTTCCCAACCGCGGCTGCCACCGCGAGGCGCGCATTCAAAACACGGTCGCGTATTGTACTTATTCGCCTACGCGAGTGGCCTTCGCGCAGCTCGGTGCACGCACCGAGTAATCGGCAGCAACGGCACATCGCGCCTACTGTTGTGTCCGTTCCCGAGACCGTGACCCACTCATTTGGCATCGACTGCCGCGATGATCTGCCGCCAACGCCTAGCCAACCTTTGGGGGCGACGAGCGGCGGCGTGAAGCGATCGATCATCCATAGAGCATCCATCACGATCACGGCGGCCTCTCCTCCACCGAGTCGATCGCGCGTGAGTCGGAGAAAACGCCGAGATCCCGACGCCACGCTGATGTCGAGCGAACGGCGATAAACGTTCCCGCTTGTCTTGTCCCCCCGTTGGGCCTGCGGCCAATATAACCCCGATATTCATGCAGGCGCTGCGCAGTCATCGGAATCATTCCGTGCCCTAGTGTTATTTTCGGTCCTTTGAAATAAGAAAACAGCGCTCGTGTCCGAAAGTGCAAGGCTGTATAAACGCCAATCTAAGACCGTATTTTGTAACCAATATTTCTCTTTTCCTTCGTTTTCAATAGTTGGTCCCATTGGCTAGTCCATCTAACCAAGAAAGCTCGCGGAGCAACATTGCTCGTCAGCTAAACTTTCTGACGTTACGGCGCGCCACCGATATAAAGTGTTGATGAGATAAGAAAAAAAAAAAAAAAAGGAAAGCTTACAAAATAACGCTTCCATACCACTACTTTGAACACACTTTTTTCCGTATTGCACTCCACTGCCTCTTTGTGACACCGTGACGTCAGCCTTGCCTTCGCTAAGACGACTCCTATGACATGCGACCTCGTGTAGCGTGCGTGAGCCGGCTACCATTTTTTTTTTTTTTTGCAAGGTGATAAATATTAGAGATGTCAGGAAACAGGGCAGGAAAATTGGTGATACCGTACCTGGTTTGAAAAATGTACTGGTCGCTTAAACATCGTAAACCGTGACCTTAGCCGAATCCGCGAAATAATGAACTCGCAAAATCTAAGTCGTTCACGGTATTCAGCGTGCCCTTACAAGCAAAATCGCTTCATCATGGCGGAGAAAAAATTCGACAAGTGCTGCGCTCCTGAATGCTTTCACTGTCATTTGCTGGTGTTTCAATTACCTTCGAAAGAAATTTTTCGAGTGAACTTGCGAACTTTTTTTTTTCTGCATCGCATAGCCTGCAGAAAACTGCGACAGTCGCGTTCAGGAATTGAACCTGGGAGCTCTTGCACACTGTGACCGTTCTAGAAGCAAAGCCTACAGCACCCCTTCCCATATGTAAAAAAAAAAAAAAAAAAAAAATCATAGTCGCAGAACTCCTAAGCAGAAAGTACCTTGCCATGAAACACCTATCGCGCGATATACCTAACCCTCGAAAAACTATCCTGGAAATACCCCGTGCCAAAAAAAAAAAAAAAAAAAAAAAAAAAACTACACTACACCCCCCTAGTAACCAAAAACATCTAGCCTGGAACATCTCCGCCATGAAACACCTAGTCCCTGAATACTTCACCACTAAACTTCTAGCCCATATTAAAACTGGATAGAGGCAAAAAATTGGGCGTCACTTCCGTTCACTGCAAAGGCCAGGGACACTCATGGACAATCCCAAGAACACGGAGCTTCGTTCATGTTCACACGAAAAAAAAAAAAAAAAAAAAGGAATCCAGAAAGCTTTAGAAGCTTGTCCCCTCGTGTCGAAACGTCGCGTGGAAACGACGTAATTCGGGCTATTTTCTGCCTCGCATTTTTTCAGGGTTAAAACCAGGGAGTCGCGGCTTCTCTTGCGAGTGTTCAGTACACCATGCCATTGCAGCTGCCTATAGGCAATTCGAGGAAAGGCGGTGAGTGTCGTCAGAACTTATGAGGCGAAAACCGACCGCAAAATGCCACCCATGTGCTCACGTGCAGCTGCTTAAGCGAAGAAAGATTGTTTGATGAGAAATTCCGAAATCGTCGGGGCCGTTCGACCCTCCTCCCTCCATCAGCGATCGAGAGCACGCCAGGTTCGACTGAGAACATTGGCAGAACAGAACCCCCGACATTTTACTACGCGCGGCGTCGAAGAACTCGGCGCTGAGTGCACGAGCCATATTGCGATCAGTATTCAATCGCCGTTACAACACACCCGGTCGCGGCACGATGATCGGTCGAGTGCCGAGCATGTCCTAAAGGGTAACACATCAGGCGCCTTTCTCAACGACGATTCGAACGCAAAAGCATCGCCCACGTCCGTTTCGATGTCATAAACGTTTGAAGAATACGAAACAGAAAAGACCGCTCTATAGAAATGACAATGAGCGTCGCTGTAACGCCACTTATACTGCGAGATTTAAAAAAAAAAGAGAGAAAAAAAAAGAAAACGCCATGTTGGCGAAGTCGGAGACAATAGAAGTAATTTTACGACGAACCGTACAGTGAAGGAGTTCCAGATGTATATCGCCTGAAAAATTTCACTGGTGGCTTCTACCACAAAACTTCTGTTTGCTTTCATGTGTCAGTTAGTACTCAACTTTTCAGCAATGGTTCCATGCTTTCCAACGTGTGGCTCCGATGGGCTGTGATGAATTCGTATACCGGTGATTTGTTTCTCTTTGTATACATTTGTATGTTAAAAGCTATGCGAGGTACCTCGGTACGGTCTGTGCAGGTCAGTTATACAGCAAGGCGAACATTATGTATACGATAAGAGCTTAATTATTAGGCGATTATTCGACTAAATTAACTAATCAACTTTTTATTTGTTACATTAAGGGGCGGTATTGCAAGATTTGGAGGCAGTCAAAACCAATGGTTAGTTTTTCATAATCGCAAAACGAAACATCGGACGCCAAAATTACGAATCCGAAAGCTCGTTAAGTTGGCTTTCACGCATTACACGTTTATAAAATGGCGTCACACAGAAGGAGTCATACTAACCTCTTCACACCCTGAAATACACAAACGAAGTCTGTATTTTATGCACTGAAAAAGCAAGCGATACCATTTTAATAACTGTCCAATGAGTGAAAGCCAACTCAACAAGCTTTCGTGTGCGCACCGTTGACTTTCGATATCCTGAGCCACACTGCCAATTAATGTGACTTTTTAAAAGGCGACTGACCTTTGGTGTTGAGGGTTTCACACTCAAACATTATCTCTTATAATCAAGGATATAAGGTTGGTTTTTAATTAATTAATAGTATAGACTCTATAACGTACACAGTCTGCCTCGGTATAAACAATCCACCTGCCCAGACCGCAAAGGCGCATCCCTTAAACGTTTTAAACTGAAAATTAGTAAACGTTAACAAGAATGCAGTCGATTTATCTAAGCTGGCAAAACGCACAGTACGGGCGCTAACACGGCGCGTTACATTTCGCTTTCGGCTCGAGCCTGTTCAGGCGAAGATCGGCAAAATAGGTGTATGAGAACCTTAATGGTATCGCAGTGCATAATTTTGGGGCCACTTGACCACCTTAAGAAGGCAATGCGAAAGCGATGTGTTACGATATCCATTTCATACGGATGAACGATGACGAAGATGACGGCATGCAATGCAGAGAACGGGAGAGAGAGAGAGAGAGAGAGAGAGAGAGAGAGAGAGAGAGAGAGAGAGAGAGAGAGAGAGAGAGAGAGAGAGAGAGAGAGCGGGGGGAAGGGAGGGGGGGGGCTGTTAAACACACGGGGCGATCGGCTGCGGCGACAGCACAGCGCTCTGGTGCAGCGACCAACGGAACGGATCTATTCGCACCGACGTGATAATGAAACCGTCTCGTCACCGTTGCGGCCATATATATATATATATATTTTTTTTTTTCAAGGTTAGAGTCTAATGTCTCTCCAGGCCGCAACATACACGCAACGACGCAACATACCCGCAGCCCGGCTGAGAGGTTCACGGTGGCATGCTATCGCACTCAAAATCACGCTATACCGCAGGGCGGGAATCACACACGAACATCCCCTGTGAGCGGAAATGCAATGCTTTACGCTCAAGTGCAGTGAGAAAGAGGAGTGACTCGTGATTCCATGTAGAGGAATTGTGCGAAAAGTCGCTATCCACAACGATGGAGTGATGCAGTGGAGTGCTCGCGCCTCTGAACTCGGCCTAACAGGCCTCCAAAGCTTGTGCAGCACAACGTGTCCTCGGGTCATGCGGTATCGCCCATAAACCCCCGACCACTCCGCCGGCTCTTTCAACTTCCTGCTGCGACGGTGCTCCTTTGAGATGGAGACCGTGCTGACGAAGTGGCCGGCACCTCTGCCGGTGCACAGCAACGCGCGAACCAAACTGATCTCCTCATCATCAGGCCCCGGTACCAACCAGGCACTCCAACCTTTTGTCTCCGCCGTAGCCTAGTTTGTTGTGCGTAGTAGTTATAAATTTCGTGCAGCGGCACTCTATAGTGTTCTTCAGCGACGATGGAGGTATTCCCACTACTGTTCAGCTATACTGAGTGCACCAAGTGGCAGGTTAGACCCAGGCTGTAGAGGCGCCGTGTTTCGGTGGCGCCGGAAAACGCCTATACATCGAGAGCTCGGTACGCGTTCAAAAACACCCGGGTTGCCGAAACCCCAACTGTGGAGAGACTGCCACCAGTGTATCTGCCTCCGTGAGCACCTTCGTGCTTGGAGTTGCAAGACTAGGCAGCCCTATATACGTGGAGCTTTTTGTTCACTTCTTCCCTCCCTACGTAGCGAATGGCTCCTTCCCGCTCGCAGTCCTCTGGGCGTCCCCTGGGCGTCCTAGCATTCAGCGTCGACTACGTGTTTGCGCCGACACGCAACAACAAGCGATCAGTGTAAGGATGCAGCTTGGCGGAATGCGTTTTATGTACCATGATCACCGGCAGATGGTGGAATAGTTTCGTACCGGTGAGATAGGGCCTTCCCGCGGCTCAGTCAGCATCTACAGGCACAGTATTCCACTTTGATTGACAGCACCTGGTTGGAATGCCAATTTTGCGTCATTTCGCATCAGGCCACAACTTTCCACGGACAACGTTGTGCAGAAACGACCCGCAATTAGCTTCTCAGTTTCTTCAATTATTTTCGCACCAGTGTCGACATTTCCACTTCACCCAAAAACGCGAGTATGTATTTAAAAAGTGGGGCGTCTAGCACGGGTTCACACGTCGTGACGTGTGAGCACGAAACGCCAAACACAAGGGATGTTTTGACATCCTGGTTACTTGCGGTGCACCGCCGTGTGCCGCCGCCTGTCCAAGTGATGGGGCTCCACCTAGGAAACGGTAGCGGAGATGTTGGGAGGGGTGGAGGAGAGAAAGGCAACGCGGAGAAGAGATGGGAAGCATCAAGACATGGTAGGATAAATATTAATGCGGCAGCAGCTAGCGAGCGGTCAGGAGTGCAACGACCGATCCACGAGAACCCGAAACTCGCACGCCCGAGAAAGGGAGGAGAAGCCGCGAAATGTCATACCGTATGGAAGCCAGTTTGACACGGAGGGCTCCGGTAGCCACCCTAGCTGCGGTTCGAAGAGCGAAGGGTGGCAGCAAGCGAAGCACGTGGAAGGACGTGCAATGAGTGCCGTACGCAAGATACCCAGATGATATTCGGAGCGCAGTTGCCACAAATGGCACAACTATATGTGATATAGGCGACCACAGCAAACCAACTAACGTACGAACCTTCTCGAAACTACCGGCTTCGAAAAATATCCAAGATCAAGTCTGTCGCTGTATAGTACTGCTATGCCACTGCCAGATGGTTTCTGAGTTAAGAAATTTCAGTGCCTAATACGAAAGCTGTTCAAGTACAGTGGCCGTTTATCGAGCCCTCCGCTGTTGATATTGCAATATTAAATTTTATACGTGAAGGATTCAATAAGTAGTAAGTTAGTGATGCTGAATAATCTCTGAGGAGTGACCTTCGCGGCTTAGGCCAGCCTCGCGTTCGTGCAAGCAGTCGCCAGCTTGACGCCGACTGAAGAAGGCCTCGGCAAAGAACGTCACAGCAGCGCCATAGAGTTCGACGCACGCGGAACGGTGCTTTGCGCATTGGCAAATCGTCTCTAGAAGTCAACAAACTCGAAAAATGAATTCCTTCGGGAGTCAATCAGAAGTCAGTAGCAGCTTTATTTTATCAAGGATTCCAGAGACTGCTTGAGCAAAACGGCAATGAAAGCAGATTTCACAAGTAGCATACGCTTGCGCCACGAAGATAAAAATGGTGCAACAACAGGCCGTGTGTACAGCGAAGCGCTAAGAGAGAGAAAAATAAAAAAAAACGTTTAGAAATTCATTATACTCGTATTTCGCGAATCAATCTGGTCTTACAGATTCTAATTTCAACGTAGGGCTTCTCAACCAGTATAGTATGGGCCCCTATCCCAAGCCACTTGATCTAAGGCAAGAAAAGAAAATATATTGACACATTGCTTGGTCAACGCTCGCGAGCAGACATCGAAGTCATATTTTAGAGTACAAATAATTACGAAGTAACAGCGTTTGTTTGGAAGGGGGGCGAGGGGGGTTGAAGCAATAAGCGAGTGCACGCCATCAATATGGCGGTGCATAATCAATGAATCTGCAGAGCGAAAATCGTTCGGTCTTCAAACTCTCCAAACGCTTCAAACTTTCGTGTCTTCCGAACGCAAGATCTAACATTCCAAACAGCGTCAGAGGACCTTGCGGCATCTCCAACGCAGCAATATCGTTTCTTGGATTCACAGGCCCGTAGAAGGATGAAAAAAAAAAAAAAAAGAAAAGAAAAAGAAAGAAAGAGAAGACATCGCGCTCGAGACGATGGATAGGGCAGAGCAGAGGGAGGAAGATTGGGATGCGCTGGAAGTTTTAATCAGCCGTATACTAGCTATACGTAGGCCGGCGGTAAATTATTCTTCTGAGCCGAGCCGTGTGAACGTTTGCCCGTTTATTTCTTTTATTTTTATTTTTCGGAACAGCCACCAACCAGTCTGCCTCATTTTTAATGGGCTTCATATCATCCACACGTTTTTTTTTTTTTTTTTTCGTTTTACCTCCCCTGCCGCTCTTGGTCTTTCCCTAGCCCTCTGGTTATTTGGAGGCTCTCTCACCGATATGCAGAAACAGCTGGCGGCTCGACGTCGTGCTGCGCCGTCCAATTCACAGCTGCGATCACGAGCGAAACACAATGGCACCCCGGTCTCTCTTCCGGAGCCACCGTGTGTGTGCGTGCGTCGCCTAATTCCGCGCTGCGCTGTCGACGCCGAGTGAGAGAAAGAAGAGGATCGAAAGGGGCTGCTCATCCGCCGACGGAGGGTTCTGATCCCTGACGCGAGCACGACAGCCACCGCGACGAGGCGCGAAATGGGGAAGGGGTGGACAGAAATAGGACTGTTTTCGTAATCTGTACTGTTAGAATTGTGCAGAGTGCATAGAGTAGTACTCTTAGGGTGTGAGCCGAGCAGAGCTCGAAGCGAGTGGATGAGCTTATTGTTGGAACATCATTCATCTCCTAATGCCGACACACGCACACATAGAAAAAAAAAGGAAAAAAAGATGTGGTATGGCTACTGGTCACCCACGGTCAATTTGCTACCAGTTATCAAAATAAAAGGTTTGCAGGGCGTTTCAGGATGATATAACATACGAACTGTCAGTACACAGTCAAAATTAAGAGTATTTCTGGACGGTAGGTACACTGTCCAAAGACGTTGCACAAAAACTGGGCAGAGCTCATAGGGCAATTGGCTACTGTCTACACATAAATTTCACCTTTTGTAGGCAAAAGCCTGGGAATCGTCTGAAGAGCTTTTTGTAGCGGCGGACGGGAGCTCCAAATAAATATGGGACAGTCTGGGACGCTAAGAGGAATTGCTAAGCGGATGCGCGAAGACAAAGAAAGCGACACCCACACCCCGTTAATCCTGCTGCTATCTCTCTGACAAATTAAGTATTCGTTCACCGAAGACGTAACCGAGATAGAAAACGTAGAGGACGCATGTATCTCGGTCCGAAGTGACACATGCATGTGACTTTGGACAGCGCGAATACGCATGCTCATTGCGTTCTGAATTCACAAATTGCGGGAATAAAGCCCACTTAAGCAGGAAGCGTATCGGTGACTATATGCATCGTATATGGAAGGCAAATCCGTAGCCGATAATGGCTCAGTGAACGCAACTGTCGATTCGTTGGAGCCCCCTAGCGGCTTGAACAAGACTGCACGGTATTCCTGGCATCGGGACGGCAGAGAGACACGGCACAGCTCAAAGATACTAAGAGCGGGAGAAGATATACATTGAATGCGCGTAATATGCATACACACGCGCCGCGCGGATATATGGCGAGGCTTCATACAGTCCGCAGCATTGGAAGTAAATCTTCGCCGCAGAATTGGCGACGTCACACGCTATCGTGGCGACCTTCTCCGCCCTTCTCCTCTTTTCCCCTTCATCTTCCTTTCTTTTCCCCGCCGTGTACACTTAATCACCGGAGCGCTGAGAACGTTAGGCGGCGGAAAAGAAAACTGCGACGACTCTTTCGGAACGCGATGCATGGAAGTGACTGCCGCAGAGGGCTTTTCTCAGCCTGTTGAGTGACGCCAGTAACGATCAAGCGGAAACCGCGGGCTACGTACACAAATAAGGCTGGGAACTTAAAGCTGAGAAACGAGAAAGGCGCGCCAGTCGCCGTTTACTGCCATCGAGCTGGGCTCCCGGCAGCTGTGTATGTCTCTCCGACTTCCATAGGAAATGTTTCCGTGAAATATCGCGGAATCTTCAAAAGAAAGAGCGAACAAATAACGTGACGGTGAGCTATGCCGCCGGAGCGCTATACGCGACGGTCACACAAATAGTTAATGGTTAATATCTAATGAAATTTTACTTCTTAATAACCCGCCAGAAGATAGGACGCGTGGCTATGTAGTGAAGTCCAACGAAATAATTTCGGCCATCTACACAGTGTTCTTTAGACGGCCACCGAAATTTAAACCAGCGCACAGCTAAACCCTGCGCAGTTCGATGAAACTCCGAGAGGTATTTTAAACACCGAAGCACTTATTGAGTTCTCCGGGGGATATCTACGATGCCGGCGATACCAGCGGCGTTTCTTCCCACCGTTAATGTTAACCTTCAGCGAGACATTTTGAATTTCAAATAGAGAAAATAGGGGAATATTTTAGCGATATAAGTGTTGTTCTTTCTATACATTACAACTATTATAGCTAATATAAGGAAAGTACAGCTGCATGCATGACGAAGAAGAATGGTGAGAAACATGCTTGCGAGTTTCGCTCTTACACAATACCAGACTTCGCATACAAAAACAAAAAAAGAAAAAAAAAATAGAAATCAAATTGACAAAGAAAAAAAAAGAATTCCTGGATGGATGACTTATGACAGCAGAAAAAAAAAAAGGGTTACAGTATATAATAAATTTCCAAACTCCATCCAGCGCAACCAGGCGAGTGAAGAATTAACCTTTCAATAGATCGATTATTGCTTCAAACTGCGATCTATATTAATCTTAGGCGATCATTCGGTTGACGGTCATAGGAAACGAATGAGCCGATGCGCCGTGCTAAAATTTCATCGCGCACTTGTCGATAGCACAGCATCATTCGAAAATGCAATGACAAATGCCAAGCATGCTCTGAGCTGCTGCCAATAAAGACAGACAGCAGATGGCTGCTTTGCTAAAGCAGATCAATATGCGTCGTTTCTAACGCCTCCTGCGGGCTTAAAAATATCTATATACCAAATAGTTAACATAACCTCTCAAGTGCAAAAAAAAAAAAAAAAAAAAGTTGGAGTGCGCTCGCGATCAGTTTGTTGTCTGTGTAGCAAAGAAAAAAAAAAAAAAGAACCAGCTAACATTGTCCGCGACTTTGACAAGCATTACACGCGTACATGTGTAATGTTCTGTTAAATCTCGACAATTTTGAACTGAAAGGTTAGCACGACCTCTTTATTACCATCCAATTTTCTAATTACAACCACCCGATAGAGAAGCCCTTAACGCATTTGATGTTGAGAGGGCCAAGGAATAGGTTGTGATAAAGCGGAAGTTCTATAATAGAATAAAAGAACTCAAATTGACTAAGCTCAGATAAGTAAAATTTCCCTTCTATTTGAAAGAAGACAAGAAGCTATCCGCCTTCTTATTTCATACACACTGTCACCTCAGCAGATTTTCAGGATGTTTATATTCTGATCCCAGTGCAAAGTTGCGATTGTATATGGGTGTACAGCTACGCAATGCGAAG
Organism: Amblyomma maculatum; assembly: GCF_055883805.1. NCBI lineage: Eukaryota > Metazoa > Arthropoda > Arachnida > Ixodida > Ixodidae > Amblyomma > Amblyomma maculatum. Next base: position 186,879,358 of record NC_139346.1, read on the forward strand.
GTATACCCAAACAGGAATAAGAGATTCGGAAAGGGCAAAACAAAAAGCGAACTTTGTAAGCATGCAATGAATAAAATTACGTAATTTCGCACTGTCGCACGCGTTCTGGATGCAAACCAAGCCAATAAACTAACCAAGCGATCAAAGACCGCTAATTAAACAGCTTGCCACTTTCACTGGACGCAAAGCCTTGATATTGAGTATTTATCCGACTTTCAGGAGTCATGTATTGCATGGCTAAGTTGGATGTGACAATGAAAGCACTCGGAGAGGCTACGCAACCTCGTGTAGTAGTAGCAACTTGCTCCTTCGCAGAGTACATTTTTGTATCAAATCTATCCTTTTGTTCTAGCTTTTTTTTTTTCTCGCCTTCATTCGAAGTGATTGTTTCCAGCACAGAAGTTAGTCACAAAAAGAGCTGTTAAGTGACAGGCATACGTCTGTTGCTATGTATTTTTTTTTTTCATAAGTCTAACGTTCCAGTCCATCCAGCAATACGCAGTTCACAAGAGGGCATCGGCATAGACCCTGGGTGAGGATACCGCGCTTCCCACAAAAAACACGGCAAGCGACAAGCGTAAGAGGTCCGCTAACCGCTATAGTGCCTACCCGACACCTCTTTCTTATCTCGGCCTCAGAGCAAGGTACCTCAGAAACGCGCAATTTGTTTTTCAAGACGCTTTTTCGCGCACCCCCGGACGGTATGTCAGCACAGCGACAAGTCAGAGGCGCGACATCGACGATTGCGGATTTTAAAAGAGGCGCCGACATAAAAGAGGCGAGGCGAGCCTTGGACGGGGAAAGAGTGTGGATCTGACTCATTGTTATTTCGAGGAGACCCTGGGGACGCAGGCCCCAGACTTACCAAAGTCGCAGGCGCAGACAGCTGTCGCGAAAGACAAGCAGGGAGGAGAAGGCGGGTGGCGCGCTCACGGGCTGCACTGGGCTGCTTGTGCCTCGCGGAGTTAAGCGCGTTGTTCCGGACAAGCGAACGATCACACACAGCGCTGTTTCCATACATTTGCAACTCTGCAAGTTTTCTCAACCAAAGACGAAGGAAAGGAGAAGGAAGATACGAATAAACAAACAGCTCCATAAAATCGAATGGAAACTTGAATAAAAACAAATCTCAGAGGCATCAAATTACATTGTGAGTCGGCAATGCGATAGCATTAGAAGCTGTTGATTTCTTTACTTCCAGTTATGTGTCATTCTGTCATGGTTGTGCTAGTTGAGACCGACACGACGTCTGCAGACAGCTAGACGTGTATTCGGGTCATCTAGCTCGTGTTCACGTGTTTCCTCGAATGTGGCTATATAGGGGTGGCGACTTGGACGAAATGAGAATACATCGACTCTCATAGTTGTCGATTCCAGTCTGGCGAACGTCACTATCAGCTTAGTGGAGTCATTTCTGGCCCTGGGAATTTTTTCCGACCAATGACGCACATTCTTCCCGATGCTGCTTCTAATACTACCGCATTAACGACAATGCAAGCCCTGCACGTTCTCTTCAATTCCAGGCATGTTGCGAGCCCCGTTCTATCGCTAGTAAGGGAGAAGGCGATCTCTCCACAAGCGCTTGTAAGGCAAACATAAGCGGGAAAGACAAACCACGCTGAACAAAGGAAGTGCAGAGGTGAGAGGATACGAGAGAGGGCAGGCCAGCGGACGCACCACTTTCGAGTTGTGAGATCTTGTCCTCAGCCTCGTGTAGCTTGAGGCAGACCTGGGACTGGGATTCCTGCAGTGCCCGCTCCTTGTCTGCCAGCTGCCGCTGAAGCTCCAACAGCCGCTCCGCGCTCGGGATCTGCGTGCGAGGCAGAAGCTGCAGTCAGCGCATGCACGAAACGCTATGCAGGTGGTTCCTCCTGAGAGGCGCACCCGCTCCCCATCAGAGCCATACAAACAACAAACCCATCCATGTTGCTTGAACCAAGATTGAGTCCCAACCCAACCGGAAGGTTTGCGTTTTTTTAATGCTTACGTGACAGCATCCCGGCTGATGTAAAAGAATTTCGAGGCCTCGTAACAAAACACACACACAGCCTTCTGTACTAATGCTTCTGTATAGTTAACCCCCAAAATGCACGTCGTATACAGGCAAATGGTGAACGGTCATGGGTTACAAACAAAAGGGTGGCGGCTGAGACTTATTAGACGTCCTATTCCAACCTCCTAATCCCATATGCTTGTCACACACCTCGAAATTCTCAGTGTCTGAGAAAAAGAAACAACAAATAATAGCAACACACCCGACAACGGCACACAATCAAAAACATGGCGGACAACAGCCGGCATGGCTGTTACTCGGCTGTTACTGTTACTTTATGGCTCATACTCGCGGATCGAGTCCGTCCGTACGTAACGCTTCCGTTAAGTGGGAGGCGGTAGCTGGCAGCTGATATGGCCGAGCACTAACTGGACGTAGGGCTTCCTGGCATTGCGTTTGGCAGGAGCTGCCAACTCGGGTCTCTCCTTTCATAGTGGACGGTGATATCAGAATCAGCCTGTCAAGACCCTTGCAATCACGTCATCCCTAAGCCACGCAGGCACGTTCATACAGCTCGGTTAGTGAAAAAAAGTGGTGCCGTGTGGAGGGCTTCGGACAACTTGGAGGGCTTCATCCCAGTTTCGTGATCTAAAGTGCCCCTTAGAATTTTTATGCCTTTTACCATGGACTATAAATATTGTCTTGTGGACCTGGACGGACCAGAATCGTGACAAGGCGCACTCAGTGAGTGCTCGTCCAAGTGTGTGTTCGTATCAATGTCTGTGGACGCGAACGTATAGCTTCAACCGCAACGTAAAAGCAGAGCGCCTCCGATGATCGGTTGCGAAAAGCTTGGCGAGAAAAAAAAAAAAAAAAAAAAAAAAAAAAACAGCGCGCCGATGTCGCGTTGAACTGTTCTCCCACGTGTCACAGCGGGGATCGCGGCGATTCTCGGGCCACAAAGAGGCTTATATGTCACCTCACCCTTTCTATCCATCTTGATTTCTTAAAGAAGGCTCTTTTCTAAACAACTCTTCCCAATTCTTATTCTTGATAAGAATGCGTTAATACGTTTGGTTGCTCCTTTCCCTTCAGGGAAAGCGATGCGCATGCTTACGTATCTCTTGAGGACAGATGCTTAGACTTCCACAGCGTATACCATCTACAATCACCGGTTACCGCGGTCGCCATTGCGCGTGGGTAGACAAGCGGTTTACGCTACGTTAAAATTCGCTAAAATAATTTAACTAACCATTTGACACGTTATGTGTGCAACTATGTACAAGAATAACTCGCAGGTTTTCTTTTTTTTATATAATTGGTTCAGAGGAAGAGAAAGGCGAAATATCTGTCACACTTTTTTTTGTGCGCGCGCGCGCGCGCGCGCGTGCGTGCGTGTGTGTGTGTGTGTGTGTGTGTGTGTGTGTGTGTGTGTGTGTGTGTGTGTGTGTGTGTGTGTGTGTGTGTGTGTGTGTGTGTGTGTGTGTGTGTGTGTGTGTGTGTGTGTGTGTGTGTGTGTGTGTGTATGTGTGTGTGTGTGTGTGTGCGTGTGTGTGTGTGTGTGTGTGTGTGTGTGTGTGTGTGTGTGTGTGTGTGTGTGTGTGTGTGTGTGTGTGTGTGTGTGTGTGTGTGTGTGTGTGTGTGTGTGTGTGTGTGTGTGTGTGTGTGTGTGTGTGTGTGTGTGTGTGTGTGTGTGTGTGTGTGTGTGTGTGTGTGTGTGTGTGTGTGTGTGTGTGTGTGTGTGTGTGTGTGTGTGTGTGTGTGTGTGTGTGTGTGTGTGTGTGTGTGTGTGTGTGTGTGTGTGTGTGTGTGTGTGTGTGTGTGTGTGTGTGTGTGTGTGTGTGTGTGTGTGTGTGTGTGTGTGTGTGTGTGTGTGTGTGTGTGTGTGTGTGTGTGTGTGTGTGTGTGTGTGTGTGTGTGTGTGTGTGTGTGTGTGTGTGTGTGTGTGTGTGTGTGTGTGTGTGTGTGTGTGTGTGTGTGTGTGTGTGTGTGTGTGTGTGTGTGTGTGTGTGTGTGTGTGTGTGTGTGTGTGTGTGTGTGTGTGTGTGTGTGTGTGTGTGTGTGTGTGTGTGTGTGTGTGTGTGTGTGTGTGTGTGTGTGTGTGTGTGTGTGTGTGTGTGTGTGTGTGTGTGTGTGTGTGTGTGTGTGTGTGAAAGAGAGAGAGAGAGAGAAAAAATGGGGTTTCGCCGCCCCTCTTCTGACCATCCTCCTGTGAGCTTGTGCGGTACCTATACTGTGATTTTCTAGTTGCAGATAATCCAGGTTAATGTCGCCCACCTCATGTCGCAAATAATGTGTGTTCTTTTTTTAAATAGCAAATGCAGTAAGCAATACTTTGCGAAAGAGTTCGCGGAACAGCATGTGATCCGCCGTTTCAACGTATAGACCACTTGCGCTGACTTAGTTTTCTTTGCACAAAATCAAGCGTAATAATGTGCACCTTCGAAATAGAAACAATTTACGCAATCGCTCGGGTGTTCACTTGACAAGTCACGGCATTTTGATATTGCTATTTCCACCAATCACGACACGGTGCACCAAAGTTTGCACATCCCAACCAAAAAATTAACATCTAGTGCCTTGCGCTACAAAACTAAATAATTGTTTTTCTGCACGTACTATTAATGCGAAAAAAAAAACTTTCTTTTTCTTTGAAATTAAAGGAAAGGTGGCGTCTGAAAAAAAAAAAAAGCTAGAACGCCAAGCAAGGTACGGGAGGTTTCAATGAGAGAGTGTGGATGTTTCCCACATCCGAAAAATATACATAACTACACTGATAGCCACATTTCGAGGCCAGAAATGTACAAAAAATATATATGCTTCATATAAGACCGCTTCCAACAGCGATCCGTAAACAATCTTCCCCTGCAGCAAAAACACTGAGTGCCATCAACTATGACCTTCATCACTATATAGCTACAGAGCATTCGTGGAACGTGGCGTTCTTCGAAGATGCACGAATGTATACGAGGAAATATGGCTAGAAAAATGTATTGTTTTCGTTCGTTATTGCGAAAGCATTATTTCGTGCATTACATATAAAAAGGTCGTTCAACTCCCTCGTCTATCAGTGCGTACCACTGCGAATGTAATAAACAATGCAGCGTCAACGTTTTTCAGGGGTGTTAACGCAAGAGTAAGATGGGCGGTGGAGAAATGTGCGCTCCCCACCTAATCCGAGGAAGAAAGATTTAATCTAGATGCCAAGAAACGTGCATGTCCAGTCGGCAACGATGGGACCCAAACAGTCCTTTCCCCTCGAATAGCAAGGGATGTAAAAGAGAAATTTATGACGAATGAGGAAACGCGGGAAGTTACGTTTAACGTCACTCGTGCTCGTTCATGCTCAGCGCAGCCAGAACGTTATACGGAGCCGCATAGAATTCTCCCAACCAATGCGGGCGACGTTCGGCTTCGTGCGCGAATCCGCGCGAGACCGCGCACTTACACTCCGTATGCAAATGCCCCCAAATCCCTTCCGAAAACTATAAGGTATGAATCGGAGCCGATTAAAAAGAGGGGAGTAGTGTATACAATGAAAGGCTACGGTGGACGATCAGAACGCTGCCTAAGCCTCCACGAACACCTTCAGCCCTCGCGTATATACCGACGTGGGAATTTAAAAAAAAAAAAAAAAAGAAACAAGAAGAAAAGAAGAAAAGGACCAGAAAGCGAATTGGCGCGCACTGTAAACAGAGGAATACTCCGCTAAAGTATTCCGAAGCCGTTGGAAACGGGCCGAGGCGCATAAAGGCTTCCCGCCCCGCGTAGGAGATTGTCCGCGCATCTCGGAGAATCTTGATGCTGCGGAGTATAGTGGAGTAGAGCAGGCGCTCGGGCTCAACTGCGGCGCGGCATCGCCTCGCCAGAGGGATTTGGCCGGTATTGTTGTTGACGCGGGCAGGGCCGCCGTCAATGGGTCGCCATTGTGTCCGAATCACACGGGTCGACGAAGCCCTTGCTACTGCTCAATGGCCGCGAATAAATAAGACGTCGTTCACGCGCGCCCTCTGGATTATGTGGGGGAAAGCGCGCCTCTTTCTCCTGTAGGCGAGGAGTGGGGGCTGAGACGATGCGGAGCGCTGTTACGCAGACAGAGAGAGCAGAGTGGAAGGCTGTGTGAGAACCTCGTAGAGAGCACTTAACGTCTGCGAGCTCAATGCATGTATCAATGGGCGTCTGTCAATCAACCACTTTGGATATGGCCTTTTCGTTTAACGTCTCTTGAGCGCCGTTCGTTTAGACCCCCCGTTTTTTTTTTTTCTTACATTTTTCTTGTTGCCAGTTTGATTGAAGCCTCTATTTTGACAACCGGTCAGGCGGCGCCAATCAGCGCATCGAGGCATCGACCGCAACTCGCTTCGGGTTGTGCACACTGTCTGATTCAGCAAAGGCCGTACAAAATGCAGACAGTTTTTAGGCACGTTCTGTCGGTCCTTGAAAAGTTTCCGATCGTATGTGTACGCCAAAAGGAAAACCTGGTGCGACCTTGATGACAAACTCGTTTAGGTTATGACAACGATATGAAGGTCATTTCCTGGTCAGTTTTACTAAAAGGGGCGGGTTCTCATTTTACCAATCGGACTGTTGCTGCTTACGCGTCACGGACAGAGCAACGTCAAAACGGCGGGAAACGATGCCCCGTTGTTTCCAAGTCCCCCTGGAGATGGAAGCAAAAAAACCGGCTCCCAACGACGCTATCATCGATCATTGGAAATAAAAGCGGTGTCGAAAGCGAAGCCCACATCGAGCAGCAATAATGGGAAGCGCGGTTCACCACCGAGGCCCTATGCCGCAAGAGGAAGCTAGGATTTGGCAACGCTTTCTTTTTTTTTTTTCGGACAGTTGGCGGCAAGGAAAGGGGGGGGGGGGGGGGGGTAGTCTCCTTGGCTTGTGTGGTCACGCACAGAGATGCACTGTCCGCCCGTGCATCATCGATGAATTCCACCATCCTTTATCCTCATTCCTCCGGGCGACTAGAAAGAAACATCGCCGATACGGCCCAGAGCGATTCTCTTCCGAAAAGCAGAACCACCACACGGGTCTCTATCTCTCTCTCTCCTTGCAAGCCGCGCTAGCGCTTCGAAGAGGAGACTATCTCCTGACAAACGAGCGAAAAAGCCAAAAGCAGCGAAGCCAAAAGCAGCGAAGACAAGGGCTCGTCGACCGTCGCCATATGAGCGGACGCGCATGCATGCACGCAGCGGCAGCTCTGCGGTTTGAAGAGGCAAGACGAAAAGTGAGGTCGGTTGTGGCAAGGGGGGGGGGGGGGGGCGAGTTCGGAATGACGGTCATACATCTACCACGCGGCTGGCTTCCGCACAAGGCGCGCAGATGCTGTTCCTCTTCCCTCCTCCTACATACATGCGAAAAAGGCAGAGCTGCCTCGGCGCGTGCGTCTGTGTCTATACGGGATAAAGAGGAAGAGGAGAACACCATGAGGTGGAGGGGGGGAGCCCATTCCATCGGCGATCGTCGTCGTCATTCGGCTGTTCGGCGGCGATCATCGTCGGCGCTCCCGTGAAAGATTTATGGCGCCAGGGGCAGCACTGCTCTCCGCCGCACGCGGGTCGCCGCTTTATCGTTCCCATTTCTCTTTCCTCGACGCTCCCACGCATCCTTTTGTTTCGGGATGCTCTTCCCCGCTGTCCCCACTAACCGCGAGCCAGCCACAGTGGCAGCGTTTCAGCAGACGCATGGGAAAACGCGTGGCCTTGCATGCCCCCCTCCTCTTTCAAATGCGGAGCAGCGCCGTTGAACTACAGAGGCGCCGGCGACGCCAAAACGACCAGGCGCCCATCGTTTCTCGCGCTCCTCGCAAACTTTGAGTATCGATTGCACAAAACGCCGTACCAGCCCCCCCCCCCCCCCCCCCTCATCGCCTACTCCCCCACCGAGCAGTCGTGATGTGTCTCTTCTTGGGAGCACCAAGACTCTGGAAATCGCTCGGGCGTGCCAGTATACGGGCGGCGACAAAGACGAGAGCTGTTAAAACATCGAGAGCGCCGGGACCAAAAAAAAAAAAACAAAAAAATGAAACACTACATAATGTGGCACGTAATTTCAACAAGGAGATCTATGGGGCGAAAAAAGTATCCGGTTCGGGTTGTGTACCAGATAGGTCGGGAGGATCGCCGGGAACTCGGAGAGAGAGGTCTGCGCAGAGCTGTTCAAGTGAGAAATACCAACGGTAAAACCAAAGACCGAAACCTTGACAATCATAAACATAAAAAAAAAAATAAAAAACGGGGAAGAAAAGCGACTCCCCTCGTCTCCCGAAGACGGGTCACGAGAATATCGCTTCTCGATCGCTCTACCACGTGCGTAGCCATGCAGACTGGCGAAACGACTCCTCGGCGTGGAAAGTTTTGTAACGCGCGTCGGGTCTGTCTGGCGCGGCACTCAGCAGCAGCAGCAGCTTGCTTCCGCGAAGAACCGCGAATTCGTGGGACTGAGTGCTCTCCAACAGAAGACGGTTCCCCATCCACCCAGATGCATCGTTCCGCACGACGCGAACGAAATAGCGAGAAGATATGCCGAAAAATGGATATCCCTGTCGGCTTGGTGCAACTGCACTCTTTGAACAGAACAGCGGCCAGAAAGCGGTAGAAAACTTCCAAAACTGCGAACGCCGGTAAAAACGCCAGGGAATCTTCCACACCAACTTCGATCTGTGTCTCTAATGGTGGCGCATAGGAGTGTGCATTGCAATACGGCGAAATGACATGGTTCGAACGCTTGCATATCAACGCTCTCATATCAACTGATGCTTCAGCTTGCCGACTTTTTCTATAGCTCTGCCCTTTCCAGCTCTGCACGTGTCGAGGACTTCTCTATTCACTTCCCTCCGCCCTACAGCTCCCTGTAAGCAAACCACGCTTACACCCGCAGCATAGTCTCGTTTCGAACAGGTACGGGGGCACCTTAATTCGCCGGCCTTGCACTGCACAGCAGGGTCCGGCCGAAAGGAGTCATCAAATTCCTACACACCCGCGCCTTTAATTCATTCCCGTTCGGCCGCTGTTCGCCACCGAAACAAGGCAACGCACAAGTCACTCGAAGTGCTGGCCGCGCCAAAGCGGCCCGCGCGCTGCCCAATTAACTGACCGCGGAAGAATACAAAGCGGTCGATTAGGCGCCGTAACAAGCGGCGCGCACACCGATCGAAATGATCCGCAACCGCCCTTCGCATGCCCTCCAAGGCGCAACCGCTAATCGCTGATGCGCGCTAATCTGCCATAAAATTTGGCGGACACGTTGTTCGGCCCCGAACACGTTCGCCTCTAATGGTCCTCCACGCGGCTTGGTTTTGGCGGGCCGCGCGCCGACGACGGTGTTGCCCTAACGATTGGTCGCGCTCTCTCTCTCTCTCTGCGAGGGCGATAGACAATCAGAAAGAACGTGATGCCAAGCGGGACACGAGCGAACTCTGCAGCAGTGAGTCGGCCAGTTGGACGGCTATGGCATGAGAACACGAAACCATTCCTCTCCGTTTTTTGCCTTCTTGCTTCAATAGGACTCCCAATTGTCGCGGGAGTGTACTGAGATGATGATAGGGAATGAGAAAGGTGTTTTATATATGCAGCACTTCTGATATTGACGTGCGTCAACCTTCGATATGATATTAAAGCTTCAGGAGTTACAAAGGAGTCGCACCTTGTTCACGAGTGGGCTATTTACAAAACTGAACGACTCACCACCAGGTTGCAGCGCCACCAGCGGCAGTGACAAAGCCACGGGCGACTTTACGTACGCCAAAGCAGTTTGAACTAATAGACGTTACGGCACAGAGATATAGGAGATGGCTTAAGAGCAAGGTGCTTTCTTTTTATCGACGCTCACATATTTTTTTAATCTTTCGTGTTATTTTTCTTTTGTGCAAATTTACGACACCTTTACAAGGCCACACCTGGTTCTTTACGTAATATTTAAGGTAGCTTAATTCGAGAGGTACAACCTGTAGTTGAAAGGACAGATGGCAATATCAGCCACGATTTCTAAATATGATTTCTTTGTTTCGCGAGAGCGCGCTCGCTCGAGTGGATACTTCCGACCAGGTGCTAAAACAAAGCCACCTTGGACGCCAACTCGCGTTTCGCTGACACAGCCAGGAAACCCGAAGCATCCGCCGCTGCCTTCCCAGCTTGCAACACGGGCCCAGCGGCAACCTCCGCGATCACGTCCCACACCGGCGAGCAGGGACCGCCACTTCGCACAGCGCAAGCAGTTATACTGCCGCGGACCACCCTAAAACGCGCGCGCGATGCCGCTGAAGACTGAGCTAGCACGCGGAGGGCGCCCTAGACTCTCGCGGGGCGGGCTACCGTGCGGCGCGGGCGCCCGAAGGCAAATATTTACACCCAGTTCGGCCACCCGGTGCAAGCCTCTCGGCACCCTGGCGGACGCTGAGGGGCTGTAAACAAATGCCGCCAGCGCTCACACTGCAGAGAGGGCGTCGCAGTGATTCAGGTTTCGTAAACGGATACAACGCCCAGCTACACAGCGCGCGCCGCATTGTGGCGGCCCATTTGCACGTACGCATCCGAGAGGCTTCAAGCAAGGAAGGAGGGAGCGACGGGGTGCTTGAGCGTGGCATTCTAGCTAAGCTGGAGAGAACTCAGCTACCAATTTCTCGCGTTTGTGATTGTAACCTCGGCGCTAGCACTTGCCGCAGAGATTCAGCGGGCACAGCATTACAGTGAGTTTTTCACAAAGAAATGCGAAACAAAGGAACCGTAAGACCACTTACAAACCGGTCGGCGATCAGGCTATCGTCATTAAAAACCTCAGCCTTAAGAGCTGCGCGATATTTATTTTAGTTTTCTTTTTTTTTAGAAAAGCGCAAGAGATCTTTTAGCGTCGGCAACATCCGAAAATATTTTCAGCATGGGATAGCATCCGTGTAAAACGCTTTCTGCGCGGAACTCTTCCGCTGACTGTCTCTGCTCAATTTTTCTGACTATGCCTTGAGAACTTGGAGTCCATCCCACGAAAGCCAGTGCGGTTTGTTCCTCTCGCGTCGTGCCTGACGCGGACCACCGCCCATCACACCTTTCATCACACCGTCGTCGAGATAGAAGAGTGAACGAGAAAAGCGCAGAGGAGGAGGGCGGTGAAGCTCGCGCGCATCCTGTGACGACGAAGGCTTGCGAGCCCCGCGCATGCATAGCTGTACGCTCTGCCGCATGCTTATCGTGCATGCTTGGCCGACTGCCGCGTGATGCTAGCGCGCCTCTTGGATCGAACCGCTCCGACGTGACCGGACAGTAAACTGCGCTGTCGAGACAGTCGGAGGGGCCCCTCGGCATAAACACATTAAGACGTCGGCGCGAGAGGCCCTGGTTGATTCTCCGCGACTCTCGCTCTCTGGCGGCCGCTCATATACACAGCCGCCGCCGACAGCGAGCTCTGTGGTGTTTATTATACACAATGCCTTCTCCACACGCCGCCGCCCAGAGCGCTGATAATCGCGCGCGTTCACGTCTAGCCCGTAAATCGAGACTCGGGCTCTGGATCTCACCTTCCTCCACACCCTCTCCTCATCCACCTCATTGCGAGCCTCTTTCTTCGCACCCCTCTCCTCTCCTTTCCTTTCTTTTTTTTTTTTTTGTTTGTATTCTTGTTGTCACTGACATGGGCATCACTTCATTTTTTTTTTTAACTTTCTGCGCGTGCATATTTACCAAGGAGGTTGCAGCGTTATTGCTGCTGCGGCCACATGAAAGGGCGAGGGATACAGCATCGTCTTGTACGCGAGGGGGATGAGCGCGAGCTCGTTTCGTTAGCAGTGTCGACCAATCAGCGGAGGCGACGCGTTACTCCCATTTCCTTTCCTCGGCGAATTAGCGACCGCCGTCTGAGAGGCGACCCGAAGCTCGCCAGCAACTGGGACTGCAGATTCAAAAAGAAAAGCAATGTGGACATGAACCTCTGTCCACACAGACAGGGTGTAAAAAGATAACCCGGTTCGTGTGTATAGATGCGAAAAACGGAGCTACAGTGTCAGTGGAACCGGTTAAAGCAACATCTCCTCTTACCGAGGAATTTCCAGCGGGACAATCCATGCGGTGTTTTTTTATTTCTTTTTCAACAGGATAGCTAAGCAGGCGAGTTGGTGATACAATTTCAAAAAAAAAACAGCGCGAACAAACGGGGATGAAAAGGAGAAAAAAACCACAGGAACAAGCGCTCAGAAACTTTTCTTTTTATTTTAAATACCTCGAGAAATTGTGCGAATAGAACCGACCGCTTTAAGAACTGCCCACAAATGTGCCTTTGCTACGCAGAATAGAATGTCGGCGAGTTAAACAACGCGCTACGGGTAAAGGCTGCTCCTTTTCAATAAAGCCCCCCCCCCCCCTCCCCCCCCCCCCCCCCCCCCCTTCCTTTGTCCCTTGTCCGATGACGCCCGGGATTCTGAAAACCTACAATGCTCGCCCTAGCACGCATGAGTGCCTTGTCCCTGAACTTTCCTGTGCGCGCCTGAACAGCCCGCGGTAGTAAGCAAAGGGGAGAAGAGGGGGAGGGGGTGGATAGATGCACGATCAAATAAGAAGGGCTGCAAATGAGCGGGCAGCACGAGCAACGGACGTCGCCGGCCCGGCCAGCTGTGCAGCCTTCGAGGTTCCCAACAGGGATCGCTGGCCGCTGGCTACGAACCTCTGCAGCTGTCAGCCGATCACACATTGAAGAGTCATGCGCTAGCCATTACAAGGAGGTCTATTTTGGACGGTGGGGCTCAAACTGCAGGCTGCCACCAAACACGAAATTAATGTGTTGCGAAAGATTGGAGCTGGAGCGAATGATGGCCTCTTGCTCGTTCCGCGCGATATTTACCCAAAGCCTATAATGAGTGCCCGTACGGTGGATAACAGCAGAATTATGATAAAAATGCGACAAGGAACGACTACCTTTGCAAAGCCGGATCAGAGATATGGCAAGACCATGCATCAATTAGCCACATTTTCCACCCTGTTACGGGTGTGACCCTTGAGCCCAAGATTTTCTGAGTGCTGAATCATTTCACTCCTTCTCTCCTTCCAGCTTTTTTTGTCACCCCCCCCCCCCCCTTTTTTTTTTCGACCAGTGATGCATTACGCCCCCTGAAAAATATTTCTGGCTACGCCACTGCCCGACTATATGTAATATGGTATGTAGGGCTATCGCGAAAAAGCGAAAAAAAAAAGAGGAAAAAAAAAAGAAAAAAAAAACACCCAGAACGCTGTATGCGACAAATGATTTCATCGCACGGTTGCATGACAATGAAAGAAAGGCATGCGTAGTCGGTTAGAATTATTGTCCCGAGCTATAGCCTCTGGCTTAACTAGCAGATCTATATGCTATACGCAATGGGGAACCGTATGACACCAGCCGGAACGCTGCATGAGAAACGGCCGGTTGCGTCACAGTTTTGATACGAATGTGGGGAAAACTAGCACCACATGTATGTCGGCTGTGGCTAGTAGACGAACGACATTTAGGACATTGTTCGAGCGGCCGAGGCTTCGGTCGTGGATAGGTCTGCTGGATGCAATTGCCAGTGATACGTCGTGGGCGCTCATGCAGCAGCTCGATGACGTCACCCATTCTTTTTTTAACCACTGAGATATATTTTTTTCCCCTCTCGTGAGCACTACCGAATGACGCAACCGGCGGCTTTTCTCGTAACGGGCCATATAATGCGTTCGGGTTAAAATTCCGAGCCCTATTGATACCACTGAAGTTACAGCCTCTGAACTGGAGCGTGTTAGACACTGAACGAACATATTGTTAAGGTTTATTTACAAAGTGGTTTTGCACCTTAGCCTGATGTGCTAACCGACATATAGTGAGCTTCCTCTTCTTCCACTTCTATTCCGGAGAGCCTCTTTTTGCAATTCCTTGTTCTCTTCTGTTCGCATGCCTGACAATATTAGCTTCCCAAACTCTAACTAGGCGCATACGTTTAGAGGGTATTTTGCTACTGAGACTCCGAACAAACTGTGAAGGCAGGAACAGGCAGAACTAGCAAGTAACCAGCTTGCAACAATTGTTTGAGAGTTCACTGACCACACTTTTGCAGCTGTGATATAGGGCCGAAGCCTATGAGAGATTTAGGGCTTTTGCGCGGTATAAAATCCGCAAGAACGGATATAGGTACGCGGTGACATGGTGGACACTGTCAAGCGCCAGCCTCCGGTAGGAGTGGTTCCTTGTGTGCACATAGTACAAACGCCTGTCGGCACTGAGGTATTCACACGGTGCAATGCAATGTGCACCGTGCACGGTGCAACTTCGCAATGTGACCGACACCGACGCAAGCCGTTGGGAGTGACAGGTGTAACAGGGTCTAACGACTCGTGCGTCGAGGCTGGGCTAGCCCGGTGTACGGCAAAAGAGAGATACAAGATCAGTATCAGAGATCAGTCGAGCAAACAGATTTCCATCATAAACAAAGCACCAACCACGAGTGAGGAAAACAACAAGTTTAAATGCACCAGACATGATAAGACAAAAAAGAAAAATGATCAAACACGGTCTGCAGCAATAAGAACTGTCAACCGATCTCAATAAACGTATCCTGTCATGCAATCTACAAAAACATAGCCTGTGTGACTTAGCACTAAACGTATTTTGTTGTGCAGTGCAAAGTATTTCTGGTGTAAAACTCAACCTTATGTTGATGTACTACCTGTTTGTTTGTTTTTTTGTTACGTAATTACCCGCACATTAAATGTTACTCCCCTAAACTTCGTTCATATTAAATGCTTCCCGCCTAATTTGCCCAGCCGCGCACAAAACTTGCATGGCTTATGCCCGCTGTTTCGATTATGTTCAATTGTTCATGCAGTTCCGCTTCCCGTCGAGTCATTCTCCCAACTAGAAGCTAAAAGCTGCTTGAATGTCTGGCTGCGCTGAATGCGTGGCTCGCAACACTACAGGGAGCGGCGCAAAAAGAAGAATCTGCGGCAGTCAGCGTGCTGCGCGGAGTATGCAAAAAAGCAGAACAAATGAGCCGCCGAATGAGAGACAGAGAGAGAGAGAGAGAGAGCCTAGCTCGCGCAACCCCCCAACATAAATAAAGCGCAGCTGTCAATGCATGCGTGAAAGAGCAAAGCAGAGCTTGTTTACGGCGCCGGCAGCAGGTGTTCTCTGATCCGCGAGCGAACAGAGAGTTGTGGTTATGGTCTCCTCCGGTGATCAGTCAATAAGAAGAATGGATTAGAGCACGCTCTCGGCCGCTCGAACAAGTGCAGGTCATGCTCGCGTCGCCTGTTGTGATTTATTATTAAATGTTACGATATACCGGCGAGCGCATGGCGTCGCGTTTTCTAAGCGCTGCGCTAATTCCTTTCGCCGCATTGTGAAGACGTAGCGGTGCCGACAGAACAGCGAAGGTGACTCCGAAAAGAGAAACAAGCGCAATTAGCCTAATTTGTACGGTGATGCCTGAATTTTCTGGTAACGTTTTTAGCGTGCGTGCTTGCGTGCTTGCTTGAGTGCGTGCGTGCGTGCGTGCGTGCGTGCGTGCGTGCGTGAGTGAGTGAGTGAGTGAGTGAGTGAGTGAGTGAGTGAGTGAGTGAGTGAGTGAGTGAGTGAGTGAGTGAGTGAGTGAGTGAGTGAGTGAGTGAGTGAGTGAGTGAGTGAGTGAGTGAGTGAGTGAGTGAGTGAGTTTAACGTCCCAAAGCGACTCAAACTGTGAGAGACGCAGTAGTGGAGGGCTCCAGAAATTTCGACCACCTGGGGTTCTTTAGCGTGCACCGACATCTCACAGCACAGAAGCGCCTTGCTTTCCGCCTCCATCGAAAAGTGGCCGCCGTCGGCCGAGATTCGATCCCGCCTTGGGCGCAGCAGCCAAGCGCCCTAGCCACTGTACCATCACGGCGGGGCGAATGAATGAATGAATGAATGAATGAATGAATGAATGAATGAATGAATGAATGAATGAATGAATGAATGAATGAATGAATGAATGAATGAATGAATGAATGAATTACATACGAGTAGCTGCACCACTCAGCAGTCAGTACATAAAAAGTGTCATGGATAGACTGCCAGCACCACAACATAAAGCTCAAATGTTAAATGAATTCGAGAAACACGACGCGCGTACTACAGCTGGAAGCACTCACTGGCTTCACACCGACACGGACATATAAAAGACATGCATTTGTTTTCTTTGTTTCCGAGTCCAAACGTTTGACTTTAATAGTATCTGTCGGTAAAACATGCCGCCTCTGCTGCAACCGCATTATTTTAATAGTGATTGCAGAATTAAACGAAAATATACATTGTACGCCCTCTAATAGCAGTTTTGACAAATCTTTCAGAAAGCCGTTTTGGCGAAGCAGGAAGGCGCTCAAACGTTTAAAAGCCAGCTATTTTTATTGATGACGTGCACGTGTTTCGGGAGCAACGGGCAACACGTCCAGGTGACGCACCGGCGCCTATCAAGGTGAGAGACAGAGAGAACTAACTTCGCGCTCGAGAGGCGGTAGCCGCCATCGGCTGGAAACTTGCCAGGTCGACATAAGCGCGCGCGGAAACGTGAACGCGCAGTGAGCGTCTTGGCACTCGCTCCGAGGGCGGCCAATTCGATCATGGGGTATCATCGATCTGCCAACACAGCTAGCCGCAGCTTAGACCGGAGCGTCCGCAACAGGTGCGTAACGTCGACCCGGCTGGTTCAGTCGCCCCAGGCGCGACGCTACGAAGCATCTGATTGAATCGGTAATGAGAGGAACAGATCGGCGACGGGCTCTTCTATAGGGCACCCCAGTTGTTTTCAAGGACAGGGATATGCGGAGGTGGCGGCCAGCTGGAGTAATGAGAATAGGGAATTAGCTGGGATATGGATGATGACGATGATAGAGGTATACGGGTAGTTGTACCGGCGCTGCAGTTAGTGAGAAATTATGCCTTGGTTCTTGCATCGTTTTTCTGGATGCAATTTGTGGTTTTAACCGGATCTGACTCTTTCACTGCAATCAAATTCCCGAGCCTTCGTTTGGCTTCCGAACATCGAGAACCTATATACCTCATTTTTTTCTTGCATATATAAGGAAGTTGTAACCTACAACAATTATGAAGGCGTTGGAACGGGCTCTATACGATACGATACATTTCTGAGGTTTATACATTGAAAGTCTACATGCGATGTAAGTCCTTCTGTTGAGAACATAACGCTAAAGCCATCCAAATTAAATGCATGGTATGAGTCATCATTCGCCATTTTATAGTGAATTTCGTAAGCGAATTTTTAAAGACATGCATTTTCTTTCGTGTCCCGCAATTGTGCTTTGTTGTTGGTCACGTGTACCCATCCCATCCCATCCCATGGATGTCTGTAACAAGAAAAGGCCTTGAGAGTAAATAAATAAATAAACCCCATGTCTATATATACACGCGCATTGAGAAGAGGTTCACTGAAAGGAACAGCACTGTCAGGACAGGCATGCTTTCTGAACCAAGTGTCGTGCATGAAAATTTTGATCACACGACCAAGAAAGGGGTTAACTCCAGGCCTGATGCCTGAAATCTGCAGGACGCACTTCACCGTAAGGCGGACAAAATAGTGTTATCAAGTGTTAGGGAGTGTTAGCGACAGTGAGTTTTGTTTTATGCGTTTTATTTTCTATAGACGGTTTTTTTTTTTATTTTTTATTTATTTTTTTTTTTTTTACGAGCAAGGAGGTGTTCACTGAAAGGAACAGCACTGTCAGGACAGGCATGCTTTCTGAACCAAGTGTCGTGCATGAAAATTTTGATCACACGACCAAGAAAGGGGTTAACTCCAGGCCTGATGCCTGAAATCTGCAAGACGCACTTCACCGTAAGGCGGACAAAATAGTGTTATCAAGTGTTAGGGAGTGTTAGCGACAGTGAGTTTTGTTTTATGCGTTTTATTTTCTATAGACGGCTTTTTTTTTTTTTTTTTTTTTTTTTTTTTTTTTTTTTTTTTTTTTTTACGAGCAAGGAGGTGGGGCTTTTTTTCCATGTGCGAGAGTCGGCTGGGCGCGCTGGGGCCCCCGAAGCAGTGCTCTCAGATTTCGAAGAATTGGCTGCGACTAGGCTCGGAAGTAGGGCCTCTCCGACGTTAATTGGAAGGGATCGAGACGCTTGCACGCATCCGTCCCTTTTCTCTCTGTGTTTGTGTTTTTTCAGGGCATATTTATTTATTATTTTTCTGTGCGAGAGTGTCATCTTTGACACAAACCAGAGCAGCCCGTGCGTGGCCCACAGCCGGCGAGTGAAAAGAGCGAGATCGGTTTGTATTCGAGTGTTTGCGTGAGCGGTGCGTTGAACGAAGCTACGTTAAGTTTTGCGTAATCAGGACATTGTGCATATATTGTTACGTGGAAGATTTATAGTTCCAAAGCTGTCCGCACAACTAACGTTGATGAGGGCACCGATTTCACAACACTCAGCGTCGTCGTCTTCTCCGAGTCTGTTGCATTCTTCATCCTCATCACGAACAGCGAATACAGCTAAGTAACAATATTAATTGTGTACATCGTGCATATATTAAAGATCAACATTCTTAACTGTAACTAATTGTAGTCCGCCTTTCTATCTTTATGCACATTCCTTTCCTTCGACCTCAGCTAGATTCGACAACAAGATAGTCTTAACAATACTAGACTTCAAAAAAAAAAAAAAAAAAAAGCATTCGATCGGCAGTATAAACGACAATGAAACGAAACCAAGCATAGCCTTCCGGTCGAGCTCGCATTCACCGAATGCGGCGCCACGCGAGCGGGCAGTCAGTCATTCCCTCTTTTCTAATCACTTGAAGCGTGAAGGCAGGCAAAATCCGCAGGAAGAGACGAATTAAAAAAAGCAAGAGTACAGGGAAACTAAGTGGACAGCGGTGGTATCGCATAAACAGTAGACAACGAACTTCCGGCGGGATAAATTCGTTCGGGCGTGTACACGGAGCGACGTACATATCCCTCGTACAAAACGGCGCCAAATTTCACGTCCTGTGTGGCGCGTATAGCCTGTCAAGTGTGGCTATAGGCCCGGACAGGATGTTGCGGTTTCGGGAAACGGACGCCGAAACGTCGTCCACGGACGGCCGAGCGTTGCATTCAAGGCAAGAGACGCCGCCTCATTTCCACGACGCGTCCGAAAGTTTCCGTCCTCAAGTTTCGACGCGTGGCCCCAGAAAGCCAGGTGTATGAAGCTGAGACAATCCTCCTTGCACAGTGGATTTTACTGGTACTTCCACTCTGAGTTCCACAAAGGACTTTCTCCATTGAATCAGAACCTGCCACTGAACCAGCCCCCTTATATCGAAGAACGGCATCTAGCGAAAGCCAAATAGACTGATTCTTACGGGCTGGAGTGTCAATTAAGGACCCAGATACATGCGATATCAAGTCCGGCTTTCTTTGATATATCACTTTCAACCATGTTGCCACTGCGGTATATAGTGAGAGATGCTGTTATGTAAATATTGAAGGTAATGGACCAATTATCCGATGCGCGGCCGAACTTCTCGTTTAAAGTTGGCCCTTCGATCGCATCGCGTGGTTAAGACTGCCAAAGAAAACCAATGAGGCACGTTTTTGACTATAGCAAAGGCGGTAATAACAAAAAAAAAAAAGAAAAAACACGAGCTTCCTGAGAAAAGATCTGCTGATACATAGATTACCGGAGCGAAATAAAAAAAATGGAAATCAAGAACGCGTTCAAACAGAAGTTCTGGATAAAAAAAATGCGCTAGTTCAGAATTTCTGGGTGTGAGTCCAATGTCCTTGGCAGAAATTTGAGGCTACAAAGAACACTGAAAAGGCCAGCAGGTAAACCGCGTGGGTCACTCAAGTGACGCCTTCTCTCCTGACCACGCGGGTGCACGTTTATAGGGACTTGAAACTTCAAACTGGGGCACAGGCATTCGTAGATAAATACTCTAACATTTGGCTGCTGTCTGCACCCCAAACCACTATCTAACGAAGATAGTTCTGACCTCGCATAGCATACTCACTAACGCAGTTATCTTTTTTGTTTCTCAGCCACAACACCAAAGTAAAACAAACGCACAAACGTGTCGGAGCTTTTGAGCGCACGGAGCTTTATATGAAGCAAACAACGGTGTGAAATCTTACTTGTAAGGTGACACTGTCCTGGCCCACTTGGTCCCGTAGCTGCTGGATTGTGAGATCTGCACGAGATGAGAAGGGAAGAAAGGGATTGAGACCAAGAAAAAGAAAAAGAAAAGACATAATATGCTCGTTTGAAACCGGCCATTTGAGAACAAAGTTGATTGACAAGAATATGTAGTGAATCTCATACACAAGGCCATGACGTAACCAGCGGTACAGTTCACCTTCGTCGTCAGCTGGCTTAAATCGCGAACTCGCTCATAACTGGGCACAGTAGATACCACGGAGATAATCAGCACCCATAGTCACTCACGTATATCACGCCCGAAAATAAATGTGGAAAGATTAAACGATAGGCTGTTTTAGAGCTTATCTTTGGAAGGCGTTAAACTTTATAGCGATAACACAGCGGGAACACATTTGACAAGTTTTAAACTGGAGAAAGCAGAAATGGATTTATGACTTTTAACCATGCCACATTCGCTTAACGCACGTTCTCCCCATTTTTTTATGCTAACTAATTACCGCGTATATATCAACGGCTCGAACACTAAGCTGGCGAAGTTCAATCCCCACGGAGCGAGCGGCAAATGCGTGCCACACAAGCGTATTCTGATCACAGCTGTATAGAAATGAGATTTGTGCATCTGAATAGGGAAGCCATAAAACGGCGATGGAACGAACACCTTTTTTGTATTTACGACAGCGAAACGGGCATCATCAATCCAGCTTCAAGCCGAGCTGATGCCTTCGTTATATACAGTATCCACGCGTTCCAAATATATATTTGCGGTGCTTTGTTTTATTTGCTCCCTTCCATCACGCCTTATTATAACCGCCGTAAACACGTTACACCGTGCGCACACACGCCGCGAATGCGACCCGCGAGCCGTAGATCAGAGATTTCGAATCGCACGCTCGACAAAGAAAGCAGACTCGTTCATCGCCCGTAATAACAGTCATTGTGGTTCGCACACTTCCCCAGCCGTTGTAACAGCAGCAGCAACAGCAGCCCTATACGCACCGCGTCTAGCCTCGATTCCCCACCGGGCGTGATGACAAAAAGATAAAGAAGAGAAAAAAAAAACAAGAACAAAAATCCGAAGGTTCGGGTATCTGCCCGCAATAAGCAGCGCGGGTTGGGATAGCAGCCCCCACTGTACGGCCGTTCATATTCGGGGCGTGCATTATTACAAGCGCACAGACTATACGACAAGGGCCGTTTTCACCCTCACACGCACACGCACAAAAAAAAAAAAAAAAAAAACGGTGGCCACAATGCACGACCCGGTGTCGACGAGGCGACAAGCGGGCGACACGAAGAGGAAGTAACAACTCGGGACAGGCGGGAGCATCTCGATGAGGCACGACCAGGTATACATGCCGTATACACGTGCAGAGAGCGTGCGAGTACGCGCACATGTAGAAAACCACGGGGCCTGGCGCAGAGAAGACGATTACACGGCAGAAGTGCATACAGCACCAGCGAGAGAAAGATAAAAAAAGAAAGTACACACGGCTTCATGTGGGAAAGGACGACAAACGCGCGAAGGGGAACGTGCTGATTAAAAAATTGAAGCGATTCCAGTAGCGTGGCGTTTATGGGATCTGTCTGGTTTGCTTGCCTCCCTTCCCGCAGCGAACGTGCGTCTCACCTGAGTTCGCAGCGGTGTATGTAGTAGGATGGAAGGCGAAATGGAGAACGAGACGAGCGAGAGGGAAGCATTTTAAGACGATATTTACGATTTCATGCTCTTTCATTTTTGCGTTTCCCATAGCGGACCGTGAACGACGCGTCCAAACACGGAATACACGCGCTCACACACGCACGCACGCAGGGGGGCGATCGTAAAAATCGGGAAGCGAAATAAAATTCCTCATCCCCGGGGGCGCAGCGCCCATTTCGGGGGACGGCTCGCTCACTTTGGCCCTTTTGTCCTCCGAGTTAGTAGCGGCAGTATACCCCCCTTGTCATTTTCGCGCGACACGCAATATTCCTCGAGGGCGCCACGCACCCCAACTCACCGTATGTATGACCCCCCCGTTGCTCCTCAGGTGGTCTGAAACGGCCGCGTCGAGAAAGCAGGTATCACAGCGTCACACCGATGTATATACTGCGCGCCAGCAGGTAGCAATGAGGTGCTCTTTGTAACGCCTTTCGTCTGGCGGAGCTGTAACTGACTTCTTCATATTGCTGCACACAACGCCAAGCCGGGGGTGGGTACGCGAAAATGTGAACCCTTATATACATATATCCTTTCAGACTGTGCCGCAGTTTCGCATTCCGGGAGCATTATTACCGATATTGAAAGCTCATGTTGATGTATGGACGTACGTAAGGGTCACACATACAATGGAAAGAAGTACGTCCACGTTGCCCCTATAAGCCAAACCGTTTAGGTGAGTTAAAAGCAGCCGAGAGGACAAAGATTTGGTGCCGTAAACAGAACGGCTTCGACCCCCCCCCCCCCCCCCTTCTTTTTTCTCCTATACAGTTACACAGCACTGAGCGACCATATGTACTCAGACACATAAATTCACAAAACGCGAGCACAGCCGTCAACAGGCGCCAGCATAAACCAGACCGCGAAAGAGCAGAGCGCCACGTCTGGCGAAGAAAAGCCTCACGAAAAGCTCAAAAAAAAATCCCACAGAAAGACGTTTAAGGCCTGCAGGCGCGTGGTAGGAACCTCATCGGGTCGAAGGGAAGCAGTGACGGTGTCTGGGTGACGACGGGGGAGGGGGAGGTGGCGGTGACCTGCGCACAGTGGCGGAGGAGACGCCGTAAATTGGAGCACGACGATATGTACGGCGATGCTCTCGGCTCCGGCCCGCAGCGCACACGCTCGAGAGAGGGAGGAGGCCGTCGGAGGAGTCGTTTGGGGGTTACCTAACTGGCGCGTTTCCGACGCCTTGTGTCTGTTTGTGCGTGCGTGTATGTGAGTGTCGCGCGCCCGGGAGAGAGCGGCGAAGAAGGCGGTCACGCCCCGGCGGCTGCACTGGCGACCTTGGCTCCCGCAGCCACCGCTCCGAAGCTTATGGCTCCGCGCGCGGAAGCGCGCCCTCGGCGACACACAAAGAAAAAAGAGCAAAGCTAAAGCAAAGCAGCTCTGCGCTGCCTGAATACAGCCGCGACAGCACTCAGACGGAAGGTGGTGACGGCGGCAGCGAGCGTTACGCATCCTTGAAATGGCGATTTCGTGTTCTCTTGTGTGTGCGTACTTGCTTTTCTCGTGTTCCATCTCCCCTCTCCCCAGAGGCGCGCTTTCGTAAATATTCAGTATTATTGCGCGAACACTTCGATACCGCACACGCGTCGCTCGAGCAGCCATCGGGAAAAACCAGGCAGGCGACCTTAGGGTATACCTGCCTGTCTGCTGCAGTTCAGGAAATATCACACGGAGCCTCAAGGTGCGAAGCGAGCCGGGCGGATATCTGTCTTGTGGGGCACGCGGTTTATCCCGTGTCGTACATGCACGCGCTTTTATTATTTCATTGTTGACTTAGTGGTGCGCAAATTGCACAAGATTTCGCTGTGTTCCTGGCTCCAACCGCTCGGGCGCTTGTTTTTATCCCCTATTCGCCTTAACCTTTTCACATGTTGCAATTCAGTCACCTCACTTTGTACACCCTCCTCCTCCAACGTGGCAGGCTTGGTTAGCCTCTGACCAGCTGGCCTTGGTTACCCTGGCCCAGGACATTCTCGACACCTAATAGTACGTTAAATAAAGCTATTTCCTCCTCCTCCTCCTCCTCCTCCTCCTCCTCCTCCTCCTCCTCCTCCTCCTCCTCCTCCTCCTCCTCCTCCTCCTCCTCCTCCTCACCTATCGTTGGCTACTTTTCCAGTCGAAGTTTATCAACTGTAAGCAATACCCATAAACATCGACTCTCCTGCGTTCCTGTGCTTTCATACTATCGGTAGATCCGTAAACTATATACGATATCCCAGAGATATTTTTGCCCCGCTACACTGCGTCATTCGAAAAAATCCCACGGTAATATTGTCGCATAGCGAGCTATGCCTATGTCGCGCGCCGTTTTCCGGACCCGTGCACAGCCGGGGAGCGGTCCTTTTTTTCTTTTGCACGGCGTCGCTGTGCTTTCCCCTTCTTCTTGGGGGGGTATTCACGATGTACGCCGTTCGGAAAATGGTTAACGGCTGTGAAGGAGGCGAGCTGTTGAAAGCTCGCGTCCCAACCGGTTAACGCCTGAGGGCTTGGGGGCGACGGCTGAGAGCACGGACGGAGCTTTGTGTTTTGTGCCGTCTGCGTCCTTGCGGCCCATGTGTTTTTGGTTTACCTTTTGTGTGTTTGAGTGCCAGGCGGAGATGCGCCGCGTCTTCTAGAAATTCACGCGGTGCTCGCCAGGAAACAACCTCGCGGGCACCGGCGTCCTATTGGTTTCTCAGCTGTAAAGAAAGTCGTCTCATTGGCTCCGATAAGCGCATTTCCGCCTGGTAACAAACACTGCCTGGAGAATCCTGAAGAACGTGGACAGAGGGGTTTTGGCGGCAAGTAAGGGAGGACGGCGACCATCCGAGCTGCTGCTCGGGACCCCTGCTCGGAAGATGTCGCGTTTGCGGACTGATGTGTTGTTAATTTAAATTAGTTGTTTATTTGGTACTACTGGATTCGCTTTAATTATTGTTTGAGTTCATCTTTATTAAATTCAGTTAACTTGTGTTATCAAACGAAATCGCCTGGTCCCTTTCTTCAATGCGGCGGAGCCGTCGTGCCGTCAAGAAAGTTCAACGTGCGAACACTTCGTTACAAGTGGTGGAAGGTGCGTGATAACGACGACCCCGCTCTACCGGAGATGCGCCCCCATCTCAGGAGTGATCCGGACATGCAGGCGACAGCTGACTTCGCTACGATGACGAGCTCTCAACAGAGGATGTCCATCCCCCCTCCTGTTTTTAAGGGAACCCCTGAGGAGTCCGTGGCGGAATGGCTGACCTGCTACGAGCACGTATCATCGTTGAACGCTTGGGACGACGACACAAAGGTGAAATTTTTGTACCTTGCCCTTGATGGCGATGCGAAGAAGTGGCACACCACACAGCTGCTTACCGGTGCGCCGATTTCGTGGAGTGACTGGGCGGCGAAGCTCAAGACCTGCTTCAGCAGCCGCCACGCGACGGAAATCGCTCACCTTCGGCTGCAGAATCGAATACACCTGCCGTCGGAGACTCCGGAGCAATATTTTTATGATGTGCTGCAGCTGTGCGCCAGGGTCGACCGCAAAATGCCGGAAGAAGACAAATTGCGTCATCTGCTGCGGGGCCTGCAACCGGCGACAACGGAGAAGATGATAATATCCGATCCGTCCAGCTGCGCCGACTTCCTGCAGACACTGCAACGCCTCAGTCGGGCCGCGCTAATGGGTTTCACTTCCCGGGTGCTGCCGGCCACCGCAGCAAACACCACCTACCTGGCAACGGGACCCTGTGTTTGTAGTTCGGACATCTTGCCAACAGCTGGCAGCGCTAACAACGAGCCTCGTCCGTTGACTGTGCCGGGATCTGGGCAGCACCCCCTACTTCCCACCTACACTGCTGCCTCCCATGGTCAACAACAAAGGCTCGCAGGTGAGCAAGATTTCAAGGCGATCGCCGCCTCTCTAGAATCATTATCCGGACGTCTAAAGACAATGGAAGAAGAAATTTTTCGTAGGCGCGCGCCATGGCCCCAGAGAACCTCGCGTGACGACGACGGACGGCCGCGATGCCACTACTGTAACCGAATCGGTCACATAGCTCGGAATTGTCGCCAGCGATGGAGAGACGAGGACCGCGAACAGAGAAATGCGCGCGACGAGCAGGCTTCCAAACCGGGAAACGGGAACGGTCGGGCTTAGGTGGTCAGCCTGGCCGATCTGTGAGCGTGATGACCGAAGACCAACTCCTCACGGTCCAAGTCGAGGCAAATAATTTGAAGACCACCCTTCTCATAGACACTGGCGCCTCCGTAAACATCATTTCTTCCAGCTTCGCGGCTAAAATTGCTTCAAAAGTCGAACTAACTGAGGGCACTGCTTTTATCAAAGGAATCAGCGGAGACTTATTAGCACCTGTAGGAGAAACAGAAGTAGTGCTTCAATTCGGATCGGCCAGATTCAGCGTAAGATTCATTGTCCTCAAGGACTGCCCTTATGAGTTGATAGGAGGGCTCCCATTTTGCCGGCAGGCAAACCTGCTGATTGACTTCCTCCGTAAACAACTAAAAATAGGGAGTGAAGTGTACCAGCTGCACCTCAATACTAGCGTGCAATCGCAGTCAAATGTGGTCACTGCACGAAGTAAAGACCAAGTTTCCGTCGAGCCTCGTACGGAAGCCATTTTAAGGGTACACATACCGAGAGACGGAATTCAGCTTGTCGAGCCAAAGTCAACCCTTAGAAGTGGACTGCAGGTGGCGCGGACCGTCGTGAACGTGGTTGGTGGGATCGGAATCGTCCGTGTTGCAAACCCTACCTTGCTGCCGATAGTGGTACATCGCGACGCGAAGATCGGCTGGGCCACATCACTTCATGAGGCGCAACTCGGATTCGCCGTGCCACACGACCCCACTGCGACAGAGGACTTTGACGTCCAAACTGGGCCACACCTGACGCCATCTGAGAGGGATGAGCTCTTGTCCGTTATTCATAAGTTTCGTCACCTGTTTACCGGCGAGCACAATCCGATTCAGCGCACTCACGTAACGGAGCATACTATAAACACGGGCAGCTCAGCACCCATTTGTCAACATCCGTACCGCCACTCACCCTTCGAGAGGGAGGTCATTAAAGCGCAAGTGGAAGAGATGCTTCGTGACGGAGTGATCAGAGAGTCGCACAGTCCCTGGTCATCGCCCGTCGTTCTCGTGAAAAAGCCGCAGGGAGGTTGGCGTTTCTGCGTTGATTTCCGAAGGGTGAACGCGGTTACCAAGAAAGACGTGCACCCATTACCGCGAATCGATGACATTTTGGATCTGCTGCAGGGTTCTCGATATTTCACGACGCTTGACCTCACTTCAGGCTATTGGCAGGTAGGAATCCGCGAAGAGGACAAGTCGAAGACAGCATTCGCATGCGGCTCCGGTCTGTACGAGTTCAATGTCGTTCCTTTCGGTCTGTGCAATGCTCCCGCGACATTCCAGAGGATGATCAACAAAGTTTTGAGTGGTCTTCTCTGGAGGGTGTGTTTGGCCTATTTGGATGACATTGTCATTTTCTCGAAGACGATGAAAACTCACCTAGAGGACTTGGAAAAGGTGTTAAGCGCTCTTGATGAAGCCAACTTGCGTCTGAAGCCGGAAAAATGCAGCTTCGCGCAACAAGAAATCAGGTATCTCGGGCACGTGCTGACTGGAGAGAACATCAGACCAGATCCGGACAAAATAGCCGCGATCGAAAAGCTCCCAGCGCCAAAAAACAAGAAAGGAGTTCAGAGTTTCCTGGGAATCTGCAATTATTATCGGCGTTTCATCAAGGATTTCTCCCTAATCTCCCGACCTTTGACTAATTTGACAAGAAAGAATGTTTCGTTTGAGTGGGACACGGCATGCGAGGCGGCCATGCAAGCGCTCAAAGAGAAGCTGACTACGGCGCCAGTTCTGCGTCAATTCGAGCCAGGCAAGCCCATCGAAATCCATACGGATGCCTGTGACTACGGTCTTGGTGCTGTGCTGGTTCAAAAAGACGAGGGTCGGGAACATGTCATCGCCTACGCCAGCCGTCATCTCAACAAAGCGGAAGCTAATTACAGCACCACAGAAAAGGAATGTCTGGCTGTCGTTTACGCCTGTAGGCAGTTTCGACCTTATATATTCGGCAGTAACTTCACCGTGATCACAGATCAAGCCAGCCTCGCATGGCTGGTGAATGTCAAGAATCCGAATGGACGCCTCATGAGATGGTCCCTGCTGTTGCAAGAGTTTGACCTGACTCTCAAACACCGCCCAGGTTTGAAGAACGCAGATGCAGACACCCTTTCTCGCCTGCCACGCGAGCCGGCACCGGTTAGTGAAGATAACTTTGCACCGCTGCTTGTGCTAGGTCGCGTGGATGTAGGCATGAAGCAGAGGGAAGACCCTTGGATGAGGGAAGTGATAGGACACCTGGAGAACCCGGATTCACCCGTTGCCAGGACACTGAAAAAAACGGCACGGTGTTTTCGAATGATCAACGGTGTGTTGCACAGGCGAGCGAAAGGTTTCGAGTCAGACTACGACGCACTGGTTGTACCAAAATGTTTGCGGTCAGAGGTGCTAAGGGGCTGCCACGATGATCTCACGGCGGGACACCTCGGGGTCAAGCGCACATGGGAGAAGATACGTAGGCGTTACTTCTGGCCTAAGATGTTCGCGCAGGTGTCAAACTACGTGCTGTCTTGCCCTGACTGCCAGACGCGCAAAGCCCCACCGGGCAAACCAATCGGGTTTCTCCAGCCTCTTCCCCCGGTGGGAATGCCTTTTAAACAGGTTGGAATGGACTTTTTGGGACCATTTACGAAGAGTCAATCCGGAAACCGCTACATCCTCGTGATGACTGATTACCACACGAAGTGGGTCGAAGCAGTAGCATGCCCGGCGGCTACAGCTGCTGAGGCCGCGCAGGGCTTTGTGCGAGAGATCGTCCTACGCCACGGGGCACCAGGCCGCATCATTACGGACCGCGGACAACATTTTGTTGCTTCCTTGATTGAGGAAATATTTAAAGCCATGGGTACAGACCACGTGAAAACAACAGCGTACCACCCGCAAACCAATGGCTTGTGCGAACGTTTCAACCGCACGCTTGCCGACATGCTCAGCATGTATGTCTCCTCGCATCATCGGGACTGGGACGAATTCCTGCCTTATGTTCTTTTCGCCTATAATTCGTCGCAACACGAAACGACAGGTTTTTCACCGTTTTTTTCTTCTTCACGGACACGAGCCAACACTTCCTGTTGAGGTGGCCCTCGGTAGCGCGCAAGACGACTGTGACGAATTGGATGCTCACAAGGTGGTGCACCGGCTTCGCCAGGCGCGCCAAGTAGTAGCTCAGCGTGAGAAAGACCGGCAAGAAAAGAACAAAAGGGCATACGACTCCAAACGACGGGATGCTGTTTTCTATCCGGGAGACCTTGTGTACCTGTGGACGCCTTCTCGATCGATAGGAAAGACCACCAAACTGCTCCACAGATACCATGGGCCGTTCCGTCTGCTCCGGAAGGTATCAGAAAATAACTGGGAGGTCATCGATCGCACCGGCCGAAAGCGGGATGTCGTCAACGCTGAACGTCTGAAACACTACCACCCACGGCTTGCTTCTGATGAGGACGCCGACGACGAGTCAGCAAACGGTGATCGTGATGATGGTGTGCATGCGTTTGAGCGCTGTGTTCGTGTCTCCGCAAGGCCAAAACGTGTAGCGGCCTCGACCGTGAAAAACAGTGATCGCGGTATCTCTGCTGGAAGTGCGACTGAGACATATTCATACTCCGAATCAACATTTCAGTGTAGACCCACGGGAACTCGCACCAACCCCAAAGGAGTAAGGACCGATTATGGCAGTGATACCGAGATGTATTACAGCGCGGACGGAAGTGTTAATTAATCCGCCGTGACTTTGTATATACTCCCGAATGTTTTGTGTTTTGTGTGAATACGTGCAAGTGGACATTTTGAGTGTGCCCTGTAACATTTTGACTGATATGCCAATGTTTTATTGCGTGTAAGTGTTCTTCTCTACCTTCCTGGTTGTAATCTGTTTCACCTGACATTTATATTTTCTCGTTTTTTCGGCATTGCGTATATTTTATTCAATTTTGGTATTATTGGTGTGGTCCTATCCAGTAGACGTAATTTCATTTTTGAACCTTGTACATAGTTATTCATAGCATTTCCTTGCGGTTTATTTGTACGGGCATGATTGTGACCGAGTGGGACACTCTTTTTCATAGGGGGGAGGTGTCGCATAGCGAGCTATGCCTATGTCGCGCGCCGTTTTCCGGACCCGTGCACAGCCGGGGAGCGGTCCTTTTTTTCTTTTGCATGGCGTCGCTGTGCTTTCCCCTTCTTCTTGGGGGGGTATTCACGATGTACGCCGTTCGGAAAATGGTTAACGGCTGTGAAGGAGGCGAGCTGTTGAAAGCTCGCGTCCCAACCGGTTAACGCCTGAGGGCTTGGGGGCGACGGCTGAGAGCACGGACGGAGCTTTGTGTTTTGTGCCGTCTGCGTCCTTGCGGCCCATGTGTTTTTGGTTTACCTTTTGTGTGTTTGAGTGCCAGGCGGAGATGCGCCGCGTCTTCTAGAAATTCACGCGGTGCTCGCCAGGAAACAACCTCGCGGGCACCGGCGTCCTATTGGTTTCTCAGCTGTAAAGAAAGTCGTCTCATTGGCTCCGATAAGCGCATTTCCGCCTGGTAACAAACACTGCCTGGAGAATCCTGAAGAACGTGGACAGAGGGGTTTTGGCGGCAAGTAAGGGAGGACGGCGACCATCCGAGCTGCTGCTCGGGACCCCTGCTCGGAAGATGTCGCGTTTGCGGACTGATGTGTTGTTAATTTAAATTAGTTGTTTATTTGGTACTACTGGATTCGCTTTAATTATTGTTTGAGTTCATCTTTATTAAATTCAGTTAACTTGTGTTATCAAACGAAATCGCCTGGTCCCTTTCTTCAATGCGGCGGAGCCGTCGTGCCGTCAAGAAAGTTCAACGTGCGAACACTTCGTTACAATATGGTGGAACACTCCGGGCAGCGTGCAGAGCGACTGCAGGAACAGGAGGCGGGAGCCAGCGACAGGAGTCGATCGTCACGACAGCGATCCGACCGATGACACCGCGGCGAAGGCCAGGGAACGATGCCAGCGGGATGAAGTGGCGCGGGTGCGCGACACCCGAAATAACTACCACCGAAGTCGGTGGCAGCTTCCGCCACTGCCGCCTCCGCGAGGACTGCCGTGAGACGGAGCAGCCTTGCGCGCCGAAGGAAGTTGTACTCACGGGGTAAACACAATGGCCCACGTGTGCGTCGTATGATCTCACAAGCGCGACATCCGGACGGAATCTGGTGGAATGGATGCACGCGGGAAAGCCGGCATTGCATTTCCAATCGATGCAGACAGTCGAGACTTATGCTCGAGAGAACTCGAACCATTTGTTATGCTCTGTCCCAAAATTAATAACTTCGTTTGTACGGTTAAGTAACTTTTGGGAGTGAAAAAGAATAGCACTAAACCGAACATATATGGCGACGAGTTCAGACAGGTGCCGGACACGTCTTATTGTGATCCCTGACATAAATAAAGAATTTGAAATTTGTGTTTGCAAGTGAGACGGTAATGTGAAGCACGATCGCAAGAAAGGATGGGGGAAAAAAAAAGAAGAAATCCCGAGACGACATCAGGGAATATCTAAGATTTTTTCAGCTAATTCCCCCGTTGCTGACAGCGGCGCTCAGAAGAAAAAAAAAAAGAAAAGCATTTGTCAAAGGGAGCGGGGCACAATAAATATTTGGTTTAAACGAAAGGAAAGGCAAAGTGTCTGTCGCACTTTTTCTCTGGACACCTGAACCACGCTGTAAGGAAAGACAGGGAGGTGGAAGTTAAAGCGGAAAGTGAGAAAGAGGTGCCGTACGTATAGTTGAGGGCTGCAGAGTAATTTCGACTCTCTGGAGGCCTTTATAATATGCGCTGACATTTCACAGCACAGGGACGCCTCTCCGTTTCGCCTCCATCGAAACGCAGCCGCCGGCGGTCCAGATCGAAGACGCGTCTAACCACTACGCCACCGCGGTGTAGCACGTGACAATAGCAGTCTTTAGTCCGAGGCTTACAGCTCTCATATGACGCCAGGCACTACATGCCGGCGTTCAATATGCTCAGATACGTTGCGTAGCAATAAAATCAGCGAAAGAAAAAAAAAAAAAAAGAGGATGAAAGACAAGATACAGGGAAGAGGGATCAAAAATCCCCGCGACTGAGGGAAAGCGCAGACAAGAGCACTCGGCGGCAAGAGAGGAGGGAGGGGGGAAGGCGGGGATATAAACGATCGGGAAAGGACGCCGGCAGGCCGGCACCGTTGCGTTCGGCGTCCACCGCAAGGCAGATCTCGTTCGGATCCCGTTATGACGCTCGTTACTCACTGAAAAATGAGCCGCGATCCTATTAATGAAACCATTTGGAACATCATCGATCTCTTGGCGCGCGAGAGGAAGGAATGCCTCCACGCAACACATGCTATATATACGAGCGTATACGCGAACCGGCAGCATTGCCCAGAACCTGATCTCGTCCGGCTCACATGAATGCTCGCCCGTTGTGCTGTAATGAAAACAAAGGATCGCCGATTGTTTGCTTCGGTCGGCAGGGTACGTACATTCGCTATACGGGCACCAGGCTACTGAACTCCAGGATGTAAGCCAGGGCAGACTTGTTGCGGTTCCGAACAATGGGATCGCCTCTGTTTGATTCGATGCGTCGAATCCGTATACTCATCCACATGAAACGATATCAAAATTATCGCTACAGTCACTGCTGTCGTTCTTTTGTCGAAGCCACGACCCAATGCGTCCGTCTCGCATACGTTAGGCAGACTTCACCTCGGTGCTGCATGCTCCACTATATATACGGCTTCTCTCATAGCCTGAGCCTCTTTGGGACGTTAAACCCCATAAACCAAATCAAACAATATTGCACCGCTTGCGGCGCATGGTATAGTTTTTATGGCTAGCAATTATAAAGGAGGCGAAAGGCAGAACCTTCCATTATGAACGTCCGTTAGAAATCGAAAATTTCATAGCTTTTATGGTCCTATACACTGGTGCGTATGCAGCTGATGTTCTCCTCACCCTTTCCGCCTGAAACAGCCAGGTTCGTTAGGCCGGCTGACATTCACAGATATGGCTAAAGCAAGTTTCCCTTCCTCGGAAACAGAGGTGAATGACAACTGCCGTGTCATATCGGCCGTTCGCTAATTACAGCTTCAGTAAATGGGGAACACAGCATGGCATACTCGCGGAGCTGACATACTAAAATCGAGGACGTGGAAGACACGCGCTGGTGATTAATTGATCGAAACTTCGAAATATCCCGCAGAACACAGATAGCCAATTTCCCAAAAGTAGATGTAAAACGAAACTAAAATAATAATAGACACATATTTACAAATATCACGTTCATGTATAGTTTCAAGCTCATTAGTCGCCGTCGCTCCGATCGCGGGGCACGACTTTCATCGACGAGCCAAATTTTACTTACAGCCAACAAAATACGTAACAAACAAACTCACCTAAACGGCAGTATTAATTGAACACAGTTCTCTTACGTTGGGCTCTATCCTTTCTTGCGCCCTGTACATGTAGAAAATGTTTCTTCGTTGTGTACTGTCTCCGTGCAAGTACGTACTTTAGTAGATACGTTAAGCTGTGGAAACCATTATTCTAAAGCCTGCACAGCTACCATTGAGAGACTGGCAAAAAAAAAAAAAAAAAAAATCTAGAGGGCACTTTGGACCACTACAGTGCGATGAGGAGAAAGCCATTATAGTGCGGTGGATCGTAGCCCTCCACTACGGCACACCTTTATCCCCCTCTCTTCTTTCACTCCCACCTTCCTCCATTTCTTTACGGCGTGGTACATGTGTCCGCGGGGAATTGTGACAGGTACAGCGCCTTTTCTATCCTGTAAATCAATTTCAAACGCCGTTGATGCCTGCTGTACTAACGCCTCCGACGCCTGGATCGGACGCCCTGCGGGGTCAGCTTCGTATACTCATGAATCGCCTGGTGACGACATGACCTGCCGTGGCGGTACATGGCGCGCCTCTTGTCGAACAAAACCAGCATTTCATTGAACGCATCAAAGTTCACCGGCGTTCTATATTCCGTTTACAGGAAAGGCGCCGTATCTGTCCCTCGCGGAATCCCGCAATCATCCTCACAGTAGACAAGGGGAAAACGAAGAGCGTTTCCCGATCCGGGTCGTGGCGCAGTTGGTAAAGCGCTGGGCTGCGGATCCAAGGGATGGATGTTCGATTCCCGATGTAGACAAGGTTTATAAATCATAAAGCGTGACACCTCTGCCGATAACCTTCTGTCGACAACGATAAGGCATTGAAGGCTTTCGCCTTAATAGAAGCCTCTATCACAGCGCTCCCAGCTGCGGCAAGGACGAGAAAACAAGAACAGAGAGATGCTGAAGTGCCGACCAAACATCCTAACACGCTGGGCCCTGCGGAAACAGCACTCTTCTTCTCCTTGGCCCACGAAGAGCGTAAGGACCACTCGTGCGAACGGCTCGAGAGAATCGGCGCCGCAAAGAAAGTGAAGAAAATAACAGAAGCAGCAGTAGCTGCAGAGCTCACGCGCCGGGCCGGAGCTTGCGGAAACACGCACATGCACACGCAGCAGCAGCCGTGGCAAGAGTGGAAGGGGGAGTACGAAAAGAGAGCTCGACGGTGGATGGCCCCGGGGGTGCTGCGGCAGCAGCGGAAGTCGTTACTCATTTAATGGGCGCTGCGAGTGACGCGCTCAATGAATCCATCGACAGGGGAGGCCGCCGCCGCAGCGGCTCCCCCGCATCGCGCCAGACGAGAGGCCACACGCACGCACATGCAGACAGAGAAAAGAGATGCCCCACGCACGCCCAGAGAAAAGATGCCAAAAAGTGGGCTCGCGGAATCGCCCCCGAAGGTCGAGCCAATACACTTGCGCCTTCCCCCTTTGCGACGCCGCACTCGCCTTGCCGGCAGTCCTGGAGGGAGGGGAGGGCAGCCGATCGCAACCGACCGCCGCAGACACGCCGAATTTGACGCTGCCGGCGTGGCTGTGTTCCGAAGAAACCCTCGTTGCACTTTCAGATACGGACTGTCTAAGCGAACACAAGCTTCCGGTGCTCTACTTAGCTCACTTATTGAGGCAGCTGAATGAATTTAAAAGAATGCCAGATTCAAAATCTGAAAGACGACTCGACTGCCTCGGGCGCTTGCCGAAGGTCCGTTTTCCTCCCCTTGCTCGAGAGTGGTTCCTCCTCTTACTTTTGGGCCTTCCAGGCGCTCCGGGAGCTGTCCGCTAGGTTTCCTGTTTTCTGCGAAAAGTCGGTGGCTCTGGCCGTGGCTCTGGCGTGCCAGGGTGTCTGGCTGCGCTAGGGACACGCTTCTCGCAGGGGCTGTACACCGTTGTAGGTCGTCAGAGGCTCACCATTCCTCCAGTCGTAAATTCAGAGCAAGGGCAGTGGTTGTCGGAGAGCCGAAGCTGTCAGAATTCCGGCAGCTATTCCCCTTTCCGCAAAGTACGCTGTCCGCAGAAATAACAAACGAAGAAAATTCTCGTCAGGAGTCTGCTTTCTGTCAATGGCCCGCTTTCGAAGTAGCGTTCGAATGGTGGTCGATCGGACGTATGTACAGATTTGGTCAAAACGTACCTTCGGAACCCGTTGTCTGCATTTGCTTGGCGGAACGCTTACGTCACACCACTTAAAGACAAAAGACCTTAAAAAGCGAAACCGTTCAAGACCAGAGGTGCAGGCATTCAGGGTGCATTCAGTGGTCTAAAGACACAGCTAAAGATCAATCCATGTAATCTGAGCGCAGTAGGAGATCCTCTGCCTGCAACTCAAGCTGCACCGTCTTTTCCGCAGCACAAGTGGCATGTTAATGGAGACCTCTAGCTGCGTTATTCGTTCCAGATGTCATACAGACCAAGCATTCGGTTTCGGTATGCTACCCTATATATTTGCGATAATACGCGTGTGCATAAATATAGGAGATGCTGGCGCGTACGGCCGCGGTATATATCGAAGATTATAACAGGAGCCTGCCATATTTCGACCGACTCCTGTCTATCGAATGATCGATGACAAGCTGATTGGTTGTCCTTGTCTTTGCCCCTTTTGGCGAAGAGGACGGCCAATTAGCTCATTAAATCTATCTTTGCTTCGCCAAGGGCAAATAAAAAACGACTTAAAACTGTGACTGCACTGCTGCTCTTTATGGTGAACAAAACTGATTTACTGAGGTCGCTATGAAAATTCAAACGAATGTCAGTACATAAACACAAACAAAAAAGAACGCGGGGCTGGTTGTTTCCCTTCCTCCTTTCATGCGTGCGCTGCGGAAGGCGTACGCGGTGTTACTTTCGGGAAAAGTCGAAGGCTTTGAAGTGCCCGAGCGTATGGCTGTGTTGGATCAAAGCGGTCGCTGGGCCTCGTCGTATAGCGGTAACTGAAGCGCATAGCGGTTACTGAAGGGCCGAAGCTCCCAGGAATGAAAAAAATTAAGGGCTTTTATCCCTCCGTCTGGGAAACCATTGTCGAATACTCAGACGAAAGGATGAACCACCCACGTAATTACTTTATGAAAATAAAGTTTATTTTATCTATCTATCTCTCGTTCTCTCTCTCTCTAGCTTCGCCTGAGCGCGTTGAACGCGAAGAGAAGAAACGAGGAACATGTTTTCGACAGCTCGCTGACAAAGCCTAACCTAACGTTGGTTTCGACGACTATTTGCATGTATTTTGCCAAGACTGCGTCACCCGCCGGCTTTTAGCTGCATGCGCCTGTAACAGCCTCGCCGGCACCCGAGGTGAACGACCGATTGTGTGCGCCTTGCCTGCGCGCGTAAGGAAAAAAGAAAAGTAGCAAATCAAGCAAACGGTAGGCATGGCACGCAAGGTGCAACTAGTGTGATTAAAAATAAAAAAAAATAAAATAACGGGATAAAGCAGAAGGCCGCAGACAGGGCCCTGGGCAGCAATAGGTTTCACGGTCGCAGCTGCAGCCGTGCATGCGTCATTGTGTCGGACAGCGCTATTGTTTCAAGAGAGTACCAGTTCCACAAACTCGGGCTCCGGCGTGGACACAATTCCTGCGGACCGACAAGAAAGGAAAGAGGTGACCTGACTGAAAAAAAAAAAGAAAAAAAAAAGAAAAGAAAATAAAAAGCCCGGAAATATGAAGTAGAACTCCGTTTGTTTTCCCGGAAAAGCGAAATAACGGTTATAAAGAAGTAAACGCCGCTACTCTCCGATGTTACGATAACGGTAGTCTAGTGCACAGCCATTGATTAGGGAAAGGTAATGGCATAAAACTACTATAGCAAAAAGCTCTTCACTGTCCAACAGTGCATTAAAAGGCAC
Organism: Amblyomma maculatum; assembly: GCF_055883805.1. Taxonomy (NCBI): domain Eukaryota; kingdom Metazoa; phylum Arthropoda; class Arachnida; order Ixodida; family Ixodidae; genus Amblyomma; species Amblyomma maculatum. Next base: position 186,916,540 of record NC_139346.1, read on the forward strand.
AAAAGAAAATTATTGTCGCGGACTTGCTGATAGAACTGCGCTGAACATTTGCGTCTTTTACGAGCGATTCTAAAAGCGAGAGAGAGAGAGAGAGAGAAAACATTTATTGCTCTAAAAAGTTTCTGGGTTTTGCGGCGGGCCGATGTCTTCGTATCTTCGGCCTCTTCACAAGGTCGGCGCCCCTATTCCAGGGCACCGCTGAGTCTTGCTGCTTCGCAGGCGTGCCGCACCAGTGCCCTTTGGGCCGTGAGCTCGCTGCTGGTCAGCAGACCCTCCCATTGTTCCGCACTCGGGTTATTTAGTTTGTGGAAGGCTCTGTTTCGTTCGCATTCCCATGTGATGTGGTATAGTGTGGGGGTTGCCCCGCACCACGGACATGTGTTCCTGTATTGTGTAGGGAACATCTTGTGTAGTATGTATAGATTGTGGAAAGTCCCTGCTTGCAGTCTCCGCCAGCAGACCACCTCGTGCTGTGTTAATGATGTGTGGGGTGGTGGGTATTTGAATCTCCGCCCTCTGTGGCAGTTTAGTATTTCTGTATACGTTGGTTCCACCGTTATGGGGTCCTCCAGGGCTTCTGACTGCCCTGCTCGGTTCGTGATCTCGCGAACTAGGCTGTCTACCCTCGAGTTACCCTCTATCCCGGTGTGTGCCGGTATCCAGAAAATCCTGTGTCTTAAAATCTTATTTGGAAGCCTTGCTTCGAGGAGGATGCTCAGCGCTTCCTTGCTTATTTTGCCCCGTGTGTAGTTCCTGCATGCTGCTTTGGCGTCTGTTAGGATTATGAGAGACTTGTTCCTACGGTAACCTTCGGCGGCCGCTAGAGCTACGGCAGCCTCCTCCCCCTCCGTTACCGTACAGTTTCTTAACGTCGCACTGCTGATTGGTTCCCCCATGTGGTCTACCACTGCTGCCGCGACTCTGAACTTTCTGGTCCTGCGGTCCCATGGGTATAGGGCCGCGTCTGTGTATACCGTATTTTCCATTGTGGCTAGGTTCCGCTGCACATAGTCTGCCCTGGCCTGCCTTCTAGCGGCGTGGAGGTTGGGATCCATGTTTCTCGGCAGGGGGCTGATATCCAGTGTTTGACGGACCTCGTCTGGAATGGTGGCTGTCCTATCTACGATCCCTTCTACGTCGTGTCTTAATCTCTCTAGGAGCTTGCGGCCGGTGACTGTCTGTTGGAGCCTGACTATTTGCGAAACGGGGTTTTATTGCCTTAGTTTAGATACCAAAGGTGGTCAAAACTCAACTGAGAATGGTGCTCGTGAAACAAAATTTGTTGCCTCATTTTTTTTTTTTCTTTGTTCGAGAAACGAAAAAGAAAAAAAAAAACGAGGCAACAAAATTCGGTTCTCCTCACAGTTCGATGATAAGCTCCAACGAAGTACACGTTTCAAAGGTAGTCTAGGTGGACACACCTACGAATGAGCCAAGCACGGCGTTAATTAACATATTACACGGCGCGAGAAAGGGGGCGGCCAATTAAATCCCACTACGACAGCGACATTCGATGGCAGCCACGCGAGACTTCACACAGAAAGCCTGTCATGGACGAACAATGTCTGGTACAAAGTAGACGGGAGACACGGGATGAAAAATGATGCCCTATATATATTGTTTTTTTCTTAAGTTCATTACATTTACACAGCGACAAACGTACGCTGCGAGTGGGCGAACCCCCCTTTGTTGAAACGCTGTACACGTTTCACACCGCGCATGCTCTCCTCGTGATCTTTGTAAGCAAAACTATAATTTCCATTGAATAACCTTTTGCTAGTAACACATCGTCGTTAAGTGATAATTGACGTCGCCCTCAGTTTTTGGTCCTGGTTCTTTTTTTTTTTTTTTTTTTTCTCTTGCCTCGTGAAATTAACGCCACGGATTACATCTCGAAGTGTTTGAAACTGGTCCGTGAAGTAGTTTCGCAGTGACCACGCGCCGACCATGCGATCCGTCGCGTGTCCTCGCGGACCGCGCAGCTTCCGCCGAACAATCAAGTGAAGCACCCATTGTGGGCTCTCCTCCCGGTGCGGAGGTGTCCCCACAGTGGCTGCTGGAACCGTTTCTCTCCTAATCGCTCGTGACGGCTCCCGTCAAGGCGAAGCGGGGCCTTGGACAGAGACGGGCCATCGCGCGCGCTCCCGCCGCTTGCGAAGCCGGGCTATAATGGGCCACCCACCCAGAAAGAGAAAGCGATCCCGCTGTTCGTCGACACCACCGCGGCTCCTGGCGTTTAGCAAGCACACCGGCTGCGGTGCACGTCTCAGTGACTATATTCCGGAGTTCTCGCATTGACCACGAGGTCGATAGATCGAATCCCGGCTGCTGTGACCGCAATTCCACGAAAACGTTGTCTACAGTGTTGTGCAATATGACGCCAGAGCGCATCAATGAACACCGCGAGCGACTGGATTCCCTTTTCGGCGTCGGTCCATTGCCTCCTCGTCCACCGGGATTTAGCTTACCGTGATCCGCTACCGTGACTCTCTACCGCACGTGGGCGGGGCGCGCTCGAGCCGATTGGTCCCGACGCGGCAGGTCTGTGTGCCAACATCCAGTATGTGGCGCCATCTTATCGGCGTCAAGGGATCTGGGCATGCGCAGTGGAACGCGCGGTGGCGGATCACGGTAGCGGATCGCGGATCACAGTAAGCTAAAACTCTCTACTATCTGGACGCTCAGCGCTATTTGCGTGAGTGAGATGATGGAATGACGCCGAAGCTAAACAAGCCGGCTGTATTCAGGGAAACCTTTACTTTATCTTCCTTTTTCCGTTTAGCAGATACGCCAATGTCTCAATACAGAAATCGACACCTTTAAAAACACTAACTTCCAATTACAAGATCTAAGCAAGACGAAGAACCAAAAGAACACGACGGGCGAAAGGAGCGATACTTTGCAAGGTATCGACAAAGCGAGGAGTGAGAGGTCGGCCTCCCGCGGTGGTAATTTTGCCAGAAACTGCGATCACCGATGGTCACGGACGACTGATTCCCCACCTCTGCACGCCATCCACCGGCGAGAAAGAGAAGAGAGAGAGTAAAAAAAAAACACACGGGAAGACGACGACGATGGGATAACGACAACGGAGTCGATACAATTTCGCGCACTGAAGCAAAAACCATGACGCACGCGTAAAAAGAAACCGCACCGCTTCCCAGAAAGCCGTGCAGCGTTGTGGAAGCTGAGGAAGCTGTCAGCCATTCAGACTTTATTTTTCCGCTGATGTTCGTGAATGGTCGACTTCGGTGCGCTCTAAACTTACAGCAGCAACTAGCATCCGCGACTTGCCGGCTACTGCCCGCTCTACATTCGCAATAACTGGCACAGCAGTCGTCGGAAGTCTGGGTGACCACAGACGTTTTCTATGCTGGAGGACGCCTATGCGGACCAAGGTCCTGATAGCTGGCGTCACCTCCAGCTTCCATAACGCTGCACAGTTTAATAGTGTGACGGGGTAAATAACGGGGAGTGTGTGAGTGCGCAGCGAAACACAAGAAGTTGGGATGAGAGGGGGGGTATGCCGGTATACACTCACAAACAGCAGCGTACACGCCTCGATCGCCGCGGCCACGTATACACCTCTCAGTTACATCATTTCCGCTCCTTTCGAGCTTTTACTTGCCAAGGTCCCGGGACGGACGGACCGTCGAGCAGGGCGCGAAATGACGGCTCGAAAGAAGGCGCCAAGCCACGCCCGCTTGCCCCGCTCCCGGGAGAGCGGGGGGGACGGCGTGCAAGCAATTGACTAGCGGTGCATGCCAGCGGTCTCAATCGAGACACGGAGAGAGCTGCGTGACGGGTCGGCGGGAAGTCGAAGCCTCGACCCGCAGCAGCAAGGCGTGGGGACGAATCGTCAAATTGGTGTCTTGCGACCGGAAGCCGCCAACTGCGCCTGGGGTGGCAGACAGGCAGACACGTTGTTTCCTTTCGGCTCAAAGCGTCCAGAAATGCCTGGAACTGCGGCGACACGACGACGCAGACAGGCCCCTACGGAGATACCCAGACGCAACAACACGCGCCTTCTCAGGTATTGTACTCGCGACGAAGCGAGCGCAGGTGCAAAACACTTGAAGCGGAGAAGTATCCTTGGCGCGCGCGACCACGGTGAGAATGAATGAGTGTGAGTGGGGCTGGCGCAGATGAACAATAAATATCCCCTGGAAAAACAGAGCTGACGAGGACTATCGAACGTTCTTTCTTGACACAGAGTGGGCTAGACCGTGTGTGCATCTTTTACTTCCGTCCGCGTCTAGTTAGCTCCGAGTTAGCTCGAGCGATATCGAACCGTTCAGAACGGTACATGATTTCTCTTCGCGTGCGATTACAATCAGGTCGAATCTTAGAATTGTGTCGTGCCAAACTCAAGCAAAGCGCTAAAATGCAGGAGCTATACTTTGTTTGTTACTTTAATCCAATTATACAAAATAAATAGCAATATTTTAAACAAGACACCCATATCCGATTGTCGACTGCCTGGCAAGCTATATTTACAAATTCGCAAGATAGAAACGCTACTGGTAGAGGAGAGGAGACAGGCTGGGGCAAAACAAAAAAAGAAGACGCCTACGCAAGCGTCGTCACTACGCCTCCAACAGTGTGAATTTTGAGATTGTGGCTGAAAGCATCGGTTCGGACAATCGCTGGACTTCAAATGTTTGTTATATTGGAATAGCGTTTGTTACAAAAAAGCACCTCGAGGCTTCAACGACAGTCAAACGAGCACGGTGACCGCGCGTCGAGATGATTATTCCGTTAACAATTCCACGTACGTGTGACTTAGTATCTTTACGAAGGTATCGCACCCTTCACTTTCCCTCCACCGTGTCTGACACTGTACTTAAAGGCCACGTGCTCCGCCACCATTGAGAACTATACTACTGCGGCTGGCATACGTTTCAACAAAACGGTCAGTGTCGGCCTCGAAAGAATAACGTACGGGCCAAGAATGACCCCACGGGATGACTGAACAGCGGCTTCAGCTAATTCTATGAGTAGGGATAGGCGATAAAATCCCGATCCGCATAGGGCGGCCGACAAAAATTGGTATTGAGACTATAATCAAAGAAATAGGGCCTCTTAACGTCGGCCGTTTATCAGGTGGCTCAAAAATGAGCTCCTGTCGATTACACTGAAAGGGGAGAAATCTTCTCCTTGATGGGTGTTAATAAAGTTATTCATCATCATCATCCGACTAGTACACACCTGATGCTGCCCGGTAAACTTCCGGTAAGCACTGCCTCGTGACGCTTGCGCACGAACGCGCGGCGAAAGAAAGTGATTCACAAGCGTCGATGGCAAATCGAAAACAGTCCCGCTGCCTTTCCGGCGTCAGCTTGAAACTGTTCGGTCGCATACAAGCACTTTCTACATATCTATATATTTTTAAGGGAAGCAAAGAAAAATTAATCGAGGAAGAAATGAAAGGTAGCAAAGGTCTTTCGAGGTTGACGACAGCGGCTACCCGTTAACCAACAGCGATTGATATATATTTAGGCGCACAAGGAATTTCTGCTAATAATATCGTGCCCTTACAAAAATTCCAATACACTCCCTATATAAACTGAACTGCACATGAACTGCCTGAATAAATATTTGCAAATGTGAACAGTCTGGCCGTCGCCTCTCGCAGCCGTGTGGTGGCGACACTGTCCCGTTACGAATTATCGTGTCTAGTAATATTTTTTTTTTCCTCGCAAAACATGAAAGCTTTTTTTTTTTTTTTCATCAGGAAATGGAAAATGAGAAGGGCAGTGATTTCACTATCTGGAAGCTGCACTTGTCAGCAGTTTCCATTCCTCTTCACTCCCGCTATCACCCCCCCCCCCCTTCCACACACACGCGCGCGCACACGCGCGCGCACACGCACGCACGCACACACACACACACACACACACACACACACACACACACACACACACACACACACACACACACACACACACACACACACACACACACACACACACACACACACACACGCACGCACACACACACACACACACACACACACACACACACACACACACACACACACACACACACACACACACACACACACGCACACGCACACGCACACGCACACGCACACGCACACGCACACACACACACACACACACACAGAGAGAGAGAGAGAGAGAGAGAGAGAGAGAGAGAGAGAGAGAGAGAGAGAGAGAGAGAGAGAGAGAGAGAGACAGACCCCACCATTCGAAATAAAGTCGCCTCGTACTCCAAATGTCGCCATTAAAGTGTTTGAATTTAGCTTCGTAGTTATTTCCGCTGCGGCGCTTCGAAGCCCGGCGAGAGTTTTTCCCAGAAGATTTCGCAAGACAAACTCCCCCCTGTGGCGTTATAAACGCGAATCCAGCGACAGACTGTTCACAAGATGAAAATGCTGAATCTCGAAGTATTATTGTTGCTCCGATGTGCCGCTCCCTTTACAAAGCCATTTTTCTTTCTTTCAATTGTCACAGTGCACGAGAATACAATGCAATTGTGCTCATCCTTCGAGCACATAAATGTGTACCACACAATGAGGCATTACCTGGAAGGGAGAGATAATATCGATTTTCGCCAACTGTCGCATCTGAATCTTACATTACCTGAGCTTAAGTTTTAGGAAGAAGACGCGGAAAATCCAAATAACGTCATGCCTGCTGTTCTGCTAACGACTGCGAAGCCTTAAAGGGCAACTTCGGCGCTCTTTTTTCATAATTTTTAGTTATTGATTGCTTTAAATTCCTCGATGCGGCCTGACTCCGACAAGCCACACAAACAAAAAGAAAACGTTTTTCGAAATTCCAAGTAGAAATGTTTTTAAAATGTAGAACATATCGAAACCGAAATTGGTTTCATGGCAAGAACGCCAGAAACAACGTTTCAGTTGACGAAACGGTGACGTCATATACAGTATCGGAAAAACATGTACGCGCGTTGGATGGTGGAAAGTCTGGAAACCATTACGCAGTGCATAAAATGCCTGAGATAGCCTTATACGGGCTTCTATAGATGAGCGTAAGCAGGAGGGGTCCGGCTAATTGGTAGACGTCTACGTCAGTGCGTCTCCCGCAAACTAAATCTATCTAATGTTTGTGACGTCACAAACGCAGTGTTGTGCGCAGAAATCGCCTGAACGGAGGACCCAAAAATTCGAAGACATTTTGGCGACTAAAGTGATGAGCCTGAGTGCTGCATTCTGCTACGCGACTGTTGCGCATGTAGCGATGAATGCTGCTACGAGTAGAGCGATGCGACTACTCTTTCGCATTCTTCGAGTGCATTTGATCAGTGAATTCTGCTTGGCAGCGACGAGATCGCGCTCCTTGTATCTTTGCAGTTGTTCTGCGTTTACTGTTGTGTGGCTGGTTTTGCCGAGTGCGCGGCAAAATTAGCAATAGTTAAATAATTACGCAACTGTCACTGATTGGTCAATAATTAGTAACTAGCAATTAATCAGGAATTAGGGGTTAGTAATTAGGAATTAGTGTTTATGGTTTAGTAAGTGATTACATACTAATAGCAATTAGCTATTAATTAGTAGTTGTGATTGGTAATTAGTCATTGATGGTTAGTAATTATTAATTAATTAGTCATTGATTAGTAATTGATCATTGATTGGCATATGGCCATATAAGGCCTGTCGCGCATACGTTGGTGGTGTTCTGTGATTAGATGAGACCTCCATGATGTCATCCGGCTAGCAAATCAGAGCCGCCGCAAAAGCGTGACGCTTTTGCTGACGACAAAAAGCTGCACATTTTAAAATCGAGTAGCGCGCGAACGAATCATCGCACGAGCATATCATTCTTTCCTCTGCGAACCTTGCAAGTATATTGATAAGTATGTTAAGTGGGAACTTTGCAAGTTTACTGATAAGTATGTTAAGTTCTCGAACATACTGCTGAAAGGCACTGATCCTCTGACTCAAGTATTTCTGGCGCATTCTGTGGATCTGTTATCGGACTTGTGCACGCCTGTGTTGCGTTAAAGCTATCCAACGAAAGAAATGTTTGAAAGCTATTCAGAGTCGCATGTTCTCACTAATAGTATATGTGATCCGGTTTGTTTTTCTTGCGAACACATTTTTATTCATGTTGAATAAGACGGCCAACGACTTTGATTCGATGTTGATTTCAGACTACGTAATGATTTTTACTATGCAAGACCCGCCTAGAAATTAGCGTCTTTTGCCTGTGTCGGGACATCGCGTTGCAATAATTACGCTGCCGATAAACAAGGAAACGCAACATAATTCATTGCGCTGTCGAATTATTTTTAATTTTTTTTTGTGATAACGCCGGATCTTGATTTGACGTTGAGGTTGTTTATTTTCCAACTCGTGTTATCATTTCTGTCACGCGCATATTTATTTTCCCCCATACAGCGTGTTTTGTGTTACGAGTTTTGTGCCCGGTCCATCGCCAAGTAGTTGTGGTCTGCGAAAAGGAATAGCCGGGGCCGCTTCATATTAACACCTCAATGTTCATGGCAATTAGAGAAACTCTTATAAGATTCCCTAACAGGGATCCCTAAGAGGGAATGCGAAGCAATTAGACTTCTTGACTGCATTTCCTTTGTGCGTTAACGTCGGCTTCGTCGACGTATTTGTCAGCACGCCGTCCGACATCCACCAGTAATTGAGGCAGGACCCGCGCAGTCTTTCGGGCGAAGCAAGGGGATTATATTTTAATATTCCGGCGAGTGATGGTCAGTGATTGGTCTTTCGTTGTCACGTGATCTCTAGACGCCAGTACTGTCTCGATCAATCAGGACCTTGGAGGTTACTTTTGAATTTGACTCCTGTGGGAGGTGCTCTGACCTATAAACGTTACCACTATATGTCCAGGAAGGAATTTTTGGGGTCATTCTTTGTACTTGACACTCGTAGTGGTCTTCTTCGCGGTCGCCCGACCTCTGTGCGGCGTTTTCACTGTCTCGACCAATCAAGAAATTTAGCCTCCACGGCGACGGGGTTTCGGTATCACGGGGCGACGCGCTCGCCATAACTGCCGACGCTAATAGTGGGAACAATGGCCTGCACAAGGTCACGCATTCTTCAACTCTTTTCGCCTCATATGAAAATGTATAACGGCAGCTTCTAAACTCTCGCCCGCACAAAAGATGTTTAACAGCATTTTAACGCTGAGAATTCGTACGACTAAATTTGAAGACAAGCGCTCCGATCGCACAGCTCGTTTGTTCTGCTATTATCGTTTCAGTAAGTCCTATAGCTACCTCGTCACTCTGCCAAGGAACACGCTCGAGCCGATTGTTCCGTTCGGCATTCGTGCGCGCGCCTGACAAGACTCATCTCCCGATTCTTCTAGGAAGAAGAATTTAATTCTTACACTTGACACTCACATATAGGTGCAACGACTCCCAATTCGGATACTCAAGCAGAGGTCATCGCGAAGCACCACAGAGGCGGTATAGCTTGTTTTGCGTGAATTTAAAACCAACCGGTCTCCATAACATTTTTCTTTGTTGTTGTTGTTATTGCTCATGGCGTTCAGTGAGCGAGGTGCAACATAGAGGAGCCGATTTTTAACTGCTGTTAAGGGATATGTCTTCCAGCGAAGACTAAACGGGAAAAGCAATTAGAACGTATTCCATTTGTCTATTTCTCTTCTTTATTGGTCTATAATGCAGGTCGCTTTTTCAGCGTCTGAAGACTTAAACACCTGAGAGAAAGAGGGAAGCCATGAAGGCGTCGCTATTCCCGCTTTGCGAACTTTATAGACCTCACGAAATATTCTCAAGTATCACACTTGCCTGAATTCACGAAATAGTGAGCTCGCATATAAAATAAAAAGAAGGGGAGGGTCTTAAGTTTAAGATTAGGAAACGAGACCGTGATGCCCTGTAGGCAGAGGACATCCTAGATGAAAACAAATTTACACCAGCGGCCGTACTCTAAGGCGATTCTTTCACCACATTTCAGTTCATTCTTCTGAGTTCTTACCATCGCAAGCAGTCATTCTCGCCTTCGATGAAGTCCGCAGATATCACTCATGACGTCGCATGCCGCAGCTACCGATTGCAGGATTATGACGCGGGAAACGAAACATTACAAAATACGGCCCCAGACTTACGTTCGCCATATAGGTAAACAGTTAGGGCGTGACGTCACCATCACTGAGGGCAAAGGCCGCTTCCGCATTATAGGCCGGAATAGATGGTGATAAGAGGACGAACAAAATATTCGGTAATGCATACGGTAATGCTCCTTTCTATTTGTGGCGTTTATCAATTTAAAATTAGCGGTGATGTAGCCATGAAATGTAAGATAACAGATGGCGGCCGTGATAAAGTAAATGCGCTATGTCACAGAAGTGTGCAAAACACATAAACTAGCGCAGCCTCCATTTTGGCGTATACAGCGAGCACCGTCAAAAGCATGCACTACAGCATGACGAGCATAGAACAACTTTACTTTTCACTCGTGGCGAATTATTTTTCGGGGCGTAAACGTAGCCAGTGCCACGAATAGCCCGCGCTTATACGCTGCGCTTAAACTGTTCAATACAGATGTTTCTTTCAAAGCAGTCACAGGTGTTCTGGTGCGGTCAGTAGAGTTTTAATTTTTGGTTTTAGGGCACAGCATTTTGTCGTGGCACCGGTTAGGGTACCTTTTAGGGCTACTGCTGTACCCAAGGACGCGGGATCGAATCTCGGCCATGGCGGCCGCTTTTCGGTGGAGGCGAAAAGCAAGGCGCCCGTGTAGAACCAAAGGTGGTTGAAATCTCTGGAGTACACCAATACGGAGTGTAAGCAGTGTGGCGGGCGTCTGTTTCTTTCTGTGCGTTCACTTCACTAATGTCCATTTCTCTTATTTTACGGCCAAAGGGGGGTGAGCTTCTTCTTTGTGGGAGAGTCCCTGCGCGGGAGGGGCCCTACGCAGTGTTGCTAATTCCGAGGAAGCGACCTTAGCTCGGACGCGGGACGGCTCCCACCCCGACGTTTCTCGGAAGAGGACATTTGCAAGTGTGTGTCCCTTCTCTCTGTGTGTTTCCGTGTTTTCGGGGCGTGTTTGTGTTTCTTTCAACTTTCAAGTGCGAGACCGTCAACTTTGACGAAGAGCAGAGCACCCTCTTTGTGCGGAGAGAGGAGTGCGGAAAACGGGCGAAGCGGGCAGTGTGTGTCCAAGCGCGTGCGCGAACGGTTCGTCGTGCGAAATCGTGCCTAGTATTTTACCCTTGTACACGGTGTGTATTTATATATTAAACCTCATTAACTGTAACTTGTAGTCCGTCCTTCTATCCTTTTGTACATTCTTTTCCGCGTTAGAAACTCTAAAGCTAACAGGAGTTACTCATAGCCTGAGTCGCTTTGGAACGTTAAACACCATAAACCAAACCAAACCAGACATGAAGTCGTAAAATTAAAACCCTTCAACACTGAAGGTGAGCTCTACTGAAAAAAAAAAAATAATAATAAAAAATTCTAAATTAGCATCGTGGTTTGAGATATCAAACGTGAAAAATATGCTTTTCACAGGTTGGCTTCGCCGCAGCGCGCTTTGCTAAAATGGCATGACTGCATGTGATATCGCGAGTGGAACCACGAAAATGTGTTCTGCTTTACTAAGGACGTCATCCCTGTCTGTATTTCACTCAAGCGACACCATTTTATTAAAGTGTAGCGCGGAAAAGCCAACTTCAAGCGCTTCATTAAGTTTTTCGATACCGCGAACCAAGATGCCGATTCAGAAATTTTATAATCTCGACGCGCGCCGGCCGCGTTTCGATGGAGGCGAAGCGAAACGCGCCTGTGTACTGCGCGACTCTGCGCACGTTAAAAAAAAAAATTAATAATAATAATAAACAGCTGGTCGAATTATATCATCTGAGGCTCTTCCCTCCAACGTTAAAACAAACAAGCCAGACCAAGCGAAAAACTGGGCTCGTCTGTGATTCTGACATCCATCAAGTTAGCAATTAAATGATACAACCTAACGCCACAGATATTAAAGTTAATTACATCATTTGAATTAATCAACTATATTTTTGTTGTACTTTTACACGCAAGTAGTGTACACCCAACAATACCGGCTATACTAAATTATCTTGGACGACTCGAAAAACACGAAGCTGTACTGAATAATTGGAAACGTCCCGCACTACAATTGACGTTATTTGAAAAAGGTGGATTTATTTCGTACTCCGAGAGTAAAGGCTGACCAAGCTTATCGCAGCTTGCAGGTAGAAACAAGCAATATAAATTAAGAGAGAGAGAGAGAGGCCTCGCGACCAGAGCCGACTAAAACATGCCAAAACAATCGATGCCTTTCCTCCAAACGCTTACGATAAAGGCCACCTGCGACGACGGTTTCGATCAAGTGCGTATATAGGTAAATGTATTACGCCATTTCCTTTCCTCCTGCGTACGCAACTATACATGCTGAAGCGATTTTAATGATTGTAACAACCCTGGCGGTCGGAGATCCATGCATGTTATACAGCTGGTGTGCGAGTTGACACGCTGGTTTCTAGGCGTCATATGCACGCTTCTACGAAGTTGAATTAGAACCTCTTCAAAACTTATATCGGCTGAAAAGGTCAATCAATTGAAAGAGCGCGAAAGTCGCCCACTGGTAAATAGCGGTTTATTTATGTTAACTCTAAATGTCAGGCCGCCCTTGGGGCTACAAACATGCAGTCGTGATCAAGACGCTGAACTTCACGCAACCATTGCCAAGAGTGCGTTTCATTTCTCCAGCATTGAAAACAGTGATTAAAAAATAAATAAAACCATATATGGTTAGGCATGAATAGAGTCAAGTGCCTATAGTTCGAGACCACAAAACAATATTAAAAATAATGACAGAAGAAAGGGAGTCGCCGATCTTTACAAAGAAAGCAAGGTGAGGAGGCTTCGCACAATGGCCATAGTCCGTCAGATGATTCGAGAGAAACCTCAAAAATGAAAAAAAAAAAAAAAAAAAAAAGTAAGGAAAAGGCGAACGTGCGTTTCAATATTATTCGGATCTGTTTAGACAGAGAAAGAGTTCTATCTTCTCATTTTGCTTACTGCCAAAAGAACTACTCAGCAACATCGCCAATGTTAAAGTAAGCTCCCCGCTTGAGATCTCATTTCAGGACGCGCACTGCACAATGGGCTAATTATATTTCTCAACTTTCTTCCATTCTCACTTACATTAGTTTTATATTAGTGATTAGTTTTTTTTAAATTATATTTCTCACTTTTTTTTCCATTTTCGGTAAAAAGAAAATTAGCGGCCTCCTCTTTTTATTTTATTTTTAACTTTATAGAGGAATGCACAGCCACAAGGCGACATCAATGTGTTTCGAATTCGGCTTTCCAGAGGCAACGTTTTCAACATCATTTTACTGAAGATGAGCACATCTCCGGGTGTGTGTGTTTGGGGGAGGCTAATTTGGGAGCTAACCTAGTTTTGTTAAGTGGGTGGTGAGGGCGCGTTTCCCAAGGCGTAGGCAAAAGTGCCCAAATGTAATCACCGCCCTGATATTCATTTTATGCATCTTAAAGTTCCCCTCCCCTCTCCCCCCCCCCACACACACACACACAAACCAATATGGGGTTGGTTTAGTTCCAGATAGATATGTCGAACATATATTTTAGCTCAAAATTATGTAAAACTGAGATTAAGCATATATAAGTGAGATATCGCATTGCAATGACTGCTACGAGTACCTCCATAGTTCGTTATGTGCTACCGCGATGTGACGATTCGAAACTGGAACATTTAAACTTCATTCTGAGCGTCGCAAGTTTATCTTTTTGTTTTTGCATCTTTTTTTTTTTTTTTTTTCAGATGCATGTAGAAGAGTGAGCCATCAAGTGTCGTAACTTTATGAACAACTGCGGCACGATTAGAAAGATTGAAAAAGATCAGGAGTGCGAACCAAAAACTCACAAACAAATACCAATGCGAAACGCAAAAATCTAACTTTTTTTTTCCTCAGAACCATAATCTTCGAGCGAAGCCACGTCAAGTTTTTTCGTCACCATGTATGAATATATATACTTCCACTGAAGCAACGCCACGCGTTGAGACACAATACCGTAAATGATATCAATGCATCCATTTATTGTCGCGCCCAGATGAACTCTGAGGAAAATTATTCGCGCACCTATGCCACATATCCCGGCAAGTATGAAATCGTACGTAGGGACCCACCACCATTGAAAGAGCGCTTTCGAATGAGACCTACTCCATTGATAAAACAAGAGGAGGAGCACCTTTCTTCGAGTATAGACGCACGGCCTACTTCTGATGTCGTTTTTTCAGGCTCCCCCATAGTCTCGTGTATGACGCGTGCCCTATACACGCACACACACCATACGTCGTTGATGAGACGGCGGCGGCGGAGCGGCGGGCAGGTGACAGATGCCGCTCGCTCCCGCAAGCTGAGTGCTGCCAACAAACAATCGACGTGTCCTCGCGCTGGCGACACTAGCGACGAGAACTAATTAATAGGCACGAGAAAAGACGCTACACGTTTAACCAGCTCGTTAACTCGTTATCGTTGCATAGGCCTCGGTGCTGCCGGGGCCCCGCTCTCGTATATTTATTATCGACCGCGACAACAGACTTTTTGTGACACCAAAGTTGAGCGACTCAATGTGTATAAAAAATATATATAGGAAAAGAAAGGTAAAAGCCCCACTCATTGCTAGTTATGGGCCTGCAATGCGGCACAGAGACGGTTTTGTAGGCGGGCCATATATGTGTATAAGTCTCTCTCCCTCGCGACAAACTTATCCTTTCGTGGCTGCTATGAAGACAGGCATTTGTCAGCCTCTTAGAATATTAACATCAATAATAGTAACAATAGTAATAATAAGGAACTAACTCCGGCCCCTCCGTGCACTACGGGGAAGCACAGCCGGCGTAACCCCCTTCGCACGTTCTCTCTCTCTCTCTTTCCCAACTGTTTCATTTCGTGCCTGTACTCAGGTTTCCGCGGCACGCTCTGTCCTTCGTGGCTTAATTCATATCGGACAAAAAAAAAAGACGAAAAAACAAAAAACAAAAGCGTTTTACGGTTTATCTTACCCGCGTAGTACGATTTGTATTTGAACGCTAAAATTTACGTTATTACCTCCGATCGCTTCGACGATTATAGTTAGGCTGTATTCAATTCAAGTCTCGGGATTTTTGCTTACAAGCTTTATGCACAAGAAGAGACTCGGTAAACACTATATGCTCCAGCGAATAAAAGATGGAGTAGGTATACAGTGCACGCGTGTAAAAATTTTCTACCTCGCATTTGTCCTTGTTGATGTTTCGTCATTGCCAATAGGATGATCAGCGATAGAAAAGAGAGAGAGAGATTGTGGAAAGGGTATTTGACGTCTTAACGATAAAAGGAAAAGACGCGCGTTCAAACAATTGCGAAAGCGTGCTCGGTTCCAAGAATATAGACAGTCAGTCCCTCGAACGCTCGAACTATATCATGTATAATGTCGGCGACCGAATTAGCGGTGCGCACAGCGAACGCGCACTTGTTTTTGACCTCTCCGTGCACAGCGCTCTGTTGGTGGTTAAAGCTTCTTCAGAAACGATCAAGTTCCCGGAATCTAGAGCCCGTTTCGACATCCAGTGAAGAGAGCACCAGCGGCGACGCCTTCTTCGCTTTCGAGCATTTGGAAAAAGGGCGCGACAGCTGTTGATTCCCCGCATTATCGATCAGTCGCCAGACGTATGCCTCTGAATAAAATTTAAAAAAAGAAAAAAGCTCTCTACCGCCAATCACCTTTGTACAGCGCTTCGGCGGAATATGGGGAACTCTTCGACGTTATGCCGTAGTCAATACCCGATATATTGTTTTGCTATATTAGCTTGCCAAATTATAATTTGCAATCCTCTTATTCGTCAAGCTTTGCAACCGGCGATCGAGCGCTCGAGGAAACCAACTCGCGACGAATTTGACTTTTTCTTTTTTTTTCAAGTGACCTTGTCACACAGGCCGGGACAATAAATTTCGCTCGATAGTTCGGCTTTTTGAAGAATTTAAAAATGAGTCCTATACGATGTCGCTCACTAATACATTTCTTTTTTTTTTTTCTACCCTGACCCTCTCTGATAATGATGCAGCAACCCCGCGGAACAAAGGTGGAAAGGGAGAAGAGAATCGGCTCTCGACGTTGATGGATTGCCGACCAATTAGAGACACACAAGTGACGAGCAGCAGCAGCAGCAGCTTGGTTTACAGCGATGGACGAGTCTCTGTTCAGCCGATTGCACTCCGTACATACACTGGCCTCGGCGATATGCAGTTCTTCGACATTTTACTTTGTTTTTGTTTTTTTTTTCTTCGAGTTTGCTGCGCTATTTTGGCACATAACTTTGTCTGTTCGCAGAATTGTGCGTCAATACTGAACTCTGAAGCCATTGCGGTGCACAATGTGCGCGAAGTGGAGCCCTATCAAGCTCTTAAATGCACTCTCATTCAAACAAGATGCTTTTTGTAAAGGGTTTTAAAGACTTCACAAGTCTAACATGCCACAGCTGAGCATTCGCTGTAGGCAACACTTTACAGTTTGGTATGTGCGTCATATTTTATAGAGGGTCTATCATCCCTAAGCAACATCGGCTATGAGGAAGGCCGTAGTGGAGGGTTCCGGTAATATTGATCACCTGGGGTGCTTTAACGTACACTGTCATCGTATACAGTACCCAAGTGCATTGCTTTTAGCTTCCACCGAAAAGCGGCCGTCGCGGTCCGGATCGAACCAGTAGTTCCACGATTGGCAGTCGAGCGCATTTGGTTGTTTTCAGCAGAGAAGCAGCCCGATACGAGAATTAGAGTTTGACGTACGGCGCCAAGCACTGAGGTGTAAAAAATAAATAAATAAAATATCAGGAAAACTGGAAAACGTTGAGACGTCATTCTAGGCACATTTTCAGCTCTGCAGGAGCAACAACAAATAAAACCATCAGTGAAAAATAAAAATTACAAAGGTCCAACGCTGCAGAACAAAATACTGAGCGAAAGCATTAGCTGCAGGTGACCGAGCGTTCTTCTTCTCTTTTTCTTCTTCCTCAGCCCACATATAAATCCCCGTTTTAACCAAGCCGTATGAACGTGCCTTAGTGGCCTATAGGGGTAATGTGAATGCCAGGGTCCTAGCAGGCCGATTCTTACATAACCGTCCCATGTGAAACGAGAGACCCAAGTTGGCAGCTCCTGCCAGCCCACGTGGGGTGTGACGTCACAGCGTCACGTGGGTAAGACGCTACGCTGATGGCTCGAAACCTATAGTAGTATTGCTTTCGCAATAAAAAGTGATTTTGCCCAAAGGTCCCCTTTTAACAGCGTGGTCACACGCTTTTCATGGTGACGAGTGTTACAATAACACTTGACTAGCCCCGCGCAATTGGTCAGCTGGGGTTTGCAGTACGTTAAACATATATATAGTACGTGCCGTAGATGACCGAAGGTTTGTAAAGATGACTGAGAAACGGCAAATGAATTCGCGCAGTTAAACCAGGACCTGTGAATTTGCTGATGTGTGTTTTCCCATGGTGTGTCATAGCTCCCCAGCCAAGGCGCACAACTCTCAAGTGGAACCACTTCGCTGAGCTCTCGCGATCACCTGCGCGATTCCGCCACGGATACAAGGAAGCGAGCGTGAGCGCGGTATAACGGATCTAACGGTCACCACCGCCGCCGATCGTCAGAAGCCACAAGGCTCTTCTCTGCATATACGCGATCGGCGTTCGCACGTGCACGCATGCCAGGCCTCTCGCCGGAATGATGAAGAGTCGTGTACAAGAGTGTCTAGCTTTCAAGCGTTGACCCTCACCTCGATCCGGCGCTGATTTACGACCGTCGGCCGCTACCTGCACCTCGCTGCGTGGCTCGCCCGACACGTGAAACAACGGCTGCCGCGCCGAGGCCCACAGCGCAGAGAAAGAGGGACAGGAGGGTAGAAGAAGAAAAAAAAAAGAAAAGAGACGGTTTCGCGCCTCTGTATACCCTCCTCTGGCTCGCAATACTGTCTAAGCCGAACCTTCAGCACAGTGCTATGATCTCGTTTTGCCGCGTGTTAGTTCGCTCGCTTGTCAATCAGATTACATTAGGTGCTTCACATTACATTCTAAGAAGGGGCCATGCTCTACGAAGATAGATCTGATGAAATAGACATGCATCTTCCATTTTATTATTCGCAACGTCAACTAAAGGCAGCATGATAAGCAAGCAGCAAGCGGCTATTCACGGAAATCTTGCACTACTACTGACAACGAATCCCCAAGCCGACGATACACCAGTTAAACGTTGACTGCATTATGCAGCCCGATAGCGGGGTCCGTCGCTAAAAGGCCAAAGATCCGGTAGCTGCCCATGGACGCATGAAAACCGCAGCTAGGTCACGGAAGAATGATGACCACTGTGAGGGGACCCAATTCGACCCGAAATGGAATATGGGTAGTGTATCCTTACAGATTATGGGCCAAGATCCACTATAAAACCGAGAAAGCTTTTTAGGGACCTGGTAGACAACTACAGAGTCAGCTAACCGCCGTACAACTATATCCCAAGCTTCTTGCGTCTAGACGGTAACACTTCTAATGAGACACAGAATACAGCTGAAAACGTGCACAACGAATTTTGGAAAGAATGCTTTCTCGGCTCAGGTAAAATGTCGGCTTCCGGCAGTGGCTCGCCATTCTTTTTTCCGTGTGACGAACAATAATAGCTTACGGCTGAAGTGTATACTGCACATTGGAGAACCGCGGCCGCCAAGGGAATGCCAACGTCAATTTATCCAGTGCTTTGATTGGATCGACGCGACTACCGAAAGGCCAATGGACGCACGGTTGCCGCTCTCGTATATAAAACGCCAAGACCGGAATAAAAGGATGAGGTCATTCACCGTGCACGCCGTGAATTGCACTGTGGAAGGGGAAGCCCAAAAGCAATGGAAAACAAGATTCGCTGAGCTGAGATAACAAGCAACTTAAAACCTTCATGCACAGAAAGGCGGAACCTTGTAACAGCACGCCGAGACGCGGGATCAGTTGTTAGAGAAATAATAAAATAGACGGACAGTTAAATGGGCAGACGTGTGAGGATCGATCATCTAAGCGAGAAACCTCACACGAGAAAAACATGCTCCACCCGATCTTTTCGACGGAAAAAGTCTCCAGAAATGCACGGTCGAAATCGGACGCCTCTAAGCCTACAGAAGTGGGTGATCGGTACAGAGCGAACCAGTTTGTCATTTCGATCACGGTTGCCCTTTTAACGAAAGTCCAAACGCTAATTCTTGGAAAGTAACAAAGAAAAACTACGATGTTGACGAACACATCTTGATAAAGGTCAGTACATGTATAGACATTGACACGGTGTCAAACCGCTGGCTCCTACCTTCTTTTTTCTTTTTTTTTTTTCTCGGATGCAGCCGACTGAGGTCAGATTCTAGTAAAGACAAGCTGAATGATCTTTTAAAGTCTTCTATTTAGAACGAAGAAGAAAGGTGGTCGCAATTTTGTTCCCTAATAAGTTTCTGTGTAGCTCTTTGCGAGCCCGATGCAGATGGCCAGAACTAAACAAAATTAAGAATTAAAAAAATAATAATAAAGAGAGCAGGAGTTGAAAAAGGAAAAAAAAAAAAACAAAACACCGTGCACGTTATTAACTGAAAAAAAAAAAAAAAAACGTGCAACATGAAAAGAAATGCACAGAAGCAGTATAACTTCTTCCGACTTTTCCAGTTGAGTGTACCACGAAAAATAAAGGCGTTTGAAATTAAGAGAGATTGATCTTTGCGAATTTCGTCAAACAGATGTCAGAGTTCAGTGCACGCACGGCCTCTCGCCAACTGCAACGAGACACCTTTCCAGCAGCGCGGCACAGGCCCATTGTATTCCATATTCAACACCTCTCAGGTGTCGTGATTTCAGTGTATCTCCCTATTTAGCCTCCGTCCATATAGGTTCCTTTGTTTGTCTTTGTTCCGGAACTGAAAGCATTAGGCGGTACAAAAGAATTATGACACCGCAATAATCTCACAGCATTCGCGGAAGCCGTGCAAAAGAAAGGAAAGTGACCGCGAAAGAAAAAATAAAATTCTAAAAGAGGAAAAAAGACAAGCGACATTATGGTTTTCCAGCTGACACCATGCACGCATTGATGACATTTAGTTGCGCGTATTCACGCAGCACGCTGAGCAAGGCACGATGATGCAGCTCAGTCGTTCGTACAGTCTGAAATACAGGTTCAGGCATGTATTTGTGCTGAGATCGTCAAGTGATATATCAGCACTAAAAAACAAATACGATATATGAGTTCGAAATAAAATTAGGAGGATGCTGAAGCTTCGTCTTTTAAGAGAAAGCGCTCTTAACCATTATTAATATAAACAGCGCGAACACGAAAACAAGGGACAAGAAACAAGAAAGCCACAGTACAGCGCATGTACTGTGGCTTTCTTGTTTCTTGTCCCTTGTTTTCGTGTTCGCGCTGTTTATATTAATAATGAATAAGTACCAACTCGCCCAACAAAGTATCTTGGTAAGCGCTCTTAACACCGCCTTTCCATTCCAGCAATTTTTTGACGTTGACACAGACTCGCACAGAATTCGGCAAGGTGATAAACGTCTCAAGTTGGCTTAGTTTTCGGGGAAAGGAAGGTGCAGTATCTGTCTCACTTCTCGGTGGGCGCCTGCACTTACAATGCACGGCCTACAATGAGAGGTAGTTATGTCCTCGGTTCTACTCCCTATCGCAAACTATACAACCTCCAACTTGACTAGAAGATGGATGCTAAATGGGAAGCGGAATGGTGTGACGCCACCCTAAACGCTGCGCAATGGATTGTTGCGTCACAGCTTTAATAAGAAGTCACATGCACAGTTTTTTCCGACACGTTTTTTCTCAATTCTGGGGTACAGGTCTATACATGAGAAACGCCGCTCTGCTCTTTCAAGAGCGGGCCCTTCGCGCTAAAACCGCAGATCGGCAAACTATGACGTCATGCAAGTCCTTGTCAATAACTACGTGCCACGCTTGCAGTACAAGTGGTCGACAGTGTACCGAATAAGAAAGCCACATTGGACTTCGAATACACGACCTTATTATTAATTATTATTATTATTATTATTAATTGGTTCAGAGGAAGGGAAAGGCGCAGTATCTGTCACACTTGTGTCCGTGGATACCTGAACCGCGCCGTAAGGGAAGGGAGGAAGGTGGGAATGAAAGTGCAAAGAGAGAAAGAGGAGCCGTAGTGGAGGGCTACGGAGTAATTTCGACCACCTGGGTCGAAATTACTCCGTAGCCCTCCACTACGGCTCCTCTTGCGCGTCCGCTTTCAGTGATATACTCCACACTATACACAGATCTAAGAGAAGCTACCTACAGCTTCGTTTATTTCTCGGCTTCATCAGCGTGCTAACAGATGTGTCCGCTTCGCTGGATACTGCTATATACAGGTGCAGCACGGGAGGTGTACTTCTGAGTCATGCCATGCGGCTTGTAATGCATTCCGAGTGCTTCAAATTCTATCAAGTTGAGAATATTTCTGGTCCTGCATGTAGTTGAAATATAATTCAATTGCTATAAATTGTAGAACAGAGGTGCAAAAAAATTTGTTCGAATTAAGGAAAGCCCGACATGATTTTAACTTTTCAACACCCGTGATTTTTTTTTTTTTTTTAGAAAGAGCGTTGCTTCTAGTCAAAAGGAAGTTCGAATGAGCAAAGTTTCACTCAACAGACTCAATAACAAAGTTTTCCAATAAAAAGAGTGCAAGGCAGAGCCCGCGTTATTAATAAATATGCGCAATCGAAGGCTGAAAGTAATGAAGTATCATAGAGCGCGTAGATATATTGCCGTCGCAAGGCATACCGATGCGTCACGTGGCACCTACACTGACGCACAAGGGGCTTCGAACGAGCCGGATTCCTGGAGGAATGAGCTCCGTTTCTTCCAGCGCTAAAGTCCATCACCAGTCTGCAAACACTGGGAGATTTCATCTGCATGAAGCGTAGAGCTAAACCACGTATGCATGTACACGGATGTGCATTTGCACGCCAAACAGATGCGCGTCGTTATTTACGATCGCTTCGGAATAACCAAGGCCTCCATGGACGAGCACCTGCATGCGAGCGGGTGGGCCGCGCGTACTGCGCGCCAGCTCGTGGTCGGCCCGGCGCAAGGACACGCTCTGCGCGATGCCGAGTGGCTCGGGACGTCCGGTAAGTGCACGCAGGCGGGTTTGCGCGCACAAGCGAGATGTCGACGCGGAACGTGTTAACGGGGAGCGATTTTCTGAGAAGCTCTTGTCACACGCAAGGAAAATCGTAAAAACTGTAAAACCGTTATCCGAGCAGAAAATTTGCGACGGAAAGCTGTGAATTCGTAAGCTTTAGTACCGCAAGGGAAAGTGTAACGCACGCAGCGATTTAAAAAAAGAATATAAAAAAAGAATTTTACCGTATACGTTGCGCACCATTTCTACATACGATGAGGCCTCTAGGACATAAAACAAAGTTTAGAACCTTGTCGGCACGCGGTTGTCCGCGTGGCTGTCCTGGGAACTGAACGCCATACGGACGCGATGTGATGATGCAAAATAAAAATGCGAGAGGTCACAGAAAAAAAAAAAAAAAAAAAGAAGAAAGCATTACCAGAAAAGACGAATCTAAGGATGTAGGATTCGAATATGCGGACGAAAACGCGTTAATTACTCTTATCTTCGTTTCTTCTTTCCCACACTGTGCTTGCTGAAAATTGTCCAGGATCTAGGATTGATTATACGTAATAAATTAGCCGATCCCTTCCCCCCTTCCCCAAAAGCGTACAAAAGAAACGAAGACCTCGAGAAAAAAAGAAAAAAGAAAAGCCCGCTCCACCATGACCAGCGTATCCTCTAGGTTTATCTGATTTACGTAAACTATCCATACATGCGCACAATTAAGTATCATGCATAAATATAGATACGCCCCGTTGCCTTACCGCACAAGTCAGAATCCACAGCACCAGCGGTGTCGTCAGAAGTCATCCCCAGCGACCAAAGGTGACCCCACCGTCGTCGATGGGCCACGAGAAGCAAGACACTAACCAGCACCGATCGGCGACCAGCGCACACCTGCTGGTCGCTCCGCGGGACACGGGCCCGAGTGCCTTCACGCGCTCATCGCGGTCGGCCGGGTGAGGAGAGGCCGCCGCACGCACGTACGACGACAGTTCGAGCGCCGATGCGCTGAGGCGGCGGCGCGATCGAAGACGTCGGTCGAATCGCGTTGAGCGGATGCCGAACGCCAAGCGGACAGCGCGGCTGCGCCGACGCAGCTGTAATCCGACACGCGCGCTCGTCTCTCCTTGGCCACGCCCCTTCCCAGTGCCGCCACGCACAGCAGCAGCCCCCTTTCCTCGGATGGAACCGCTCCCCTTCAGTGAGCACAGTTCGGAGGAGGTGGCCGGCATTCCTTACTGCCGCGCCATTCTCACCCAGGGGCGACTATTAACAGGATGACGCCGATGGAGGTTCGGTGCCCCGAGTGGGTAGAGGGTCGAGACGAAGGTGATCAGGTGGCAAATGGAGCGGCGCGGAGTTCGGGAGATGAAACGACTAAACCGGCCGGCCGATCGCGATTGAAATCGTGGAAATGAATTGCGGTATAGGTGAACGCCCAAGAAGCGTATTTCTCTCCAACTTGGCTGCCAGAGGGGAATGAGACTTCGGCTTAAGTTGCGTGATGATCACTCTGCTTTACATTTTTTCATTAGACATTCTACGTTCCAACTGCATCGCCAATCATGCGAGCACCTGTCGCTCGCGATCGTGGAGATCACCGTTTCGGAGGAAGAATGTTTGCCTTCGCCAATACTTGGTGCCATTCTATTTTTCAGCGCTCCTCAGTTTTTATGGCTCGCGGACTGCAGTAAAGGAGGTCCGAAACATGGCCGATCCGGTACCAATCACCTGGTGCCACTTTGTGACGCTCTGGTTACGTTCCGGTCACCGCAGTGAAAAAGAAAAAAAAAAAAAAAAAGCCAATCGGACATGTCACTTTTAGTGCGACCATTTGTGGCGGCTGCGTGTTCCAAGTTCTGGCTCCGTAACGTCGGTCAAGCTTGAAATGTATTCCGCTGTGATTATACTTTCCCGCATACGAGCAGATATTACACGAAGTCGTCTGCCCTGTTCTTAGCAGATCTGCGTGTATTTGACCTGCAGCACCGTCCCAAACCTTCATAGAGTACGCGAGAACCTATATTTACTTCAACGCAGTCATTGAGCGCCCGGTCCGTGAACCGGCGTATGAAGCTGCTGCATCCAGAAGAGTGCGCGGCGCATTCATGTGGGGGAAAACCGCACCCGTAGCGAGGTAGCTTCAGTTTCTTCGCTTCGCTATCCAATGCTCCTTTCGTTCGCCAACTTTGGTCCCCTACTGTACAAGTAGCGTAACTATAACGGACAATGAAAGTCGCTGGCGCAGAAAACTTTAAAGGCCTCCAATGTTATCGCTGAAAACTTCTGTGCGTGCAGCCCAATCATTGAAAGAGGAAGTCAATAGCGGCAGTAACAGTTCTTGCTGGTTCTCATCCGGTAAACGCTAAATGTAGGCGCAGTGCTCCTATAGTGCTTGTGACAAAGTGTTTCAATAGCGGGTTGCGGATACGAAGCTCTGCTCTGCTGGGTTAGGACTATTGGCATGCCTATATAGCAGGCCGATGGCAGGCTGCATACAGCAAAGGCCTCCAGTGCGGTTACAGAACGCGTGCACATAAGGGCTCACTGTTTTGTTATTGGGCACTTATAAATGGCAAATAATAACTGCAAGCGATAAAGGACGCCATTGTGGATGCACAGAGAAAACCGTACGAAATTTACAGTTATTAAGCCTGTTCGGGAGGGAAGAAGATAGCAAGTGTCTCGGATATCTACAGCAGGAAAGCATACAGTTCTAACGCATGTAAGAAAGCTACAGACCTGCAACCGCTCTGTCTGCATTTTATCTTCGCGAAACTGTGACAAAGCTTGCCGAAATGCCTAATCGATATTGATAAATTCTGCTGAGTAGAAACAAGCGCTGCAAAAGAATTATACGTAACTAATGCGTTTCTTTCTCACCAACATGACGCTATAGAGCGGAACATCCCTTTTTGAAAAGAACAATGGTTTCTGCCAAAACTGGGTCGCATTTCAAAATGCGGAGATACAAATACTCTGGCTACAAATATCAATCCTTAGCCCGATTAGGCATTCAGCCAATGATTACTATATATGAATGAGAGAGGCGCACTTTTTCCGCTCTTTTATGTAGTTCATCGCCATGTGCATAGAGTATCTTCAGAAGATTTTTGGAATTCTGAGCAAGGATAACAACTGAACCTATCCTTGTGTGCAAACATAGTGTTCCCTTTACTACTGCAGCTTCCCGTACACAAGACATCAGGGAGTCATCCTTGATGATAAAGCGGATCTGTCGCGATAATATGAATACAGCAGCTGTTATGGCGAACTACTGATTATATACTTCAATGCAGCATTCGTGCGGTTCAGATGTTGCGATATTAGCGGATCTCCACAGAACACACATGGCATCAGAAAGTAAAGACCACACTTAACAACCCTTGCTCGGAGGGCCGGAGCCGCGGTTGGAGGAATTCTCCGTGCATTAACAGATGTATGACGCTCATTTCATTTGCACAATGCATGCCGCAGCATTTGTCATCGACAAACTTCAGTTCTCTTTTTTTTTTTTTTTTGCGTCACCGACACGACACGCTCAGCTGCTGAAGAACAAAAGCGCAATAACGTGGTGCAGCAGTTAGCGCTCAAAATAAATGGATGCGAGATTCCCAGAATTAAACCCCACAGGAACGGAGATACAGGCAGCAACAAAGGCTGTCTTCTTGGAACTAGTAAGAGGCATCGCTCAATTGGCAGCACTCGCAAAAACGAGCAGCAAAAGAATACTTCGCAGCCGGAGTGTATTGACAAACATTAATACTTCAACTTTCGAACGGCAGATGTACGGACACTCGCGCGCACGGCTGCAGCGTTGATGATCACTCAAATACCAACAACACGGACAACACGATTTGACTCCGACAACGAAAGAGCACCGTTCTTCGCCCCATCCGTGTTGAATCGATTAAAATCCAAGAAATTAAAAAAAAAAGTCAATATACGAAGTCAATTCTTGAGCAGCCGTACCATGAGCGGCATGCGCGCCCACGTGCGGTTTTAAGACGGAGTCTTGGTTATTTAAGTAGACTGGTCTTCGAAACAACCATGCGAGCAAACCAATAGGTAACTGCGCTCAGCACAGCGCTGGTTGAACAGTAGTGAGTGACAAACCGCGGTATCCACAGCGCGGCAAAATCTGCGTATGCGCCATAGGCGGTAGCGCTAAACTAAATGTCTCTAATATATACAGCGATGACACCACCTACAACCACGTTTCGCAAAGACAAGTGTGGAACACTCAATAAAGAGTATGTGAGTTTCGAAAGGTATAGCAGTCTTGCGTCTCAAGAAACACGCGCTTACAAAATTTCTGCGTGCTCTCCCATTCTTGGAAAAAAAAAAAAAAAAAAAAAGTAACGCTTAACGTCAGAAGAGAAGGACCTAAAGGAAAGGCTGAATGGAGGCAGCCTTCAGCTTCGCCACTTTGTACCTGAGTCGGGGTAGAAACTGATGCGGGGCGACTGGAACGGCCATAAGACAAAAAAAAAAAAAAAAAAAAAGAAAAAGACGGGTATAATTGCTCCCTT
Source organism: Amblyomma maculatum (assembly GCF_055883805.1). Taxonomy (NCBI): domain Eukaryota; kingdom Metazoa; phylum Arthropoda; class Arachnida; order Ixodida; family Ixodidae; genus Amblyomma; species Amblyomma maculatum. The sequence continues at coordinate 186,943,263 of NC_139346.1, forward strand.
ATTTAAAACAGCTAACAGCTAACACGGGCCGGCAGTCAAGAAACTACGCTCGCCTGCTGCGTGTTCGAGCCTGAACCCAACCGCACTTCCGAACGAAATTCAATGCAGTTCGATCACTCACCGCAAGCTGATCCTCATTACGCAATCACACGTTCCCATCGCAAATCATCGAAGGAATGTTTGGTGTAAAACAAACAAACGCAAATGGAATTCGTGCGAACGCAGGGTAATCCAAATCCAACACGACACAAACTGGGTGACCGCACAGCGGACGAACCGAAGGCCGCGCTGCGGCGATCGGTCGCAGCATAACACAGCAGACGACGCATGACCCGCGCGCGGACAGCGTCGTCGGAGTTGTTTGTGCGACAGGTAAACAAAAAGGAGGGCGGCACAGAAACGCACCTTTCTGTGAACAGGGCATCTCCAGCCGCATGTCGACGACTCCGCACTGACAGTCCGCCGCCGCCGACACGGGCGTTGCAACGCCGCCGATCAGCGCTGATCAAGCGCACTCCGCAGCGAGCACTCGACGACCACCACATACAAGCCAAACGCGCGACTGGCATACGATCGCCAAGAGCGCGTCTGCTCGCACGTCTCTCCCCCACCTATCCCACTCGGCGGCCTTCGGTTCCTTCGGTGACCGACAGATGGCGCGGCGCTCCCGCGTTCAGTTTGCACCGCGCGGCGCCGGTCCATCGCCGCCGCCCATCCCGATGAGGAGAGGGGACTCCGCTCTCCGACAAACAAGTTTCTCCATCGGTATCGAGAAAAGATCCGGGCCGGCTTTTTCTCCCTCCACCTCTGTGCACCGTCGGCGGGATAGACACCCCCGCAATCGATCCCCCACGTGACTCGAAGGGGGACATGCCTCCGCGTGCTTGGCTCCTCCCATTCTGAACCCCCTTCCGCTCTTTCTCTCCATCCCCCTGTGCACTCGTGTGCGCGCGCGACGGAGCGCTTGGTCAAAAGATGGGGCCGTCGTTGCGGGACAGCCCGTAGCACGCACAGCGGATCAACGCCGATGTGGCATAGTCGGCACCAAAACGTTTTCGGAGCACTCGAGTTGTGAAAATGGAAGACGTCATATTAAGTCACTGAGACCGGAACCAGAATATGAGTAGCAAAATAAAAATACGCATCACTATTCCTAAATTCGTTCTTTTCTTCACTCTAAAGAAGCATTCCTTTCATAGAAAGACAAGTGCCGGCACACTTGCGAGTTCCTTCAATAGCGTTAACGCCACGCTGGGCATCCAAAAAAGCATGGGAATCGAATTTGCCTCGGTTAGCCACTGTCTCCCACCCCCTTTAAAGAAAAAAAAAAAAAGTAATTCTCTGCAAGAGCTGACGAGACAATATAGACTAAAATGCATGCCAACCGTATTTACTGAAATGAAAAAAGATGGTAGTCCGGCGGTTCAGACTCGACTACAACTCACTGCAGCATAAAAACATCTCCCATATCCCTCCAATTAACGCAGTCACGTGCCTACCTTGGCTCATTAACCTACCTAAACAACTGCCGCACCCTGCTACGCTTGTCTTCCCTTCTAATCCAGTCGGCCAAAAATTTTGCAACCATCGGTTATCATATATATCTTCGCTCTATATATGCGCTGTCCATGCCTATATTAATTCTTTATTTCGACTATAAATGTCATAGCTCGCCCTTGCTAAGTTGACCCATTCTGCTCGATTCCTGTCTCTTGACCTTATATTTACCACTTCCCGTTCCATAGTTGTTGTCCTCAATACAAGGTGAATTCTTTGCGTCAGCCTTCACAATTCTGCCCCAAAACATCGAAATGACAACTTTTATATAATTTCCTCTTGGGGAATAATGTTAAGGCGGGTCATTAGTCACCTGATAGCGCGTGCCTGCCAAATTCGCTTTACCGTCCTTATATATTCTTCTAGTTACTTCTCTGTCGTATGTGGCAGAGATCTGCGCTCGTTATAGCAGACGCATACCCTCACTGCTTTCAGCGCGCCGCTATGTTCTTAATCTAGTTCCACATGCGGTTGAAAAAAACACCTCTTAGCTGGAACTTATGTGGGACTATAGATCAAAAGTGTATCGAGAAATTCTGCTGCTGTCTTCAAGGGCTGCTGAACATAACTTCAGTTTTCTGAATATAAATTTTTCGACCCACCTCTGTTTGCCTGTCTAGGTTATTAATAATACTTTTGTAGTTTATCTCGTGAGATAACAATTAAGATAAGGCAGATATATATCGCCTTATTTCTTGGCATGGACGTAGCGAAGGGGGGAGGGGGGGGGGGACGAATATCCTGAGCGGTGCATCCCTCCCCTTTCGACCTTCTTTTCTATTTTTCGCCTAATTTTCTTCACCTGGCGGCGTATTACACCCTACGAATAATATATCTGGCTATGCCACTGTTTCTCTGCACACCTGCAATAATTCGGGTTCAACTTTCACATCCACACATGTGGCCTGAAACTATTATACTGACCCGTTTGAAAGTTATGCGCTGTGGTCGGCTGTGGTTGTCGTTCGCATGTTTCAGGGACTTATGATATCCGCGACGAACGTATACTGAAATTGCAACTGTGGAATGACTAAATCTTGTAACGCGAGAGCTGCAGCTTGGCGGTTTACAGCAAGCAGCTTTAGGGGATCACGAGTTTTGAAACAGACTCTGTGGGCGAGCAGTTTACAACGAGACCGAACAATGAACACGGTGGGCTATTTTCGATCCGAAGTCCCCGTGACGTCTGCAAAACTTCTTTGAGACGACGATGGACGCAAGCGTGGTTATTGTATTTCGCGCGGAATCCACGGATGAGAGGTGGGCTTCACCAACAGGGAAACTGTTGACACTTAAGCGTTCTTGGAAGGAGGTCGGGCGCAAGATAAGGGTTCCGCAGAATCGAAAGCAAAAAAAGACAAAAAAAAAAAAGACGAAGAGCTATTCGCAATAAGCGAAGTGACGCAGACTCGTGATATGGGCTGCGTCGGCCAGTGGTATTTTTCCTTCAAATTATACCCGACGCGTGCCCGCCTGGAGCTGAGCTTAAAAACAGCCCTTCTCCAATGAGGCCGAAAGGAGAACAATGGGGCAAATATGGCGAAAGCCGACGCGGCGAGCACATTAGTTTTCTTTCGCCGTATATATGTCTCCGCCGGCTAAGAAAACGTGACACGTCCCAAACGGCTCGAGATAGAGCAGGCACGGCACGAGGCTTGGCGCGCACCAGCCACTGGTTGCCGGGATTGCAATTATAGTCCACTCACTACTTGTTCATTCTCCCAATGACGTCAACGCCACGCACATATATATATCAAGGCGGGCATATATACTTAAAGGAAACGCGTTTATACGTTCAGTAACTTCATTTGATATTCTCAACGCGCCAAAACGGTCGACCTGAAGCTGGAATAAAGCGCCCCTCTGCGAGAGGTATGTGTACAAACGAAAGGCCGCACTTTCCTCGTGGTATTTCCTTTTCGCTTTTTTTTTTTTTTTTTATGTCACAATGCTCTTGCTATCCTTCCTTCCAATGACACCATGCTCGCACACGGCTCGGTTGTGGCCCATTGTTCTGGAAGCTCTAAGCGTTTTGTTAATCGCCGAACGCACGACTCAGACACATTCAAGCTCTCTACTTCCTGCACGACGCATTATCTTCTGCAACGCCTGCGACGCCTTGTAATTCTAAGTTTCGAGCTTGCCTTTAAGACGGCATATTCTCATGAAAAAAAAAAAAAAAATCGCTCAGTAATACAACGCAGTGCTTACATGGACACCGAAACACATTATGGCCTTTATAGTTAAGGTGTCTTTCATAGTAATAGGTTCATTTGGTGTTGAAATCGCAGCTATTCGATTCTCCAAGAAGTGCAATGTACCATAATTCATCTACAGTACTTAATTTAACAGGGTTGGTGGAAGGACGAGCTGCCTTTATAAGGGCCATACAGTCAAGTTTATCTTTTTTTTTTTTCTTCTGGAAGTCACGGCCAATAGTTGTCGCGAGCGCTACCGGCATTACAAATAAATAAGCGTTGCTGAACGTGACAGCGCCAAGCAAGTATAAACGCAATTTACCCATACATATAAAGAGGTTGATCTACAAGCAGAATAGTTTTCATTTCTATACATATCGACAAATAAGGCATTGTGCGCATTTCCTGATTGAAAACACCGAACAATGACGGTGGAAATCACATAAATCCCAAATGCTAGCGGCCAAAGAAAACGGCGTATATGTACGTGTTCTGAAAGATTAAAAAAAAAAAAAAAGAAAAGAAATACAGGCGAATTTTGGCGATAATATATAGCGTGACAATTGCAGGCTACATTTTCTCCCCTGTCAAATTATGGATACGTTAATGACCACTGTGATCATCTGGTCACTCAGAGAATTGCAAAACAAAGATATAAAAGCCATTTATATAAAAAAATGTTGATATTGTTTAGCCATGCAAATCCACGTTATTAATATCATTAGAAAACATCACACAGTAATGTACTCACGAAGTGTAGTTTGGACGCGTGATATCGACTGAGTGATAAGCTCTATAAGAGGGTAATGTGAAGGCAATAACGTATACCTCCATAAAATGCACACGTGGGAGTGTGGTTACGAGGCCACGAGGAGAATGAACAAAAATAATTATCAGAGAAGTAACGATGTACGCTGAAACAAGGAACGCATGGGCGAGCTGGAATTGTCTGCTTGTAGAGAAGAAGTGACCTTCAGCTTAAATTCAGGCATACAGACAAAATATGTGAACTTCTTTTCAAGTTCAGACCAGCGCACTAACGCCACCGCCATGCCCCGCACAGAGCGTGCGTACGTGACGATCCCCAGGGAAGAGCCTGTCGGTGAGCGCACCCGATCGGACGGGGACCGAAGAGCGCCCCATTCGATCGCGCCAATCGGATCCCCAGACTCATAGATCATAAAAGAACCACGTCAGACCCTGCCGCCGAAACCAGAACTTTGCGGTCCAGGGAGCGGGCGCGTCATCCTAGTATTGCGATCCATTCAACCCATTGCTCCCCGTCGAAGGCAATCAGAAACAGCGCCAGGAAAAACCCGTTCCCCACGACCACCCATTCCTCATCCCCAGACCTCCCGAAGCTTACTCACGCAAGCAACATGCGCATCGCCGATCGAGGACTGGCGAACCGAATGCTTCCGACCAGTCAGCCAGCAAAAATCGCGCCGTCAAAAGTCAAGGCCCGAGTTTAGGGCGGACGGTGTGCATAAAGGAAAGCAGAAGAAAGCCTCTCATATTAACCAAAAAATTGTTCCCCGCGCATTCCCGCCAGAATCGATAGTCGAATTCCCAGACGCGCATGCTATTCCTTTTTATCCCTTTTACTCCCCAAAATTCTGAGCTTACCCGGGAGATACGTATGAACGCCTGCCACTCGCAGCCACCATATTTCACCCTTTCTACCTCTTTATTACACAAGTCGCGGGCGTCCTTCAGGAAGTAAAAAAAAAATACGGAACACAAGAAAAGCGCTGCACTTCTATATATGCGACGGACTTACCCCACCTTTGAGCGGCTCCCCATTTCGGTTTGGTGAAGATAGGGGAATATTCTCCAGTTTCCAATAAAGTCTACACTACACACGGGGCACCCTGCCTATATACCGTTCATCTCGATATGCCTTCCTGCCCCTGCCGCGTGCAGGTTTCCTGTTAGGTCGAACTGACAGATTTCATTACTTTATTTTCATCTTCAGCAGCGTGCCACATACACTTGTTCATCCTGCCTCTCCCAAAGTTGTTCCCCCATTTTTTCTTTCATCCTTTTACCGCTGCTGGCATTCTCTAAAAAAAGCGGGAGGTCTGAGGAAAGGGGTATGGCTAGCAGACCTGTCCTTTTTGCGCAAGGGAAAAGGCAAAGCCTACACGCGAGGGAAAGGGGTCCACCCCGATTAAGATCGCGGACCCATTCGTCTCCCCCCTCGCAGCAGCGCCGCATTTCCTACGACGCCGCGCGGTCCCTGTTCGACGCGGTTACGACGAAGCCATGCTGATGCGGGCGGTCATGCGATTTACACGTTTGCTTTACCAGAATAGCGGTTCGCGCGCCAAATTTTTTTTTCTTTCCAAGTCAAACATACACAAAAGCAGGGCTGAGAGGAAGGGGGCGAGATGGCAGGGAACACAGCTAGAGGTTGAGGGGAGTCGCCTACTGTTGCGTAATAGCTTCTTCCTCCCCCCCCCCCTCCCCTTACACCGACCTCGGAGCCGACGGAGTGAACCCAGAGACGCGTCCCCTTTTAGACAGGGTAAAAGTGGGAGGGAAGGGAAGCTATAAAGAAGAAAGGAGAGGCAAAAATTAAGGGAGGGGAATGCAGGGCAGTAGAGAGGGAGGAGGACGGAGCGGAGCAGTCAGGCGGCACACGTTCCCCTTGCAGGCACCCTTTTCGCGAAGGCGTTGTGTTTGTGTTGCGAGGACGGGGACCTGGCTCTCGGAATTCATAACCTGCTGTTTACTTCGGCTCGCTGTTTGTGCGTGCGTCGGTTCCTTACTCACCTCATTTCCCTTTTTTGCGGTTACTTCTTATACAGAAGTGCGAAAAAAAGAAGGGTGGACGGGTTCTTTTCTTCACAAAGGGATCGAGTAAGGAAGTTTACTCCTGCAGCTTAGTGAGAATAAGGAAAAAAGGGTTACCGCCTAGCGATGCCGCCGAGTGTTGGTCAACCACCCCGCGTCTGCACGCGCGGTCGAAGACGGGGAGAAAAAATAACGCGGACGGTGAAAAACTTCCTTTGTGTTGTGGGAAACGCGTGAGCTGGCCTCCATTCAGCCTAGAGGTGTTCGCGCACGGGGTTTTTCGCACATTCTGGGAAAGGCTTGTTTCCCACATTCTGGGTGTTTTTGTTGGCCACGCTGTCGATGACCACTAGTGCATGCGTGTACGCCGACCGGTGTTGCTGCAGCATTCGGCAACCCTTTCTTCCCGAAAGGGAGGTTGTGCATATTTGTAGATTCGCGTTAGATGTGGACGCACCGGGCTTTTTTGAGGCGGTCGTTGGTAGCAAGGTAAGTGATAGCCGAAAAAGTAAATAATAAAAAAGGGGAGCGCAGCCTTTCTCGGTAAGTGCTGAATTAGGAACCGATTGACGCGTTTTTAACGGCTTTTTTTGAGCAGAACCCGCATTGTGTACGAGCCAGGGAAAGTTGGAAGCGAACTTTTCCCAAGCAATTCGCGGATTGAGTGTTTATGCGCAGATGAAACCAACAGGTGGCGCGCAAATTTCTAGCTTTGTAGAGATATGGTGATTTGGAGTGACAAACGTGTTTGCACAGATCATGCACCGCATTCATCGACCCAGGGTGCGCTAAACAGTATGCGAGGAAACCAGGTACTAAAAGGAGCCTTCCTAGAAACAACAAACGAAGCAAACGATATTACATAAAATTAGGCGGCACTAACAACAAAGACACATTACCGTGACGCCCGAAGACTATGCCTACCATAGCAAACGTATTTTTGGCGCGTTCAACAACTTTTGTGTAAACGAAAGGCGGGTGACAATTACAGGCCGTACACTGCTCAGACAGCTGGGTGCACAACAATTGTATTTAGTGAAGCAGCGCGTGTTAATAATAATTGGCTCACATGAAGGGAAAGGCGCAGTATCTGTCACGCTTGTGTCTGTGGACACCTGAACCACGCCGTAAGGGAAGGGAGGAAGGTGGGAGTTAAAGTGGAAATATTCGTAGTTTTAACGGCCGACTAAGAGAACGTCATACTTCAATTAATGCAATTCATGCTGATGGCTTGTATGCGCAGTGTAAAGTCTGTAATTGTCACCCGCTTTTCGGTTACGAAAAAGCTGTTAGATGCGCGCAAGGTAACTTCCCCATTTAAGCAGATATACTTGAGGTGGCGGTCATTCACAACTCGAGATGAGGCATGCGTCGGTTAGAGATTTTATATCGCCTAATCATAAGGGCATCGACTTATATATATATATATATAATATATATATATATATATAAGCAGATCAATTAAGGGGAAATGAGGGTGCTCGTTATAATACATGAAGGAAAGAAGCCAACAGTCGGCGAGGCCAAGGAAAGCGTTGGAGATGGTACTTTTATGTATTTTTTTTTAATGTTTGCTTAGATAATCACAGAAATTAGTAATGTAATCTGTTTTAGGGGAAAGATACTTAAACACAAAGTAGAAGAAAAAACAACGTGCCGATGGTGGGATCCGAACCCACGACCTCCGAATATCGCGTCCGGTGCTCTTCCAACTGAGCTACATCGGCCGCTGTTCCCCCTGCTACTTGCTTGGGTATTTATGTTGTCTGTATACTAACCTTGAGAGTGTTCACCAGCGCCGCTATGGCTGAGGGTGGCGCTGGTGAACACTCTCAAGGTTAGTATACAGACAACATAAATACCCAAGCAAGTAGCAGGGGGAACAGCGGCCGATGTAGCTCAGTTGGAAGAGCACCGGACGCGATATTCGGAGGTCGTGGGTTCGGATCCCACCATCGGCACGTTGTTTTTTCTTCTACTTTGTGTTTAAGTATCTTTCCCCTAAAACAGATTACATTACTAATTTCTGTGATTATCTAAGCAAACATTAAAAAAAAATACATAAAAGTACCATCTCCAACGCTTTCCTTGGCCTCGCCGACTGTTGGCTTCTTTCCTTCATATATATATATATATATATATATATATATATATATATATATATATTACTCGGGGGATGAACTGCAAATAATGATTGATGACCTAGACAGGAAAAGTAGAAAGGTAGGCTTGAAAATCAATATGCAGAAGACTAAGGTAATGTTCAACAGCCTCGGGAAGGAACAGCAGTTTACATTAGGTAGCGAAATACTGGAAGTAGTAGGCGAATATGTCTACTTAGGACAGGTAGTAACCGCTGACCCGGACCACGAAAAGGAAATAACAAGAAGAATACGATTGGGATGGAGCGCATTTGGCAAGCACTCGCAGATTATGACTAGCAGCTTACCGGTATCGCTCAAGAGGAAAGTATACAACAGTTGCATCTTGCCTGTACTCACCTATGGGGCTGAAACGTGGAGGCTAACCAAGAGAGTTCTACTTAAGTTGAGGACAACCCAGAGGGCTATGGAACGAAAAATGGTAGGGGTAACATTAAGAGATAGAAAGCGTGCAGAGTGGGTCAGAGAAATAACTCAAGTTACCGACATTCTAGTAGAAATTAAGAAGAAGAAATAGACATGGGCAGGTGCGAAGAGAGGATAACCGATGGTCGCTGAGGGTAACAAACTGGATTCCAAGGGAAGGAAAGCGTAGCAGGGGGCGGCAGAAAGTTAGGTGGGCGGATGAGATTAAGAAGTTCGCAGGGGTCACGTGGATGCAGCTAGCACAGATTCGGGTTAAGTGGAGAAATATGGGAGAGGCCTTCGCCCTGCAGTGGGTATAATCAGGCTGATGATGATGATGATGATATATATATATATATATATATATATATATATATATATATATATATATATATATATATATATATATATATATATATATATATATATATATATATATATATATATATAAGTCGATGCCCTTATGATTATATGATTAAGATCAGAGCAACTGCTCGTGTGTCGCGTATACCACTCTTAACGTTTGGTCTGGTGTGCCCTAGCACTTGAATTTGCGTAATTTCAGCGTGAAGTCAAGGTTTTCGTGATGTTTCACAGAATTTACATAGAGATTTTACAGCTAAACGCGTTGTCTATTTGGTAGTCATAAATCTTTGCGTCATGTAAATACCGGATGCGATGTGTGACTGAGCATGCATGTTTATTTTTTTTTTTTTTTTTATTATTCAGGCTATACCTCAGGAATAACGGATTGAGTCGTCATTAGCACTCGTTCCATCCTTCCTTGCTCGTCCTGCGGGTGTCGCCAGCGTATATGTTTCCTTTCCTCTCAGTAAATTTCCACCGAGTGCTCGTCAGCATGCGCTCGGAGGAGCTATATTGTTGCTGTAGTCGGATGGAATTTAGATATGTATTGAAATTGCAATGGCGTTTGTGATTGCTTGTCGCTATTCCGTCCGCGACAAAAAAAAAAAAAGTCAAGTTGGGAAACCCTTACGAAATTCTGTACACAGTCTATAAACTGTCTGTGGACTTTTGCCAAAGCTATCTGTAAACAATCTACATAATTAGAGCGGTACTGTACATTCGTCTTAAGCTTTTATAAGTAGATAAATTTAATAGGCTGTCTATAACGACGTTGTTGGTCTATAGATCGTCTATAGACTAAAGGATGTAAGAAATGGATAGTCAACGGATTGTCTATAGACGAAACGAAATAAAGACCACCTATAGGCTTTCATCTACAGGTGATCGACAGGCAGTATAGCAATAGGTCTAATGAATGACAACGGCCCATAAAAAGTCTACAGACAAAATTATGAGCGCAGCAGTTCCTCTGACTTATTTGGCAGAGCGAAATATCGAACTGCTGTCCTCATTTACTGCTGTGCTTATTTAGTATATAGCATGCAACACCCTTTATATACAGCAGGCCATCCTAGCCAAACAAAAAATAAAATTTTCTGCCACCACAGAAAATTGTTTTGTAGTATGTTTTGTAACATTTGGAGTAACGCCAGAATGCCTTGTATATATAGTGTAGCTGCCCCTTTTCATATAACTACACAGGTAGAGAAAATTAACATAGTAAAATCTGTGGTGATTACCCAGCGAGAAACCACTTTGTATTTTGGGCATGTCACTCGTTTTTTGTTTTCTTCGAGTATTATGGATCATCGCCGCATCTCCACTGACGTCACAGGCTGACGCTTGTCTATACGCTTAAGGATTCTGATCCTCGTTTTTGTGTTCGCGTTTTTAACGCGATGCCGTTAGAGGCCACGTTCTACATAAAATCCACCCTTGTCGGCGTCTTAAACTAATAAATCACGGGCCTTTGTCAGGTAGCTGGCAGGTGACACGGCGAGGGATTGGTCGACGGGTCGCGTGACGTCACAAGTCCACATGACATGGCAGGCGCTAGTAATTTGCGCTTCTCTTTTGTGAAAGAATATCAAACTTTCCAGGGCTCATATTGGCGAGGAGTAAGGCAGTTGCTCCTATAAGTAATCGATGAACGCCCGCCCGCCGGGAAACGTGTAGGGTGGTTTTTCACATAACTGGGTAGCTTACGACTGCGTGCAAACAATAACTAAGGCGTCAGTGGTTAAACGAGTAGCAAAGTGATATATGAAAACGGGAATCCGCAGACGAGAGCCATTAGACAGGCACTCAAGGTGATGTGCTGATGTGGGCATGCGCAGTGGCATTTAAGGTGATCTGCGCATTAAGGCTTGAGCTGTGCCTCTAACTGACCCCCACTTCTTTGCATCATTTCCCCTGGGCCCTGGATTTCATTAAATTTGGTCGTCTGGTTGCCGTAAACTTTACTTCGCTTACGGTGATGTTATAAAGTTTTAGAATAAATATGTCTCGCTTTCGCACGTATCGGTAGGAATTTCATGTATGTAGAAGTGCCGACATCAAGGGTAAAGGAAGAAAATGTTGATGATCAGGTGGCAATAGCATTCCGTCTCAACCTCTTCTCGGCTGAATTTTCGAAACGGATTCGGCAGAGCCTATGTGCCGAGCCGGTGGTTCCTGCGTGCAGACGTCGGGTCGCGGTTGATGCTGAGCGCGCGAATGTTAGCCATTGCCATGCTCGGGGGGCGGCCCGCGGTTCCATCAACGTCGGCTGGGAACCACAGCGCGCAGCCGTTTCGGCGTTTCATTTATAACCGGACCATTCATCAACAATCGGTGTCAACTTTTCACTGCGTGCCCGGTGACGAAGGGACCGCAGCGCGCGCACGGTCGGCGGGGGAAAGGGTCCCTCGTACGCTGCTAGGGGCCGAGACACAAACACGGGCGAGAGGGATACGTAGCGAGAACAGCGGCATCATGAGAGCAGTGACAAGCGCGCTCGCAGCAAGGCAGAAGCGGTTTGAAACTACTCCCTACCCTCCCCGTCTCAATTTTTTTTCTTTCTATTAAAGGAAGCGATCGGTGCCCACTATTTATTAACGGGCGAAGCGTTTATATCAATAAGCACGGAGCCAGCTAGAACTCGAAGCAAGAAGCATGCGTATGTAAGGACCTGACAGGACGGAGTGCTTGATGGGGGGAGTGCCTCCCGCCGAAAGCTGCACCGCTGACGAGAGCCGTGCCCATTGCGTCCGCGCGCGCCTTCAGAAACCTTCGAGTCTTCGAGATAAATGAAAGGCGAGACAGAAAGAGAGAGAGTTAAAGAAGGAAGAAGAAGAAGAAGAAGAAGAAGAAGGAGGAAAGAGCAGAGCACAAGTGGGAGCATTTGAAACGTCGTTGCGCGCCATCGCTTCTTCCTCGAGGCCGCTCCCTCGGGCGCCGCGGGTCATAAATGTAAAAGGGAAGGATCAATCAATTACCGTCGGCTGACTGATCCGCAGATATATGACTCGGAGCTCTTAAGGGCCACTCTGTAGCTCAATAGGCAGCGACCGAGGCGGGATGGAGGAACCCAAAGGAACGCGGGAAATTAAAAATGCGCATTTCAATGACCAAGTCGCCCGCGCTCGTCTGAACTTGGAATAAATGTTGGAAGAGAGGGATATGAAAAAAAAAAAAAAAAAGAAATACGCGATAATCTTTTTGGTCCGTGGAAGGCAAGGCTCGGAAGCATTCAAAGAACTCGTGCGCGCTCTTGTGAGACTCTCATCCAATAGTCGCTATGCGCTAAGGAAACTCCAACGCTCGCCACCAGAACTGAGCGGTAGATTGATGGTTTCTGGCGTCATAATTGCCTTGAAGTACAAGAGTAAAAAAAACGATGCAGGATGTGCTTAGGCTAAGGCATCAGTCGGTAAGAGGAATGACACGTGGATGGATGCACGTCAACGCCTCTTCCGAGACTCTGAAGAGATATTACGGTCCAATGGATTCGAGACTTCAAAATGATCGCGCATGTGCGTTCAAGTGCGCACAGATTATTATAGTGGCATCGATGACGGCAGATCACAGTAGTGGTGACTTCTACCATGTCTGCCTTTTCTAGCCACATTTTCTTTCGCTGTTTTCAGCCTTTATACGTCCTCACGAATGCTGAGCACGAAAGAGTTCAAAGGAGATGAGCAGACACTCCTTATATCGCAACGACTAACGAAAGTTCGCTATTGTATACCTCGCCACGTGGCAGCGAAAACGAACCGCGGCAACAACAAAAAGTGAAACTTCAATGAGCCATAAATAATAGGAATAAGAAGAAAAATGAGTAATAAGAAAGGAGGAGTCAATAGCGAAAGGTCGTGGAGAGAGAGAGAGAGAGGAAGGAAAGGAGAGACCAGACATTTTACACTGGCCATCGCTCAACAGGGAGCAGTCCACGCAGCCCGCAGCAGCCTAAAGGAATAAGTAGTCGCGCTTGAATGCCGTACCGATGCGGCGACGGTCGAGCGAACCTTGAAAGGCTCGTGCATGTATATAGAGAGAGGCAGAACAAACGAATAAAAGAAGCCATCAAAAGAGCCGGCGGCTATATGGACTACTACTTTGCATAAATTGTCAACACTGAGCAGCGCGGACCCCGAAAACCGTAACTGAAAAATGAGCGCGCGAAGAAGACGCGGTGCACAAAAGAGAGACTTTCTTCCACTCGGACGCCATTAGGATGCGCCGCGCGAGGCGCGCCGTCATCGCTTTTTTTTTTCTTTTTTTTTTTTGGTCCTGCGCGGAAGTGTGCGACCATCCTCGATTGCCGGCGTTGTGTGGGGCCCTGCAGTGAACGGCAGTGGATGTGGGATGTGGAGGATCACTCGCTTGCATCTATTTACTCCTGCTGAGAGCCCGCCTTTGTGTGTGCATATGTAGACAGTGCCGCCTGCGTTCATGCGTGCACGTGTCGAGCACCCATGCTCAGGTAGTATTATACGCTCGTACACATGTGCACATATATGTGTGCCTGCGTGCACTGCACGCCATTTCATTACTGAGGAAAGAATGCTCTCAAATTTAACCCCATCACCCCATTCACATATATAGCGACCGGGGAATGACTTCCTCTGAAGCATGAGCTCGATTTCTTTCGGCACGTTTTCCTTTGGTCATACAGAGAGAGAGAGAGAGAGAGAGAGAGAGAGAGAGAGAGAGAGAGAGAGAGAGAGAGAGAGAGTGTGTGTATGTGTGTGCGTGTGTGTGGGGGGGGGGGTGCGGGCGTGCGTGCGTGCGTGTAATGGGGGGTTCTTTTTAAACGAACAGGTGGTAGACTCAGCGGTGGGATTTCTCTGACACTCCCTTCATCTATGCTGCTGCCTAGTTAGATTGTCTCGATGAGGCTGCAGGGTGCTGCTCGCCTGGGCAGCCTTCGATAAAAGACTTAGGTGATGCATTGCGATAACTCGACGATTTGGTTTTTATTCCATGCGTACACGTCGATGCGCTACTATCAGTCCAGCTTGTTTCTATACACAAGAGCCTAAATTCGAAATTCAGTGTTCTAACGAGGGGAGTGATGCTATAAGCCGTGAGCTGCTGACCACTACTGTTGAGAGCGCCTGCTTGTATCGTGTTGCTGGCTTCGTCCTCTTTTATTATTATTTTTTTATTTTTGAAAGCCAGCGGAAAGCACCGTGGCGTTGAAAGTTAGTTTGAAAGTTCATACTTGATAAATGAGCGTCCTCGGATGAATAATGCATTGCTTCCCAAATGGCGCGTCAGAAAGAAATAAAGGAACTCGGGGGCTGCTATTCGTATTTCTTTCTTTAGATGGCAAGGAGCACTCAAAAGGAGCATTCCTTAGTTGAGTGTCTATGGCTAAGGTTACGAAGAAACGCAGGGCATGCCAAGCGGTCACGGCGACGCGTTGCAAGTTGACTGACTACTTCCGTATAGCCTGCATTAAAACACGCATGTACAGGGCTCAAGGACTCGCATATACGCTTTATACGTTCGCCAAACTTGCGCATGGCGAGTGCGTTCTCTCAGGTTATTTCAACATACAAAAAGCGTGAGCGAGGCAATCTGAAGCAGAGAATTGCGTCGACAGCGCGACTTTCAGCTATAGCTTTCAGTATAACGGCATTGCCAAAACAAAGTTCTAAACTGTCTGGCCTTCGACAAGCCTCCTTTCGGATGGTTTTCGCAGAGGTCGTGACTCAAACCATGTGCGTTCTACTTGAATCGCATGACACGTGACGAATTTTAGCCGGCAAGATGGCGAACATGGCACAGAAGTGTGTTATATATATCTTGGACTATAGTCTGAACGGTGATCACATGGTCTAGAAACGATGATGCCCTTGTCTGCAGGCGTTTGTAGTGTAAGTTTTTTTTTTTTTTTTTCCAGCAGCCTTCCCATAGATTCCCAACGACTTTTAGCAGCATTCCCCTCGCCTCTGGAAGAGTTGCCTGAGCCCTAAGCGAAGACGAATTCCGCAGATGCCCGGCATTCACGTTACAGGGACTATATATTTAATCATTATAGTATCCGTATTTCTTTTCGTTCATATACGGCCAGAAGGAAAAACTATAAAGCTTTCTGAGAAATGCGCCGGATTTTAAAGGAAAAAACAAACGAAAATAAAGAATTGGTCTCTGCCCGCACTTAATTCGGCGCTAAAAAAAAAAAAAAAAGTGCTTTGTTGGCGACTGACGCCGGACACAAAATGTCGATGGACATCAAATCATCACGACGAAGACGGTCATGGGATCATGCGGACGGACGCGAATACCCTGCGGGAATCAGACCTTTCGCTCTCGTCCGTCGGGAGTGTATTCGAGCCGGGGAGGAGGACACAGAGCCGCGGCATCCCGATTCGGGACACGTTGCGGGACCATCAGCGCTGCTCGCTTCCAATAACCTGCGTCGGGGGGCGTATAAATAACGCGACCCTTCGCGTGTACGCCGGAATCGACGAAAGCCATGCCCGCGCGACTCCCCATACTGCGCCGCCATGCCGGAGAAAAATCGGTGGCCATCATCGAAGAGACCCCGGTTTGCCGGGCCGTCGGAAGAGCAGCTCGTGGCGGCGGTGATCACCGCATCCCCGTAACGAGCAGCCATCATGTATAGCCCAGGCCAAGGGCAGGGTGCCTCACTGGGGTATATATATATATATATATATATATATATATATATATATATATATATATATATATATAGAGAGAGAGAGAGAGAGAGAGAGAGAGGGACGAGGGGCTATAGCCCTGGGTCCTATCGGCTTCGGTGCCGTTGCGCAGCCGATACGGGGCTTGCGCGTGTACAACGGGACGCGTATGAGCCGGAACGGAGACAAATGGCCGCGGCAATACACCGGCAATGGCGGCAGGAATCAGCCGTGCCAAAGCGAGGAATTCGGACGGATGCACCGCTCTATATCCATATACGTGGGTCTCGAAGAGATCGTTGCACCACTCCTGCCAAGACGACGACGAGGTGAACATGTTTGCGACGTGACAAGCTTTATGATCGCTGCGTGACTTGCGCGTCCGTCGCCCCCCCCGGTTTGACAGATTTGCAGGAAAGTGCCGGATCGCCTCGAAGAGAAAGACAATGGTGCGACAGCTCGAATCGAAACAAAACGAAGGAAAAGTGCCGTTCCCTGTGGTTTTTCAGGCTCTCGTTCGCTTGATGATGCGATGTCGGCACCATACATGCCGCCCGCTTCTTAAACCGCTGCTTCAAAACGCTTAAAGCATACATATACACACACACAAAGGCTCAGGGACACTGAACCAACTCTGGACGGGATTTCATCTTGAAAAAGACGTCTTTACTTGTTTCACATATAATTACGGGTCACTTGAAGGGCGTAGAACAGTGCTGGGACGCTGCACACAGTCTAGGAAAAAAAAAAAAGAAAAACGTTGAGAAATCTTGAACGTGCTTGATGTCTATAAGATGAAAAAGTAAGGCTAAGTAGATCTTGATTCAAAGGAAAGGCGAATAAAGTGAAGTGCCGCACACGAAGAAGTCGGCTGCTGTGCGAATATAAAACACATGTGGGTCGGAAATTAGCAAACCTCAGGCGTAGTTTTTACCCTTTGGGAAACTGCGCAACAGGTATAACTGCGGCAATTCACGAATCCCATGCAGAATTCAAGCGCTGAAACAGAGAAACCACCGCCAATATATGAACGCAATCACATGCAGGAAAAAAAAATAAAAACAGACAAATCGACTGGGTTACCCGTCCGTCAGATAAATCGCGTAAGCCCCTATTCGACTCAATCCTGATGGCTTCTAAGAGGAGAAGCAAAGAAAAGGACGATGCTGCGTCAAACGTCGTAAAATAGAAACGTGAAACACATGGAAAAATATATAACGAAAGAAATGACAGGCAGCAAACAGCAGCGGCGCTCACGCAGATGGGCAAACACCAGCTTTCGGAATCAAAGCACCGTGCGCATCCCCGCACGCAAACAAATGAAGCCCATTCGTTTTGTCTCGGCGCGAAGTGCAGCTTCGTGTTACTGACGGCGTGCAACGCCGATTGCATCGGACTCCGTGACGGCGACCGCAGCCCGAAAGCCACGAGCCGTTTCTCCGCACGGGAGCTCAAAACGTCATCAAAGCTCCCTCCATGCAGCCAAACTATGGGTCGCGGAGGGGAGAGACGTAGCACACAGCGTACCTTGAACCACATACCCGCCCACGTTGTTCTTGGCTCGATTCATCGCGGAGGGCTTTGGGCCGCTTCGCAAAGGGGCTATACCCCCAAGGGCTTCTATAAGAAAATACGCTCGTTTACCTCGAAAAATTTTCCCCTATTTACGCCGTGAATGGGCTCGAAAGGAAGAATAAGGTAAGGACGAAGGGGAAGAGCCACCAGAAGGGAGACGAGAATGAGGGAGAGCGAGCGGCGTCGCGCTGCGTTCCCTTGGATGAAATACGGCGCGTGTGCCTCTGAGTCGCGTTCCCTCCATTTCCCCCAAACGCATTCTTCCCCCTCCGCGACCGCTGGATTTTTTCTCCTTTTCTTTCCTCATATTTGAAGGGATACAGCGTTGAGCGCCTTGCATTTGGACAAGAAGAGAGGATGGGCTTTGCTTCTCCCTTTTACTCCTCTTTTTCTTCGCCTCCCGATCACCTCTTTCGCAGACGACGACGCAGCAATGTTTGCATCCCGCAACATCAGCGGTGCCGCGGCGGCAAGCTCCAAATCTCCTCCATCGCCACAGGCCGTTCTTCTT
The DNA here is from genome assembly GCF_055883805.1 of Amblyomma maculatum. Taxonomy (NCBI): domain Eukaryota; kingdom Metazoa; phylum Arthropoda; class Arachnida; order Ixodida; family Ixodidae; genus Amblyomma; species Amblyomma maculatum. Next base: position 186,961,483 of record NC_139346.1, read on the forward strand.
CGCCCATCGACGTGGCATCACCGACGTGGCATCACGCAGCCAGCTACTCCCGTATACATCCCCTCTGGCGCGCGCGCGAAATGGAGCCCGAACACGTCCCTATACTGCCCTGGCCATCGCGCTTCTTTATATGGTGTCTTGCGCCCGTCTGCAAACCATCCTGCCGCCCTCACTTATTTCTCTTCCCCACCACTCCCTTCCTCCCTACACCAGCAAACACGCCAATGCCCAGCCACCCTTTAAACTCATTGCGCGTCATCCCTCTTCGGCGAAAACCCTTTCCCTGAACTGTTTTGCGCCCGGGTCCAGACGCCGCTCTGATCTACGCTCCTCCTAAGGCTGCTCTCGCATGGCCCTCCGATGCCAGACTGGCGCCACACAGGAATTCCTTCTGCGGAAAAAAAAGGGAAATTTACAGTCCCTCCTTCTATCCCTCTTTTTCCTCCTATCCCGCCTCCATTGTATGGGGCGAACGTGCGGGGTATCGCTCCCGTACAGCGCGTGCTAGCTCGAAGCACCAGGGGAGAGGTGCGCTGTGTTCTGCAGGCTAAAATGGGAGAACGGGTGGTCCTCTCGATGCATTTTGGTCTTATGGCTGCAGCTCTCACCTTTTGAATCGCGTCATCGATATCAGAAGGCGGGTGTTTGGCAAATGCTTACCGACGCCGTTGTTTTTAAACACATTAGTAATGCCAACATATGCGAGGTGTACACAGAATTGTCAGCGCATTTGTGAGCATGGTGTGAAGGGAGACAACGTAACAGAGGACGTGACATCCAAGTGTGGAGGTGGCAGCCGATGGGCTGTGGGTTCGTTCCTGAAGCTATTGACAATGTGATCTTCCTGTGGTTCGACGCAACGCTATCAACGCGTTGCAGTTCATCCACTTGCATCCGCCCTGTCTGCAAGACACCCCCGCTTCACCTAGGACACTCATGAAGAAGCGGGGTAACAAATGGGGAGGAGAGGGGTGGTTGCTCCTGGCGCTACGGGGCTGGGAATTGTAAGCCCCCGCCGTTTGTGGCGGAGGCTCTCCTGCCATCGGTGGTTGTACCTTTTGCAGGCCGTCATTGCACCAGCCACCGATTCGGTGGGGGACGACGCGTCTGTTGCGACGCGCGTCTTTCTATCTCTTCTTTTTTCTTCCTTCTCTGTTTTCTCCATCTATCTGCACGAGGCAGCGGAGGTGGCTCAGCTGCAAGCCAGTAGCAGGGCCGTGCATTTTCTTTTTTCTTTTGCCTGCACTCGTAACAACAACAGCTCATGAAATGCATGGCGAATTCTTTCCTTTAACCTGCAGTGTTGTGCGCGCGTCTAAGTGTGCTTATTTCTTTGTGTTTTCATTTTTTATCAGCTCTTTACCTCTAAATTATAAACACTGCTCCATCTTCGTTTGTTAGATCTTCTTGTTTCATTCGAACCTGCACGCGATAGCGTTTCCCTTCTGTAGCTGGGAACGCGTTCTAAATTCGCGACAACATCGCATATACCCTTCAATGGAGCGGCGCCCGAAGACATCCTTCCCTCTACAACCCATCATTTCGGAAAAAGTGTTCCCGTGATGCCAGAGCAGACAGCAGATGGCGCCGAATTTTTTTTTCGGGAAAGATGGGCTAGGGGAGCTGTCTCCAAGCTCTGGTCCACCAATTTGTAGGGAAAGGCTTTTGGATGAAATATATATATATATTTTTTTTTGCTATAGATATAGTGGAGAGTCTTTGCTGTATGAGTAAGGCGACGTGACATGGAGGCGGCAGTATTTTGACACCGATCTTTTCTAGGCGGCCATGGAACAACAATAGCAAGCTAATTGCGTTTTGAAGCAATACAATCGCTGCAAATCCATGGACCACACAACACTCCGCGGAAAATTATGCAATCTCTCACATTGTAAACGTGGAGTCGTTTAAAACCGAGACTGTTCCTGTGGAATCGGCAAACTGAAATATTTTGAACCAGGATACCCACTACTCCTTGAAGCGAAAGAGGCCGGAATGGAAAGAAGGCGTTGCCATATGTGACTTCGTGCACGCACAAACCGCGTACGGCACGTAAACACTAGAAGTAGCAGCAGCAGCAACAGAAGCGGCGGCTGCTCGCGAATCAATTCACGACAGTCTATTTCTGCGCCGGGGGTTCACTGACTGCGCTCCGCGGCATCGCGTTCCCGTCGCTCGGCGAGCGGCCGAGATTCTCCGAAATCACCCGCGCCTCGAGCAAAAATACGCTGTCGAACTCCTCCGGCCTGATACCCACCCTCCCCCTGTGGGAAGCCAAGGGGCAGGGGGAGGAGGAGACTGAAAGGGGGACGACAGTGCAGAGGAAGATATCACGTAGAGAGACGATGATGCAGCAGTGGGCCAACGCGTCGCGTATAATCGGGACTCCGTGTCTGCGGTTTAAAAATAAAGCCCTTCGAACAGTGTTCGCTACCCCCCCACTCACTCCATTTTCTTCGTGGCAGCCCAGCGGCGCTTGTTTCTTCGGTTGACTTTTTAAGTTCTCCCGCGGAGAACGGTTCGCGAGAAAGTCTCATCCGGCCATCTCCAGGGGCACAGCTCAGGGCCCGGAGCCGATGGGTTTAGTACATGTATACGGAGTGTACAGAGAGCGAAGGAGAGCGGCGTTCGAGCTAAGAGGGGGTGGGGGGAGTGGCGTTTCGACGTGATTGCATCGCATCTGGAGGCCAGATGCGTCGTCGATGAATCGTTGTCGCCGCTTCGACCTCGTGTCCGCTCTCTCGGGACCGGCGCGAGGCGCGGACTGGGAAACCCGAGACAGAGGCGACTGTATGCGGCGGCTGTGCTCCATGCGACGCAATCGGCTGTGTCCTGCACCAGCTTACCCCCCCCCCCCCCCTCCCCCCCCTCTCTCTCTCTCTTGCTTTCAAGAAAATGCCGACGCACCAGGGGCTGGCAGCAAAAGTCGTTTACGATACGAGACCAAGAAGCGACCAAAAAAAAAAAAAAAAAAAATCCTAATTCCGCTAATTCCGATGAAGCTGTCGATAACGACAGTATAAATTCCCTGCGCACTAAGTCACTGCTCTCCGATAACAGCGTTGTCACATTTGTTGCACAGTTGCCTAATTTCTCGGCATTTTTGTATTCGTTCTGTCCTGACTGCGTTTTAAATTCTTTGCGCGCCGATTTTATGTGCGCTCCTTTTTCGGTTCGGCCTAGCTGTTTGATTCAGATATGGTCCGCAATATATCTGCACATAAAACGGCACACCTGCGAGGTTTCGCTGAGCTGATCCGCAGAAAATCACCGGAATAACTGCGAAGCTGTTCCCATGCATTGCTGTGAAAATGAGTGGACAGCGTGAGTATATACGATTGCATCTACCTCTCTAAAGCTTCAAATACGTTCAGCGGACCGTTAGCAGCAAGCTGAATGTTGTTAGATAAATCATCATGTCGAAACTTAGCTCGTACCGTCAAGGTCAAAGGCCGTAACCATCAACTTCCCCTTACTAGTTACACAGAGTTGGTGCGTCGACCACACAAGTTGAAGTAATATGCATTTGCTTATCTAGTTTAACTTTGTTCATTTGGCTGGTCTGACGTCTTGTATTCACTCTGTATATCTGCTATGCATTGCCGTATAGCGAGATAACGCCAAGTATACGGGTGCATGCTTAAACATAGCCCTGCTAAGTCCCTACAATTGCTGACCACCCGGGAATGAGAACGCCAAGAAGCCTGGGCAAAATGTGGTATTGTATTATATTTAGAATGCACTCGGAATTATTAGGTCACGTACATATATGAGTGCCTTTAGCTTCACAATAAGACAGACTTAATTCGAATTTCTTGTGCACGATCTAAACCAGCTCAAAACTAGCGCCAAAGCAAGAAGCATTGTCCACTTCGCAGATAATTTCAGCGTGAAATACATGACGTCAGGCAAGAGAACATAAAGAATAATGCCCTTACGAGTAACGCGGCTAACAGCGGGCAGGAAACCAACGGAGGCCAATCCACTTAAAAACCCCGCCACGTTCGTACAGCGCGAAGTCAAAACGCAACGACAAGAAGCTGGACCGCACCCTTGGCCATCGACTATCACTTACACGATCTGAGCACAACCGGGGTAACAGTCAGCGGAAAAGACAATAGCTATTGTCCGCTTTAATTCACCGGCTTTGGTGCGCATTTATATGCGTTCTATATCAAAGCCCGTAACCTTTTAGGTTGCAGGTTTAGGACCTGTGAGAGCTGACCGCGTTGAGAAAGAGAGAGAGAGAGAGAGCTATCAAGGTAAAATGCGATTAGCGCGTGGAGCTGGACTTTTAATTCGCCCTGCACGAACAGCAGTGTCGCTTGTATAAGGAGAACAGTGGTTCCCGAGCGCGCTGTCGTTTCACACGGCACGCGCAGCGCCGACTGCGGGTTTTCTCACATGGTGACGACGTACCCGCTGCAAACACGCGTCTCGTGCACACACCTTTCGAGAGAGAGGGTGATAGGGTCAAAGATGGCAATCGCGCCCTCTGTCCGCGCAATCGGATGCAACGAGGTCGCACTGGAAGCGCCCGGAACGACGCGAAGTAAGGGTACACACGCTAGCGGCGCGAAGTCGGTGAGAAAGCGGTCTTCCACAAGGCTTGATCTATAAACAAGGGGAAAAGCTAATGTTTTTTCAAGTTTTCGACTCGAGAGTACTACGGAGCTGAAGGTTAGGTGCGAGAAAGATTACGGTATAAGCAAGGTAAAAATAATGTTTTTTTCCACGTTTCCAACCCACAAGCAAAGAAAATACGAATCTCTGAGCAAGGACTGCGGGGAAAGGAGGCAGAGTGGAAGTGCGGGATGCGGATCTGGATGCCAGATCAAGCATGGTATCAAGGATCCTGCCCAAGAAAGAAGAAAAATTCACCCACGAAAAAACGTGAGCCCCGGTTAGTGTCCTTGGACGCTGCGGATACGACGGCTATGTTGTGGGCCCCGCAGGGCGCTCATGTTCGGTCACAGTTCTGCCGGACCAAGTCCCACTTCCGAGTAGCCCTGCTGTTCCAGAGCGGACGGCAGGTCGCGGCGAAAGTCGCCGGGCTGTTTCCCACGGGCCCAGATGAAACCGAGGCGCGGTCCGATAAGTCCCGTTAATACCGCGTCGAGGCTGCGGGCGCTCTCTCTTTGGGACACACTCGCGGTCGGGTTCCCAGAAGCCGCCGCCGAGTGCGAGGGCGTGTGAAACCAGAGTGCGTGCTAGTGTCTGTGTGTGCGACCACGAACGCCGCCTGGCGATCCCCTCAATTAATTATTCAGCGCCCTCTGTCGGCACTGTCACACTTCCCAGCGGCGAAATTCGACCTCGCGTGACGAAGCGAAGATCAGTGCAACTGTTCATGAGTATGTCGAGGTTTTCACCAAGTTGTTGTATACTTGTCTTGCTAGGTCATCAGCGAAACGCTATACGGCGCGCGAGGGAACGAACTGAAGCAGATTATTATTTAGTGTTTAACGTGCACTGACATCGCACAGCACACGGACGCCAGCCACTCCGTTTCGCCTCCGTCGAAACGCAGCCACCGGCGGTTCCTGCCCTGCTCATTGATGCTGCGCTACTATAGTAAGTGGCGCTGTGACCAATAGAAAGACTGCAATCCCGAGGTTGCACACTAGTAGAAGTGGTAGTAGTAAGGGACTTGGTTCTTTAAAGTACCCCGGGTGTTCTAAATTTCGGGAGTCCTCTACTACGGCGTCTCTCATAGCCTGAGTCGCTTGGGGCGCTAAACTCTACAAACCAACCAACCAGGAAAGTAAGCTTGGAAGTTAGTAAAAGTAATTGTAACGCGGAAGTGTGACCTTGTGAAAATAAGGCCACTTAAACTCTACTAGAGTTTTTGAGATATCGCGAAAAAAAGCCTCCAGCAGAACTTTTCAGCTAGCTAATTCTATCTCCTGCTGACTCTCAGCCTAAAGAGCGCGTGCCAAGCGACGCACCCAGAACAAAAATGCAGTCTTGTGCACTCCACTGTTTCACACACGAGCAAACAGCAAGTTTCATTGCTCTTTCGCGGTTCGCTCATCGAAGCAACAGCGTGCCTTCGTATGCGGCAGCGTCTCCCAGCGCCCAGAGTGAACCCCCTCCCTCCACCTCTCGGCCATTCATGCCAACAGGAGGAACTCGCCGCAGTCTCCGTTGCCGCAGAGCCCGTTCCCCCCTGCGGGTCCTCTCTAATTCGCATTCTCGATAGTCGCGTAACCTTGGGCGAGTCCTTTCTTTCGTTTCGCCATTTACTTTGCTCGAGAAAGGAGCGCCGAGACAAGGAGGAGGTAGAAGCAGAGGAAAGAGGCATCGAACAGTTTAGCGTAGAAGGGGAGGAGGATGAAGAGGAGGAGAGAAGTACTTCCTGGTTCGATTAGGAGCGGCCGATCCCAGACCTGCATGCTGATGAGAGCGGCGCCGCTTGAATGGAGATGCCTTGGCCGCCGCAGCCGCCGCGGGCTGGAACGCGCACTCGCCTCTACGCGCCGCACTACGCACGCACCGGAGGTTTTCTCTTCGCGGCACTCTTATGGCCGAGTTGCGTGCAGCGGTGCTTGGCTGCGCAGCGAACAGCGTTTGTTCTTGCACGAGTGAACGCAGGTATGAGTATGTGCGCCCTCTTTTCATGCACGCCTGGTGTTCCCGATGACGCCTGTAGACACTTCGTTGCTGTCTGCGCGCCACGTTTACGCTAGCCATGCCGAAGAAGTCATTGGAACCATTTGTACTTTGATCTTGCTTGTGAAGTCATCGGAAGCATTGGCTGTGACTACGAGCTTTGCTTTAGAGAAACGAATTTTGGATAATAACCACAGCCCAACGACGCAGAGACAACGGACAGACTCCTCCGGATCTATCTTCCGCTCAAAGGTGGTGTTGTGTGAACGCTTTTTTTTTTTACTAAACTTGCAATAAGTAATGTTTTTTTTTCTTTTTTTTTCTTGCACAGACTTAGGACTTCTGTTCTCGCTGTTGCTCGTTATCCTTCCATCCGCCTCCTTCACATTTTTATTTAGAATAGTATTGCACGAACGCCCCTTTATTTTCGCCACTGTCTTTATTGATGGAGTTCGTGCAAAACACAACGGCGCGCAGTCGGCAGTAAAGCTGCGTGCAACGGCTTTTAGTATCTGGGATTTCTCGCCTCGGTCAGCAAACGAAATTGTAGACGAGCACTCTGAATTACGAGATTGGTATATATGCCATTAGTGGACGGCCAAGAACGTACATGAGGGCAAGAGGGTACAATAACGGTGTTTGTGACCCAGCGAGACAGGTAATTGCGTCAAAAGTAGTTGGCAGTGTGAGCCTTACTCACCTCATCAGAAAAGGGAGCCGACATGCCAAAATAATAATAACAATAATAATAATAACAATAATAATAATTTTGCTGACAGACAAAAAAAGAAGAGGCCCTTGAATCATCCCAGAGACAGCACTGGTTGCTTACAATCTTAGCCCAAAGTGTGCAGTTTATTTACCTTTAGCATTCGACTGATGGTGCAAATGCCGTACGAGGCGTTCAAATGAAAACGCAGACTGGAACACAAAAAACGGTAACCTTTATTATTATTATTATTATTATTATTATTATTATTATTATTATTATTATTATTATTATTATTATTATTACACATACAAAAACAAACAAGCAAAGCAATAACAAGGAAGAACATTCAAGTGAAAGGTTGGACCGAAGTACAAAACTTTCAAAGTACAAAGACACAAATAAGAAGAAATAAGTCGCAAATTGCTCAGAAATTAATTTCAGACCAAAATGCGAGGTAAATCTCGTAATAAAAGCTTCGCTCGAAATGCCGAAAAAAAAAAAAAAAGAGGAAAACGAAACGCGACACAATTCAGTAACACTAAGGCGCATCCACCACTGGGGCCCCCCCGCAATAGCAGCGCTGCGCACGATGTCTGGATCCGCGACAGCGCCCGGTCTAATGCTTGACCACAGCGACTCCCGCCCTGCACAGTACTATCTTCGTCGATCGGCGCGAGCGTACCAAGGGGGAGAGCCCGCAGCGATATCGGCAATCGCCATCGCGTGCCCCCCGGCACGGACCCATTGACACAGTGGGCCGCCGATTCAGCGCCGGTTGTGCCTTGCAGCTCGAGTAGTATAGTGCGTGGCGTGCGTATAGTGCCCGAGGGCAGCGCCCGTGTGCGCGTACGCCCCGCGTAGTAGGGCAGTGCGCTCGGTTCGCGAGAGAGTTGACCTCGCTACGACGCCGATGAAGACGCTTGTGTGCACACACAAAGTACGGGCTGCGAACGGGGCGCCGGACGAAACGAAAAGTACGCCGTCGATAGTGAAATGCACGAGTGAACTCCCTGGGTGTGGCGGGCGCAGACAGGTCTCTCAGTGGCCCCGATTGACGCATGGAGGAATATAGGAGGAGTGAAAAGGGGGACATCGCGGATAACGAAGCCAACAAATTGTGTGGCGTACAGATGATGTATAGAAACGAACCATCTAGGTTGGTGCTGATATCATCTAGATTCAGAGGGGTGCCGCCAAGATGAAGGCGTATTCATCAACAGCATGAGCCCCATGCCACATGCAAGCCCGCCACTTAGCAACCGTTGACATCCCAGAATCGCAACCAGGTGGCAGCAGCTGAAGGTCAGTTTTCCTCTGTTCTCCTTCTGCAAGCATATTGCTAATGCACGTACAGTGTTCGCCGAAATTACCCAGGTCACTTAGCAGTGCACCCATGATCACAGCAGTCGAGTCGAACGATGGCAGACTCCCATGCGCTATATGGAGAGTGAAGCCTGCCAGTAGTGCATTGAGCCCGTGGAGCGCGCCCAGACTTCGCGAAGCATCACGCGGAGATACGGCCAATGCGTCCTGTTCTCACGCAATACCGAATGAAATGAGTAACTTAAGAGAGAGAGAGAGAAAAAAAAAAAAGGTTAGTAGCGGTAGCCAAATCGAGGAGGCAAATAAAAGCTCGCGGTCACGTGATTACTATTATTTCTTTATAAAGCGACATCAAAGTGTCTGCGCGCGTTTGATTCCGACTGACTTGCTCACGGAGCGGCGTTGGTGAAGACAGCGGCAGAGATTGGCTGTTAAACACGCGAGATATTCGGCTGAGGCTATGGCGTACAGGTTGGCCTCATGCTGTGGTCAGCAAGGCCGATCTATTCGCATTGCCGTGGATTCAAAGCTGTCGGCGAATTTCGGGACTATAATCACGCCAGGCTTCAGCCCTGCATGATCACGCTTCTAATGTTCGTGCATTCAAAACTTAAAACTTGGACGCCTCTTAGCAGGAACGCAACACCGCTTTTGTCTGCTATTATGGCATTGTTGAGTTCACATGTCCTTGCCTATTTTTTTATTCATCTGCCGTTGCATGTTCCCCTATTGTGTTTCGATCGTCTAATGTGCACTATTGCGTTAACTAATTAACCTGCATTACAGTGATTATGTTCGCCCATTACCGTTCTTTCTCTTGTGGATGCACTGTGTCTTCTATATGTGGCGTACTGCAATGTTGTAGTTGTGTATTATTTTTTTTATCGGACCCAATACGTCAGTCCAAGTTGCGTTTTGGGGATTTGGGCAGGAGTATCCGACGCCGCTGCAAGCCATCCAAATCTCCTTGTATGGACACGTGAATTAAGAAAAAAAAAAAAGGGAGAGAGAGAGAGAGAGAGAGAGAGAGAGAGAGAGAGAGATCTCAGCGATGACGCTCGCGTTGCTAAATGTGCGAACATTTCGTCTCTGCCGCCGTGTCCACTCATTCAGGTTTGACTGATTCGAAAGTTTATATACCATTATGATATAGTGACAACAAGTTTAAGGTTAACCTGAAGTGAAGTTTTCGAAAATGAAGAATTAATAACCGCTGCTCCTTAATGGCCTCAATGCGATGCGATTACTTTAAAATAAATTTTATTTGCTAGGAAGATGAAGAAAAATGGCATAATGAACATAATAAACGCACAAAGGAGTACGTGACGCTGAATTATAGCCAGGGACAGCTATGTGTACGCAATGAATATAACGGCGTTAAAATAAGCATATATCTGCTATCCTAAAAGATGCATTACTTCTCCTCTGTTCCTTTTCTCCGACCTTTTGATCTCACCAGTATTCACTCAAGCTGTCACTAAATACGATTTCTCCTTCTCCTCCTCAAGTGTGCTGTCACTTCTCAGCAATAACTCGATCGAAATGTCCCTGCTATGATGTGGAGCAGGCGGATTTTATTACGGCAAAATCAGCTATAGGTAAGCCTCTGCCCACAACCAGATACATCCGTTCCCCCCTAAAATATTTTTACAGGCAGGGTCGGAGTTATGGGTGACGCTTGGAGGGAGCAGTTGGTAGATAAGTGGAAAGGGGGTGTTGGGGCGGTCGGTCCAACTAGCTCAATGCATTTCCAATGATTTCCTTGTCGAAAAAATATTTTGACGGTCTTTCAAAAAACTTTTCACTGAAATAAGGGTCTTCCATCGTGCTTTCTGCTGCTCTTTTTGGATCATCACACCTCAAACCTCAAATCACAAGCCTAGGGATAGCCTCACTTTACGCTTACGTTCCATCAAACGATGGGCGATCGCAGTGGCACACACACGCGTATGGGAAGGCTTTCCTTACAAGGCGATAGCCACAGGTTCTCGCCACTTCGGTTTTCCTGGCCACATCGTCAAGGGATGCTGCCGGCGCGCGTAAAAAGCCTGCCCGGGAAGAAAATATGACCCGGAGAAAGAAGAGAAGAGGACGCCGCGCCCTTCGGCGGCCCGTATCGCTGCTCGTCTACGACCGCCTTGACGGGAGAGAAATATTCCTCGGACGGCGAACTTGTCCCCTCGGAGCTTGTTCGTCGTCCCCTCCGCTGAGGAGATGGAGAGAACGCAGAGGGGAAGCAGTGGGGGAGAGCACGGGGTTCACGGGGCATGAACAAGCAGTTGGGGGGAGGCGACGCAATGAGACGCGTCCATAAAGCACGAGAGTTAAGTGTCGCCCGACGCGCGCGCGGCGCGGTTCGAAGAACCGAAGCCCGTGCAGCACCGGAACGCATTTTGCAGACATCAGAGGAGCAGCAGCTCGGCTGCATAGGCAAGGGCACGCATTCGCATGCGGAACCACTCCACGTCGTCTGCTGCTGCCGCCGCCGACTCCTTTTTTCTTTACCAATATTTTGCGTATTTTTTGTTTTACTTTAACTTGGGGCTTGAGAAGCCGGTCGCTGAATGTAGTGCGATCCTGCACCCGCAGCTGTCTACTGCAGAAGGACATCATTTGGTTGTTGCTGCCGCTGTTGCTGCTGTTGTTCGCTCGCGCCAGCCCGTGAGGACATATTTGACTCCTTCCTATCAGACTATTTCTGATTTTTTGTTTCTTTGTCCTTTATACCTTTCTGCCTGTTATATATCCCTCTGCTGCTGTGTTTCATCTTCCTCTCTTCCAGTTTATATTTCTCAGTTCTTGGTGGACCCGTTGCCAAGCGACTTTCTACAAACTCCAGAGACAAAACGGAAAAGAAAAAAAAACGCACAAAATATAACACAAAGAGGAGAGGAAAAAGTCATGCAAACAAAGCTGCCGGAGATCGGTGTATGTGGCAGCAGCCCCCATATCAGCACAGCACTGACCCATCATTTTACATTGTCGTCGCGCGAACTCGCAATGTTCAGCCCTATAGAGGTTCATTTTTCAGCGAGCGATGACATCTCGCCGCAAACGGACGAGCTTTGTACTGAGGCAATCATGCAGCTAGAGTTTTTCACGTAAAAGTTAGCTCTTTCGAGATATGTTCGAAGCTCGAGTGCTTGCTCGCTTCGCTCTCCGCAAGCCGCAACGTCAGCCTGCGAGAGCAGCGCCGCTTGCGCGTCGGCGCAATAGCGCAGAGACTCGCGCTGCCGTACATGCATCACGGCCTGCAGTGCGAACGTGGTCCGCGTCCTTAACGCGCGAAGGGATTCTCGCGGTGACTCACGTCAACGGGCGCGAGCGAAGGAACTCTTGACAGGCTGCCTAACTCGCGCTCCGCTCTTCGAGTGCGAAGAAGCAGGCGGACTCGCCTCGCTAATGCTGCCCTTGTCGGACTTCTGTCGGCGCGCACGTTTGAATAACAAGTTCGAAGGACGCGCGCGGCTTCGTTCGTGCTGTCGCCCACGTTGTCTCTCGCGGCAGCTTTCTTTTATTTATTTTTTTTTATTCGCCGGCACAGATGCAGCGGACGTACGCGCGATGCGGGAGGCCTCGCGGTTTACCATAGTTTATAGCGGCGCGGCAAAATAAAACAGCCGTCGAATGAAGGCAAGGCGAAAAGCAAACGGCAACCTTTTCTGTTTTATAGGAATTCTCGGAATGCCCTGTCTAGAAATATGTTCGAGCCGGGCGCGAACGCGGTACTTCTAAGACTCGGGAATACTTCGCGACCCTGCGTGTTAACTGAAAAGTCGGAAACAGTCGGATGATACGCACGGCGCACCCAACAAGAGCCGACCATTCATAAAATATCGGGAGGTTTAAGCCCCGTCACAGCGGCGCGCGACAGCATCGGAAGCAATTAGCAACCTACAGGTTTCTCTCATTGCTCACCGATGTGCTCGTTGCCGCTTTCTTTTTAAATGTCTACAACTATCTACAGACTGTGTATCCAACCTACCACCACCGCTCTCGGCCATGTTAGACCAGCGAATCGACCAACTTCCACTTGCCAGAGCACCTTCCAGCTCGGCTATGTCACGTGGTCACATGACGTAACACATTTGTTTGACCAATCAAAGCTGAGGTCATGCCAACGGGAAAATATACGTCATCGATGCATCGACCAATCAGGAATTCTCGTGACATCGCGGGATTTCTGCTCGTGTGGACTCTAAGGCATTAATGAAGTACGCTATATTCCTCTATAGTGGGTGCCTATAGACCGTACACATCACCTACAGAAAGCCGGCCAAAATACTACGCGACAGAGTACTGGGCTCGTTCAGCTGAAGAACCGTCGCTTGAACCCAGCACTGACAACTGCAACCCAGAAGCGTATCGAAAAAAAAAAAAAAATACGCGTTTCAATAAAATAAGTTCGTCGCCACTGGAACCCGGAACCAGGCCATCTGCATGACAGGCGGGCACACAAGGGGATACAGTGAACGCGTTCTGCTGCGCATGACTTACTGACGCCCGGTCTGGGATACGTACAGACGTTGCAGTAATAATAGTTTAAAAATTCCAATAATTTAAGTATGGAAAAATGTTTAAAATATTGCGGAAATAAAAAGGCCCTAATTAAATTTTTTAATTTAAAAATCGCCCATATAAAAGGGCGGTTAAAGTCTAGGCCGCTGTATCAAGGGATCCGTGGCTCTAAAACTAACAGCTGCCGGAATGAAATCAATATTCACTGCTCACCATATAGATTCATCTATAATGTATAGTGCGTGCAGTGCAATAAAACGAAAAGAAGGGGAAGGAAATCGAAGCGTTCAGAAATACAGACAAAAGGCAAATAAATAAACAAAGCTGCCATCCAGGACCTATTTTGCACCTTCCTTCCCTGTATCAGTATACATGTTTCAAAATCAAGCGTAAAAGTAATCCCGGCGCTATAGCTTGCCCTAAAAGCTCTAAATCGACCCGTCTGACGCATTTGGTGTTAGAAAAGCGACCCGGGATGAAGACACCAGTATTTCTTCTTTTTTTTTTCTGCCTTTTCTAACTTGCGAAAACTCCGATTGTGGTCAGTCTGGCTTGTGTGATTTGGATCCTACGGATGGATACAAGCAAACTCAAATTAGTTCACGATATGCTCTCCATGCCGTACCAAACCCTACCATATCATACCATAATACTGTATCATAATACCGTACCGTACTAATATTCAAAAGCGTTCACAATATCGGTTTCGTTTGTTTGGTTTGGTTTGTGGGGTTTAACGTCCCAAAGCAACTCAGGCTATGAGAGACGCCGTAGTGGAGGACTCCGGAAAGTTCGACCACCTGGGGTTCTTTAACGTGCACTAACATCGCACAGCACACGGGCGCCTTGCTTTGCGCCTCCATCGAAAAGCTGCCGCCGAGGCCGGGATTCGAACCCGCGTCCTTGGGAATAGTAGTCGAGCGCTGTAACCACTGCGCCATCCCGGTGGGGTAGTTCACAATATCGAGGAAGAGCGCAAGCTCGTCGCGTGTTCTGGTAGAAGAAGGGCCGCGTCTTCGTTCGTCCCCTCTTCGACCGACCGAGAGGAGGAGGATGACAGCCATGCTCCTGGCACTCCCAGCATCAACAGAAGCGAGCGTGGTCTCGAAGCAACGGCAAGGGAGACCGCCGAGAATTTTCCGCGCCGTCGGTCTGCGCAGTCATCGGAGTCGGGTGCGCGCAGCGCCAGTCAAGCGATCTCCGCCGAGGAGGAGGGGGTGGCCACGAGAAGAAGACTGTTGCGGGAGGGCGCCCAAATTATCCCATCGGTCCGGTTACGCTTTACCGGCTTTGTTCGGCGGGCGCAGCGAGAAGATGACGGCAGCGCCGATTGAAACAGGCTGCCGCAGCAGCCGAGGCGGGCAAAGACAAAGGGGCAGGTTTGCTGGCTAGCGTCGCCGATGCTGCTGCTGCGACGGCTGACCTTACGGGGGCACCCTGCTACCCGACGGAGCTCTGCAATTACCGGCAGCCCCGTTGGAGAAAAGCGCGCACCTGTCGCCGGTTGTGCTCTCGCGGTTCCACTCACGCACACCTCAGCCTTCTTCTGTACGTTCCTCTCCTGCCCCAGCCAGCCCTCCTTTCACGGGCAGCAGCGGCGGTCAGCGCGGGTCCAATTAGGAGGGTCCGGCCCTCCTTTTAAGTGACGACCGATGGCATCCCTGTCAGGGGGAGCCCTGCGTATCCGGTGTCACGGTAGCACTTCCGGTGCCGCCGACAAGCCGATTCGTATTCGCGTAACTCTGGCCGAAGAGGAGTTACGGCCGTTGCTCTCGTGATTCGCCGTTGGCGTGAATGATTCGCGTGATTGTGGACTCGCGGGAGTGGCGAGAGGGGCTGCGATGGCCATCGCCGAGCGATCATTGAGTGAGCACTGTGATGAACGAAGGCCAGGCGATAAGCTACAGAACGGTGTTGCCGGTGGGCACGGGGTAGAGTACGTGTGCGTGCGTGAAGTAAGATAAGCCTGCACAGGGTGGCGCGCGAGGGTATAGAAGTCGAAGAACTGCGAAAGGAGCATTTCTTTAGCGCGCTTGTGGGAAATATTTTATAATTTTCTCAATAAGTTCCCCTGTAGGTAAAATCACTTTTGAGTTTAATGCGGAAGAAGAAATATAATAATTGGTTCACAGGAAGCGAAATGCGCAGTATCTGTCACACTTGCTCTGTGGACACCTGAACCGCGCCGTAAGAGAAGGGAGGAAGGCGGGAGTGAAGGTGGAAAGAGAGAAAGGGGAGCCGTAGTGGATGGCTACGGAGTAATTTCGACCACCTGGGGATCTTTAACGTGCGCTGACATCGCACAGCACACAGACGCCACTTCGTTTCGCCTCCATCGAAACGCAGCCGCCGTACTCGGGTTCGAACCCGGGAACTCCGGCACAGTAGTCGGGCGTCTTACCACTGCACCACCCCGGCGGGGCGAAGAAGAAATGCATTTGGCTTTTGAGTGTAGAGTGCTTCTTTTGCGTATTACTCGCATAGCTGCACTAAATGGCTTTGGGTGACTGAGAGGAATGGGACACGTACCGACAGTGAGCAATGAACTGGTTGAGTTAAACGCGACAGCGATCTAGAAAACGTGTCCGCCCTCTTGGCTTGCACCTTGCTGCCAAGCTGCCTTTATTCTCCTTATTCATAAACAGGGTTTCATCACCGAGATTACATCGTGAATGTAACATGCATGACGTACATGGACGGGATTACCGACGAATGGACGACTCTCGACAAGCAACCGAATGACCGCGGGTAGCACACCCAACACGCTTAGATGTATAGAGTGCAGAACATGAGCAACGACTACTGTACTCATACCGTATATTATCCCTGAAGCGGCACCGCAGCGACACTCCCCTGTCAGGTTCCTCACTTAAATACTGATTCCCGAGAAAGAACGCTATATGCACAGCAGGCCGTACTTATGGGCGGTATAACTGAGGCGTAAATCCTTCGGCTTCGCGTAGTGAAATTCTGCCATTATTACGCTACCTACAACGACTGCTAGGACGCGACACAGCGGCTAATTTTCACAGCACGAAACAAACCAAACAGACTGCTGCGGCGATGCACGGGTCTGTCGACGTGCCCGTAGCGTAACGGTCGGGTGCAGGCGCATAGATAGACCCCTGAATTCACGTAGTCGTCGCAGCCCGCGACAAACCCCGCCATGCTCGCGTGGCAATATAAGTTGCGAAACGGGGAAAGCCCGGGCGAGCGATGTATGCCTCGCAGGGTGCAGGCGCTCGAACGGGGAGGAAAGGAGAGGTGTTCAGATGGGGGAGGGCGGTGCCTATGGGCCGGGGTCTTTCCAACGTTGGCCCTGATTTAGGCAGCGCGTGCAATAGAAATCGAGCAACGAATGTTCCTGCCTGCGAGGCGCTGACGTGCGGCTCTCTGTTGGGGCGTGCGTGCCAAACGGCGCGCGCAGCAGAGTGACAGCGCGTTGAGTCGAGCCGACACGTCGGCGGAGGTGAGGAGAGGATGCATTCGTATAGGCCGGTCAGTGGAGGAGTTGCCTCGACGGCGTTTAATTAAACTGCCATTTCACTCGGACCACCTGGAAGGCGCCCCAAGAGTGAGGGAAAGCAAAAATTAACAAAAAAAAAAAAAAGCAGTAAAGAATAGCGCGTGCATCATACCGATTCGGAATCGAGAGTGCGACGAATGCTAAGCGGCGCGTGTCGTAATCGCCGACGCGTGCATATTGGTGTGCGTGTATATATATACGCGAGGGCAGCATTTATGCCGAATGGCGTTCGTGACGAGCAGTCCGGACCCAACCGCAATTATATGTGAGCGCTGGGCGAAAAATTCTGCATGCTTTCTATGGCGCGGCGAGAACGGCAAAATGTGAGCATTGCTCCAGTGAGTTTGGGAGACCTGCGGGTTAAATTAACAAAAAAAGTAAACGATGGAAGCCTCGTGACCACGTTGCTTCTATCGTCGCGCTACCGGGAGGGAGTATCTCGTGGTCAGTGTTATGTTTCGTGCATAATTTCAGGCAAAATTTGGAGCTCTAGACCGCTAGGTGTGTTCTCCACAACGCATCAAATTCGCCCAAGATTCGAAAACAGCAAAAGGCGCAAATTTGATATCAATTAAGAAGAAAAAAAAAACACCTTTGATTTTTATGAAAATCTTTCTCAAGTATACTTAGTACCTCAGAAATATTACGGCCTCAGAAAGCGTTGCATTATGCTGTTAAAAACATGCTGTTTGAATATAAGTATAAAACTGAGCGCTCGTTTTGAAAGTTCTCAGTATTGAGCCCTACATTCTGGCATGACTTAATAAAAGTGTTTTCACTGAAACTTTTTCTGTATATTATCCGTACCTTGTGCTTTGTTCCTGGAAAAATTTTAACCTCTATGGAGTTCTCCCTTCTTTCTTCATGTTATTTTGAATTCGCCAAATTTCAAAAATAAAGAAATGGACAACTTTTATTCGAGTTTTAAAAATACTACCACACATTCGATTTTTATCGAATTTAGCTAACAACAATCCAAAGTGCATTATAAATATCAGGCATTAAAATAAAATGTATCATAAGCAAAATGTATCATGAAATGTATCATAAGCAAAACGCTTTGACGCATGGTAGTTTAGTTGGAATTTTAGATTTCTTTATAGTACCAGCACGAATGAACCGAGATGGCAAGCATTCTTGTCGGCAGAGCCATCGAGCCGAGAAAAAAGGCGAGCCAACACCGAACGAACCGCCGTCAATTTCTGCCATAAGGAGAATAGAATTAATATAATTAAAAACTAGATTGAATACCATAGCACCTCACAAAAAAGAAAAAAAAAAGAGTACAGGATAGAGAAACAGTTCAACCGTCACTAGCGTTGTCCCATGAAATTGCCAGAAATTGCGACTTAATTTTTCCACTTTAATCAATCATCAACACTTCCAAAAAGCAGAAAACAACATTAAGCATTGCGAAGGCTTTGTATATTGCACAAGTTAAACTAAGTTCTGAAAATACTAAACCAGCATTTGACGTCTACTCCTTAAGAGGAAGTCATAATCACTTCTAGAGAATAAAAACATCATTCAGTTTTGTATTCTTTTATATTGTTAGTTTATATAATTCAATACATCTTAGTACAAAATAATTATAAGGTACCTAGAACTGTTTTCTGCAGAATTCGATTAAAATAGAAAAAAAGGTACAATTCCAGTGAAAGTTGTCCATTTTTTTGATAATTTTGAATTTTTGCCGATATCAAACTAATATGGAGAAAGAACAAACCAGTTTACAATTTCCAATTTTTGCAGAAATGGATAACTAAGCCTGGATAATATAGGGAAAAGTTTCAGTGGCAACAATTTATTAAGTCGTGCCAGAATGTAGGGCTCAATACTGACAATTTTCAAAGCCAGTGCACAGTTCTATAGTTATTTTTATAATATTAAGCAGCATAATGCAACACTTTCTTAGACCGTAGTATTTATGTGGTACTAAGTATTCTTGAGAGGAATTTTCATAAAAGCCCAAGCTTTTTTTTTTTTTTTTAATTGGAATCAAATTTGCGCCTTTTTGCTGTTTTCGAATCTTGGGCGAATTTGATGCGTTGTAGGGAATACACCTAGCGGTCTAGAGCTCCTAATTTTGCCTGAAATTAAGGAAATGACCTGAATAGTAAACAGAAAAAGATTTAATGCTAGCACCGCAGCGCATAATGTCCATATTTAAGGTTGAGAATGGACTTTTTTTTGTAGCGCGTTGCTTCTGGAGCAATGTTTGAGATTTTTGGTTCAATCTACTGCAACGACAAAATAAATTTTTAAGTACTCTCATAAAAATAAAAATTTCTTAGATTTAGTGGATAAAAAAAAAAAACGGATGACAAAATTTTAGTACGCTAACAGCAGGTCTCCAAACCTGCAACTTTTTGAAATAGCAAAAACGGAGTTTTCCACCTGTAGTGATATACGATTTTTTTTTTTTTCGAAAAAAGGATGTATGCAATTACGCCGTATCTTGTAAAACTAAGGGTCATTTCTTCGTGTCGAGACATCTGTCCACCACATATAAAGATTTCATTGAAAACAAAGCAAAAAATGGTCATGGGACCATGGGGCCTCCTGCATCTTGTGTATTCTACTTGATGCAAACATTATTATTATTATTATTATTATTATTATTATTATTATTATTATTGTTATTATTATTATTATTATTATTATTATTATTATTATTATTATTATTATTATTATTATTATTATTATTATTATTATTATTATTATTATTATTATTATTATTATTATTATTATTATTATTATTATTGCACCGCCCTCTCCCTCTAGCCCCACCCGCATGCTCCTACCTGGCATCTCCACCAAATGCAAGAAGTATATGCAAGAAGTCGTCGTCATCAAATGGAATAGAGTGTTTTGGCTGTGATATACGTTAGATTAAAGCAAAATAATTTTCTATGTATTTCCAAGCAGCGCTCATGTAATTAAGTATTTACGTACTACTGAGTATTTACGTCAATCCTGCATCGAACGAAATTCAATTTCAGCATCTCCTCTTAATGACGCTGCTTGTGTTAGCGTGGGCTCAAGAAGTGGTCTGCATGGTGTGGTCGCAAAAATGTCTTTGAAGTTGAGGGCCTTTCACTTCCGGGCGACGTGTTGGGATCTGAGACAATTAAGTTTCCGGCCTGAAAACCAGGCGAATAGCGCGATTCCCACAATCGTCCGGTTTGTTATGTTTCCTGCCAGGTAGCTTCAGTGAGCTCAGCTTTATACTTATTTTTCTTAAGCTTCGATCGTATTTCCTCGCACGTATTCGTGTCTCCTTTGAAGTAGGTACAGCAACATGAACCGGACTTCTCTCAATACCCGTGCCTGACGGCTGTAAGAGCTCAGGGCGATCCGAAGAGAATGGCTGAGCGGCATTTCGAACCTCCCTAGCACCACCAGCAACAAAAGCCGACCGAAGCAGATCGCGTGCCCCATCTCGCTCGCGCCGTATATGAAAGCTCATGGACTGAGAGCATTGCAAGCCGCGCGGAGTCGCGTCGGACCATATTGCGCACAGCTAGCGAGGGAGGCATGGAGGGAAGAAGCGGATTGAAAGGCAGATATTGACGCTATCAAATCAGCGCGTCGATTAGAGCGGTCACGCGTTCGACGTTGCTAACGGCCCGCGCCATTGTTGCCGGGGAACGTTAAGGGGGCCTCGGCTCTTCACGACGTCTCGCGGACGGCGGGGGCGGCCGCCTCCGCAAACAACAAAGGGGGCCAAACAAAGCTGGAAGCGTGTCAGAGCACTCTTTCTCTCTCGGAGATGGGGCCGATTTCCGAAGGCGCAAAACCGATCTTGATGCAGGGGCAAGAAACGCGCTGGCGTTCCATATTGCCTCAGCAAACGTTACTTCTTCCTTTGCGACACCGAGCGTTCACGATCTAAAAATTAGCCCAACACGCGAGCGATGGCTAGAGCGGTTAGGTGAGCTATAGGGCTGTGATCCAAAGCTTGTGGAGCTTAAAAAGCAGCTATAGTGATTTTCCTGAAGACACGAAGATGAACTTATATTTCGCAAAGGGACAATCGTATATTGGTCGAGGATATAAAACACGCAAATAATGAAATTTGCCGAAAGTCACGACAAACAATATTGTTGCGAAGAAGAAGATCGGCAGTGGCGCTAGAGGAGCCCTCGCGCTAGGCCAGACATTAAATCATCGTTCATCTTGTCGCTACGTTGTGCCGTCCTCTTTGCTTGCCGCCACGTAAAAATATTTACCTAGCGTACGTAGCCTGTGTCACACTTGTGTGGAGCGCTTCGGTGAAGTGCAGTTTTCTGCAAAAAGGGTTTTCAGGTACACCGAGCTTGTGAACAGCTGGTTTACAAGTCTATGTGCTGGCCTTAGCGCAAGCATTGCAGCTAGAGAGGGCGGTGCTTAACTTACAGGGGAGGAGTGCGCCGCTTCAACACTCTTTGCCAGTCCAGTGCAGAGGTGCCCGGCTTTGTTTTAACGTCTGCAGTTCAGAGGATCCAATTTTGAGGCATGTAGTACTGACAGCGTACAGGGTGAGTCACACTAAGTGGGAACACGAGTACTCGCGGCCACGGACCTGCGGAGCGCTATACCTCGAGCAACGCTTTGGGTCTCCTGCCACTTTTCTTGAGTTTGCTACCGGTTTGGGTGAAGTGGCGCTACGCATATGCGCAGCAACGAGAAGCTGTGCTCCCTCTAAGTGAAATCCCCATGCTTGAACTTCCAGACCTTCAGGTATGTTGAAAAGCAATACCCGTGCGCCCTTAAGACTTTTGATATACACCGGTATACACGCGAAAACAGACCACGTACCGCAAGCTTCAGAGGCAGTGTGTTTGTTTCTCCTCCGTTTGGTTCTACGCTGAAAACAATAAGCGTACACCTGACGCTTCTCAGGGGCGGCAGGAGCACGAACAGCTTAACAGGCGTACCGCACTTTACACCACCCCCTCTTGTTCACTCCCGCACCATCAGGGACCGATCGACAGGCGCAGAGTTCAAGGAAGGCACCTCCGATAACACGCGTCCAGTGCGGTACTGGCAGCGGCTAACGCGTGTATACGTGACAGATTGCGGGCCTTCGGCGTCAGCGGTGACGCCGGCGGCTCGCGGAGGGCTTCACCCTTTGTGTTCGCGCAACGAGTCGTGTACGTGCGAACGTTGTCCGGGGGATCGGCTCGCGCCTCGCGGGACAGCTATCGACCTGGCTCATCTATAGAGGGCGCGCTGCCGCCTCGAGCTGCCAACACGGAGGTGTTGATGCAGCGCCTCCTTTCCTCCCTCTATATCGCAGGAGGCACTGGTTAAAGAGAGCGGCCCCGAAGGGGCCATCGGGGTCGGCACGCCGAGTCGCTCGGGGATTCTTCACCGATCCGCAGCGCGCACGAAGGGCTGCAGCGTTGTCGTGATGGACGTTCGCGCCTATCGGCCCATTCTCCATCGCCGCCGGCCCGCCTTCGAGCGATAAACGGTGCCCGGCGAGCTGTGCGTCTTCTCCGGTGTCGGCCTGTCCCAATGCGGGATCGCCGTCGCAGTTCCGGGTGGTGGGAGGGAGGGGATGCGCGATACAGGGGACGACGACGACGCCTCGCATTACGGGCGAGCTTAATTTTCTCGCCCCTGCTGAGACGGGCGAGGGTGAAGGAGAGGAGGGCCGATGGTTAAGACGTGTCCCTCCCTAACGGCCACCTAACAAGCCGCGGTAATAAATCGCTCGGCTGCTCCGGTAAAACGGGTGTGTGCATTAGCCGCGTGCATGCCGGGGAAAACAAAGACGTCGTTTGCGTCTTCAGGTCGACTGCCCCGTGTTGATGAAGCGCTTGGCCAGCGAGGTCAAAGGTCGTACTACTTACTGGCTCTGAGGGTCTGAGCACAAGAACTCTCTGTGCGCAAGCGAAATTCGCGCGCACACCGCGCCTTCGCCGTGCATTCGCTGGAAAAGAGAAAGCGGCGCGCTCCAAACACACACAGGTTCGAGTATTTGTTGACGGGCAGCTATCTTAAGACGGGGATATTCAGAGTTACATAGAAGAGGCACTTGCCCTGTAGTATGCGTGACGACGCAAAGAGCGATCCTCTTTTGAACTTATGATTGCTATCATCACAAGTCTTGCTCGCCCACGGCCCAAACGCCGATCTCAGATGATTTGTACAATTACTAATACAATCACATTTCACAGTCGAACGCACATGCTGGTTTCGAAACATTTCGAAATTCCCTGCCGTCAGACATCACCCGACGAAAACTGATCCAGCACATATGCCCCAAAGGAACAAGCACTCGTGCTCTGACGACGCGCCACCG
This sequence comes from Amblyomma maculatum, assembly GCF_055883805.1. Classification (NCBI taxonomy): domain Eukaryota; kingdom Metazoa; phylum Arthropoda; class Arachnida; order Ixodida; family Ixodidae; genus Amblyomma; species Amblyomma maculatum. Next base: position 186,984,466 of record NC_139346.1, read on the forward strand.
CGTCGAAGCCTCGCAGTGAAACCAGCGGAGATACAGTTCGGCAGGGGCCGATACGCGGTCGGCTTCGACGGAGGCTGCTATTTACGGCGGTATGCGACGAAGCACGCATTCGGCTCCCCGCCGGGGAGGCAGCACACGGGCACCGCATTGTTGCCGCCGCTCCCCGATGCCTATCAACGGAGCTCGATGCGAACGGCATAAGTCACGATCGCGGTCGGCCCAGATCTCGCCGCTGACGGCACAGGCTGTGAGTGTTTGTGTGCCTGAGCACTCCTCGCCCCGCCCGTATCGAGCAGGGAGATCGAAATCCTCCTCTTCCTCCTCCTGCAGCATCTCGGCTACGAGCTTCGTCGCCTCCCGCGTATAAAGAACAGGAACTGATATTCATTACACGTCTCGGCTCAACACCCATCCCCACCCACCTCCGCTTTTCACTCACCGCCCATGTATACGCGTCTCTCGCACCTGCCTCTCTTCGACGCTGCAGGCCGCTCCACTTGTGATGATGCCGCAACACCCGCCACTGTTATAAGAAAGGAGCTGCCCCTGGGAGGCTGCATGCGGGAAAATGCGCTTGTGCTTTCTGGTGAAAGTGCCGTGTGTGTTTTGTTTTAATCATTTTAAAGAGAGCACACAAAGTCAACGGAGCGCGAAGAAAAATTAAATAGTGTTGGCGGCCGCGCGCACGAATCTATAGAAAAAGGGAATTGAGTGGACCACAAAAATTCGTCGCATCCTTCAATCCAGCGTGGCGTATGGTGTTTGTTACAAGGTAATCTAAATGCATCCAGCGTTAAAAAGAATGCATCCCTAAGCTCGACCACAAGCTGACAGCGTACATGCAGCAGTTCTTGAGCGATTAAGGAGTTTAGAAAGAGGGCTATGCATAGAGCCAAGTTCTAACATTTCGAAGAGTCATGTAACAGAGGAAAGAATCCAGCGGACAAAGTATATATATATAGTGCCACGACAGATGTTATGTATGGATATGCCATTTCAGTTTAAACAGAAGACGTACACTGTTACTAATCAGCTACACTGGCTCAGTGGAACTCGCATTTCGATGGAGGCGGAATACAATGCACATGTGCACTGTAAGATGTTAGCGCATGTTAGCACATATAGAGGTCTAAATTAATCAGAACCCCTTCATTAAGGGGCCTCTCATAACGACATGTGCATATAGTTGGGACGTCAATCCTCACATAGTATTATAGCTCACCGTACCAGCCAAAGCGTTGATGTCTATCGTTCGAGATAAATACATTAAGAACACATAAACGCTCCTAAAACACGCACAGTCACTGCATTCAAAGGACAGATTGCGTGGCAAAAGCAACACGTCCGCTCCTTTTCGTGGTCCACGATTACTTCGGCAGCCTTACGAACGTCCTGTTTATTTTTCTCCATTTTCCTCGCATTCCTCACACCACTAAGCTGGAGTCGCCACGAGAAGAATGCAGGAAAGCGGCAACTTAGCACGGATAGAGCACTTGAAGCGTCCATATATATATCCGTGACTTCCGCCGCGCGCAGGAGCAGGCGACCATCGCATGGCGTGAAGTGCACAGCGCCGCCAAATCGATGAGGCACGCGGTTTTGCCCAAATTTTAGGGTCCGAGCGGATCTCCGCACAAAGGAGAGTTGTGGGCGGAATCAGGGGCTGCCGCGTTCCCTGACGCGGCGACCGGATGTAAGGAGGGTTTGCCTATTTTACTCATTCTCACTATTTTTTTTTTACACCTTAAAGAAAAACATACACAAAGGACAATTCCACCGCTCTCAGTTAACATTGGCGTCATTTCCTTCTTCAAATCGCGTGTGTTTTCCTATACGTCCCGTTAGGATAAGATTCTCCCGGTTGTTGTCTGCGCATAAACAAAGCGAGACAAGCCAGAAGTCGTTTCTGTTCCAGATAGTGAATGGGCGCAGAACTCTTATAAAAGCTTCTATAAAAATGCAAACATAATTTCTTGCTGCACCAACTGTATGTGCTCGAGCTCTGGATTAAATAAGTCCGCAAGACCTTCTCCCGATTCCAGGTTTTCTTTATCAGCAGTTTTGTATATCAAGGTACACTCTAAGGTGAACTCATGATAAGGAGAGTCAAGAGGCTGCCATTACCGTGCAAGCGCAGAAAGGTTGCTCGCGTCCCATCGCCATGTAGCAAAGTATGTATATGTACCGTCTTTGCCAAGAGTAACAGGCTGCGTGCTTCGCTTCTGGTTGGGTGGCAGAGAAACCGTACCACTTCTGGAGCTTTAAATCCGTGGAAAGTAAAGGCGGGTTCCTGTCCTCACTTTTAGAAAAGTTGCGATCCTTTGCAAATCCATGTTGGCTTTAATGCGAGCGAAAAGCAAACCATGTAGCTTGGTTACTTCTGGCAAACACGGTACATAAGTGCTTGTCAGATATATCCAGAGTTTCCGTATGTTCGTTCTTGTACAGCGTTTCGTGCTTTGTGCGTCCCTTGACCTTGTACTAAATATATTCCATGACTACGTATGTACCTCGCCTCTCCCTGTCTGTATGCTTCCTGTATTTCTTACGAATCTTGTAAATCCACTCTTCTTTTCTTTTTTTTTTTGTCCCTCACATGTCCTGAAGTGTTGAACCTTGCTGCTGATCACGTCTTTTTCTTTTTCTTTTTTTTAGGAACGCCTCATCCGATCGGCAGCGGGTGAACAGGATTACAAAAGACGAGAACGGGGCGAAAATGAGCGACAGACACGGAACGAGTCGCATCGGCCCTTTGTTTCCTCTCCGTGCCTTCCCAGTAAGGGACGGCGCTTTCGGCGCATGCAAGTCTAAGCATGTTTCCTTGCTTAACGTACTTTTCCCTCTAGTTCATTAGATTCCTTTTTTTTTTTTTCTTCTTCTCGGAGCTCGGGTACACATTAGCTCATGTGTCTTCCAGAAAGCGTGCGGGCGGCTGCGGGTGTATGTACCCCCTCCTGCATGCTGTGGAAAAAGTGCCCCATTTGCATAGAATACCCATCATAGAGTAAAACGGCCACGGAAACAGCGTGGAAGAAAACTCGTGCTGCAAAGTCGGGAGGAGTGAAGAGTGTTAGAAAAAAAAAAAAAAGGGGGGGGGGGGAGGATACTGCGACAAAGCCAGAAGTCTGGACCACTCTCTGCGCTTTGCGAACAATGGCGGCCAGGCGAGGAACAGAAACACAGAAGAAAGAAGCGATGGAGACCCCCACGACGGGAGAGAGTGGGCGCTATATATGAGCTGGTATGTACACCCTGCTGGGTATACATGAGGAGCAAGAAATAAATAATAAAAAAAAATAAAGCGGAACGCGCGCTGGAATTAAACGGGGTGACCGAAGAGGAAAACGGTGAGGAACGGGAAAAAATTTCTTCATTCGGCTGCTTCTACGCGTAATGCTCTGAGCAATGAAGTCGATGAACCTATTCTTGCTTTACACCCCTCCCCCGGCCCCTCCCCTGTTCTCATTTTCCTAACGTCTTTTCACGTTTTTTTTTTTTTTTCCTCTTTCAAAGAAAACCGGGAAGAGGGTGGTACTTCGGCAGGGCATCGTTATTTACCAAATTTTCATCATGAACCCGCTTCCAATGAAACCTTTTGTTCGTATTTGCACGCGCGAAATTATGCTTGCTCCTTATATGTAAACGTTTTTCCATAAGAAGCGTTATGCAACACCATGTGAGAGGTAAGTTATACTGTTTACGCTGATGACCATGTTCATGATAAGAAAGCAGCCGTGGCTTTTACGTCGAAATGGCACACGATTCGTTTGACCACTTTCATGTTCGGGGGTCAGGCCAGCTGAAGGTGCACAAATACAATTAACATCATTCTGCTACAAGTGGGTGGGATGATCAAGTCGAACTATAAGCCACAATTGAACGCAGGACATACATGTACAGATTTCATGCAACACATCTGATCATGCCCTTCAAAGTTAGGGTGTAGGCGCGAAGGACGCGCAAGGAAAATTGAAAGGGGGATGTGTGACAAGGCGGACAAAGAAGGAGGTGTAACTATATAACATAACTGCTATTTGCTAACTTCCATCATGCTGGTCGAGACGTAATTTCGCACTACAAAGGTTTCGTATAACTTATTTCGTCATATGCTGTTAAGTAATACAAGAACAATTACATATATTACAGTGAGGCTGCCCCCCCCCCCCCTCAAAAAAAAAAAAAAAAAGTAATATGCCTCTGCCCGTGCGAGTCCACTGAGCGCTCACATGCTACTAAGTTGCCCCTCGTTCAGCTCTAATAAAGGTGGCAACATGTGAGGCCGCGCTCAGGAGAAACTGCAGAGAACTCGTGGAACTAAGCAGACAAGAAACACATATACAAGAAAAAGAAAAGCGCTATCCCGAGCGGGAAAAAAAAAATCGAGGTTTCAAGACAAAGCAACTGGAGAGAGTAAAAAGAAAACCTTAAAGAATCGAGGACTCGAAACGTGAACGGACGAGTTCAAGAAACGAATCATACACTTCCCTTTGTGCTTCGGCCTTTCCTACTTCTTCCTGGCCCTCTAATGCCATTATTCCGAGCTCGGGTGGTCACGAATGATAAATCAGGCGCATTTTATCTGCATGCTGGGCCGGCGCCGAGTGGGAGACAATGATTGTCGGACGATGGCACCGAAGACGGGCGAATTAAAGAGCGAGGGGAAGAGGAGGAGCTGGAAAGGAGAGAATACTGCAGCAAGACGATATGTGATGTGTGCGGGGGGAGGGGGGGGGGAAGGGGGCAGTACGGGTACCTGCTTCGAACTATACGGCATAATTGGAGGGCAGCAGAAGCGAATGAGCAGATTTAAATGAAAAAAAAAAAATCTGAACGAACGGACGAAAGAACGCAAAAAGAAAGAAGGGACAATGAGAAGTAGGAGAGGGGAGTATGTGAATCGCCCCCGATCCTTCAAGCGCGCACGGTGCATCGGATAGAGCTCGTTTCGTATGGAAAACACCTATCAGTGAACGCCGCAGCAGAGTGCACGGTGCAAGAACCAGCGGCAGGCCGGCGCACGAGAAAAGAGCGTCGCCGGCCGCATGCACGGCAGCAGCACTCAACTTTGCGTGCTCGTCTGGTCTATCAACCGATTCCCTTTGTTTTTCTCTCGCCCTTCGCGTTTGTTGTTGCATTTTTTTTTTCTTATACCTATCTTCCTCTCTCCCTAAGCCTCGTTGTTGGCGCTGAACTTCCTTCGAACGGAGGTGAATGAAAGATTGGCGGAGGGCTCAGCAGTGGCGGTGTTGGGGGATAAGGGTGGGGGGTGGGGAGGGGGGGGGGGGTGATTATTCGCGCATTGGAGTAAAGACAGCGCTGTATAATCTGGAGAAGAGGGGAGAGTGGAAGGACCTGCACAGTTTAGGCGAAGACAATGAGCAAATGACGAGAGAAACAGGCGAAAGGCCTGGACAGGCCACCGGCAGGACGGGGCTGAGGGGGGAGGGAGGGGGTATATAAGAGGGGGTGGTGGTGTGCGCGCATGAGAACAGCGGCACCCAGTAGGAAGCTGCGCGTTACGGGTCAGTGAGCACGGCCGCCAAAAAAACAATGCCGCCGAGGACGAGTAAGGAGGAGACGGCGACAACGCCGGCAGTAGGCAGCCCACAGCCATCCTCTGCCTCTCCTTCATGCTCGCCACCAATTTTCCACAGCCTTTTCACCTACGAGGCACACCTTCCTACAGCGGCAGAAACACGCGAATACGCGGAAATAACCAAAAATAACTATACATCAATGCCATTTTCCACGCAAGAACGCAGTGGACTTAAATAAAGATAAAAAAAGAAAGTAAAAGGCAGTTGCTTCGCTTCATGCGTGCTCGCTAGCCTCTTCTGACTCGAAAGACAATCGACGGTGACCACACGAGCGAAGAGATGAAGAAGATGTCGATTCCAAGTATCCCTACCCCATAATCGTGGGGCACGGAATGACGCGTCCTAAGCCAATGACTGAGTGATTCTATCTCACGAAGGGCTTCCTTGAGTGGGTGCCTTAACCTGCACCGGCCCGCTTCTTCGTTATGTCCTCAAATGTGGACAAATGCCGTCAACCACGCATCTATAGGACACGGCTCGGTCTAACACTTCACAACCTACTGGGTGAGTGAACGGGTCTCCAATGCTTCGTAAGTATACCGTAACCTGATTCTGACCCCCAGTTACTCATAGCCTCCGGTAATTCAGCGTCCTTATATGCCTGCCATGCTCGAACAGTAGCATGCATCTTCAGTGGCCCATTCCCCCCTCTCCACGTTAGTCTCCGCACTGCGAGAGAGGGGAGGGAAGCGCGGGGCCCAGGCATGAATGCGTGCGTGAGTGCCGATGATTACTCCAGCGAGCAGTGGCAGCCAAGCCCTGGTCTGACCGAGCCTGCGTGAAAGATAATAGCTTCTCCCATGGTTTTCCGAACTCGGAAGGGACGAACACGCAGACAAAAATCAGAAGCACACACAAAGAACAAGAAAATTGCGCCGCTGAGCAGCAACGATTTTGATGGCCAAGAAAACAATGCCAGCACAAGAAAGATCTGGGAAAAACTTCGTTCATATTTATACACGGGAACCCGCTTATACTTATGTATATTCTGCGCACCTTTTTCTCTCTTTTTTCTTTCTCTCTCTCTATCTTTCGTTTCTCTGGTCTACGGCTCTGTCTGGGCTCTGCACGAGTGGTGCTCTGATTGGACTCTGTCGCGAATGCTGCGCCGCGCGCTCCCCATTTTTTTTTTTTTCGCCTCACGCAAGAACGGCCGATGATTGGCGAGAACGGAGCGAGTGAGCGAAGTGGCGAATGGCGATGACCGCTCCGTGGGTTTCCTTTGTCGAGTCAATGTGCCGCTGAGTGTAACCATGTAGCGCGAAGCACGCGAGTCCGAACGCGCTTGACTGGAGACGGCGCGGCAACCGCGCCGTTCCCACAGGTGAGAGAAGACGGCCGGGGAAATAAGCGAAGATGTGTGCGCCTTCGCTGTAACAACACGACCACTTCGAGAGGTAATGGAGGCGTGAAACAGGCCTGAGAAGGAAGAATCTCACCGCTGTAGCTGTCCGGCACGGCCTGACGGCGCATTTTTCGCTGTTTTCCAGAACCGTATACTTTAGCACGGCGGTACGTAATCGGAAAGTTCGTTCCTATCTTTATAGCGCTGTGCATTTTAGTTTCGACCTTGTTTCACGGCGATACGGTTTTCATGGCTTTTAATTTAGCTACTTAGATGTAGACCCTAGAGATGAAGCACGATTCCGGGCAATAAATAGTTGAAATTGACGACCACCCGAACGCATGCATGTCACATATCTACAAAGTGAAGTGATACAACATTCACGAATTCATAGAACTTAGGAAAAGAAATATTAAGCAAGGGGAGAATATCCCATTCCCAGCGTATTGCTTCAGAACTGGAGCACGACGAAGTTCTTGTTCAACGATGCATGCATATTTGAGGACATTGCAATAGTATTTTCACCTCTTCGCAGGTGTATTACGTACGGCGCAAAAATTGATGCTATATTTTTTTATTTTTTTTTTTTTTTTATGCTGTTGTAACTGCCTTGGCACGTGATAACGGCGCGCACACGGTCAGAAATGGCGACTCGATGTCCACTGTAACATTTCTATTAGGCCGTTCATGAACGTTGTGAAACCGCACAAAATAGCCGGCTTAACGAACATTATGCTAACAGCCCAAACAACAATCGCTGAGGGCATCTAATATGAGAAAATTAAGAAGAAAAGGCAGCCCACGGTTTCTCTAGCTGAGCCCTTGCAAGCTGCTGAGAAACATTTCGAGGCTGTAATGGAGCACTCAGTGCGATCTGCCGTCATGGAAAGTTTACCTAGCTAATAATCACCGCCATTTCTTTCCAACACGTAACTCCTAATGTGTACGCTCTCACAAGGACCCCGCTAGCGCTTGGCGGTAAACCGATTATTAGAAAGCATTATTGACTTTACTGCTCTCCAGAGGAAAGATCGCTCTCTAATCACAACAAAGGCGAGAGCACACATTCGCACATAAGTAAACACAAACACGCGAACACGTGAATGATGACCGCCATATCTGCAGAGCGTAAAAAGCACAATCAGTGCATGCTTACGCGCTTCCCGGTACAATCCCTTTGCTTTTCCACTAATAAAGCGGGCTTATATTTCTAGCCCGCGAAAGACAAAAAAGAAGAAAAATTAAAAGCAGGAAGGAATCGGCCCCTGGAGCGCGTCCAAAAAGCAGAGAGGCGATATTTCCACAGCTTAATGCGCTTATTAATCGGCCGCTGGGCGGCGTGCGTGCTGTTAGGATAATGCGGCCGTCCAGTGGCGGGCGGCGATACACGCGCGCGCCTGTTATTGTTTTCCCAGCGCCCACCGCGTTGTCTATGGAAAGAGGAGGGAGGGAAGGAGGGTGGGGGGGGGGGGGGGGGGGGGGGCTGTGTATAGTGGCAGGACGTATGGGTGACGAAGAAGAGGAAGCCGCATAAACAGCCGCAAGAGTCGCAGAGAGAGAGAGAGAGAGAGAGAGAGTGGAAGAGAGAGACAGGCGTCCGCCCATGCACATCGTTGCATGGTGATGGCCCACTCAAATGGAGCATTTCTCACGGCGTCGCTCCACACCATCTTTCGTGTACCTATATATACGAAGTGTACACAGACGAACGCGCTATACACGACCGGGGGTCGTTAAACGGGAACCACCTTCGGCCATCTGCATTACGGTGGCCCGTTCACTCTCTCCGAATGGGCGCTGGGTAATACGCAATCTCGGGCCCTCGATGCCCTCGGAGCGGCCGTAATCTTCCGTCGTTGCGGGCTCTTTAACTTCGGGGATGCGTTCGCCCGCGAGTACGCGCGTCCAGAAGAGCAGATTTATGCCGCTAATTATTACAATTAACAGAAAGACCTAATTACTCCTATTACGAGCAGAAGAGAAAGAAAAGGAGGAGGACGCTCGAGAAAGCCCTAGAATCTTTCTCCTTTTTTTTCTCTCTCTCTCTCTCTTCGCACGGTACACGCGTAACATATCAGCGCGCGTACAGGCTATCCCGACGTTGTCGTTTCGAGCTCTCGTCTTCTGACTCTTGTTGCCGTTTCGAGAGTGTCCTTCTCACCCGGCTATAGCGTGGACGTTTTTGCTGCTATGAATTTAACCGTAATGAGCTTAACGTCTTGTCTTCAGTCAAGGGTGCTTCGTAAGAAGGAGGAGGAGGAGGAGGAGGAGGAGAGGAGGGAGGGAGGGAGAGTGCACGCAACAATTACAAGCCTTCGTTCCGTTCGCATTTCGAGATGCCTGAGAGGGCGGATATATACGACGGATTCGAATTCTCAGCCTCTGCGCCATTTCGGAGATTAGCGTAGTACAATTGATGCTACACGTCTGGCTAATCCTGAGCTGTATCATTTATGTGCAACCAAATGCGCGTGCACAAGCTGAAATGTATATAGACCGCCACGCTGATCTTTGTATTGACCGGAAAGCTAAAGCGCGTTTAACTATGGTTTGTGAGCTTCACTGCGGATCACGGTGCACACATTGAGCTATACAGCATGTCGGCCTTAAAGGACTGTTACATTTTGGTTGAGGTGCGGATAACCAGCGGCGGAAAAATATCGTTACAGAGCAGAGGAATAATGAAGACGATGAACTCTGTGTAGGAAGACGAAGAAGAAGGGGGTAAGAGTTGAAGTGCCGCCTGGTTCGTCTGCACCATTAATTGGTCTGAAAAACGTTGCGTTACGTATAGGGGCGTCAAGAGGGTTATAATATATACTATCGCAGTTTGAGACATGAAAATCTCAGTCAAGGTGCACCCTACGCAAGAAAACACTCTTCACTGGACTAAAAAAAAAAAACAAAAAACAAAAAAAAAACGAAAACGAAAAGATTGATTTGTGTTCGTTATCTCGGCAGCAATACACACAGAATTGAGTATGTTTTCCTTGTGACGTCAGAATGCACTTCTCATAAAAACTCACGCGCGCAGCGTTGGCCAGCCTACGATGGTAATAACATTTCATAGTCTTCGTGACAAGTAGTGCAAACTTTTTAAGAAACGAGAGGATGGAAAAGAAGGAGCGGGTAAATGAGGCGAGAGGTACGGAAGCAGCTGCGCGCGCGTGAGCCCGAAATCCTGGTTCGGCTATGTTCGCGCGTGCCCAACCGACCGCGTCCGATACGTTATGGCGCTTATCAGGCCCCAGAAGACGACGGCAGCTCGCGCACGCACGCTACACACTTTCCAGGAAGACCCACGAGGTCGCCACCTTGTGCTGCCTGCCGCTCGGCGTTCAAAGTCACCTTGGTCGCCGGCTCAACCTTCGAGGCTGTCATGTTGCAGTATAGTATATGGGCGATGACGCCTGATGCCGGGACAAGCATTTGCTGTAATGCGAAACTTGCTCGCGACGCCCCGTTCCGGGATTTGAAAGGACGCGCATATCTTGAGAGGGGGTTTCAGAAAGTCACGAAAGAAGTCAGTGCGAGTGCGTATTGGCAAACATGGAAAGACGTGGTGGCGTTGAAGGTAATGCGATTTCGTTCAACTCGCACCAGTTATAAGATGTTTCGAATGCATGTACTAAAGTGCGCGGAACTTCGTCCTCGTGACAGTGCTTACCCTGACTCGTGACCAGCGCTTCGCTGCCGGAAGCATTTTTTTTTTTTTGTAGGTGTGCAGCAAGAAGCAAGATCACAGTGCATTCATAGAAGTCATTCAGGCATGCGATTTTCTTCGGGTGCTTCAACTCGAACCAGCACACGCATTGCATGGTACCCGATCAACTATAGGCACAAACATCACGTCACGGGCCAGCATAAGTGAAAGGGGCGCAGAAAAGCCGCAGGCAGCTTTCTGTACACATGCGGCGTGCTCGCTGGAACCAGGCGAAGCGTTCCCTCCTATTCCCCCTCCCCTCCTATAGTTTTGAACCCGCAGGGTTGTTTCCCCGCAATGCAAGGATGACCCGCGGTCAGGCACACAGCTCAGGGACAAAATAACGAAAAGAAGAGTAGGGTGCAGCGGGTTGGCGGGGAGAGATGCCTCCCCGCGGTGGCCGCTTGGCACGCGCGTAATGGGTCGGCGTTTGTTTTCCCAACCGCGTGGCTTTGGGGGAAGTCCTCTCCCCTCGTCATGGCACTCATCACCATCACTCGTGCGACTCTCGCTCGGACGGGGGGGGCGGCTGTCCTTCGGAGGGCCGATAGAGATAGCTTTCCCTTCCTGAACTGACCTCCCAGGCCCACCGTCCGTCCAGCCGTAAAATATTGGAAGCAGACGTGCCGGACGTCGAGAGATGGCGTGCGGAAATGGGCCGCTGCCTCGTATACGGAGTCCCGGATTGCACGGGGGCGGCTTGAGCTAGTGCTTGCCCCATCTCTGGCAGACCCACCTCCCTTTCCCTATGTACGGGGCCTCCTTTTCTGCACTCAGTGCTAGCGCTGACCGGCGTTAATCGGGCTAGCACTGAACGCCACAGTGGAGGTGACGCCACGACTTCCCCCTCCCGACTTCATCGCCGCCTTCCCTGACAGCGAGGAGAGCGTGCGAATATATATGAAGGCGTCCACAACAGGACGCGTTTGGTTCGTGCCGGCTTTTTTTTTTTTTTCTTCCACGGGTGTTGTTCTTTCTCTATTTAGTCATTTGCACGTGCTTCGTCGCGTGGAACGATATCTGAATGTCATTACGACCGACAGCGCGTATTGTACACCACGAGTTCATCATTGTCCACAAGTCTGAAGAGGATGCGGTTTTACTATCTTTCGTTGGAAGCAAAATTCACATGAAAGAGGGCGTCCGCTGTCCTTCGTACTTCAGAGAGGCGTCAGAAGTAGAAAACCAGCCGATTCTAGCGGGAACGACATCGCATGTACGTAACGAGTAGCTGGAGCGTAACACACAGAGGTACCCAGACAGCACAAATCCTCGGCTCAATATTGGCACCCAGTTGGCAATGCACTGTTCCTATGCGGGGCCTGACATTACCAACACACTTCCGAACTGGGCCCGTAGTTTGCGGTGCACGGGTACGTCCTGCAAGCATTTGGTTCTGCGTCACGCGTGCTTCGAGAAACACGGCAAAGTGCCAAATGGGCGCTGTCAGGATTTATATAACAAAAAAAAAAAAAAGAACATGTTTTTGAACAACAGCCGGAAGCGACAAGACATTTAAACACTGGCCACTTTGGTCATTAGCTCAGTAACAGCGCAGTCAGCACAGGGGCTTTTTATATTTTTTCTGATTATGCTGCATAGTCAGTGCAAATTTAGAGTAATCTACGATCAAAATACATGTCGGGCACTATGCCATGAAACTACACTAGCCCCATATACACTCTGTTGATGTCTTCTTTGCAGAATCAGCAAATACAAAATAATGGCGCAAGGTCATGCTATATACGCAAGCTAACTATGTAGAATGTGAAGTGACGATAACTAGCAGGAACGGAGACAAAGCGACATTCCTCACAGGAGCTCTTTCGGTTCTTCATGAGGAATGCATTTTGCTCCCTCCCTACTTTGCCTATTCCGTATAGCATGGTGCAGATGCTTCCCCATGTTTTCACAACACTCGAATTCCCCAAAACAACATTCGTTTAATTTTAAGGTTCATCCGTTTTATTGCGAAAGCAATACTGGTTTCGAGCCTTCAGTGTAGCGCGGCCGGTAGCCACGTCTTACCCACGTAACGCTGTGACGTCACACCCCACGTGACACTATAGGGTGTGGGCTGGCAGGAGCTGCCAACTTGGGTCTCTCGTTTCACGTGGAACGGTTATGTCATAATCAGCCTGCTAAGACCCTGGCATTCACGTTACCCCTGTAGGCCACTAAGAAACGTTCATTCGGTTTGGTTAAAGCGGGGCTTTATGTGTGGGCTGAGGAAGACGAAAAATAGAATAAAAAGAACGCTCGGTCACCTGCAGCTAATGCTTTCGCTCAATATTTGGTTCAGCAGCGTTGAACCTTTGTAATTTTTTTTTTGTCTTAACGACCGTGAAGCGTTCACATCCAACAACGCAAAACGACGAAAGAAAGACGTAGGCGACGAAGTGACACGCTGCCGAGCCTGGCACACGGTCCATTCCATGCTCTCGCCCCATTCATATTGCCACACAGTCAGCGGTAAAACTCGGTGCACTGGAGTTCTTTTACGCCTCCTCTGCTCACTGCTTAACTGTTTTGCCTTTCAGAGAGCGCATGTACGCGTATACGCCATGTGGAATCGCAGCCCGCGTAGATATATAAAAGCCTGCTGGTATAGCTGTTCCTCATTTCTCCGCCACCGTGTAGCCTTCTTCCTTCCTTTCGGCTGCCGACTCTAATTAGGCATCGAAAGTTATGCGCAAGCAAGAAAACTTCCGGGCGAGTTTCGCAAGAGCGCAGGTACAAAACGGCACCTGTCTACGGAGAAGACGGCAGCCGGGGCTTGCCAGTCGTCTCTATCTGCATCGCAGGCATTCGCGGAGGCAGCTAGATAGCCCTCAGTGGAGACGCTATTTTCTTTCATTTTCTAATTCTCGCTTGGGCAGCCGAAACGACACCTCAGGATGATGCCGTGGAGGTTTAATAACGGCGCGAGCATAAAAGCAGCAGAATCAGGAGCAACAGCAGCAGCACCGGAATATGGCGAGCGCAGAGCCGAAAACGAGCAGAGGAGAGAGACGGCGATGCGTCGTTTGCGAAGAAGACGCGAGCAGCGCTTCTTCGTGCGAACTCGGGCGTTTAGTGGATGCGGCGGACGTTCCGTCGTCGACGACGTGGAGGGGAGGCGCAGGGAAACCGCGAGAAATGTGTCTTGGCAGACTCTGCTCTTCCCTCGCTTTTTCCGTTTCTTTCGCGACTCCCAGCGCCGGCGCGAAAAGTGATGCGGCGAGCGTTGCGCGACTCCGCGGCATCAGGAACAAGCTGGCGCAGAGGAGGAGGAGAGTGGCACGGAGGCAAGCGAACCACCCATCCAAGACCCGTGTGTTTTTCGCCTTATACCATTATATAGTACACAGGTTCCTGCACGCGGAACGACCACGACTGGCGCAGTCGAATCGGCACGTGCGTGTATAGCTAGCTCGCGCACGAACACGTTGGGCCGCTAATGCGGCGATGAGCGCCGTCGTTTCCGTCTACGCGCGGCGGTTACTTGTCCTCCCCCTTTCCTCCCCGCTCACACAGCGTCGCCGTCATCTTTGTCGCAGTCATCTGGCGTAGAACACGCGGACCGTATTAATCAAGAGCGAGAGACATCGCCGGAATCCTATAGCTATACGGGAAGTCCGGGAACTCTGCGCAAGCTTCTGGTTGAGACGCACGTATAGGAGGATGGGGTACGGGACGGGAGAGAGAAAAAGGTAGAGGGTGAGCGTACGTGAGCTCTAGTGCATGATGTGCGGTGACGCGAATTCCACGGCAGCGTACGGCCGCACGACCACACACGCGCGCGCTCTATGAGAACGGGAAGTAGCTCGCAGTTCCGAGGTTTTGTTTCAGCGCGCGGCACGACGGCGCAGAAAAGAAATTAACTCGGGCGGTGGCGGCAACGGAACGGCATCTGCCAAACACAGAGGCCTTCTCCCTTTACCGCCGCCGAACAGCGTGGAGATGGAGACGCTGAGCCCGCGACGTGACAAATTATGGGAGGGAATGGGGTGGGGGGAGAGGGGCGGGTAACGCTGCTGGTAGGAGTTGCGTGGTTGTCAGTGTGTACACCTATAGAATGCATTCTACTACCCGTTTCAAAAAGGAGAAGCCTGCTAGAGAGGATTCTGTGATAACGCCAGCGCCACTTATCCTGTTGATATGGAAGGAGAGGGGCTGACAACTGCATGCGCTGTCGACCTGTTCAGTGCCAAGCGAAATCAGACACGGCGTCGCTTCAAATGGTTGAAATGATTAAGTCATAAAATGCGACTTCGATAATTAGATGCGCATTTTAAAGTTGCCTGTAAATACACCGAGCACGGTACGCCAGTAAGTACTGACGTGAGTGTGGGTCACTACGGAGGTTTGGCCGTTAGTTAAGCTTCTAAAGTCGACACGGATGAGACCTCAAAAAAGCACTCAGGACAAGTACAAGTTGGCCTGTATCTGGATAAGATGTACCCCCCCCCCCCCCCCCCCTACCATAGAGAACATAATTACATAAGAAAACATGCATTCTTTTCAGGAAAAAAAAAAAATCCAAGAAACATACTTGAAATCGGACGACCCCTCCCCTCTCAACCACATCCTCCATAAGCGACCCATAACTCCGTGATTGGTACTAACCGAGACCCCTCTGGGCGAGACAAGGCTGAAAATGCGAAACACAGGTATCGCCACCCCCAGTCGATTTCTGAAATAAAACACATACGTCGACGGCTTACTTTCGTCGTGGATTTCAAAGGCTATGCCAATAGCCATTCACTTCATAAGGGTGACAACGCGCCCTTTTAGGTAAGGACGTCACGACTTCCGAATGGACTGGCGGGAAGATTTTTTAGATCCCATCTTGGTCACCGATAAATGTATTTTTTCGATGCTGGTTGACAGCCGTGAACCCGACCAGAAATAGGCAGAGAACCAATTTTTAAGATGAATGTTTGGAAGGTTTTCTCATGTTCGCTTCAAAGTTGTAAAAGAAGCGGATGGACGATCAGGCGCAGTACAAGATTATAAAAGCACGCCTATTTCATTTTTATATGTCCGGAGAAGAGGTTATTGATGCGACGAGGACTTGTAAATTTTATTTCTTCTTTGTAGTTTCTGCAAGAAACAAAGAGGAACAAAACTCCCACACGCATGCACACACACATTGCTGAAAACAAGGAGAAAGAACAGGTGTGGCTTGGAGATAAATGGGTTACAAAAACAGCAATAAAAAAACGTTGGGAGGGTGTCAGCGCGTGTCACTCCTCGCGATGAGTGCCGCCTGCCGTGACGGGTGGCGTGCGGTGCAACTAAATCCCCCCTCCATCGTGCCAGAAAACACCGTCACCCGGAACACGCCCATCGGTGGTTGCCTCTTGCCGATCGGGGTGCGAGAGCACGCTGCCGTCGCGCTCGACCAACTGCGACGGCGATGGCTGCCGAAGCAGCAGCAGCATCCATCGGCCATCACTCGTCGCCGCTGAGATCTCGCACCCGCCGAGAAGCAGGAAGCCTCGGCTGCCAACATGCAAATCGGAAGCGCACGCATTGCTCTCTCTATTTTTTTTTCTCTCTCTCTTTCTCATTTCTTTTTCGTGTGGTGGTTTCCTGGTGACCGACCTTGGCACGGCCGGCATCGGAATGCATGTTCAACCCAGACGCCCCTCCCCCATTTTCCCTGCAGCTTGCGCTCCCGTCCCTGCTTCCAGAGCGTCGTCAGTCCTTGCTGCTCGCTTTATTTCCTTACCCAGCCCAGTGCTTCTTTATTTCTGTTTGTTTTGCCCGCGAAATCCAGCTGATCAATGCCAGCCCTGCTTTCACCCCCTCGATCTCTCAGCAATGGTGAATCCGTCGTTCATGACGTTTAGCTCAGTCGTCATCATACCTGTGCGTGCACTACACATATACGCCAAGAGGTTGCGTTGCGTCTCTTATTTCTCATCCCTCCTCAACACCCTCACTCACCTTCGGAATCCACCTTCTTTCGACGCGTGATGTTCACACTACCTCCTCCCCTCCCCTCTATCTCTCTGAAGTCTTCACTTGCTAACGTACAAACAGATTCCCATCGTACTATTTTCATAGCGTTGCCTTATGACTGTCCTCTCCGGGCTCGTAAACTCTCGACAACCCTCTCACGACATCAACGCCCGCTGTTTCCCTTCCGCATCATGTAACGTTCGAGCAGACGCATCTGTCTCTAGCTGCTACGGGAATGCGGCAAAGAGCATACGAGTGAGAGAAACCTCACGGAGTATGTGGTGGATGGTGCGGAAAGACTCCTGCTGCCGCGGGCCCTTTCCCACGCGATGGTGACAGTGTGAAGAAAAGTAAAAAAGTAAGCACACAGGAAAAAAAATTAGAAGCGATTTTCGCTTCGGAGGGCAAATTTGTATGCGTGTAAGTCAGTTTTTCTGGCGCCTTCAGCTATGCGAATTCCGCGTGCGGGCGTACAAGGTCCCATGCTCCTGCTATATTCCTCGATATTCAAATATGTTAATGCGGTTATAGAGAATCCGCTCTCCTTTGCGCATGATTACAAGCACGACGAAACACGTGCGAGGTAAACGAAAAAAAAAATGGGAAAGAAGCAAAGTGCTATGTCTTATACTAAGCGCTGCGTATGCGTACGTAATCAGTTTATTTTTTGCTGAATTTCTGATACTTTTTTCCGACACATTCCTTTCGCGATAAAGTTCACACACTTGTATTTTTCTAAGCCGAGAAATAAACGACCTTGCGAATAGCAATGAGGCAAGGCTACAAGGTGAGGCAAGGTCGTTACAAATGCTCTAGAACAGTGCGGAGTGCCGAACCCTGGCTCTTGACGCCACATTTCGATCTTTTTGACCGAATGTAGCACATCGACGCAGTGGGAAATCAGTGGCGCCATCATATTTGAACGTTTAGAGGTGAGACTAGCTCTGCACGCATTTGCTTCATTACTTTTACTTGTCTGCCTTAAATTCTTTCAATCAGTACACGGAAGCTGTTCTAAATCAAGTAGATCGCCCTGACTTTTGTCCTCATATTCGTCAGAAATGAGTAAGCCAGGTGTGCTCTTTACCACTTGGTTCATTTTATTTCTACTTCGTTTGCAGAACATTTATGACAACCAGAGAGCCGGTCGTTCTCATTATACAGACACCCTTTCCATTTTATTTGCAAATCCAACCGCTTGTTTCAAAACTGCGTTCACAGCCTTGTAACCCGAGTTCGTGAAAGACTCTCCAGGGTGGAGACACAGTCCGGAATCAGAGCCCGTACGCGACTAATGAGGCCTCGAGAACAGTACGGAGACGATACCGAAACTATACCTCGAAAGGCGAAGCGCGAGTGTTCGTCGCCTAAGCAGTCACTCTATGGTTTTTGCAATCAGCAGGGGATGGGCTGGTCGTCCTCATTAAAATTAAAAAAAAAAAGAAAAAGAAGAAGCAATAGGGAAAAGGAGGGCTGCAGCAAGAAGAGGCGGTACGTCGACGCACGTTTGTTACCGCTGGCCCGAGGCCACTGGCGAGCGCGCGACTTCAAAAGCGAAAGGTCACCCCCTCCCGCTTTCAGCTTCGAAAAGCCTCGACCAGGCAGCTGCAGCAGCAGTAACAGCAGGAACAGCAGCGGCGGCATATAACGGAGACCGTCGGAAAGCAGCACCGTCATGCGACCCAATCAACGGTGCCTTTGGCGAGGTCGCATACGGCGATAGAGGTCGCTATAGCGGGAGCATAGCGCCACTTAGGGGCCCCGTCGTCGTTCAATGGGTGCTCATTTGGTTATTGTCTCGTCCGAAGAGGGCAGTCCGATGGAATCGCGTCCTCCTCCTCCTCCTACTCGCAAGGCGACGTCTCCACCTCTCCTCCTCATTCTATGAGCCCCTGACGACATCCGGCGACATTGTCGGCCGAAGGTCGTTAGGGCTGCATTCTGCGCAGCCATTCACGCCGCACGCTCTCTCGCTGCTTTGGTTGTCGTCGAAGCCCTTTGGATGCACGCGCGCTCTTCACGGACACACGAACAGACACACACCGCAGATGAGGTCGACGTCAACGCCCACCCATCGTCCATGCGCTAGGCTCCATACGCCTCCCGCTTGCTTGCGCGCGCGTCTGTTTGCGTTCGTCCCACTGGGGCTCTCCAAAGAGCGCATGAATAATTGCCGTTTTTAATTTCCGGTCGTTCGAGACAGACCCTCGGCGAAGACGCTCGGCCTCTTCGACTGCGTGACACTGCCACCTATTGCGCTTTATGGTCTCCCATAGAGAGTGGGGACGGTGTGTGCGGCTGACGGGCAGTCAGTCCTCTGCGGATGGTATACCCTGTCCTCTCGTCGCAAATAACCGAGCATTATCCACCCCTTTCATCTTTCTTGAGGCGAAGATTTATTTTGTATACGGCTCCGCTCCGCAGAATGGAGTGAGCCCTTCCCTCCCTGAGATGCCGCAACCGTGATCAAAGCCGCACTGCCGGATGCTGCGTCCAAAAGCAGCGAAGCTATCAAGGCAGTCCTCGCATCGTTAGCAAGTAGACTCTTGTTCACAGAGTTCACATTTGCTTCGGTGCATTGAAGTTGCTGCAATGCCATGAAGAATCGTACTACAAGGCCTGGGTATAGGCAGAAACAGCAGAGCCTTCGTTACAGCATCTATCTCATCGTTATCATAATTACACCGTCTAATTTGTCAGATGTGGAGAGCCTTAGGAGTATCACAGCTTCTGGGCCGTGTCGTGTGCTTTTTAATGCATCTCCAAGGTCCCGAATCTCTCGAAAAAAATCGCTGTTTTGCTTTTTTTTTTTTTAACTCTCCGAAAGTCAATACTTCCAAGGATGCTACCAGCGCACTTTATGATGCTTTGAAAACTGGCTTGCCGTTACTTTCGGCAAAGGTTGTACGTACGCTTGCTCCTTTAAGCAATGCTTGGTGCCCATATACTCTAACTTCGACACATTAAAAAAGGTATTTGAGATGAGAAAATTGGGTTTAGAGCTTAATTGATTTCTTTGTTTAACCGCCGTGCAGCGAGATCATTGTTCCGCCCTCCTCGTTCTCTGCAGTCCCGCTTGTGTGTGTGCATTTGTGCGCCTGGGAGGAAACAGGGGCTCGACAGAACAGGTTGTGACCTTTCATGTGACCTTCACATGAAAGCGTCTGGCGCGTACGTGGGCACGCATGCGGTTCACATTGGCTACCATATACGATCAAACTCACGCTGCCAGCCAGGATGCAGTGTTCCCGGTCCTCGCACGGAAGCCTTGTTCCTTCGCACGAGGGGTGTAAACCAGTACGAGAAGGCATATAATCGGAGAACGCGATTCCTTCCCCACCTAAGTGAAGGCGTCTTGTTTGAATGCTCTGGGGGCGTGTCGTGAGTTATGCGATAAAGAACGGCGCTGTCTCGCGTCCTCGCACGTTATGTGGATCCTCAGCCCGTACGGCACCCACTGTCTCCTTGAATATACCGCCTCCGGTACAATTACCGCCCCCGCAAGTCAACTGCTATGACATAGGAATCACGGCATCTTTGGCGGAGTTACGCCAAAGGAACGAAGTGTTCAGCGGGTGTGGAATGTTCGTGTACATAGTGGTGAAGGATAGGAATGAAAGTGACACGATTATAGTCCAACCTAGAGGTTTTTTTTTTTTTCTCCACAAGGCCACAACCTGAACACTACAAAAACAACCCTCCCATTACGATGGCATGCGTCACATAGTGTAGACGCGGGGAAGAGCTGCATGTCTCGGAACAAGTGGGCAAACAGAAACCACAGGCAGCAGCTCGAAACATGCACTCGCAACGGGACTATGAATGTGCCAATCACAACGTTCAGTACACCACACGGCAGCGGCACGTCGTCGCACAAATGTTGCATAAATATGCATGTTTGAGGCGTATAGCACTAAGTCGAGCACTTTCGGGCATGAATGACGCGTTTCTCGGCCCGCTGTCGTTTCAGGTGCCTATGTCTATGTCGACCCTCGTCTCCTGCGTTTTCTGCGGTATTGAGCTCTCTCGGCTCCTGAAAACGCATCCAGATTTTTTTTTTTTTTATTCCAAGCGGCAGAATCTATAACAAATGCATGCATGCAGAGCAGCATTGCCAGCTATATTGCTGCAATTATACCGCACTTTACTACCAAAAGCGCAGTCACAGCGCATGCGCAGGTGACCCCTACTTGACATGTTTTCAGTCCGTCCCCCGCTATGCGCACAGCTTAGAGGAAGTTCACTCCTTGTCCTCATACATCGCGAATGTACAGACTCGGAGGTATACCGATAGGCTATTTGCTAGTGTTAATCGTTAGCACAACTTCCATTTCCCACATCGCCTTCTTATAACACTAAACTCGAATCAGTACTTCTCAAGAGGATGAGGACTTGAGTACGAAAATAACACAAGACAAGCAGAATAGCGAATCATTCTTGGCTTAAACTACACGCTTCTTTCGAATGGGACACGAAGCATGACAACTGCGCATCAATTGTGAACATGTATCATTGTGATCAGCTGATGGGGTCAGGTACTCCTGTCTTTTTTTTTCTTTCTTTTTTTTTCGTTTCTCTTTAGTTATTTACGCATGCGTTATGCTTCAGAACACAGTGATCGTTCACGAAACTCGACAGTGCAGCGAACCATCAACGTTGTTTACTTGCAGCAAGCATCTCTCCCTATGAACACGCATGCTATACTGCTCGAACTTAAAGACCACCCGAAAACAGCACGACGAAGGGTGGTGCAACCGGTCCACCAAGATGACGTTCATTTCCAGTCTGCGCCGAGTGTCGCGGCGAAAAAGTGTTGCTCCGCTCTCTTCCGGCATGCAAGCTGCGTGGCTGTGCGCGCACGTCCCCGCTGCAGAAGCGCGGGCGAAATATGCGAAAGAACAAAGAAAAAAATAGAACAAAAAAAAAAAAAAAAAAAAAAAAAAAACGACGGGACACGAAGTTGGTGCGCTGAGCGCCCTTGCTGCAAGGAGGCGGCGGCTGTGCGTGGAAGCACGTCTTCGAAATGGGAGACTATCCGTTTCCACGAGAACGGTGGCAGAGTGGCGCTGCTCCGTCCTGTACCGTCCTTAACGGCGGCGGCCGTTAATTCTTGTTGCTGCTCCCGCTGCTGCTGCTCTCGAGAGGACTCGAACCCCCTTCTCCACCTTGGGCCATCCCCAGCATTACACAAACTGCGTGCCGCGCAAGGGGGTCTCGTTTGGCAAATGCTGACAGCCACTTCCATCTTTAAACTCGCTCTTCTCCCTTTACCCGAAACAGGGAGTGTCCAAAGAAGAAGAGAGGGAGATAAACAAGTAAAAAGGGGGTGAGGAGTGGTCGAGCATCAGCAAGCAAGCAAGCAGTAAACACGTCGCACGGCGCGTGTTTTGCGCGCCGCGCGAATACACGCGGAATGAACCATGCTGCGCGGGTCGCGCGCTCGGGATCTGCGAATTAGGCGCCCGCGACGAGACGTTTGCTGCCTAACTCACGGCGCTGATGCTCCCAGCATGCACTTCGTTTCTGAGCTGTGCGACGTTGATGTTCGGCCCCCACTCCTTCGATCGCACGTTTTTTCTTCTTCTTTTATGACTTTTACAAACCGTGCCGGAGAGTAAGAGGCGGGAACAGCAAATTTGGAGGTAGTGTAAATATGCGGAGGGGTGGAAAGCGGCAGCATCGGGTGCGATCTGCTTTCTGTGGGTCTCTGCTTCTTCGCGGAAGAAGGTGGACATTAGCGCTATATGGGTACTTGGCGTTTGTCTATCTGCATGTGTGAGTGCGTGAGCGTATCTTGTACATAAATTTACTGGTCGTTTGGCCCAACGATGAGCGTGCTAAGGAGAGATTCGTCGTTTGGCTGTTGGCAGTCTTTAACCGATGTGAGAAGGCTTCGAGCTGTCGCACTCTTTCCTTCTCTTTCTCTTTTCCGCTGTACTCGAAAAAGAATCCTGCTGGTACTTGCACGCGAAAGCAGTTTCTTGTTGTTGTTTTGTTTCTATTTTCCAGCTTTGATTCCGCAGGTTTTGCCCTCTGCAGGAGGTGGTGCATAACAACTGTAGCAAGCTATAGGGTTGCCGGCAGACAGGGAATTTCACTTGCGTGAAGAAGTCGATATCCAACAGTAGATATTCCCAAGCTATATATAAAATAGCACTCAGCTTAATGAAGCGCGTTGCTGTAAAACTGCTTACGGCTTAAAAAAAAAAAAAAAAAAAGACAAGTCCTGCAATTCAGATGCAACAGATATTGAGCTATGGGTAAAAATAAAGAACGCAAAAAAAACAAAAAAAACGATCATAAGACAAGCGTCACATGTATAACATAACTTTCAGTCTTTTAATGGCCCATATCTTGCAGCTACAGATACGACAGCTGTGGAAGCGCGAAGTTGACTTTCGAGAAATATGAACTGAAATGGCCAGGCATTCGTGAAATATGTTCATCGCGAAATGAGCACAAACCGAGTAGATATTTGTATTCGGTCACTCATAAGAGACGTATATATTTCTCGCTCACAATGAGAGAGAAAGATACTAGCTGCTGCAACGCCTATACAAAACGCTTACTTTTATCGCGGTTTGCAATCATCGAATTATCACAAACTTGCGCCAATGTCAAGTCATGCATGACATCCGAGTAGCATGTTATTGACCTTATTATACGCGCGCAGTTCATCGAAGAGGAAGCCGCGTTAAATGGCTTATATGAGCGACTCACCTGTCTGCCGGGCGTCGTCGGCCGGTATCGAGTCGTTTAGGGCGCTATGGTCCTCAGTGGCGGGGGGTCGCATAGCCCGAGGCTCCGCACCGGGCCGGGGATGGGCTGCCGAAAAAGAAAGGACAACAAGCAATTTGTGAGAAAGCCGAACAGATACATAGCTCACAAAAGAACAGCAAGGTAAATTCGATTAGTTTTGTTGTCATAACAGGGCAGAACAGCTACGCTGATTATATATATACGCAGCAAACATGCTAGCGACTTCGCACTGCAATGCACAGCGAACAACCCGTTTCCGACAGCCCGCACATGCATTCGACGATTGCAGACTTGCTTGTCATTTAGCTTATTTCCTCTCAATTTTTTTTTTTTCTGGCGATGCTTTCAAAACAATTCCTGTAACCATAAAAGAAGAAGCTTTCGGCGCGAGTATGACCACCGCAGCGCATCTCTCTCTACACCCTGTTCTCAGGAACTTTGTCAGTCACTCCTTCAGAGCTCTCACGTCTACCGGTGGCTGTGCTACGGCAGTCCACTGTCGCAGGCCAGCTTCCATCAGCGACTACACAAAAGTTAATCGACACAAAAAATATATTGTTCTGGCTTCTCAGTAATGCGTTCCTCAGAGATTAGGTTCTGACTCTTCATTACCTTGCGGTAACTGATGTTCACTAAAATTATGAGGCGGTTTGTCGTACGCCAAACGACCTGTCTCAAATGAGGCTTTCATACATCCGGACATATATAACCTCGGTATTTCTTGTATATATTGAACACGCAGACAATCCCATGGTTTTAATTATCACTTATCGGCTAGTTTTTGCTACAAAGAGCTGCGTCAGTTGGTGCACTATCTGAAAGAATCTAGATACAACACAGAATTAACCCAATGGCCATTCATAATTTCTCGCTGGAATGATTATTCAAAGCTATCGAACAATGAATGGATGTCACCAGAAAAACGTATGCGGTCCAAAAAGAGCAGCAGCACCGCATAACCAAAGTCTGGAATTGTTTTATATTCAAAATTAGAAGGCCACAATCCGCCCCCTGATCAGACTCCTTTATGGAAAGAATATAGAGCTAGCTATACGTGCGTGGACAACAGGAAAATGCACGCGTCTGATGTTGCTGTTGCTATCCTCAACAAGGTAACCGAACATACCAAATGTGGATCTGATTTAAGTAAATAAAACACTTTACCCCTCCCCGCTTATTGTTTTCTTTTTTTTTTTTTTTCGTATCATTGACGCATGAAGTGTTTACCCTGGCAACGCTTCCACTATAGCCCCTTATCCCCCCCCCCCCCTCTCTCTCTCTCTCTCTCTCTCGTAAAAAATGGAGAAGGGCCAGAACAAAGACGAAAGCCGAAAGCGATGAAAGTGCATAGGCAAACGCAGTTCCCATGCTGAACGTTTTCTCACTTTACGCAGGTCGTCACCAAGTATTCAATAGCGCAAGTAAACCGCGGCAGCCGAGAGCCGACACTGAAGGGTCGACAACCGACCGTAAAACTTTAGAATTTAAACACGGGCTGCCGCCCTCGCACGCCATGTAGAACGTTAAATGCGCGACATATAAATACTATACGGTAGGAGCGAACGAGCTGGCTTCAGAGTGCGCCCAACCGCGGCACGTCTTCCACACTCTCTCTCGCAGGGCCGCATAACGCAGGGTGGCGCGCCCTATAGGGCACGGAGGACATTAAAAGGGTCCGCGGAAACAAAAGGCTGGAAAGTCGTACAGAGAGCCGAACAGCCCATCATGCTCCTACATTCGTGACAAAGGAAAAAGAAATGAGAAATAAACGCAAGAAACAAACTACACACATTTGGCGACAAGGCTACCCGAGATGGCGAGGGGAGACGGGCGCGGGTGATATTCGGACCCGCGTTCATTCGGACCAAAAGCTTTGTTTCTCAACGTTGGTTCCGGAAGCGGCACAGAAAGAATGGCCAGAAATAAAGATACGAACTCGGAGCGGGTTCGGTCGGAACGGGGTTTTGGCTCCGACGCCGCGGTGGCGCTGCAACCGAACCACGACTATGGTGCGCTATGTGCGATGGCGTATACGTTGGTCCCGCTTCGAACGTGGTCGCGGGCCATTGCCGATGGCGCACGGTGCTCGGAACGCGGTGACGCGTGGTCTGATGGCGGAGTTTTGCGTGTAGAAGAAAAAATATACAGAGAAAAAAGGAGGGGTTAGCCAGCTAGACCCCTTCTAAAACATTCGCTCCATGGCCGGTCCACCGAGCGACGGAACGAACACGACTCGAACAAACGATAACGAAGCCAGCGGCGTAGAAACGCGGGCACGAGGCCTGCTTGTCATACATCCACGGCAAAAGTTGGGACCTTCCTTTCCCTGATTCATTTTTTTTTCCCTCTCTTCCCTAAGGCCCGATATAAGGGGCGGCTGAGCGCACTCGCGAGCAAGAATTCAATCCATTAATGTTTTCGCCGGGAATTATAAATCGAGTTTGCATATCTAATGAGCTCCATTTCGCCTCTGATTTTCGCCCTTTCTAGTTCTTTACGACTCGCTTGAAACCGCCCTCCGGCCTTTCCCTCCATCACCATCCCCTTCCTCCCACCCTCCTTCTCTGGACCACAAGTCCCGCTGTGCGCGCGCCAAGCAGTGTTTTCATTTCTTTTGTCTCTCGAGCCCTCGTCTTTTGCGTCTGGAACCCTTTTTCGCTTTATAGGTCCTCTCTTCGTTCAGTCCACCGAGCTTTGATTTTAACTCTTTCTACGGCGGCTCGCATGGGATCCGCGCCGTTCGTTCTGCACTTCCTCCTAATTCTCCGCACTTTTTTCATTATTATTAGTATTTCTTTCTCGAGGTCGTTTGATTTTATGGCTTCAAAGCGGAGGTTCCGCACGAGCAGTGGGGGCGGCCAAGAACTGAGAAGAAAAAGCCGAGGCATTTTGCGGGTCTCTGATTTCTGATTCGCACGTAGCCACTCAGGCGGCATCAAATCTGCCCTAACGAACTTGTCCCGCGAGGATTCCTACCACGGCGTTACGTCGAGAAGATGAAGGAAAGACACACCCAGGCGCCGCCCGGCAAAGCATGCAGCTGAAACACAGCGCGCGCCGAATGAGGATCACGTTCCTCCCGCAGGAATCCGCACGTACTCAAGAGCTCTTTGACGCGCGGCTAGGAAAGAATCGTTACGCGTGGCCTCGTTGAGCAGGCGAGGAAAGGAAACGTTTTGAAACATCTCGCGGGTCAAATAAAGAAGCAAGACAAAGGAGAAGAGAGGTAAAGGATCGGAGAGGCTGGGTTGGGAGGCAATGGGCGAGGGAGGGGATGGGTAGAAGAGATACGTACGTCTGGCGAGCTGACGAGCAACGAGAGCTTTGTTGCGCATAGTACGCACGAAGTACTCCAGATTTGTTTGACTGCCGGCAATGCCGAGCTATGCCAAGTGATTAGCGAGAATGTAGCAAAGCTGCCTATGCGGAAGGAGCATGAGTGGTTTGTAACAAAGTATACTGCACAGGCCGAGTGTTCCACAGCGTCGCATCGGGACGGCATGTCTGTCCTCTGTTTTCTTACTATGCCGCGAGCTTACTTCTTACATGGACAGACTACTTCACATGCTGGTAAGAAGCTATCTATTTGCCTGACACCGCATCCGGGTCACCACTGCCGGTAAGGAGATCGGCTTGCATGACTCAAGTGGACTCGGGCATTAATCGAAGACCATCATGGCCCAAACAGACGGACAAGCAAACAATGCGAGAGAAAAGAACAGTGCACGGGCGCTGGATCAAAATGAAGGTTCTCATTCTTCGTACGGCGTCCTTTCGGCAATTAGAGCCTCGAGGACGGCCAAGTGCGGCTCCGTGAGTTCATTGTGCGCCTGCAGTCATTAAGCACAGCGCGCGGAGCGTTTCCTGTCGGTTCAAGAACGGTAGAGCAGACAAAGTTCGCGCCGTTCAAAAAGACGCAACCTTTCAAAAGCGAAAGGGAAGTAGGGGAAAGAGAACGACGCCGGTGTGCTCATGCGTGCGTATACATACGTTTGTCTGCGATCAGGTCCAAGCCTTAGACAAAAGCAGACCCCCCCCCCCCCCTCCCTCCACACACACACACAACCTCTGGCCTCGCTTCTATACAGGGCGAGCGTCTTACAACCGCAGCTGCACGCGAGCGGGAGGAGGCCGGAACTGCGGTAGCGGGCGAGACGACGTGGCAGCGGAAAACAAGAGGATGCGGAGAAATGCTCCGCGAGCATCCCACTCGGGATCGGGAACACTCGAGCGGAGACGAAGAGCGCGCGGCAAACTTGAAAAAGTGGGGCGGGAAACCGCGGCGCTCTTGGCAAGGAAGAAACAGGGAGCAGGGGGAAAGGGGGTGCCTGTTGTTTGCGGGCCGCCCCGGCAGACCGCAGCGCGGCACCCCATGCAACCAACCCCGCTGACTTGTGCTCAGCCATGCCACGGGATAAACAATGCGGAGGTCTTGTTTGCCTGTTTACAGCCGTCCAGATGCGCTTGCTAATGATGTCTCCGTCGCTGCCGTGGTCCCCCTCCCTGTGTATAGCATTGTGTATCGCAGGAACGGGGTTAAGCCCGTACTCTCCGTTGTATACAAGCCGCCGTGGACTCGTGCAGTCGAAACTTCGACGCCTGGCCCTGACGAGTTTCTCATCGAGGCTTCGCGCTACAGTGGGTCTTTCCGAAACCAGTGTACCAGCCGCGGTAGGTTTATGATGAATGACCAAACGAGATCATTTGCATCCTGCGGCACTCTTCAGCTCAATGCACGTGCGTCGTAAACATAGAGACGAGCGCGAACCTGCTCTTGACGTAAGGAGTCTGGGCGGCCGTTCTTAGTTTCGCTTCTGTAGACTGTGGGCATGTCAGTGGCAGGCCTCAGCTGTCGGAGATTGAACAGCCTGAAATTGCAAACGCTCTCTGAGTCACTAGCCAGGTCAGATAAAGTTAGATAAGAATACTGCTGGCGAACATCGAAGTTTAAGGCACTTTGTAAAGGCAGGCCTCCGTGCAGGCAACGTTTGTTTATCGGGTTTCTTCAACGGTGTCACTATAGAGGTAGATAAAGCGGAAAAATTTTTCTCAGAACCCATGGAAGGGGTACTATGCTCACTCAAGCTGAGCCTTTCCCTTCCGCAAGCTCCTTAAGTAACGCCTTCCGTAAGCATCGCCCGAAGACTGCGAAGCTCTCCTCTCGCCTCAAGAGCCCGAAGTAATGAGTCGATGCGCCGCCGAGCGAGGAGGAGTTAAAATTAATCGCGCAACCCGCCGTCGCTACCATACAGATCCATTCGAGCCTCAACACTATATACAACCCCGCCAATTTCACCCCCTTCACGCCTTACCCACGGCCTTTCCTTTCTCAGCGCAGGAATCAGAGGCGCCAAACAGGGAGCAAAAGCAGAAAAAGGAAACGCGAAGCCGTTCGCGGGATGCGGACTGGCCCAAAATGAAACAAGAGACGGTAATTTATTGTTTCTCCCCAAAGGACTTGAAAGGAGAGACCTCTCCGGTTTCCCGCGCCTTCACCGCGAAGACGCGTCTTTGGCAGTTAGTTGCGTTCCCTGCTCTCCCTTTTCTCATTCCATGAGCAGCAGAGAGACTTTTAATTGTTTTCGGGCAGGCGTCTACCCGCCGTTATAAATTCTCCCCGCGTGCGGGCGCTATGTATAGAGCTATGTTGCGAGATTCGCAACTCTCTTAATTTCTCTTTTGCTCCAGGCTTCGGCTGGAACTCTTGAGCAGCGAAATACTTTTCGCCCGCTGCGGAAGACTGGAAAAGATGCGGCATCCACGTGGGGGGGGGGGGGGGGGGGGGGGGGGAGAACAAAAGATAGAGTAGCTGATGCCTTGGCGGCAATCGGCTGTCGAGGTTTACGAACCAGAAACGTCTTTCTGTACGACGGGTTTTAGAAGAATGCCAATCTGTCTGAATAGCCAGGTGAAAGGACGTGCAATGAAAAACAAGGTAGCCTTCCTTCCAATCCTGCATCACCTCAAACTTGACTGTTAGGCAAGCACACGAAGTTAAATGCAGCATTCGCTGAAATCGACGTTTTTATAGCACTCATTCTCGTACCTTTTTCGTCTTTCGTTCTGTTTCTTTTTTTTCGCTTCATTAATTATCTGTGAAAGCTGTATACTGTCCGCATACATATCCGCATACAGACGCAGACACGCGAGTGCGCATGCACTCACTCGCGCATGCACTCACTCACTCACTCACTCACTCACTCACTCACTCACTCACTCACTCACTCACTCACTCACTCACTCACTCACTCACTCACTCACTCACTCACTCACTCACTCACTCACTCACTCACTCACTCACTCACTCACTCACTCACTCACTCACTCACTCACTCACTCACTCACTCACTCTCACTCACTCACTCACTCACTCACTCACTCACTCACTCACTCACTCACTCACTCACTCACTCACTCACTCACTCACTCACTCACTCACTCACTCACTCACTCACTCACTCACTCACTCACTCACTGCAATCAATCAATAAAAACAGATCAGTACGAAACAAAATACCAGCCGTTCCATCCCATGTTTTTTTGCCTACTTGAATTGCGCTTATTCCAAAACTGGCTTAGACGCATTCCAAAGCAAAGCAAAGATAAAGGCGATTGTTTGAAAACGCCACCCGCAGCTTGCGCGCTCGACTCGTTGGCGCAAAAAATGGGCGATGCCGTCCAGGCCGAGTTCGTTGAGAATGTACGATGTCCAGGGCGACCATCTGCAAGCGAACAGGCAGCCGCATCCGATGCATGCAGATCACGCATCTCCATCGTGGTGCCGCTGAGATTCCGTTGTTCGCTTCCCGAGGAACAAACAACAGAAGCGAAACAAGGACGAGATCGCCCGCGCCCAACAGCTCGCGGGGTCGGCGGACATGACAGCAGCAGCAGCAACAGCAGACGCGGCTACACATGCAAGGACTTACACGTGCAGAGCAGAAAATGCCGAGGGCAGGCCTGAACGCGTGGCGACTCGCCCGCCGCCTCTCGGCAACGCAGTGGAGTCGCAAAAGTACGACAACAAACGCACGTGCGCGCACGCCTCACTCGCGGAATTGTGGATTTCGATCGCGGGCGCAGCGCGGACGCGCGTGTGAAGCGGCGCGCGTTATTTATTCAATGCATTTACTTGCTTATTTCTTCTCTGACGCGACTGGCTGCCAGCGCCCCACACAATAGATCGACGCCGCTGCGGGGAATATATACGCGTATACGCGTCGTGACAACTCGATAAACAAATGTGGCTCATAAATAACCCGGACTCCATTCAACGCTGGCCTCCTCTCCACCCCATCTAGTTTGTGGCGCCGGTTGCAAGCGTGCGAGGACAAGGCGACGAAGAGGGATGCGGCGAAACGATATTGGCGGTAGGAAGAATAGGAACGCCGTTTACGGGCCTTATCGTAATGATTCACGGCTGTTTGACGCCTGCTTTCGTTTTATAGGCGGACACGAGCGATGCGATGCGGAGGGTGAAAAGGCAAGACAAACGATGCAGACGTATATGTCTGCCCTTTCAATTAAAACAAAATTATCAGTTTGTATTTAGTTGTTACAATTTAGACAACATGGCTGTACAATATGAAACAATTTGTTACAAAAACGATGCCTTTAAACATAAATAAAGAATGACCAATTCAGAAATCCCGCTGCGAGAGCTCACTTTTCGAACGGTGTCCTTGTTCCAGACTTTCCAAAACGTCCCTTATCTTTTTACTTTTGCGCCTTCCCGCCAGATGTCCTCAAGTTACGCAGGGCATCAAAGGGGGAGTGTAATTTCGGTACTGGAAAAAACTGCAGGTCAAGTGCTGCTTCGTACGGTTGTACGGCGCACGGGCTCTGGGCAAGTTGAGAGATACTTAGCTGGCCAACGATAAATCATCGCGCCACAGGGAAGAGTAGAGATAGACAGATCAAGATGGATGGATACAATTTACTGAAAAGGGTGTATCGTTTGCAGCCGCGTTATGCTATACGGACATCAATCTATACAGCAAGGCACACAAGAGCTCTGCGTACAGACATCTGCGGCACATCAGCTTTATAGCAGCGAGAAAAAAATTTATAAATAGAGCGAACACAGAGGGAGAAAGACAAGGGAAAAGAAAAATGGCCATAAATGAACCCGCGCTGACGAAAGAGAAAAGCACGCTCCCTACGAGTGACACAAGGCGGCAAAGGCGGGGGCTGTTACCAGCAATTCTCACTATAGGGGCCGCAAAGCAAGCGACGCACCAGTGTTATCAGCGCGCCAACTCCGCCGATGACGACAAGGACAAACAGTAAAATTTGTTTATGCTCACGGCTGCCACACAGATGCGGGCAGCTATAGCAAAACAGCACGCGGTGCAGAGAGAGGGCCTCCGCCACGGACGACGCAAAAACGCCCGGCCATCCGCATTCACTCGCCGTCGAATATGCGTTCATTCACGTGTGAAATATTAAACGGACGGACGGCCGAGAGCGAGAGATAGAGTGGATCGAGACCCATCTCCTCCCTCGTGGAGCTTCAAGAAGAGCAAGGAATTGGGTGCGGCAGCGAGCGAGCGCACGTTTTCAAGGGAGAGGGGAGGAAGGAAGAGGACAGCGGGACCGCCGTCGCCGCCATCCATTTGATTAGCCGAAATACAATAACGCCCTGCAGCCATCATCGCCGCTGCCAGTGTGGTACAGCCGAGGCTCGTCGCAGTGGCAACCCCCCTCTCCCAGCCCCTGTCGCCGCTGCGTAGGGAGCGTCTCCTACCAAGAAAGAAAGAAAACTAGCGCGGACGCCCGCCCGTCCATTCAAATTCCTTTCGCTAGATATGCGCATAACGTCGTCGCCACCGCCGGTCTCGTATTCCCGCACTTCTCTTCTCCTGCTACTTTCATTTCTCGATTCGCTTTTTTTTTTCTTTCTTTCTTCTTCCGAGTTCTCTTCGACGACCGTATGTAGAGGAGACCTCCGCGGAGAGGGGATGTCCCGTAGCGTCGTCCGCGGTAGCCACGGGGCGATGACGTCTGCTGCCACCACTACCGCCGGGGTGGCCTACGCATTTGTCTATTCAGAGGACAACGACGGAGAAATTGAATATCAGCGCGTGCGGACGCATACTCGTGTAGGATCGTTCGCGTATATTTCGAGCCGGTCATCTGCTGCTGTTGCTGCTGCTTGTAGAGTTCCTGGCCCCGGTTCTGTACGAAAGGCGTCGCGACAAGTGGTCAGGTATAGGAGAAGACATAGGAGGGGGTATATGTAAGGATGGGCTCGGATTGACGGTCTGGGTCAGCGATGTTTTCGCGTATTCCATCCATGCACCAGCGGGCTCCGACAAGTGCGACGCACGCATTACTTGCAAGTGCAGAGGTGAAGCCGAACCACGGTGATGACTATCTGAACGACGCGACACGAGCCGAATGCGTGCGCATGTCTGTGTGCGTTAAGGAGGAAACCGAAGAGTGGAAAGTGGGACGTCAAGCATGCCTGACTCGTTCCTGCAGGTTTGTGTTTGGCGTATGGCATCGCAGATTGTAGCTGCGTTAAGGAGGTTTGCGCTAAGAAGGTATGTTAAGAAGGTTAGCATGATTTGTACGGATGAGTTGGTAACACACACACACACACACACACACACACACACACACACACACACACACACACACACACACACACACACACACACACACACACACACACACACACACACACACACACACACACACACACACACACACACACACACACACACACACACACACACACACACACACACACACACACACACACACACACACACACACACACACACACACACACACACACACACACACACACACACACACACACACACACACACACACACACACACACACACACACACACACACACACACACACACACACACACACACACACACACACACACACACACACACACACACACACACACACACACACACACACACACACACACACACACACACACACACACACACACACACACACACACACACACACACACACACACACACACACACACACACACACACACACACACACACACACACACACACACACACACACACACACACACACACACACACACACACACACACACACACACACACACACACACACACACACACACACACACACACACACACACACACACACACACACACACACACACACACACACACACACACACACACACACACACACACACACACACACACACACACACACACACACACACACACACACACACACACACACACACACACACACACACACACACACACACACACACACACACACACACACACACACACACACACACACACACACACACACACACACACACACACACACACACACACACACACACACACACACACACACACACACACACACACACACACACACACACACACACACACACACCTGTCCCCTTCTTCGTCCGCGTTTGTTGCGCTATGTAAACAATGTTCGTATGCTGTTCTTGAAACCTGCTTTCCGTCAGAGTTGTCGGCAGGCATTCAGTGGAGCCTCCAGTCCCGTAACTGTTCGATTGCACGGTGGGGACCATTCCTGTTAGTCACTGAAGACATCTGCGTTCTTGATGCGTTGCGAGTTCGAGAAAGCAAACACTCTGGCCCCGATTAAGATTCTGAATGCCTGTCATAGGTGCGATCAGGCGTCGTTAGGGCACAGAAAAGAGGCATAGATCCCAAGCTAGCGCGTTTTCTTTATCGCGCGCTTTTTTTTTTAATTTCACGTCGGTTACAGTAAAAGCAGAATACTTTCATTGTTTTCATTTCAACTGTGACGGACAATTCTTTGCAAAACTTGTCTCAGTGACATTTACTAAAGCGTAAATAAACTACAGTGCTCCCTTCTGTCAAGATATTTGATCATTGCAGAAGTCCGGATCGCTAGTACTGTGTTGTTAGCTCATAAAATGTGATGTGATTTGGACACGAGTGCTAAAGGCATAACGAACCGCATGTCAGATTAGGTATAATCATAATTCAACACCGAAGTAATAAACCTTGCCAGCACAAAAAAAAAAAAAAAAAAACGGACCCGCAACTGTTACTATTTTTCACGGAAAACTATTGAAGGAAATATAAATGCGCTCTCTCCATCGGTCAACGAACTTGTTTTTGATCAGATAAGCAAGAACCCGCTTCTTCCACAGTTCTCGCTGACGCTCAACGGAAGAGAAAAACTCGGAGCCTCTCGCGGCGACGTACATCGTTTGGAGAAAACAAAACCGCACGTTTTTTTTTTTTCTTTTCACACATCGCGCTAACGCGAACAATACGCGCTCAATCTGCATGCGAGTGGCTCGCATCATATTGCAAAAGGGTCGCAAAACTCAGCGGACTGTAAAAACCGAAGGAAAAATGCCGAGTGTGTGTGTGCGGGGAAGGGTACGACGAACCACCACACGCCGGTCGGTCGGAGCCCACCGTTCATCATCGCGCGAGGGATTCAGACAAAAGACAGCTAGCTATGCCGTCCGTCCGTCCAGGCAGGACGGCGAAGGCCGGTAAAAGGAAAAAGCACAAGAGAAACAATAAAAACACAAAGAAAAAAAAATCCAGCCCGCCCTTCTCACACGCGCGCGCACACCCTCCGCAACGCTGCTCCGCATGCGAGGCGCAAGTGGGAGAACGCGCTAACGATCTCTCGCCCCGTATGTGTATATGCTCGCCCGAAATGATAAACTCGCGTGCGAACCACATGCACTCTGCTTCTACTGCTTCCGATGCGGCCCTTTTCCTCTTGTCTTCCCCTTTTCCTCCTCCTCCGCACCTTTTCTCTGAACACGAGAGAGCAACGGCGGCGCGAGTGCGGTGATGGCTGAATTCGATTTGGGTCGCCACCGCATCCCTCCGCGATGATGAGGAGGAAGAACAAAGATCCACGGGCGCGAGCGCGATGGATGAATAGGCGACGGCCAGGCGAAAGAACAACAACGGGACGGCGCCGCGAAAGAGGAATTCGTTTCCCTCTCTCTCTCTCATCGAACAACCGCGTAGCGCGATCCCTCATTCGAGCAGGCATAGAACGTGCGCCCAGGGATTTCAATCACGCAGGTATATGAGAGAGGGCAAGAACGATGATGCACACAGAGCAAGCTAATCGGAAAGCAGATAGAGGAAAAAGAAAAGTTGGGAAAATGCACTGACAGCGCGGCCACGGCGTTTAGCGCGAGAAGCGAGATTGCGAAGAGAAAGCACAGCCCCTTTGCTGCTCGGACGCATACGCACACCTCCTCGCAGCGCCGTACCCGTAATGAATGATCGAGCGATGCAGCAGTGCGCAATCGAGATCAGCCCCTGCGGGCAGGTGCATGCACACGAGTGATGGGCCTCAGGCATAGCGCGAATGCTTTGCCTCCGAGATTCTTTTCGGTGTCCTGTTTCTTTTCTCTCCCCCCACCCCCCCTCCCTTGTTTTTTTCTTGCCAATCCTATAGCTGCAACGGTGGATCATATGCAGGACCACACGTTGCTCGCTTTTTACTCAATATTTTCTTCCCTAAACAGATCAAAATAAAGGCTTCTTCTGCAGAGACGGCGTTGTTCGGAATAATTAATTACGTCATAAGTGCGTGTTTAGGCGACGTTATAACTGAAGCATGTATTTAAATAGGTCCCTCGATCTTATTAATTGGGTGAATTTCAACGTGTCTTGTTACCGTGACGTGAAAAAAAAATGAAAAAAAAAAAAAAGAAACGAAACACGAAATATGAGCAGATAGGCAGCCAGATACTAGTTATGGGCTGTAAGCAGCCGTATAATCTTGCGTCACAAGACCCATTAAACTATTTACACGTGATCCCTCAAAGCAGCTGGCGCTGAAGATCGGATAACTTCAGGTGACCGTCCATTTAAATTTTTATTTTGCACGTTATAAGGGCACAGGCGAGGACACTGATAGCGTGCAAAACAGCTATTCTAAAACAGTCTGCTACGCGATTTGAAAAAGTGCAGAACGAACGAAAGAAGAGCACTGTTCAGTAAAAATAACTAAGAAGCCAAATATAGTAAGTATACACGCACAATCGTCGAATGGGTCACCTCGCGAAGAAGCAAACGGCAGCCCAAGCGTACTGCGACTCTAATTCATCAGTCTGTGAACTGGTGCACTTCACCCTTCGCCCTTGAGAGATATTCTTCCCAACTCGCACCCTTTGCTCGTCCACAAAAAAAAAAGTATACCGAACGTGTATAGAAACTCTCGCCAGCCCCAGCTGAAAAATATATTACTCCGAGAAGTCCAGTGTATACATTAAAGCAAAATAACCGACAAAAGCAAGCACTGTACGTGGATCTTGAAAGAAATCTGATAAATTAATTTCATTGTTTGTTTCTCTCGGATCCCATATCCGATTCCCTTCACCTTTGCCCAAGGAGGCATGTATATGCTATACAGGTCATTAGAATACAAAAGTAAGTGAGTTGCTGCACTGTATGCACCAAGTATCGGGAATACGAGAAGAATTTTTATTCCTTCGCCCCTGTCACCGCGAAGAGATGGCGAGTTTTCGTGAGTCGACAAAAAAAAAAAAAAAAATACTAAAGGTTCATCGCGTGCGATAGTAGAAAAAGCGGGCTCGGCATATAGGAAGAGGATGGGAGGGCGACATTCGAAAACGCTATACACATCGGCGCACGGCTGGATTGACTTGCAAATAAACCGCTGCTGCTGCATCTTCCAGATCCGCTCGCGCGGTTGCTAGCGCAGTCTGGCGCACGAGAGGCAAGGTGCCCCTGTTTGTTAGTGCGTGTGTGCGCGTGCTTAAAGCTCCGCAGGATGAGGTGCCAACACATCGGGAACATTAAACGCTTATTCTCGCCGACGTCGCGTTCATCGGAAGCGCCAATGAGATTCCTTAGGGACCCCTGCGAAGTGGAAGGTCGTCGGCTTCCGATGATGAAAGACCTCGGGGGCTTCCAAACCACCCCCTCCAGGCCGTCGCCTCGATCCAGTGCTCGCGAAACTTGCTTGGCATCTGCGTATATACGCCGCGAATTATGCGTGGGCGCCGCGTATTTCTCCCCACTATTTCCTCGCAGTGCTCGTCCTCACTCGAGAAAGCCCGAAGAGTATATATGTATAAGCGGTTGTGCTTAGTTTTAAATTCCCCGATGCCCGCGCAATAGATACAAATGGCATTATTCTGGTCGAGGAAAGCGAAGAGTTTTCTGTGGTGTTTGTGATAATCAGGTGTTTCCTGATCGTGGCGCTGGCAATCCTGTGCAAGTCATCGAGCTCTTGGCACTTTTATTTAGAATGCATGTGCACAAAAGTGAAGTGCATAAGCGTACACTCTCTCAGCCTCGTGCTTCCATATTCAGTGGTATACTATTGAGAGCGTGACTGCTTCCATACACGGCCGCGAAGCAACCTAAGTATCGGAAAATGCCTGATTGCCTCCCAGCGCGCAGATGTGACACACGCATAATTCGATATGGTAAATAAGAACAAATGCCAAGAAAAAACAGAATAAGAATACGCAATGCGCTCAAGCTCGTGGGGTGTTTCTTTATTGGTATTGGTTTCACCGCGCTAACACATTGAACGACAGAAAAGACAAACACCACGGTGTTAGCGCGGTGAAACCAATATGAATAACCAACTAGGCCCAATTCTCGCCATTTTAGCAGTGTTTCTTTAATTTGTGCAGAAAGGTGCGCAATGAACCAGAGATTGAAAAAAGAAGAATACAAAGTGAGCAGGAGAGAAAGAAACGCCAACAAACGCCGAGGTCACTCACGCATGACGGTGTGCTCGAAAGTATGCACCGACGAACAGTCGCAAAAACGACGGAGCCCTTTGAGAGACCACAAAATACACTGCCTATATACTGCCTATACTCTGAGCGGTACCTCAACCTATAGTTTCCATACTAGGCCTGTTTTGAACCAAGGGCCCCTCTGCTCTGCTTAGACAACAGAGTTCCAATCGTCGCGTCTTCGTCTCCAAGTCGGTCCACGCCGTCTCCGACAGCGCAGCTATAGGGTATTGAGGCGCGCACCTCGGCGAAGGCGGTCGTCGCCAGCACGCGTGATGAAACGTCGTTACGCGAGAGTCATTAATTGCCAACGATCTTTCTCTCCCCCAACTCAGCGCCGGCTTTCGAACCAGGGGTGGCTTTCGCCAACAACGACCACACCGAACAAGGAGCGAAAGCTACAACACGCGCGCGTGTGCGCCGATCATCGATGAACGGGCCATCGCGTGAGCGCCGTGTAGCCGCTGTAGATGCCAGTTGCGTGCACCGGTATACGGCGAGAGTCCGCGGTTTTGAAGCCTCTATAGAAACCGGCCATCCATAAGCTCAGGAGTCGGACAGATCTGCTCTTAAAGTCTCGGGAATGGGAAACGCGAAAATTATGAGCGCTGTACACCGTTGTATCTATCCTTCAGAATAAAGTGGGAAAAACAGATGTCTCCACTCTCCCTGAGGCTGTGTGTGTAATGTGTCCTACAAAGTGTCCAACAAGGACACTGAGCCTCATTTGAAGCTCACAGCTTCATCACCCCTGCGTGCAATTGTGGCGACACCACGCGGGAGCAGAGCGCAAACAAAAGAACAATGGCTCCTTTTCTTTCTTGGAGCTGCCGCTGTTTCGTGCCTGCCTTTCGCGGTGCTGGTGCTTGAAAAAGCAGCCGCTGTATACGGTGCAGCCGCATCGAGCGGGTCCGACCGATTGGGCCGGCGTGTGTCGATGGCATTTTCCCCTGCACCGGATCGCTGCTTATCCGCTTTCGAACAATTGTGGCCCCGTACCGGACCGCAGTGCTCGCAGGGGACTTGGCGATCGACGGCTCCTTGTCACGGAAGACGCGTCTTCTCCGGACGTCTCTCTCCTTTTTCGCGGGGCCACGTACGGACGTCAGTCGATGGCTGCCGCATGGCACTGTACTTTGGCTCCCTATACAACCGACTCAGTTCTTCTGACCTGCGTTTTTTGTTCCACTGCTCTTCAAGCGCGCGATATCGGACAGTGAAAGATTTCCTGGAACAGGCGCAAACACAGGAGAAGTGCAGAGGTGACAATAACGAGCGCGTGCTGCGCCGACTCGTTGCTTGGCATGTTGAACAATCAAAGCTAGCATTTATTATGAAGATTCGCTTAATGTGCTCAATATGTGCGCCGTGGACATAGCTTTCGTTCGCAACGTGGGAAAAGGAGAGAGAGAGAGAGAGAGAGAGAGAGAGAGAGGGGGGGGGGGAGGGAGAGAGAGAGAGGGAGGGAGGGAGGGGGGAATAGAAAGGCAGGGAGGTTAAATAGACGAGGCTCACTATAGCTACCCTACACGTGGGAAAGGGAAAAAAGGGGAGAAAAAGGAAAGAAAGAGCGCCAAGGAAAGTAGTCTGCCACATGTCCAGAGATCTATAGTAAAACGGGGTAGAGAGCGTACACTTAGTCTTGAACTCAACCCTGAGTCCATACCGCATCAAGGGTATGGACGCGATACCGTAGGCTTTCCAGCCCACATATAAAGCAGCGCTTTAACCAAGCCGTATGTATGTATACTGTCGGGGACAAAAGTATCTGGACCACACGTCTGGCGATTTTGGACTACAAGCACGACGTAAACGAATTACCACGTTATTTCTCTAGCGCACATGAAATAACTAAAGTCCAACATTCCCGTCGACACGTATGGTCCGAGACTGCCGGCCGATACGAAAGTTATGCTCTTTGGTTGCACTTTGGATGGTCCACAGACTTTTGTCTCCGATAGTACCTGCGTGGCCTAAAGAGGTAACATGAATGCAAGAGTATTGACAGGCTGATTCTGATATCACCCTCCCGTGTGAAAGGAGAGGGCCGAGTTGGCAGCGCCTGCCAAGCGTAATGTCAGACAACCCTACGTACTGCTAGTGCTTGTCCATCTTAGCAGCCACCACCTCCTGCCAACGCGATGCTCGAGATTGTTCAGGCTTAACTTTTGACTTCTGATTGCTTAAGCTTAATTAGTGGTTATTACGTCTAATTAACTTTATCCTTGACCTTGGTCACGGTTATAGTCATCAGATTTATGGTTACTCATAATAGGTGATAGCATAGTTAGGATTGGTCGTTGCCATATAGCAACAATCGATTAGGCGGACGGACACCGCAAATCGGCGAATTCGTTGTGTGAGGCAGAAGCGTTTTCGCAATAAAAAGGAATCACAAAAATAGACGACTCCTCCAGGCAGACTGGAACGGCACACATACATGCAAGGGAGTGTACCATGCTGGTGATCTCTATCTATGGAATAGCCCCAATAACAATTTCGTTATTGAGAGAGAGAGAATAAACTAGTAGTAAAAAAAGTAATTGATTACGCGGGTGGTTCACCCAGGTCCGGGAAACCATTGGCGAATACGGACCTCCAGGTCTAGAATAAAAAAAAGTGTACACATTTACTGATTTTAACAAAAATGACGCAGTCTTGTCAAGAAAATTTACTCCTCAATCCGCAGGCATATATATATCTTCCATTCCTGTTGTTGGTGCACGCGGTCACTCAGTTAGCAGGACATTTCAAAAGTAATATTATATGCATTTCTCTTAGATGCCTGCAGCCCACACTCTCAGTAAGCGTATATATATATATATAGCTCCCCTATACGGGGAGCGTCCAGGGAGACGTGACGAGAATGGCCGAAGCGATTAGGTAATATGCCGTAAAAACCTCAAAACGCGCGAAGTTCATTTTTAAACCAGCTTAGGTATTTGCGGCACGCAATTAGATAAGCGATGTTTGTGTCCATTTAACAGCTAACCTTTCCCCCTTTCGCCTCTCGTCCCTTTGAAACCCCCACTATATATAAGGGTCGTAGATCTTTGCCACAAAGCGAACCGGGTACCGGAGAGTTTGAGAGGCGGAGTGTTTATAATTCCGAAATGCGTGGCGGGAGTGCGGCGTTCACGAAGCTCCAGTATCCGAGTGAGCGCGAGCCGTGTTCGCTGTCAAAAGGAGAACGGTTGGCTTCGCGCGACCTGCATGGTATACATGCGCGTTTTGCGTATACGGGATCACTCACAAGAAACGCCGCCGCCGCCGCTCGCGCTGTAAAGTATAACGAGCATTGCAATTAGGAAACAAACTTCTGACTGGGGCCCGTCGACTTGGGCCACAAGGCAGCAATGGAGGCGGCGTCCTCTGGTGCGAAATTGCGCCGGTCATTTGCGAAAAGGCGAGCACGCGCGGACTTCCTGTTGGCCCGAAGTAGCCAAGCAGAACCAGCACGCGGAACGCAGTATACAGCAGCTCTAGCTCTCTCGCGCGCGCAAAGCTGTTGTATGCGCGGCGGTTATTCGCCGAAAACGAGGAATCGGGTTCAATGTTCTAAATCAACCGAGTACGTACTCACAGACACCAGACGCACGGTATATATACGCGTCATAAGTATGTACCCGAGAGCCGTCTTGCGAAAAATCATATACACACGCGCGCCTACGAAGGCGAGGGAACTTCTAGCAGGGAAAACGAACTTGCATTACGCATGGACCGGCGGCGAGATGAATAATGACACCGGACAGCGAATGCGAGGCCGTTATGTATTGCGTGTTCTTATAGGAGGTGCACTGTACATAAAACTTGGCGGCTTCTTGCTCGGCGCGCGTGGACCGGCGCGGTGCGCGCTCATTACCATAATTAACCTGAAAAGAGGGGCCGCCTCACGCGCGATTTCTTTGTAGCTTTCTTCACGAAGGCAGTGACACCGCCGACGGGTTACAGTGACCAGAACAAGACCCCCCCGGAGCAGGATACATTCACACAAAATTGGCCTGCGCTCGAGTTGTTCCTTGGTTCGTCCATGCACGGACGGGCTATACGCAGCGAGAGTCTCATTTCTAGAGCCAGGCAGAAGCCCTCGGGTTCCGCGGGCCCGTTGATGAAACGACGAGATAAGTCCCGCGAAGAAGATCGGCCGACGCGGCGTAAGTCGCGCTCCGGAGCGCGCACATATTTCTCGCGCCTGCATGGGACTGACTGCTGCTTCGGAACCACGCGCTGTCCACCCGGATAGATCTTCACGAATCTGAGTGCGGAGGGAGAGAGTTGCAAAGCAAATAGTGAGGGGGAAGGGAACAGAGAGGGAAGGGGGATACGAGGTACAGCCGTACAGCCTTCGAGGATAAAGACGACGAAGCTCCAGCGGCAATCTCTTCGCGCTCCTGACGAACGAACGGCGCCGCGTTATCTGCAAATTCTGGCACCGCTTCTGGTGGAACAAGCGGACAGGCTAAGGCCCCATACACCGTATACGGCTCTATTATATACGGTCAGCCTCCGCTCGAGGGAGAGCTCGCTGCAACCATCGGTCACGAGCGGATTGCGAGAACGCGAAGCTGCCCGAAGAGAGGGACGGGAGAACGAGCGTCCCTCGTCGTCGACGCGGTGGCGCCATTCCGGGTAATTGGATCTTCGATGGCCAACGCTGCCGTCGTTTCTGCTGCTGCTTCTGGGGAGAGAGATCTCGGGAGCCTAATGTCCGCTCAAATATTAAGAGCGAGAAGCCATCATCCGCAGGCCGCGCGGCCCATCATCGCGTCGCTGAGAAGCCGTCGGTGCCGCCGCTTGTGCGGGTGCGCAGAGACAATTCCCCTTCCGAACGGCTGTTCTCCCGACTGCGAGCCAGGCCGCGTGAAGTTGCCTGCGACCCGCCTCGCGATCATCGTCCGCGGAAGTGGAGGCGATCCTGTTGCCGACAAGCGATCATCGCTCAGCGACGGCAGCGATTGTCATGAATCTTTGTTTGCCGATGCCAGCGTGAAACTGCCGCGCTGAAGAGAGATGTACTTGGCCATCCATATATATGTTACGGAGTACATGAAACGCGCACCTTGCGATTATCCACAGCAGCGCCTCTGTCTTCAGTATAAACACGCGGAAACAGAAAGGACAGAGGGGGCTGGCACAATAAGTATCTGGCATTTCGTGGCTCGCTCTACGACGAGCGGGAACCAGAGATGGCAAATTGCATTTTCTGCAAGGTTTGAAAAAAATCTGCTGCATGAACATATGAAGAGGCAAAGAAAGAGTGAGAACGTTTTAGGCAAGGGGCATCAACCAGGCATAAGACCTGGACGGGGCCAACCATATACATGTGGTGGCGGGGACAACGCAGGAATGAAAACGAAGAGAGAGAAAGAGAGAGAAAAAGTCTATAGCAGTACTCTGTCTACAGGACGTGGACATGGTCATGTGGTACGTACGAACAGAAACAATTCATATTTATCATCTGTGCTGAGAACTTCTAATGTCTGTGTCTTTTCAATGCCTGGAGCTTTCCGTTCCCATGAAAGTAAAGGACACGGTCCTACATAAATTCAACTTTTGAGACCGCTAAAACACTACAAATTTTCAGGTTCTGCTCTCGATAAGCCGCTGCCAAACGTATCCACACCAAAGCAAGCAGACTGCGAGACACATAATAGACGTTGCTCCACTCAGTGCAAAAGCCTCTCCTGTCGCTGTCATAATATAACGAATTGCGTTCAATACCTATTGCTATGTGGACAAGTTTACGCAGTGCTCAAGTTAGCACGCTTGTACCTCGCGCGTGATTCAGAGGCGGGAGCACAAGAGACGGTAAACTACACTTTGTTCCGGTTACGCCGGATTCCGTCTTTCCACTCGA
Source organism: Amblyomma maculatum (assembly GCF_055883805.1). Taxonomy (NCBI): domain Eukaryota; kingdom Metazoa; phylum Arthropoda; class Arachnida; order Ixodida; family Ixodidae; genus Amblyomma; species Amblyomma maculatum. Next base: position 187,028,464 of record NC_139346.1, read on the forward strand.
GGTTGGCGTCGTGCACCGCATCTGGCCAAGAAAATCGCGAGCACCCCGTACACAAGTGCCACGAAGCCACTCAGCGAAACCCGGCGGGGTCGCGCATGGCAGTGGAGATACGCTCCAATTTACGACAAGCACGCGACAGCAGTTGAAGGGATCTCGCGACGATCATTGGATGCACTTTAACTTTGTTAGGGCGTCCGGTTTCCAAGCTGCCAATTTCGGAGCGTGCAGAGGCGGCTGCGACAGCAACCAGCTTTCGGCCGGTTGCCGTCGCTCGCCAAACGGAAGAACCGCCATAAAACCAAAGAGGCAGTCGACGACGTCCTCCTCATTCGGTGCAGAGTTATGTGCAGTGTGGCAGAAGCCTATGCGTGCATAGAAAAATGCACTTTGCTATTATCGGTAGCGAAAAAGTAGCGAGAAATGAAATGAAAGGAGGATGCGACCTCTCCTGATTTCGTCTTTTCGCTGAACTGCCCCTGTGGGCCCTTCTATAGAAGGACCCACAGGGGAAGCTATACCTGGACTCTACAGGGCCCAGGTATAGAAAATAAGGCGACTAGGGTTAACTTTTACTATGTCCGGATGAGTCTCAACTTCGCGAGGAGCTGCTGTATGGGCTGTCCGAGTGACATAAATGAGGAGAAAAGGTAGGTGCAAATGAGTTGTGTTGTGTTGGGTTTTATGGCAAGGTACGTAACTGTAAACAAATGATAGAGCCCACGAGTGCCGATAATGACGCATTTCTGAACCTGTATATATAATTTTGCCAATAGAGGGTTCGTATAGAGGGGCCATATGCGGAGTACTGATACCTCAACAACACGGATTACTGCCTCTCTGTTGGCCTCAGTACTGTCTAACGTCACATATTCTTTTTCCTTAGGGACAAAACCGGGATAAGAAGCGGTTGTCAGTGTCGCCTCGGAGCTGCGTCGAGCGCCTTGATTGCACCGTACATGGCGGCAGCGTCGACGCTGTACAGAACTGCGCAGCGATCCTGCAGCACGGCTGTCGCCTCCGCCTCACAGCTCCCGCGACGTGTCAAGATGGCCGCCTCTAGAAGAGAAACGAGCTCGCCTCGAGATCATCCCGTTGCGCGTCGAGGTCGTTGAACAAATGCAACGAGGGAGCCGGAATGAATTGACAGCGTCAGATGCCGCCGCCGCCTGCAGTGGAGGCGCGAGAAGGGATGTCATCCGACGCCGTGCCGCACACGGCTCGCCGTCGGCTGGCGTCAAGCCGAAAAGGCGCGCATCCTTCGTCCTTCGCCGATTATTACAGCCTCGTCGTCCACCACAGCAAGAGGAGAGCCGTGGCGGAACGCCCCTTTTATCCGTCGCTCGCGCGCGCCACAGCCAGCATCTGTCTTTTTCGGCCTGTCACCGGGTTGACGAGTTTCGCTCGTGTAGTAGTAATTGGCGCTGCAGCGTCCCCAACAAACTTCCTGGTCACTTCGGAGCTGCGCCAATTCCTTCCAACATGGATCATCGCGCGTCGCACACTGAACAAGGCGCGAGGACTACACGACGGGGTCGCAGTCCGCTCCATTTCCGCAGAACAGAACGTAGAGCCAAGTGAAGCAAGGGTCTAGTCAGATATTAGTGAGGTAGTATTGAGGGGCGGCGACACAAAAACCATATATGTCTTCATAATGACCGCGCAGCTGAGCGAGTTCTGGCGTGATCGTTTACCAGTGCCAAGGAATGGTCTGTCCCTGCCTGCTTTTCTTAATACCGTTCATGTTTGACAGGAACCTACTTGCTAAAGACTATAGGGCGCACCTATACGACATGCCATACTCAGGGGCTGAGAATTAACTTCAGATCCCCTATTAAAAACGAACGAACATTATAGACTCTTGCAACATATTCAAAGCGTAAAACGTTGCAGCACTGCAAATTCTGGAAGTGCAAGGCACAATTGACAGGTGTTAATTCCGAAATCCTCTCGTCGAGGTGGTCCGCCGCTCTGCGCAGCTCCAGCCTCAGCGACCAACTCTGGGCCGTCCAGCAGCTCGTGGCGGCGAAGAGACAAGATATCGACGTTCCAACCTGGGAGGCCCGGTCGCGTTAAACCCTGCCGGTCACCAAATAAAGTTATTTCTCCACCTCCTCCTGCAAACTCCGCGGAAGCAGATTACTGCTTCCATACACACCCCTGGAAAGCAACCATAGTTGGGAGAAATTATAAACCGAATCACGTAGTTTTTAAAAATGTTTATAAAACTGCCCTGAAAAACTATACTAAACTTTGCTAGACAGGTCTCCCAAATTCCTGAGAAATACAATTGAAGGAAAGGTTGAAGTGCTTTCATTTATTTTTTTTCCAGCGTTTTATCAGCATATATGGCGTTTTATTCTAGTTTCATGCATTCTCCCTTTATTGACTCTATACTAAAGAAAAGTGTACATTAACACTCTCTGCATAGCGTATGGCTGCTGAGTTACAACAGTTCTGCCACCTGAAATCTGTTTCTAAGGAACCTTGCATGTTCTGTTCCGGTACGCATACAGATGGCGTCGGAGTACGAAATATCTAGTGGACATCCATCTGGCGCCAGATTTCCCCTATTTTATATCGTGACGAACCCGTTCTGTGCGCAGCGCTGCGGGTAGCGCCGTACCATTTCATTTTTAGTTTAGGATATGCATTTGTTATAGTCAACCTGAAGGCTAGTTTGCGACAGGGATTGTACGCCTTAATCGCCTCAACGCACCACGTAACCTAGCGCAGAGAGTATCTTCAGAGGATGAGGATGAGTGGAGAGAGAACCGTCATAGAAGCAGAAAGAGTACAAAGGGCATCGGGCTACCGTTCACTTGCTGTCGCGCGCCACAGGTAGAAGGAGGAGGAGGAGGGTGGCTGGGAATGGTAGGCCCCCGCCGTTTGCGGCGGGCGGCGGGGTCTTGCCTGCCACCGGCTATTGTACCTGTTCTAGGCCGTCATTGCACCCGCCACCGCTTCGGTGGCAGACGACGGTTGTTGCCGACGCGAGTCTTTCTCTCTTTCTTTTTATTTATTCTCTATGTTCTCCTCGGTCCGCACGAGGTAGCGGAGGTGGCTCAGCACAGTATAGTGTTCTAGCTACAGAGCCAGTAGAGCGGGCCCGTGCATTTTCTTTTCCTTCTTCCTACAGTTGCAACCACAGCAAGCATGGGAGTGACCGTCGCGACAGCGCATCGCGCGATCCAGCTTTCGCCTTCATACGTACTAATGCGGTCCTAAGTGTGTATGCTGTATTTTTTAGGCGTTTTGTAGCAAACAACCTAGGCCAACGCATACCATCCGAATTTCAGGTTTTGTATATGTCAGCGATTTGTGTTGGCAATTTGGCAATTGTGACTCTGTACGCTTACATTGGCTCTGTGCCGAACTGCACACAGAGCAAATGAATTTTCAGGCTTCATGCATTTTGCCTTGGTGCTGTTTCTGTGAAAGGATGACATAAACTGAATAAAAATAAAGTTATGAATCAGACCAAAGTCTCAATGCACAATAGTTTTTGCATCTCGTGACCGCCCAGTTCGGCTGCTGTGGCCGTAGTAGAACTTATGGCCACTTGTTGAGTGACGCTATAAACGCTAAAGTAACAGATCCATCCTTGCTAGCCTCTTTATGAAAATAGAACGCACATTCGGCAGAGTTCGATAAATGACCAACAGTGGTCAACTTGCGTCCAAATCCACAAGGTTTCTCTTGTACCTCTTTTATTTCTAAACACCGGCATAGCGTGCCCTGCATGCTGCTAAATATACGAAGGACCCCAATCACGCAAAGTGCAAAATTCCGCCCATGTCCTCTCCCGCGACACTGACATTGTGGCAAAATCAGTCGGTCGATTGATCCAGCGGAGCATTGCCGAAAAAGCCGGCAGCACACAACAGACCCGCAACCCAAGCGCGACGAACATACAGACAAACCCGACCCAAACACAAAAGCCAGACGATTCCCGTCAGACGAAGGAAGAGCGAAAGAATAGGGGACAAAAACAAAGCAAAATAACCAAAGAGTCAAAGAGAGCGACGCACCGACGGACGGTTACGAGCCGCTGGAGAAGGCCAGCGGCGACGTACTGTACGCATACACATACGACAACGGCGCAGAAAGGACTTCCTTTCCGCGAACGCTCTACAAAGTGACCACAGCGGCTCTATACCGGATATCGCTAGCGGATACGGTCCGCTCTCCCCGCCCACGTTATCGCTGCCGGTGAAGGCAGCTTATTCATTTTGAACCTTATTGTCCTTTTTCTTTTCATTTATTACATTTTTCTTGTTCTTCACCTGGGTTTCTCTACGGTGCACCTCCTCACCACCGATGGATGTGGAGAGGGAATAGTGGAGAGACAGAGGTTGACGACGCGGCATTCTGTGAAGAGACCTCTGCTCCCACTCTCCCCCTGCACTGCCATAACTTCCGAGGGCCGAAGAAGAGTGACTGGCCACAACCGCGCACCTCTCGCCCTTTGAGCGTGGCCCTTCGTCGAAGAGCGGCGATTTGCAGCGGCGCGTCCCGTCATTCAGCGCGCACATCGGCGCCAGCCATCGCGCTGGTATCCGGCCGGATGAAGAGAACGGCCGCGCCAGCAAGATCGGCGATAAACGATGCGCGGCCGCCGCGATGGGCCGCTGACCGACCGACGGGCGACTCGGCGCGGTCAGTCAGTCGTGGACGGGCCGACGTCCGGCCGAAGCTCGGTCGCCGCTCGCGCGCCGACTCGTGCCGGTCGTGTGGCCGCCCAGCAAAAGAGGTGTGCGCGCTGGGACGCCTAATTGGTTGCGCTCAATGACCGCGCCCTAATTGGGAGTCTCTTCACAGCGGTGCCTCGTGCAAAGAACAGGTCGAAACCCGTTACGGGGACGTACCGATATACCGCACGCGCGCTTTCGCCAGTGACGAAGTGTTCGTTACGGCCGGAAGACTATTGATGATTTGCTGCAGCTTCGTGCCTGGCTGCTCTCGAGTGATATAGAAGATGCCTAGCAGTCGACCTCTGTATGGAAGACGTACTTATAAACTGTGACAAACATGGTTTGTTAGCGCTGAGGTGTGTTTCCTTATCGTACCTCGTTTGTACGCGCTGCTCCATCTGAAGATCATAAACCCGCTACAGGTTAAACCCACTACAGGCCAAATTACTCATTCATTAGAACGGCCAAACGCTTTTATAAGCAGCTATGAGCAATCGGGATATTGGATATCGAAGCTCTGCCAGTAAAGAGGGAGCGACTTTATAAATGTAGGAGCCGCGCACCATAATACCGAAGTTTGGCGTTCAGAGTTCGCACCGCATATCGAGCGTTGTATAAGGGCCCAGCAAAAATTTGACTGCTCAATGCTCATTATCTCAATTATGAGGAAATTCTGCTACTTCGCGTACTCTGAATTTGTTGTCGTTGCTCGGCCGAGTTTACAATACATACTGTTACACACCAGATGATGAACATGAGGGACACAGCGTGGAAGGACGAGGAAGAGAAAGCATGTGCGTGTTGAGGCGTCGCCTGGCTCCTGTGCGCCTACCCTCTGTCTTTTCAATAGGGCATTACGTTGTGACGTTAGGAACGTTACAGTATGCTAGTTTTTGCAAAACGTCAAACTCGACGGGGCTTCAATGCCATCATAAGCAACGAATATCACACATAATCAGCACAGTCGGAATTTTCAGGGCAAACATTCTGCCCCAACTGCATTGCGGTGCGGTACAAAGGTAAAAGTTTAGAATGCAATAGCAGAAAAGAGCAAGTATATCAGTTTTTAACGTGAGCAGCTGATGATAAAGTGTAACACAAAATTTTACCCATCAATCTTTGCCCATCTCGAAGCGTTCGTGGCTCCACGTCATTTCACAAATTCTCTGTGGAACTTGCCGTTCGGCACAAAGCACAGGACAGCTCTGCATGGCATGAACGATCATACGTGAGGTCACTGTCATACGCCGAATGCGGATGGTTGCGCGACGGAGAGTTAGCAGATCTATGCATGCCGCCGGTTTACAAAGTTTACAATAAGGTAACACACACACACACACACACACACACACACACACACACACACACACACACACACACACACACACACACACACACACACACACACACACACACACACACACACACACACACACACACACACACACACACACACACACACACACACACACACACACACACACACACACACACACACACACACACACACACACACACACACACACACACACACACACACACACACACACACACACACACACACACACACACACACACACACACACACACACACACACACACACACACACACACACACACACACACACACACACACACACACACACACACACACACACACACACACACACACACACACACACACACACACACACACACACACACACACACACACACACACACACACACACACACACACACACACACACACACACACACACACACACACACACACACACACACACACACACACACACACACACACACACACACACACACACACACACACACACACACACACACACACACACACACACACACACACACACACACACACACACACACACACACACACACACACACACACACACACACACACACACACACACACACACACACACACACACACACACACACACACACACACACACACACACACACACACACACACACACACACACACACACACACACACACACACACACACACACACACACACACACACACACACACACACACACACACACACACACACACACACACACACACACACACACACACACACACACACACACACACACACACACACACACACACACACACACACACACACTAAAAAAAATCAATCCAATTCAAACCTCCATCACGTGAACCAAACGCGTTGATCACACCGCTACCTGTAGGGCAACGACTCCAAGGAGTATGGCATATCTCACCTCATATTCCGCACGGTGTGGGCGTACAGAAACGAAAATCCTTCCCTCAGCGCCGAGACAGTATAGTGTAAGGCAGACGACGAGCAGTTAGGTATAGACAGATTGTCCTCGAGTCGAGACGCGGGATAAACTTAGCCAACCTCGAAGCGGACAGACAATCCGTGGGCTCGATGCATGCAGGCACAACCTGCGACAGTCGTGCGCATAACCCTTTCAGAATAGCCGGCGATTCTTCAAAGTCATGTCGAACACTTGCAGCGCGCGGGCAGCAGCACGAAAACATAGAGTATACGAAATATATCGGTGTCGTCGCCGGAATCAATCATTTGCTTCACCGCTGCCTTTGCCAAGCACGTGCAGCCGCGAGCTATAAACAAAGGGCTGGCGAGAGTGCGCGCATATGCAGTGAAGCGAAAGGCTGCGGGCTGCCGCGGCAAGCACGGCGCAAAGGCGAGCGTACTTTATATTATTTGAGCGCGGGTACAGGAAGGGGCGACTGCTAAAAATGAGAACCGATGAGTGACTAAAATGGTTGACCCTATTCTGCGGGCGTTCACATGGTGTCGTATACTTCTGCCTATCTTCTATTCCTCTAACCTTTTAGTGGGACTCTGGAGGCGGACTATGAGATTATATATATATATATATATATATATATATATATATATATATATATATATATATATATATATATATATATATATATATATATATATATATATAGAGAGAGAGAGAGAGAGAGAGAGAGAGAAGGAGAGTGAGCGCAGCGCTATGTAGTACAGTAAAGGAGAGATGGGGGCCCAGCTGTGTGCTGGAACTCCAACTGCTGCCATACACCAAATGCCTCGTCACTGGAGATACCATTGCTGTGCTTCAGATCTCTTCCCTCTCCTGCCCCCCAAACTTTTTTTTTTTTTTTTTGTAACTCCTTCCTAAGGCCAAATTCACTTTCAGCTCTGACAAAACCTCATCATGAAGGGACCCACGAACACCAATTCAGGAAACACGCCGCGGAACGATGAGATGACAAGCGCTTCCTACGCGAGCCAGGAAGTATAGGACAGACATGGACGAGCAGCCAAAGCGAGTGGAAACACCGGCAGCATTTTTTTTTCTCCCACGGTCCCGGTCCCGCTATGCGTATGTGGATAGGTGACGACGAAATCCGCCCAGTGTTACGCAACTCACGGCGAACTCACCGTTCTTTTATTTCTCTGGTGCGAGTAAGAGAGAAGGGGGGTCGCTTAAACTCCACCACTGTCCTTCGGTGGTGGCTGTGCATGTTCGCGTCGCACGCATGAGCGGAGATGGACGCGCGCGAGCTTCCGGTCGAGGACTGCCGGCGCGCGCGCTCCACCGCGCAGCGCGGCGGCGATCGGAGGAAAAACAATATCCGGGAGACCGCGTTTGACGGTGCGTGCGGCTCGAGAATCAAGGCCGCTCGAAAGAGAAAGCGCTCGTCTTCCGCTGCGACCCCCCAGCCGGGCCATTTCATTTCATTGTCGTCACCGGCGCGGCTTTCTTTCACCGGTCGAGTGTGTGTTCGGCTCCAATGCCCACGCCTGCGTTTTGTGTGCAATCGGCGCGCGACCGCCGCACCACCGCGTTGGTGTGTAAAGGCACCCACTGAAATGGCGGGAGTCGGTTAGGCGGTCTGTATGCTCGTTGGGATGCGGGCGCCATCGGCTTCTGGTCGCGTCTGGTTGCAGAGATTTATCTTGCCCTATGAAACGTATACACAAGCCAGTACTTTCGCATTATAAACAATGTTGCCAAGAGCCAGTAGAAATAGGCGTTGGAGTAAAAAGGGAGTAAGTAGCACGTCCTCTAGCACACTCCTTTACAGGGACACGGTATTCTCTCCACGCCCTCAGTCAGATATTCACCACTAAGTGCACAGCATGCTGTACTTGGACAACACAAGCATATCCCCTGCTCATATAATATTTACTTGATACAGTCAGCGGTGAAAGGAGGCTTTTATCCCCTTTTGCACAGGTTATAACGTTATCAATTAGAGGATACAGACACCTCATTTAAAATTTTCGTATTGCTATAAATTCTCATATTCTCGTGTGAGAATTGGCGTCCATATGTCTAGGGATTAAAATTTACCCCAGGGGTTGGGCAGTATGCTCTAGCTTTAATAGGGAGTGCGCTAAAAGACAAGCTACTCCTTTATTACTCCCTTATATGCTTAATTGTGTTAATGTAGAGAGAGACCAGAAGGACTTTTCTCAGTGCTCAAAAGGCAAGACAATCCTCTGGGAAGTCTGCCATAGATCCTGAAAAATGGTGTCGGCATATTAACGACAACGGAGTCTGGTGTATGCTACAGAAGTTTATAGTATTCTCGCACACCAGCAAGAGAAAGATCTGCGCTGCGCCTACTGACACTGAAGGCCGTAGGCGAAAAGCTCTCAGAGTCTGAAATAACATCACAAAGATGTTGCCTCCTCTCATATCTTCAGGCTTAGGGCTACAATTATCAGAGCATCAAAGGGCATTCCGATTGCTGCAGGAGAATTTAGAGCAAGAACAATTATTTGAGATCCAATATCTGCTGCGCCAGACCATGTGTACAGAAGGTATACCTGCGATGTGTGCATCGACGAACCCCCTCTCCCCTCCGAGCGCAGCTACTCCTATTTACAGATGGCGAGCTGTCTTGATCACTGTCACAGCTTTCAGGCAATGATCGCCACCCATACAGTGCACCGAGAGCGATAATACATCTTCAAAATACAATAGACAAAAACAAAATTAAAACATGCATCCGCACAAGCGCTTCCTCATTTTCCCCGGATGAGCAGGCTCGAAAGTGAGCCGGACCTCTGGCGGCACCATCAATCAGTCAGAGCTGAAAAGTGAACGCGATTCGTTATCAGAACGTCGCCATCAGAGCGAGCCACGGACGGTGGGCGGCTCGCCGAGACGACCGGATTTGCCAGCTGCCGTGGATCGCGGCTGCATCAGGTGTCGCGTGTGTCGGAGGACCAACGAGATGAAACTCAACCAACCGGCGACGAAGCTAGCTTCGCATTTGAAACAACCCTCAATTGCGTGCGCGCATCCACGCGTAAATTAAAACGGACGCCGCAGAAAAATAAAATGGCGAGAAAGAGGAAAAGAGGCCACGAATTGAGCGCAGAGACGGCACCGACTTGGAAGGAAGGAGACGACAGAAGGAGACCACCGGTGCCCGCCCAAAGCAGCACCTGTCCGAGCTCGTAACATGCGAACGCAGCGAGCTCGGTTCTGCAGTGTGTGGAGCTGCCAACGAGTGTCATGATTTATGGGCGAGGGACGCGATGGGCACAAAAGTGAGTCCAGGTGGTGTTTTCGTCACACTTCTCTAGAGCGCCTCTTCGTTTAACACAGCTTCGGATATACCGAGCAAAAGTTTCCGCGTAAAAGTTTTCAGCTAATACTGCGCGAATGGAAAGACTGAAATCTGTTAATGTCCAAGAACGGAAGACCAAAGTCACACGAGGCTTACCAGTAAAGTCCGGGAGGCGGAAAATGCACAGTGTTGCCCTCATAAACTCCCAACGGGTGGGAATCACTGCCACAAGCAATATATAGATCATACACAGATTTGCGGGAAGTGCATGGGGAGGTCTTCCTCATCCCACCTCTTCCAAGCGAGATATTTCGCATAGGAAAAGCACCCATGAACTCTGTGTTCTCTACGAAAACAGTTCAAGTATTTAGAAATAGGTGGTTCAAATGGTAACTTCGCGTTCCCCTTGCGCATGCGCACACACACACACACACACACACACACACACACACACACACACACACACACACACACACACACACACACACACACACACACACACACACACACACACACACACACACACACACACACACACACACACACACACACACACACACACACACACACACACACACACACACACACACACACACACACACACACACACATGGTACAAATCAGAAACGAAATTTTTCACTTTCACTCCAATCTTCCTCCCTTCCCCTACGGCGCGATGCAGGTGTCCACAGCGCAAGTGTGTCACCTTCCTGTGAACCATTTATTATTATTATTATTATTATTATTATTATTATTATTATTATTATTATTATTATTATTATTATTATTATTATTATTATTATTATTATTATTATTATAGGACAACGTCGTGTCCAACTACCAACTTATATTTCCGACATTCCGCAGTCAGAGACGAAATTGAGGAGAAAAGAAAAAGACGCGAATTTGGAGCTTAGAGAATTTCAGCCTCGTGAATCACCCGTCATTGTTTCGCGAAATGAGAAAAACGCACGTAATATGTTAACGATTGGCGGTGGTCGCGCCGTTCCCGCTCCCAAGAAATGACGCCAAGATACCGAGAAAAAAGCGGCTCCCTGCCCGGTCCTCTCGGTCGACGATGACGACGGGTCAGGGTGAGCGGTGGGAGGGAGCGTCGTCTGTCAGCGCCAGCGGCGGCAGATCGTTCGAGCGCATCGAGGGAGCTCGCAGCAGCCCGGCCAAGCGGTGCGCGCGCCCGCGGACAGGTGCGTGCCCTTTGGGAGTCAAGGCGAACGGAAGAAGGGGACATCCAGGCAGTAGCGGGGCGGGGAAGCGCCAAACAGATAAAAAGAAAAAGACAACGAATATAAGAGAGCTGGAGAGAATTATATCGGCAGACGAAAGGAAATGCGGGCCGAACCCCCGGGGCCATAATGGCGCCCACTGTCGCTCCTCCGTTGAAGCGCGAGCGCTGGGAGAGTGAGAAAAGTGCGGTTACGGGCGCGCGAACACGGCGGAGGGTGAGAGATGGCTTGGCTGCCGCGGCTGCTGCTGCTGCGGCGGCTGCGGCGACGTCCACGACGACGACAGGTGGCAGCGGCCGCCGCCGAGCGGTTCGATCGAACGCGACGGGAAGCCGAGCGATCGCGGGACACGAAACGCGCGTTCGCTCACGCACGCGCGCGCTCAGCCGCACATTGTGCGGCGGCGCGGATGGGCGGGCGTGAGAGCGACAGTGATGCCCTCCGTGTACTTTCTTCCGTAGAGGGATACTTCCCTACTACAGCCAGAGTCTGTTTGGACACTGGCAGCATAAATAACAGTGCATTGACGGAGGGTGATTGTGTGGTGTTCGGGATAGAGGAGAGTACCGTGGTTTTCGAGCGGTGGGAAATAGAAAGCCGGCGAGAAATGACAGAGCAACTCAGAGCCGCATTTGTCTTTTCTCGCCGTACTTACCGCCTACACTCGACAGTGTTGTAACACTGTTTGGTGCGCTGTAGGCGGCTCGGCGCGTTTGGTTCGACGCAACATGAAGGTGCAAAAGAGACAGGGACGAAACGAGCTAGATGTAAACGTGTGTGCGGCTAGGTCCTGTATTCCTGCGCTATTGTTTGACCAAGGCCAGTCCGAAGCATGCGACGAAAGTTACGTTCAATCTTTAAATACCTCATAGACCCATATGTGTCATGAACTGAAAGTTAAGATGCTTCCTCTGCTAAGCTCATGCCACCAGAGTTCTCTCGAATATACTCTGCTTCGCGGCAGCCCGGTGTATGTCAGTCAGTACACCGTTCACGGACCACCTCAATGCGAAATAATCGCCAAAAACAATGCAAAAAGGTTGGCAGCACAGCTTCATTAAGAAGCATTGGCGAGAGAGAGTAAAAGAGACGGCCTTGAGATACAGCACTCTTGAGAGCCGTGTAGCCTTCGTGTACACTGGTCATTATTAAAATGGAAACAATTGGAGCGCGAGAAACGACTAGCACGCTGGGAAAAAAGTACGGGCATGCTTTTTCTTTACAACGCTCGACGTTTTTTGCGCTCTCATTTGAAGCTCGGTACACAGTGCACAGCATATTGCAAATGCTTGCAGAACCCGTGAACCTCGAGTGCTGTCCCGCAATACTTTAGCGCTCATTTCGAACACTTGAATCGCGGTAATTGCTCTGGATTATTACGTTAGAACGCACTGAATAATTTTTCGCTGCCTCGGCATGTCGCATAGAAAACTAAAGTATACACTTGTCCAGTGCTATTCTTGCAGCTGACATACACGCAGTGAGGAAATGCACGAGCACGCGACGTCATACATTCCCCTCGTCACGATCGCATAAGCGCCGGAAACGAAGGAGGGGTGTATACGGACTTCGTAAACCTCACTTCGACACCTCAAAAACAAACTGCCTGCAGATTCAGAATGCATTCAAATTGGAAAACGCTATCTCCAATGCATTGCCTCGCGACAGAAGCTTTACGGTAATGCGAAAAAACAAAACAAAAACAAAAACAAAACAAAACAAAAAAAAGAACACGAAACATTAAAGCAAGTCTGCAAGAGTGAGAAAAAAGACACCGCCCCTCCGCACAGCGGGATAAAATAGTGCCGCCGACTGTCGAGTAGTCTGGTAGCCACCTCGCCGGGCGAATCCATCAAACGCGCCTCTTTTGCAGCAGGTGTGTGTATGTGCGTGCGTGATGAGCTGATCTGCACCTCCAGCTCTCAAAGGCAAGCAGCGATAGAGTGAGTGAGAAAGTCAGAACGAACAAACACACTCGTGTTTCTAACGCAAACATCCCCAGCAGCAAGAAGCAAGCTGTAACAAGATCGGCATTGCGCTGTTCCTCGTGCACACGCGGAGGCAGACTGAAGGCGCCACCGTGCAGCATCAGCGTCTCCGCGCCACGCGACGGCGATTGCTCGGCGGCGCGCATCCGTTTCCCTTCCTATTGCGCATACAGATTCGGCATGCGAATTCGGAGCCCACGCGAGATAAATTTTTCATTCCGAGAAGAAACGCGGCCCGTGTAATATATTCCGCGCGTATCAGGACGGCGATACGCAATTTGCCCCAACGCTGCATGCCTACAGCTCGATGCTTTCTGCCGCCGCTTGCCTCTTCAACCTCCCTTCCCCTTTTCCCCTCGGCTCTCTTTTTCTTTTTACTTTTTTTTTATATATACGGTGTGATACGCGGTTTGTTCGAGCCTTGTGACAGGGACGCTTCTCTAGCTTCCACCGCACAGTTGGTCGGCTTTGTCTCCAGGGAGAAAGGGCGGTCGAGTAAATGGGGAACGGGAGGTCACAGTGGATGTGTGTTCTGTTTGAAATGGATTTTTCGTATACGTTGTGGTGATCCACCACTCTCTGTGCTTCTCTTATGCGCACTTGTATCCGTCGATGTAGTTATCGTATTCGTTTGGAAAGGAAAAAGAGGAGGGAACGAAGGTTGAGAGTCGGCGGTGAATTAATTTTAAGGAATAAAGGAACCATGCGCAAGGGAGCAAGAAACGCGTGTTATTTTAGATGTCTGCTATAACCGTTTCTCGACGTTCGCTTGCGCCCATTTACATGTTCGCGGTGCGTGCTCGCAAAAGTTGCACTACATAGCGGTACTGGCCGCGAGTACGACATTTCTTGTCTCGGAAGTGCACTTTCGACAGCCTTTAAACATCGGGATAGTTACAGGCATCGAAGGCAATGAATCATTACTGCTGTGTTTTAAGGGCTTTCGTGATTGTCTTCCTTCAGAGAATGCGAAGTATTTGGTCCCTTTTACCTGTCACCGAATTTGCAAGACAAACCATGTGACGTCACATTGCTTTGACGCCATGACCCTGTCGACCAATAGAACGGCCGGTCGCCGAGCGGGTTTCCCTCTGAACGGGAGCCTTAAAAACAGATCACTTTAAACATTCGATTTGTTTTGTGGGGTTTAACGCCGCAAAGCGATCAGGCTATGAGAGACGCCGTAGTGGAGGTTCCTGGAAATTTCGACCACCTGGGGTTCTAACGTGCACTGACATCGCACAGCACATGGAGGCCTTGCTTCTAGCTTCCATGGAAAAGCGGCAGCCGAGGCCGGGATTCGATCCCGTATCCGATCCTTTGGAAACAGTATAGTCAAGCGCCTTAACCATTGCGCCATCTCGGCTGAGTGAATTAATGTACACAGACACTCAGACAGGACAATCGGCATATAACCTTTCGAATATAAAACATGCTATCTCCAGGAAAACATACATATTTGGACGAATATATATATAAGTTGCCGCTTCCCAGCAACAACTTTGGGAGAAACAGTGGTCGAATATGTAATAGCGCACAAGTTTATATTCGTGTACGCGTGTCATAAACGCTCACACAAGCTCGACAAAATAATCTATAACATAGACAACATAGACCTCTTTCTTTCTTCTCTCTCTCTATGTCGAGTTTTGCTTCTCTGTAGCACAACGGCATGATGCGCAAGCTGACGGTATCGAAACCAAAATGAAAATAAAAACATCGTCATTCGCGTATATACTCCTTACCACTGTCGGTAAGCCTTCCTCCATAGCTATGTGAACGGCACGAGCTACACGTAAACTGGATCCACAAGCCCGGCGCTAGCGAGAACCCTACATCTCCCGCAGCGACGGTACAGCCTCTTCGTTCACTACACCGAAGGCGCGCGAGAACAAAGAAAGCCAACGAGGGAAAACGAGGGAAGACAGCCAGGTTGAGGTCGTCGGCGATGAGCGCTACAACACCGTGCGACACGCGCCGTCAGCAGTGCTAAGTTGGTTATGTATGGCCTCTTTCGAGTCTCTCCCTCCTTTTCCCTATAGCCAACACGCTGCATCACCGCACGTTATACTCAACACGCAGCCGACGGCCCCGCATGGATTCCGACCTGCAGGCAGCATTGCCGAGATGGGGAAGCGAATAGGGAAAAACAACAGAGATCCGAGAGCGGGGCAGTATACATGGGGAGCAAAAATAAGAGGGAGCCGGGGGAAAAACGAGGAAAAACCTGAGGGATACACGAGGGTTGAAAGGAGGCCCGCCGTAACAGCTCGAGGGAGGAACCGTCGTCAGTCAGGCCCGGGCGCATTCGCCGGCAGCGTTGCCTTTATTGAGCTGAGTTGATTACTGTTAATAGTTAGGTCCGCGCTCAGTGCTGTACGGCCGAAGCGGCGGCGACGACGTTGGATGCATGTGTTTGGTTGAAGAGCGCAGGTCGGCCGAAGCTGCGGAGCGTACGGAGCGGCTGTTATCGCGCCGCGCCATGCACATTAATTACAAGATGGCGCCGACGTCTCCCGGGAGAAGCGCAAGAACAGGACGTGCCTCGCGAAACATAGCCAGGCGCCGAGCGGTGTTTAGCGTTTAGCCCGCGGCGCGGGTTGTGTCCTTCGCTGAGCGGCGAAGAAGGCGAGGATCGAGGTTAATTTTGCTTTTCTCTCCGACAACGAGGTGGTGGTGAGGGTTTTTGCTTCTGGTTCTACCCGCATACCGTTTTCCTTCGCCCTCCGGAGCATGCTATTTATATTATAGCGGATTTAAGCCGGCTCGGCTGCGCTAAACCCTAGCCGAAACAAATTTGCTTTTGTGGAAGCTCGCTGTTTGGCTTACAACGTTTCAGAGAGTGTACTTGCTTTATTCGCCTCGGCAGTGCAAAATGTATTTGCAAAACTCATTTAACATGCATGTATTAAAAGCATTGAGGAAAAAAAAAAACTATTACCTGCACGATTGAAAGCATGTTGTCTCCTCGGATTTAGATCCGTTGCCGCAGTATTGGCACAACGCTTTTTCGCACATGAATGCTAAAGAGAAGCTTCAGGAGCACATTCTTATATGTGCCTCAGCAACTGAGTGAAGTCATCGCACTGGACTCGACTCAGCAAGCACAACTACCAGACAAAGTGACACATATGTTGTTACAGTACGCGTAACGCCACTCCTGTACTGAAGGCGGTTATAAAGTGGAGAACAAACAGGATTTACTCCGATTAAGACGGCCAACAGTCCAAACATTCAAAATGTATACAGGTGGGTCGAAATGTCTAGTGCGTCACACGATTGCGTCCTCCATTTATTGCACCGTCATGTTCAATCACCCGATGCGAGCTCTTCTAGTTCCTACCCCCAAACCGTGGAAGCTAATCTCTCCATTGGAGAGTTGCAACTCCTGCTATACTCAGTCGAGCCAGCAACACACACACACACACACACACACACACACACACACACACACACACACACACACACACACACACACACACACACACACACACACACACACACACACACACACACACACACACACACACACACACACACACACACACACACACACACACACACACACACACACACACACACACACACACACACACACACACACACACACACACACACACACACACACACACACACACACACACACACACACACACACACACACACACACACACACACACACACACACACACACACACACACACACACACACACACACACACACACACACACACACACACACACACACACACACACACACACACACACACACACACACACACACACACACACACACACACACACACACACACACACACACACACACACACACACACACACACACACACACACACACACACACACACACACACACACACACACACACACACACACACACACACACACACACACACACACACACACACACACACACACACACACACACACACACACACACACACACACACACACACACACACACACACACACACACACACACACACACACACACACACACACACACACACACACACACACACACACACACACACACACACACACACACACACGCACGCACGCACGCACGCACGCACGCACGCACGCACAAAGAGAGACAGAGAGAGCAGGTTGGGGCATCGTGGCGGCGTAAAGATAGCGCCTCCTTCTCGGTCGCCAACGAACAATATAAGCGTCAGCAGGGCCGGGCATATACACACATTTAGGGGCACGTCCACCCCTGCAAAGGAGGTGAGTGTCGAGTACATGGGGCTAAACGCGCCCCCTTCAGCTGCACCGCGTCAGCTGCTCCGTTTGCAACCCCCAATTCCATTCGGTTCCCATGGCGATCTGGAGCGACAGGCGAACGACTGCCTTCCATTAAATACCGAATAATGGCCGCGTAACCCGACCAAAAGAAAATTTGAGGACACCCCAAAGAGAATGAGAGGCTACGTCTGGGTCGGAGAAAGGAGAGACAAATCGAGAGTGGAAGGGGGCGGAGGGGGGGGGGGGGGGCAATGCGTAGCCGCCAAAGAGGCCCACTTGCACAATGACGGTGCTACCGTGGTACGTGGCCCCTCAGCGGCACCGGAAGCGTCGGGGTCATCGCGGCGAGGGTTGCCAATTCGCGGTGCGCTGGACTGGACCGACGGAGGCGACGCTGAGCGGTAGCTTTTAATCGGCGGAGATCGTTAAAGAAGCTTGCTGCGCGCCACGGAAGTCGTATAATCAGACGGAGTGAGGAAAAGCGCGCGGGGCATCTGCTGCCGCTGCAGCGTCGTCGGGCGCCAGCGACGCCGGCTGCTGGCAGCGTCAGCATCGCCCGGCGAATGAGCGATAAAGGCGACCAAATTAGCGCGAACGGTGCTCGACGGAGCGTGTAGACGGGCGTGGTGGTGTGTGCGCAACACCAAGCTTTTTATTGCATGAGCCGCGCTCAAGACGTTGTTGGGGGGGACGAATAATACACCTGCTGCGGCATCATGCGCGGCGGGAGCCGCCTAGGCCTCGCGGCGACAGAGCGCTTCCTGTTCGTCCGGCAGGCTCGCTGGAAGGGCAGCTGCGACTGCGACCCTGCGTCGTCTTTAGCCGACGAACCTTGGATACGCTCGTGTGGTTTCGCCAGAACGCTGCGTAGCGAAAACAGGAGGAAAAAAGAAAACGAGACCGGGGAGAACATGGTCCGCGCGAGTGGTCACCGCAGGTGAATGGCGACAGGAGGGACAGCGAACAAGAGCAGCGGTGTCTATCCATTGCAAGGAAAAGGCAGCCCGTCACGGAGGGGGGTAGACTGAACTCTGGGTTCCTTCCTTCTTCTGTGACTGAATTCTGTGGTTCGAGCGAGTACAGTAGTGTGCTAAGCTCAGCCAACCGCGCATGTCTTAAAAATCCCGAATGGAGAAGTGACAGCAAATGTGGATGGCTGGAAGAGACCTCGAGTTTCTGCCTGCCTCAAAAGGAAGAAATAATTTGTGATTTTACCATCTTGCCCAACAATACCGTTGCTTTCAGATTACACGGGCAAATTACAAACCTGGTGCTCATGATTTCGAAATTTCGTCCTTGTCTTAAATGTGATCATAGACTGTCACGTAGTCGATCATGAATGCGGTACACTAGAAGAAGGACGTAGACTTCGCAGTGAGTGTCAATGGCCACAAGGTTCGCATAACCCTTGCTTGCAGGAGCAGCTCAAACGCGCAGCCACGAACATTAGAGCAGTCCGGCCCCTATACACGGTCCCAGAGAACTGCACGATGGTCACTCCATATACCTGCATGTCCGCCTAGATCTGCTGCGCACTTCTATCGGTCAGTCGAGGTGAGACTGCAGATGGGGTCGGGAGGTTGAGGTTTCGCGAAATCAGCATACATATTTTACTGTTCCGCCGTTTTAGGCAGCAATGCCATATGCATATCTGAACAAAATTAGCAGTGCACACGTTTTTTATTCGTTTCACACTGCGAAACTAACCTAAATGTAATAGGGTGAAACCATAGAATTTCTTACACTAACTAGAGGGAAAGCTGAGGGCGCTGCACTTCAGCCACTATGGGCGCGCTAAGAATCATGGGCCGGTATGCTACTTGTTGCGGGACAGTCGGTTTTTCTAGGGTACGTGGAGTGGCGTTACTGCGATGTTTCTTTTTCGTCATCATCATCATCTGAAGGTGCGTACATAGACCGCGAAAGCCATAGTAGCGAAGGCGCAAAAGCAGACGTCGCCAATAAATGGTTTCTGTTTCCCGAAATGCCACTAAAAACTTTCTTAAGTGATTGCATAACCATGAATATTTTCATAACGTTTTTTTTTATTTCAAAGTTTGCTTATTAAGTGCGAAATATTGGTATTTGTGCTGCTCAAAACTAAGCCTATAGGAGAAAGAGCCATCGCTTATATTGGATAAATCTCACACTGACATGCTGTTTCTCTCTTTGCAATTTTCAATGTTAAAACATTATTTACGGTAGAACAACGCTTATCTTTGCATTCAGTTCAGTTCAGTCGTTCAGTCGTGTCCGACTCTTCGTGACCCTATGGACCATGTCACGCAACGCTTTCCGGTCTCTCACTATCTTCCTAACATCACATAACTTCATCTGCAGTGCCTCGAGGATGCCATCTAACCATCGCGTTCGCTGCCTACCCCTTCTCCGGCGACCCTCCACCTTTCCCAACATCAAATCTTTCTCCAGCGACTCCTCTCTTCTCATCAGATGACCAAAGTAGCTGAGCTTTAACTTTAGAATTTCACCCTACAATGAGCAGTCAGGGTTTATATGGTCGACAATATCGACTGATTTGATCTTCTGGCAGTCCAAGGAACTCTCAAGAGTCTTCGCCAGCACCACAATTCAAACGCGTCAATTCTTCGGCGGTCAGCCTTTTTCACAGTCCAACTCTCGCATCCATACATCACAACTGGAAAAACCATAGCACGAGTTATACGGACCTTGGTTGGCAGACGAATGTCTCTGCTCTTTACTAGGTGGTCAAGGCTATTGCTCTCTTTCCCAGAAGCAGGCGTCTCCTAATTTCATGGCTGCAGTCTCCTTCCGAGGCAATCTTGGAGCCTAAGAAGAGAAAATCTGTCACAGCTTCCACTTCTTGTCCATTGATGCTCCAGGACTTGATAGGGCAAGACGCCATGATCTTTGTCTTTTTAATGTTCAGTTTAAGCCCAAACTTCTCACTCTCTTCTTGTACGCGCATCAGAAGTCTCGAGTTCCACTTCACTTTCTGCCATTAGTTTTGGCCAAAAGTTGTAGCTCTGCACTCGGTAGCTCTCCGGCCCATGATGCTTTGAGCGCCCATGGTGGCTGAACTGGCCGTCTGGAAACTCCATGTAAACTCCCATAGACGGCAGCACAGCTTTCCCTCTAGGTAAGAGTAAGAAACTCTATGGGTGCAACAAAGGTGTGACGTGTTCGGCGAGACAAGCTAACGTCAGAGTGGTGGAAGCGGTGTGCAGCTGGTTAAGGTGCGAATGGCGCCAATGTATAGAGGTCAAGACGAGGAAAAAAAAAAACACATCTGCTATTGTTTCGTCCAGCCTTTGCTTACTCCTAAAGGATCATTTAGAAATGTTTTCCTGTCTAGTTTTCCTCTATGGAACGACCGCTGGTCGAGGCTAAAAGTAAACGAGGACGACCTGACTAAAACTAAGCGTATTCAAGAACGCTAGTTTAAAACGGCCCTCTCCCTTCTCCCCCGTCAACCAAGACTTAATGGTTAGAATGAGTGATACTCATGAGGTTACAGATGATAACCATGCAGAGTTTGAACAATGAGAAGCAGTTTAAAGACTGTTAGCGAAATGTACCTTCTTCGAAGGACATGTTAGTGCTGGAGGAAGGTTTAAACGGCGCTTAACGCGTACCCAGCGTGGAATCGCGTCGCTTGGAAGCTCATTTTGGTGCATGATAGTCCATGTCCTTTCTGTATATATGAATGCGGATGCACCCAAAGGCCAGAGACAGTTCTCGGCGACAGCACAAGCGCATTTTGACTCGGCAATGCACTTCACCTAATATATTTGGCGAAGTTGGGGAATCGCTAAATGATGAGAGAGGTGCACTGAGCAGGCACACATTTTAGAGCTGACACTTAGGCAGTCTATAGGAAAGCAAAAACCTTTCCGGGTTCTTTCCGCCAGTGACAACTTCCTGCGCACGAACTCTCCGCGCGATGCCGAGTTCTCATGATCGTTTCCCGCCAAGCCTTGCTATTCTATACATGCGCATTCTTCTTTAACACGAGAGCTTTAGCATCTACGTGCCACAAAAAATTGTCCGACAGCGTCAGAAACATCGACAGTTTTAAGTTTTATTGACCCAAAGAATCCCGAAAATGCCCTTTGAAAGTGGTAGTTGGCAGTTAACATGGCTGGTCACTGAGTGGCCGGCACGTTGCGTGACGTCAGAGACCACATGACGTGGCTGAGTTGGTAGGAGCCGCCAACTGGAGCAACTCCTTTCGCATGGAAGAGTGAGATAGGAATCCAACACACTTGCACCGACCGTTTCAAACCCATTCAGCCCCATAAAAAATAAAATACAAGCATATCTCAGACAGGTGGTAGCTTGCAGGTGACACCTCATATATGGTCTTAGTCACCTAAAATAAAATCATCCTAGCGAAATAAATGATTCCGAAACGAGCGTTAATGCACCGCTCATTGCTTTATAAGCAAAGGAGATAACATAATGATGCAACATGCCGCAGAAAAGTAACGCTCTCGCGTATATATGCCGTATGAAATCTCACTGACAGTCTTTTTTTTTTTTTAACATTGTTTTCCAGATGCTTTGCCCCCTATCTGCATGCAATCTTACAAGACGATTTCTGTTTCAGCGCAATTCTCTATCACTGGCTGTAAGCTGCTAGCGCGAACGACGACGGTAGCGAAAAGCCTGCAGCGAATCGTCCTAAGCAGTGCAGTTCTTATAGCGACATTTCACCTCACTGGGAGGTTCAACCAAATCATCAACGCTCGCTGCCGTTCGGGACTGGTGGTGGCAGCCATCTTACAAGGCTCGAGCTAGCGACGGTTCAGACCAAGGGAAGGATGCGGAGACACGGAGGAGGAGGAGGAGGAGGAGGAGGAGGAGGAGGAGGAGGAGGAGGAGGAGGAGGGCACAATGCGACCGGGTGGCTTAAGATTGCACACGGGCGTTTCGCGAGGCCAGCCGCATTGTCTCCGCACGCATTCGTGGAATAATAATTGCCCCCGAACCGCAGCGGCGGCGGCATCGAGGTTGGTCAGACGCTGGAAGTGAGCGCGCAACAGGAAAGGGCGTCGTCTCTCAACGTGCAGCGGTTAAGAAAATAAGAAAGAATGAGAGGGCGTTGGGAAGAAGCTCCTCCGATGATCATTACAACGATGGCCGTTTAATTGTGGCTGCTCAGCGGAGCAGCCTCCATTATCGCTTCCTCCAAAGAGGCTCGAACCGAGCACTGCTCTTCCTCCTTGCGCCGGGTGTCGGCAAGACGCCATTTCGAGGAGAGACA
This sequence comes from Amblyomma maculatum, assembly GCF_055883805.1. Classification (NCBI taxonomy): domain Eukaryota; kingdom Metazoa; phylum Arthropoda; class Arachnida; order Ixodida; family Ixodidae; genus Amblyomma; species Amblyomma maculatum. The sequence continues at coordinate 187,051,496 of NC_139346.1, forward strand.
GATTAAGGGGAATAAGGGAATAAAAAAAAAAAGAAAGAAAGATATAAATGAGGTAAGGACCATTGTTTCATAGGCTATCATTGTTTGAAACCGTCGCCCGGCAGCCAGTGGAGACGCGCACTGCTCGCGTTCGCTCGCGCCACGCTCAGCCACCAGCCGGCAACCACCTTAAAGTGAACAATTTGGACTTGCGTCGCTTCATCCGGCTGCACGGGATGATGGAAAGGAGGTGTGCGCGGAATACGTATACACTGGCTGGCGTTCGTTAAGGAGAGGAATGGGGAGGGGTCTACTGTGCGGCGAACTTTGCTTTACATTTATTATTCCACCTTCATTTTTTTTTTCACCTCACGACTTATACCAGCTATCAGGAGCGGGTGAAATACAAAGAAACAGCGAGGACTCAGCGAAGATTGTCGCCGCGAAGTGCACGCACAGTTCGGCCGCTGTGAGAGGTGTCAAGGAAATGCCGCGTTGTTGATAAGCTTCGCCAGAGTTGCCAACGCACGAGTGGCCGCCACGAGCTAAGCTACGGCGTGTGTGGTGGCGGCGCGGCGGTGGCAATCGACGCGTGCGCTGCGCAAGCGGCAATCTGCGGCAGAGCGCCGAATGCGCGAGACTCGGTCCATTTTCGCCTCGACAATTAAAGTCGACCAAACAAAGGCCTGTCGACATCGCGCGTTCTTAGTGGGCATAGCTTTCCTGCGTGCTTCGAAACACATGACGAAAGTGATTACGCACGTTGAAGAGAAAGAAAAAAAGAAAAGGACGCCTAATAGCTAAGGGCATAGGCCACGCTATAAGTTGTTAATATAGCTTTCGTAACACGAAGGCCGGGAATCCGCTTTTTCCTGAGCAATGCATACACTGGAGCGAATTGAAGGCCGCCGAGGCATCTGCGCACAAACGAGAGAGAAGGCATTCAACTCATTCGAAGGACAACCATAGTTTCGGCGTCTGATTAAAAAAAAAAAAAAATCCGCTTTGACATTCTGAAGTGAGGCTAACGGGCAGTGTTGCAAGAGGCGCGCACTTCGTCGTGGAGATTGCGCTGAAACAATCGGGACAGCTCGTTGGCGCTAAAGTCCCTGACACCTAAGCGTAAACTCTATTAGAGCTGTTTACCTCGATCATCACAACATGCGGAAGCGCTCGGCCGTTTATAATAATGCCCCCGCAGAATTCTTCAGCTCCGCGAAATGCAATATAACAAAGAAAGCGTGCACTGCAAGCTACAGGGACCGGTATGCGCGCGTAATTCACGCCACCTTTTGCGCGTGAGGGCGCGGGTGATGGTGTCAGTTTAGCGGCTAATAAGGACGTGTCAGTCATGTCCTCGCGAAGTGAAGTGATAATCCCGTGCCAGTCTGGTCAGCTATAGTTGTTCCCTTTCATTTTCCTCAAACGAAAAAAAAAAAAAAAATCCCCCGCATAGAAGGCACGTGTCGCGTCAAAATGGCGCCAAAATTTACGCGCGCTTCGGCCTCAATCACGCGCGCGTCCTCCGCGATGTCCGGCCATATCTGTACAGCTCCGTTGAGCAGTACACCAAAAGGAAAGTGCAGCAGCCCGGTGCGTCCAGCCAGCAGCCTGGGCATTAGGCTGTCCGTCTTGTTTGTTTCCCGGGCCTCTTGGGGCCACGGTGTCAAGGTCTATCGGACAGCCGGCTAACTATCACGGTCCGTGGACAGCGCTACTCTTTGTGTCCGCCACGCCGTGAATGACGAGACGGACAAAGCCTTTTGTGGGACCTCGTGGCCGCCTCACGACGGCTGCACATCGTGCTCAAGCGGCGTATGTGACGGGTAAATGGGCGCACGACCAAACAGCGCTGTCCGTGCTCTCACAACAGAAGGGGTTCGCACAGAATGTCGTCCACATCACGTCCGTACGCGGCGTGCTCATCTCTCTTCAACAAGCGAATCGCACGGAGCGCCAAAATCGCGATTTGTGCGAGGAGTTCCAGCGTGTCGCAAGTATATACAACGGCGGACGTTGATGAAACGTCTGATAAGCGATTGAACGTTTGAAATAGGCGCGCTAAAGACTTGATGCGCCACTGTGCGTGGGCTTTAAGAAATGTCAATACAGAACGTGTGAAGCGACGCGTTAAACGACATAAGTCACGGGGATTGCCGGCGTATACTTGTAACGATTATGAAATCATTATTTATCGCATGCTTCGGCAATTACTGTCGCACTGTAGCTCAATTTATTTAAATGATTTTCATTGAAAGAAAGCAGCTGAGAAACTAACCAAGACGCGATATATACCTACATTTCAAGAACTTCGTAAGATCACAATGACGCTGTGCGATCCGAGCGATAAAAGTGTCCTCCTCGAGGTTTCACTCGGTGAAAGAAGCGACTTCCCAAAATGAGGTCAATATGGATTCGAGGGAGCCGTCAGGGTCGCATGATTCTTTAAAGAATGAGTTCCCGGCTTGGAAATAACTTGCAATATTCGAAAGATGTTTCTAAAGCAAGATTTCATCAAGGTTAGCGCCTTCGAGTAAAAAATGATGTTATGTTTCGCGGAGCCATATACGCCGGTCAGGTGCTGTGCGCGATCGCTACAACCGCCACAGATGACGTCTCTGCGCGCTGATTGAAGCTAATGACTCACAGTGGTGGCGAAAAAAAAAAAAAAAAAAAAAAACGGGTGCGGAAAGAATGGTGGAGGAGATGCGGGGTCGGAATGAAATAAAGAAATAGGAGACGATCTTTCCGTGACGGCACCTTGAAGGTCTTACATCACGCGACCGTTTCTCTCCATGACCACCGCGGCCAGAACGGCGCTCGTCAGATCCAGGACACGCATGTATCGCGGGGAATGCTGCAGCATCCGCTTATCGAGGCAGGCCAGCCGAGAAAAACTGATAGCCGGGATTGTTTCCTCTTGGACTTCTCTCTCTCCTTATTTTTTTTAGAAAAGACAGCCTTAAACATAGACCCCGCCCCAAATATATATAGATTTCACCCCTATCTCATACGAATGCGGTGTAGGTAGCAAGTGTATAATATTCGTTCCTAAAAGGCAAAGAAAGCCGTGGCGAACTAATACAAGGACGCACAGAAATGACTGAAAACACCTGACACCATTTTGTCGGGATCGCGACAACTCCAGACGTTCTCACGCAGCTATAGGTTTTTACAACTATCGGCTCAGTGGGGTCAGTCTGTCACTTTGCAGTGCAGCCCGAGACCACAATGCAGATGTACTAAAACAAAGGCAGAGTCTCAGCGTAATGAAGCTATACATGCATTTATATAGCCAACTTTGCCTCATCATGACGCGTTGAAGAAATGTGTCGGTGCCAGCGCATATAGCTTCGGGTGTGTTACCCTCATACACTGTGAGTGGCCGTAATGTGTTCTAGTTAAGACTACTCGAATTCCATAACAGCTCTCATTGACGAGCAGCATCCTGTGTTCGTGGTCGTCGTAATGTGACCGTGTGGCCAATGTACTCATGTATCTGAGACTCTGACACCATATAACGAAGATGCAGTATTTTAGGCAGACAAAACGAACGGCAGAAACGTCACCTGAGGTAACTACCTCGGGCAGCAACGAAAACTGCGCGCCCCATAGCAGCTCATTGTGAAAGCTTCTTCACATTGGGATGAGCCAACAAGGAACGGCCGCATGTCCACGACTGAATTGTTCGCCCGGTACGAGACAGGGAGTCCGTAGAGGAGGAGAAAATAAGGGACATGACGGTGAGTACAAAAAGACGCGGCAGTCAGGCTGTCAGAGGGAGCAGAAACATGCTGTCTAACGCATGTTGCCGACGCCGCCTCATCACCTATAGGAGTTGTCGTCGACTTGCAACACTCGAGAGAGACACGCGAAAACGCGTTTGAGATAGGTTTTCTTTTTTCGGGCACACGTCACTTGGGCCGATGTCTTCACGTTCTGCACGGGTATAGTATACGTCCCGAATGCTCATTGGCTCCAGTCACGCCTGTCAACTGGTAGATACTGTTTGGTCAGAAGTAGCGTGGCCGTTTGAGCGCTGCGCTTGTTTGCGTCATCCTTCTCGCCTCTCTCGCTATATATGCATCTCACGGTTTATCTCCTTTTTTTGTCTCTCCCCGCTTCTAGTTGCTACGAGCCAACATCTCACGCACTGCGCACCAATGTATAAGGTCTTCCGCTAGGCAGTTTGAATGAATGCGCGAGACGCCAAAGAAGAAAGAAACGGACCTAATCACGTCGTTAAGAACCCACTTGGCCGCTGCTCGACGAGGAAGCCGGTCCGAATGTGACTGCTCCGAGCGCGTCGCATTCTGAAGACCGCGCGCATGTCTGATGCGGCAGCAACGCGCTCAGCCACCGCTGAGGACTCAGTGCCTCCAGACGCGCATCTCTGCATGGAAGACCGCGAGCAGCGTAATAGCGAATTCATCCCAGCACGCGTCTGGTACATGCTCGAGCCCGAACGCGGCGCTTCGGAAACGAATGGTGATCGCCTCGGGACGACAACGAGGAGTAGGAGGAGGGCGTACGAGAACGCACGAAAGCTAGCGGGAGGATTGTTCCACGCGGCGCCTCCGAGGAACGCGCGGTATATAAAAGACCGAAGAGACCAAGGAAAGAGGCAGCCAGGAACACGGAGGTATTATACGGCGCACCGTTCTCAGTATGCCCTCACCATATGTGCCCTCGCTCTCTTCCCTTAGCTCTCAAGGCTTGCTCTCAGAAGAACCCATGCAGCAGCATCCAGCAGGGGCGATTAGGCCATCGCCTTCCTTCCGCCGCAGCCGCCGGCACACAGACAAACCAAGCGCGATGCAGGGTGGGCCAGACGAGAAAACGTTCATTGTTGGAATTCGCGTGTAATGAGCGCGCGCCTCCGCACCGCCGCAACAGGCACGCGCGCGCCCACGGCGCGTTCCTAATCAACGGCCGTCTCTTCACCCCTTCCCAAGTACCGACATGGCGTGGCGCGCGCGACCGCACGCCCGACACACCAACCCCCACCGCGGCGGCGGAGGCTCTACTTCCAAAAAGTTACCAGCAGGCACACAGACAGGGTGGAAGGGAATGAGGAGGAGGAAGTGACGGAGGCCGGCCAGAAGCAATAACTGCATTAAGCATGCATCGCGCATAACGCATCGCGTCCGTCAGCCGGGGCGAGCCTTCGGACAGGCACACAGGGCGCCGCCGCAAATGGCCAGGCGGCTCTCCGGAAAGCCAGTTAGGCCTAATTTGCATCGGGACGGACGGCTGGTGAAATATATACACGCGCGAGAGCAGGATTGCGAAAGAGAGCGCACGAACGCGCGCCTGGAGGCAGCGCAGCGCCGCGGACTCAACGCCACAGAAGAGAGGCGGCGGATGGACGGACCTATATGGTGCGTCTGTTACTACAGTACGACGCGCGCGCGATTCCCGGCGATGATGGAAGGAGCCGGCTCTCCCGCGCAAACAGGAAAGTTGGCCATCCCACTTTCCCCGTATCCCTCCTCGACACTCCCTTCTTCTCCCTGCTTTTTCCCCATTAGAAACTGGCACATTTCCTTCTAGCTTCGAGCGCGGCACCGCTGTGGCATCCATTTTCTGTCGGTGCCCCCGTGCGATTGGGTTTGGTGGAGGAATGCCGGGGCCCAAAATTCGCTTCTTGGCAGCGGTGGAGGCGATTAGCTTTCACAAGACAGACACACACTGCGCGGCGCTGGAATCTCTCTGTCGGGTTTCGGTCAGAGGAGCACGCATACGCGCGCTGGACTTTGGAAATTAGAAGCATATCCGGCCGATAATGTTTGCTCTCTCTCTGCCCAGCAGCCGCTGTGTCGACTCTTTGAGCTGTGGGGAAAAAAGGGATGACCACTGAGGGAAGACAGGGAAGTAGGGAGCGAAGAGACGACGAGAGCATTTGATTGCGGAATATCGTTAGCGCGCCCGCGTGTGTACGAATGCCAGTACCCGCGCGGGCGAGAGCGCGTTTCGGCGGCAGCGCACGTGAGCAGCGCGCATTAAGGCCGACCCTCTCTCTCTCTCTCGATCCCTCTACCTCCTTTTCTCCCCCGGACGTTCGGACTGAGCGAGCACATCCGGGGGCCTCACACGATTTGGTATATCGGATGCTTCAGAACGAGCCGCGGACGGCGCAGTTTTTGACCAGGAATTCGAGCCGTATATATATATTATATATATATATATATATATATATATATATATATATATATATATATATATATATATATATATATATATATATATATATATATATATATATATATATATATACCATCTTTGAAAACCACCTCGCGCGATGTGTGCGCAGCTTCCTCTGCTCCCCTCCTCGCTCATCTCCCTTTTACCCGTCGCCCGGTTTCCAGCGCTCTCCGAATTCACTTTGCAGTCGCCCCTTTAACCATTTTCAGTGTTGGCAATAGAAACGAGGAGAGAAACGTTTTTGGGAAGCGTGTTCGGTGGCTGAGGGTAAAAACTTCGTTTATCGAAAATTTTGCGGACCGGTCTTTGTCATCTCCTTCCCCCTTTTATCCCTCCGCGATCGGAAATGCGCGAAACAAATGCGTTTCGGAAGTGACCCGTTTGGTTTCCGAGTCGCGAAATGAGCGGGGAAGGGAGGACCGGAGGCGACGTATTATTGGGCGCTGGTTTGTGACTTCGCCGTAAAACTTTCGCGGCGATGCCTGAGGATTGCACAAACGTGCGTTGCAAGGAAACTTACAGCTTGGTTTCCGTCGCGTACACGATTACCGTCACAGTGCTGGCGGCTTTGGCTGATTTTTCCTCTGTCACCGAGGTAAACGCTGATTACCTTTGCTATCTGCAGTTGCAGTTGGGTAATATTTGCGACTGTGTCGTGCAAGCTATTCACTAGTTATTGCAGTAAATATACGCCAGTTTAAAAGAGAACACGTTGGGATTATGCACAAGCAGAAGGCTCGCAGAGTGACCATTTTTGCATGGCTCTTTTAAAATAGTATACCTGGATAATGCTAGTTACCAGCGAACCTTAGAGTTAGTGAATCTGACAGATCAAACAGTCACTTTATCTAGAGATACTGCAACACGTCCGCTTATCGAGACAAACATTCCCAGCACCTGTTAAAGGACTCGATAAGCCAGAGGAGTTTCACCTCAGGCGTTTACAAACATTGTCCTACAACAGCCCAGCTACACTGCACAAAATTAGTCCGGGTACTTTCTCACCTGAATGCACATTTTGCGGCCAGAAAGCAGACCTTTACCCTATGGTATGGGCTTGCCAAGAAAACCAAGCCATACTCGGCGGATCGGGAGGTGGCCCTGTCCAGTTCCGACCTTGCGGCACAAATGACCTTGCTGGCGAGAGCTCGGGCAGCGGCATCAGCCAACGGATTACCGGACTGAGGACCCGACCAACACCGCCCTTAATCCGTAACCCATTTAACCCAAATAAATGCTTTATACTACTACTAACTCGACGGCGTTGAAGATTCTGTTACTTGAGAAACCTGGCGCCGGCGCTGTGAGCGAAAAAATCATGGTCATGAAGCTGGCGGGTGGTAGCTATCATCTGCCATGACCTACTCTTGGTTTGTGCAGTTTAACGAGACCACATGATGTCAAAAAGGTTGGCGGAGCTGCCAACTCTGTTTTCGCATTTGAGGTGGGAAGATGGAATATAAGAATAAACCTTCCATTGCTCTTGGGCGCCGAGTAAGGCACTTTACACATAGGCCACGCAGGCACGTTTTATATGTCCGATTGTCGTCTACACGTATACGCGACATACCCATAAAGGTGGAGCTTAGGTGTCCCCCATAATTGTTTAAGCAACAGTGCAGTTTTATTAAACTCAAACCTAAAAATTTGTTAGGACAGTAGTGAAAACTTGCACCTCATACCCTGCACGCTTAGGCTGCCGGGAGCATGTACCGTATATCGAAGGGGACGATGAGACGAATACAATAGAGCAATACTAGCAGCCATGCAAGGAGAGCAAAGCGGCATAAACAGCACACAGGTTGAGAGAGGATTCCTGGGGAGGCCACACTTTTTTCGCACAGGCTGGTGGAGCACAACAAAGCCACCGCGGCGGCGGTCAACGCAAGCGGCCTCACCGCGCACGCGCGATGAATATGGGAGCGGGTAACAAAGACGGCGCTGCATGCTTGGAAGCGTAGTAGCGCGTAGAGTCCGGTCAATCGTCAAGAGGCTGTCGCCCGGCTGTTCACCTCCGCCCATTGGCACGAGACGAAGAGGTCCAAAGCACGTGCAATGCACCGCGCAGGCGACGGCGTCTCGGCATAAAAGGGCCGCTATATACCACCCTATACACTCGAGGAACAAGACCACGGTATAGCGCTGCTTCAGTGCTCACGGCGGAAGTGGGGCCGCAAAAGAAGTCCTTTTTCTGTTCCTCTCTTCAACTCTGTTTTATCGTTCTTCTTGTTCGGCCAACGCGAAACTCTCCTTCGCGCTGCGCGCGGCGCGTATCAAAATCGCGCTTTCCAGTTGACGTGGCGCGCACAATATATCGGGAGCGCGCGGCGCAGTCTTTCGCGCACGAGCAGTAGTGCTGCAACCGGTCGCCGCCACCCCCCGCCCCTCCCTGCTGAACGTCGCTGCGGCTACTGGACGTGTTTGTGTGTTTTTAGTGTGCGTATGTGTGTGCGCGTGCCCGCTTTTTCGCACGTTTCCGTATACACACCGTGTCTGAGGAGGGAACCGTTAACGGAGTTCATAATGTGAGGTCATTACGACCGCGTCTGAGGCTGCTGGATTCTATAGACAGCAAAGCTGGAGGAAACGCGACTGGTGTGCGTCGTGGAGTGACACAGGTATACGTTGCAAAAAAATTTGAAAAGCAGAGAAACAGAGCTGGGGTCTTCATCTCTCTCTGTATGCGATGCCCTCCAAGACCGCAACCTCGACCTTTATGAAAGCCAGCAGCAGGCCAAAACTTTTGGCAGAGACACCTAAGTCTGCTTACGTGCATGAATGCGAAAACATTACAATCCCATGGGTGAAACGTTTTCTAGTGAGGTTTTCAACACGTACTGACTTTTTTTTTTTCTACTAGAGTTGTATTTCGTGAGCTTGCGTATTCGACGTATACTGCCGCACTTCACACGGCGTCTGAGAACCGTTTCCGCCGAAATCATAGGCAGTGAGAAAACCTATAACAGCGACACCGAAACGCTATGCGACAAACGGGTGTGTCACAATTTTTGTACGAGTATCGCGAAAACTGGCGCTACGTACCGGTCTTCCAGGTGTGAGCATATAGGATGTCCAAGCTAACTTTACCCAAGGGTTAAAAAATAAAACATTTCAGATAGGCCACAAAAACCACATGTATATCTGCCAGCCATCTGGCGCACCACATGATTTGTTTTTTTTTTTATTTTGCGATTAACTAACTAGTAATTAAGATAATTTTTATTACTTATTAACTATTGCCTTTAGAAAATAAATGTGATTTGCAAAGCTGGAGAGCACCTTCTGAAACCACCATTCCATTTATTTCCGATAAGGAAAACCTCGCGTGTATCGTTTTTCCAAGCTCTAAAGAAAGGCCGCGAAATACCTCTCATAGTAGTGAGCTGTACCTTTCCGAAAGCAAGACTTGGCGACATTATTCCTTTCGAAATACCTCTCAGTACATCATACCTGTTGAACTCCAACAACAACATATGTTCGTACTTTTCCACGTATGTCTGTCCTTGGTTTACCCATACCATCATATATATTTGTATTCCGTTACTCTGAGTATTTACACCGAAGAAGAATGGGCGAGTTGGTAATACTTCATTGTGGGTGGTACAGCGCGAAGACACGAAGGACGAAGAACAGAAACACAGCACTCCGTCTTTTGTGCTTCTCTTCTTTTCCCTTCGTGTTTTCGCGCTGTACCACTCGCAATGAACTCTGAGTATTTCGTGGATTTGTATTGTAAGCACCTGATCTGTTGAACCATTAGAAATCAGCAGACAAGACTTAATAGCGCTAAAGACTGAAGCCAAGAAAGTCTCTTTCGTCCTCTCAAGATGTCGCGCATGTCGTTAGGCACACGCCACATTTGGCGACACATCCGGTTCGAGACAGGATAGATGCGATCATGCGCAGTGTAAGGTAACGAAGCGTAGTTTTCTTTCTTTGTGTACTGTGCAATTTTGCGCATGTTGGACACAAGCCAAGACTTTATTTACAGGATTTCTTCTAGTATATTTGCAGTGAGCGGTACGGGCATCATGGGAACTGAGCGACCGCGTGAGCCGCCTTGCGCGGCAGAGGTGTCGATACAACTGGCGTCTGGTCCCTTTGGAAGGTTCACGATCACGTCGCCGGTCTTTGTGCGATACGCGATGCTATGCAATCTGCAGGTAACCGAACAGAGGAGAGTGAGAAAACCTGATATCCCTTTTGACGAACAGGAGAGCCTGAAAGTGGTGTCAAGGGGAGCTCTATAGCTTATCGCTTTTACTTTTATGTGTGGAGAGGGTGAGGGATTTAATTGCTACAGCATCGCCTTTCAGGGGTTGACTTTTCTGGAGCAATATAGGTGAGCAGATCCCACGCTCGATGTAGCCGCGGGAAGGGCCGCCCGCGTGCCGGATAGAAAGTTTTTCTCTTGCAAGTCGTTTTTAATACTTTCTGCATATTTACTATTGTCAAGGGGAGCTCTATAGCTTATCGCTTTTACTTTTATGTGTGGAGAGGGTGAGGGATTTAATTGCTACAGCATCGCCTCTCAGGGGTTGACTTTTCTGGAGCAAAAGTTAAAGCTCAGCTACTTTGGTCATCTGATGAGAAGAGAGGAGTCGCTGGAGAAAGATTTCATGTTGGGAAAGGTTGAGGGTCGCCGGAGAAGGGGTAGGCAGCGAACGCGATGGTTAGATGGCATCCTCGAGGCACTGCAGATGAAGTTATGTGATGTTAGGAAGATAGTGAGAGACCGGAAAGCGTGGCGTGACATGGTCAATAGGGTCACGAAGAGTCGGACACGACTGAACGACTGAACTGAACTGCATATTTACTGCTACAAATAATTTGTTTCTAATCTCTCTCGGCTTTGTGTAAAAACCGTAAGTGCGAAGAAGAAAATAATGGGAAAGAAAAGCCTATATATTCACTCGCAGGATTTCTTCGTATTCTTTTGTCTCGCTGGTTCCGCGGCCCTTTGACAGCTACTTTCGCAATCCTGAGAAGGCATAGCCAGAGTTCTAGGTAAGTGTCAATTGCCCCCTGTACAAGTGCACTCCCATCGAGTGGCCGCGGTAAGAGAGTGGAAGCGGTTAGCAAACGAAGGCCGCAAATTCTCTGTTGAGGCGTGGAAAACGA